>NC_136385.1:134419561-135077894 GCF_965140285.1 Lepidochelys kempii | reverse complement strand
ATTTATATTAGCAAGTTCTGACCATTACTTTAGTTCAGGCCTCAGGCCTCATACCAGGCCTCTGATGCAAAGGCTCATGTTTCAGGCTCTCTTCCTACTACACTTTCCTGGCTGTGGGGGTTTCCAGTTTTAGAGCAAACACTTTTACAGTTACAGAGCAAATACTTAAATATTGCCTCATAACATGGGATACAGATATCATAAATGAGATTAATGCAGACAGCAACTCACAAGCATTTTATAAAGTCCAGACACTAAACACATCTCTATAAATCTAATCCCTATGTTAACAACACTAACCGGCAGGAGAGCCGGACTGGCTCCAGCCAGGAATTTGTCAGTGGTCAGTGGGGCCTAGGGGCCTTGCCATGAGCTGGCACCTGATCTTTAAGCATCACAGAGCTTCCTCCAGGTTTCCATGCATTGTGGAATATTCCCACTTGGTCTCATCACCTTCACGCATTCCCTTCGGGTTACAAACTAAAACCTAACTTAACGAACTAGAGCCTTTTGGTGACAGCAGTTTTCTCACCACAGCTGTTCTTCCAGCCCGGCTGGCTAGTCCTTAGCCAGGATACATCACAGAGCCCAAAGCCCTGGGTTTCTGTGTCTCCTCAGGTTAAGAATGGCAACATGGTGCTCTCTCTCTCTACTCATATCCCCAAAGTTTATCTTTCAAAGTCAGGAAGCCCTCCTGTAGGCTCAGCTTGCTGTGTTGCCCAGGGAGCTGATGCCCAGAGGAATGTTTTCAGGATCATGCCCCCATCATGATAACTACGTGGCTGTCCCCACACTCGTTAGCTTGATGGCTTTGTTTACCTTTTATGTACATGTACTTCCATCGTCTCTCTCGGCTCAAATTACATTGGAGGCACATTCGAGAGGCAGCACCACATTCCTTTGGCTAGAGTGGGGTGTTTTAAGCCGTACCTGCCAAACACATTTTAAGAACGTTTGCAGCACATATTTGTAGTTTTTCCTATTTCATCTGTGCACACACTGCACAATAGCATTAATGACCAGCGTGTTACCAGTTTACATATGACACCTTTTAGATACCAGCCGTGACAACCACGATCCACTGAGCTGCTCAGGCCAGCCAAGTCTCACTGCTAGGTACCAGGGAGCCCCTTGCATCAGCATCGGGGTGCTCTTAGGGTCACAGCTGTCTATACTCTTCATTTGTACAGCATGCAGCACAATGGGAACCGCTCTTGTTTGGTCCTTCAGCACCATGATTGAAATAACAACAAGAAGGAATTAAATGTGTGTGTTCCCTGAAAGGCTCTTGGACAGAAGCACACTGCACAGTGGACTTGGAAACAGTCTGGGCAGGCTTGCCATGCATCTAGGGACTCCTTGTTCTGAGGAGATGTGAAATTATTCTTACACTAGCGTGAGAGTTACTTCTGATGCTAGGCATTATTTGGAATAGGTGTCACCTTATTGCGTATACTGGCTCATGCCAGGGGAAAGAGAGATGCGATTTTGCTTGGTATCACACAAAGTGTCGTTTCTCTAGCACCTTTGTCCCTGTGTGTAACCTGGGGCACACAAAGCCCTGGAAGCTCCTGGAACCAACTGAACACATGAAATACCCAATGACTCTGCTCACTCTTCGGCCGACCAAGCGTTTCAGTTCCTGTTCCAACAACAGTTTGCCCCAGCATTTCAATTACAGGTTTTGTTAAAAACAAACTGACTCATTGCAAATGCTGTGCAATAGGAATAACTTCCACTTTTCAAAAATCTGCCTAGTTTCCATTCTTTGAGCTGGTGTGGCAGTGACAGAACCATTATCGTGCATAGGAGCCTGGGGGCTCAGCCCAGCCTCGGACGGGTGAAGCTGGGTGTAAAGGTGTGTGCTGGCCCTTTGCACCGCCCGGTGGGCAGGTGTGGCACTGCGACTGAGCCCCACCGCGCTTTCCCCGGTTGGGGTATCAACATGTTCCTGATAAAGGATCTGGGGCAGGGGAAGCCAGAACACGCACTCCAAATAAGTAAGGCTATTTAATAAGGTTTCATGGGGGGAGCAACTACAACAAGCCAGCCGTAATTAAACTTGGCAGGATTTGATTTTTTGGGGTTAATGTCGGTAAGCATCGATTTCACCAAGCACACAAATGGATGAAAAAATATTTCCATCACTCGTAAAAAGTTTACAGATAGGCAAAGTAAGAAAAATGCTGCTTGAAAATTTAGAGTTTGCTCTGAAGATATTTCTTTGTATATTCTGAGATATGATGTTTGACCCCCATAATTTTGCATAACTGTGAAAATTTAAATAGATAATAATAAAAAGAGGCTTACAAATAAACATCAGCATTATCCATCCACATTTTATAAAAAAATAAAAAGCAAGTTTTGCCAACCCTAGTCATAAAATCCATGCCTCAGTACACTGGTCCAAAGCTCTGGACTTAAAGGGAATGTGTACACTGCAATTAGACACCCATGGCTGGCCCATGCCACGGGGCTCAGGCTAGGGGCTGTTTAATTGTGGTGCCGATATTCTAGCTCGGGCTGCAGCCTGAGGCCTGGGACCCTCCCACCTTGCGGGGTCCTAGAGCCCAGACTCCAGCTCAAACCCCAACGTCTACATCACAACTAAACAGCCCCTTGGCCTGAGCCCTGCGAATCACCTGGTGTGGGCCACCCAGGGGTGTCTAATTGCAGTGTAGATATACCCAAAACTCCACAAAACAGTATCTCTGAGCCTGGTCAGGCTAACCTCCTGGAGTCTGAGAGAGAGAGAGATCACAACCCCTTGCACCTGGATGGATCCTTGTCTGGTCTCTTAGGCATGTTTGGCTTTCCCAGGGGGGACTACTTCCTGCCATACCTGCCCCTCGATCTCAACTTCCTGCTCTTGTTTAAATAGCCCTGGGGCAGGGTCTGCTTGCTTCTCCCCAGGCTGTCCCTGGCCCTAGGCTCCAGCCTGTCCCTTAAAGGGGTAGTGCACTCCTTCCCACTCCCCGGCACCCTTACCAGCAGGATGCCCTGCAATGGGGCTAGCCTCAGGACTCCTGCTGGGGTGGGAGCTGTAGCTCTGAAACACCTCGTCCTGCTCCTGCCCATGTCGGTGAAAAGGACTGGGGAGTGCGCGTGGGTGAGTATTCACAGCCTCTCTGGCTGCTGCTGCTGAATCAAGGAGCAAGATTCTAAGGGGAAACATGGGAGGGCAATTGCATTGCCCTGGCCTTCCCGAGAGGGCACTGTAGACACGTAGGCGGTAGTGCCCAGGGGCAGAGAAAAGGCCTCCATTACAGAAGAAGGTGAGGTGTGGATAAGCCATGCGATTTTCAGAGATCACTGTGGCAGGTTGCTAGCCCCAGGGACTGGTTTCCAGTTTGAAGGCTGTCTGTCCAGTGACGAGGGCTGGGAGCATCATGAAAAGAGCCAAGTGTGCGGGGATTTGCACTGACATCTCAGTGCTGAAGTTTATGAGTGCCACCGGTGACTTGACTGAGTGGTAAATCATTCTAAAATTAACCACCCAGCTCTGAGAAGAACACTCCAAAGGCTCCAATTAGCACCTGAATGAAACATGCAGGCAGCATCTAGAATAGGCCATTTCTGAGTTATCAGGTTCCAAAAAAGCGCTAAGTTTTTCCCAATGCAAAACTCCACTCACATTTCTGTCTCTCAGAACTCCTGCTAACCTCAATTCTTAAAAAAGCAAACCTCTTCTGACTAGTGTGCATGCAAGTGATGGCTGCAGTGCAATGCTGGTTACCACCTTCCTCAGTGGTTGCTAGAAGATGCCAGTTGCCTGGTTGCTACCAGGGCTTGCTAGAAGATGCCAGTTAGTTTCTTGGAAGTGGCCAGTTCAACAGAAGATTATAAACATTGCAGCCGGTGTGTCTGCTACTGCCATGCACAGCACCTTCCCTGAGCCCCAAGTCACCTAACGAAGCAAGGTAGCAAGTGATTAAAAGGAAAGAAAAACTCAGGCCCAGCTCCCTGGCTCTGGTTCGGAGGCAAGCAGCATTTCTGTGCGTGAGAGTAACACACATTTCATTCCCAATGCAATTAACCGGGATTGTCAGCTTTTCGTTCCTGTCAGGCTCTGTGACAGAATACCGGGCCTCCCACTCTCAAATGCCCGGGCTCTTGCCTCCCCTGCAAGCACGGCTCCAGTCTGGTGCCTTTCAAGCATCTGCCTCCTGCAGAGAGGCCAGCCCACTATTACCCTAAATAAATTCTGAAAGCATTTCTCTAGTGAGGGTCACGCTTTGGCAGCCTCACAGTCTCCATATCCCACCTGTGGCATGGTGTTGGTGTCTGCAGGCCCCTGTAGAAGGAAGTCAAAGGGCCGAGCCTGCAGACAGCAGAGACGGACCCACAGGAAAGAATATCGGTGGGGGGACACCACAAATGGGAGCTTCCCCCGGTAAGGGAGGAAGTTACTCCCCACACCCCCAAGCCCTCCATCTTGGTCGCTCCTTTTGGGTTGGGAGAGCTGACCCACTAGTTCCATAGGAACATAGGTCTTGCCAAACTGACCCTGAAGCAGAGCATTCTGTCTCTGACCCCGGCCAGCGCCAGATGCTGCAAGGGAAGGGGTATGACCCATGCAGTAGCAGATGTGGGATGATCTGCCCTGCTCAGAGGTCTCACCCTGACTCCCAATAGTCAGTGATTAGTGTACACCCTGAGACGGGAGGTTTAATAGCAAACCAAAATGTTATTAGCATTATGATAACTAGGAGGATCCTTATTATCCTTCTGTATTTCCAGTCTCTTTAGTCTCTTTAGAGTCTTGCTGAGCTCCTGGCCTCAGTGATATCCTGTCTAATCACATGTGTGTGAAAAGATGTTTCCTTGGATGGGTTTGAATTTGGCATCTTTTAATTCATTGACAGTCCCTTGTTCTTGTGACATGAGGCAGGGAGAACAGAAGCACCTAAGCTACCGTCTCTGGCCCAGTCCTTACTTTATAGCATGTCCCTTTTATTCATCTCCGTTCTGAGGGACCAATCCTAGACTTTTCAATCTCTCTTCAGAGGAGAGGTTTTCCAGGCTCTTCGCCGAGCACTCTCCAGTTCACACTGTCCTGCTGAGTTGGGCTCACCAGCACTGTGCACAGCACCACGGTGAGGCTGTATCACTGAGCTGGAAGAAGGCATTCCGTTGTCCGTATCATTCACCATTCCATTCTTTATGCAGCCAGACAGCTTGGTATTTATTTTGACCATAGCTGCATTGAGCAGTGATCGCCATTGAGCTGTCTGCAGTGACGCCCATGTCCCTCTCTTGACCTGAGTTAGGACCTGGAAGATGTGCAAGTAGTTTAATTTTTCCCTCCAGTGTGCATTACTCAGCATTTATTGACAATTCATTGGGTTTGCCCAACCAGCATGATTAGATCTCCCTGAAGTTCCTCAGAGCCCTCTCTTGTCCTCACTAACCTAAATAACTTTAGCAGATGACACAGTTTTGCTATCTTGCTGCTCACCTACCTTTCCAGATCAATAATAAATACTTTAAAAATCACCAGGGGACAGATGTTGTTATTAAGAAAAAGGAAATCCCGGAGGCCCTCAGCACTATCTCCGACATCTATGTGATTATACTAAGCACTGTACTGCACATAACTATTCCTGTCCCTCATTGTTCCTTTTAACAGATGATGTGGAAAAAGCTGAAGTACTCAATGCGTTTTTTTACCCCAGTCTTCACAGACAAGGTCAGCTCCCAGATTGCTGCACTGGGCAGCACAATAGGGGGAGGAGGTGAGAAGCCCTCAGTGGTGAAAGAACAGGTTAAGGACTATTTAGAAAAGCTGGACATGCACAAGTCCATGGGGCTGGATGCAATGCATCCAAAGGTGCTGAGGGAGTTGACTGATGTGATTGCAGAGCCATTGGCCATTATCTTTGAAAATTCATGGCTATCGGGGGAGGTCCCGGATATTTGGAAAAGGGCAGATATAGTGCCCACCTTAAAAAAGGGAAGAAGGGGGGATTTTAACAAAGTGTTTAACCCCAGTTTGAATCAGTTGAATGTACACATGGGGCGTCTGGGGGGAGCCAGTGCAAATTTGTTGCATCATTTAGAAACTGAGGAGCTTATGGTGTATGGCAGAAAATGAATCCAGATATCCGGCGCTATTCATATTATTCCGCTACTCATGGATCTTACTCAGGTCAGGATTAATAGGGTTTCTGTCTAGGACCTTGGCTAATTTAGTCACAAAAGTGAATCTGGGAGTTCTGTCTTGGTCTGATCAAGCTCCTGCATGTACTAAATGAAAAGATTGGGAGCCAGTAGGAAGAACAAAGGACATTGCAGCTGAATAGAGCTTTGTTGTATGATTCCCTTAGAATTCAAGAACTGGGAGAAAAAAACCCAGGAATATTTAGAAGAAAAGGTGTTGAGCCCTATTTTAACTGAACTGTTCACTGGTATGTTGCAGGGCAATGAGATTCCACGTTCATGGAAAGAGGCAAAAATGGTGATAATTACTAAAGAAGGGAAATAATTTACCAATTGTGCATCACAAGCACCTATTTCTTTCATTAATGTGGTTGCTAAAATTTATGCTAAGGTGTAGCAAACAGACTGTGTGTCACCTTGCCCAAATGTTTTCACCTGACTGACCTGGGTTTGTGGCTGGCAGCCATCTGGTAATATCAGAAGAACTCTGGATTTGCTCTATAATATTAATTCTAGCACTTCATGTGTGCTGCTTTCTGTGACTGCTGAGAAAGTGTTCAACTGGCTGCAGTGAGAGTATCTCAAGACTGATTTTAGGAAGGTTTGGCTTCAGAAATGAGTTCTCTATAGGCATATTGGCCCACTATACTCATTGGTGAGCATCTGTTTTGGTTAATGGTCATCGATTTTCTCCTTGTAATTTGTCCAAGGGTACCAGACAGGGCTGGCCCGTATCCTCCTGTTGTTTGCTCTGGAAAAATTGCCATTTGCAATACATGTGAGAAAACAGACCCTTGGGAAAGGGCATCAAAATGTCTTCTGGATTCGGCCATAAAATAGCTTTGGATGTTGACATTGTCTTGTTATATTTGCAGGACCCAGATGCTTCATTAAAAATTAGATTGATTGACTTTGGGATTTGGGCAGGTATCAAACTTCAAATTAAACTATGATAAATCTGAAATTTTAGAAATTAGCATTCCCCAAAGGGTCAAAAATACGTTGCCAGCCACATAAATGTAAATGGGTGAAGGACTCTAAAATATTTAGGAATAAATGTTTTGGAGAGATATAAACTATTTCTAAGGCAAATTACCCTCCACTGTGGAATAACATAATAGAAGACTTGGCAGACTTATTTTTGGCTAGGTAGGGTAGCCTCAGTTAAGGTGAACATCTTCCCAATGTTATTTTTGTTTCTGTGCATTCCTATTGCTATCCCTGATGTGACATTAAAAACATGGGAGGATGCACTATTAAAATTCATATGGAAACATACAAGACAAAGGAGGAGTTCTAAAATTCAGTAATTCTAAAAAGTGGGGTGGACTTACTTTGTCTTATTAATATGCATTGCAATTAAAAGATGTAATCAGTTGGGTTAACCATAGACCATTCAAACACTGGGTAAAACTTGAACAGGACTGGAGCCCAGATATAGCCATTCGTAGTAACTGTTGGGTTAAAAATAAATGTAGGTCACCACCAATAAAATTACTCGTTCACCAGACCACCTTAGCAGATCTGAACAATTTTCTTTCAGTTTCTGTTGCCAAGACTTCTCCCTTAACTGCTTTCATTAATAATCAGGAATGTATCCCTAGGAAGCAAAGTGACTTCATTGTAGGTAAGAGCTGAGAATACTCAATTTGGACAGCTATTCCTGTGTCCTGATCTGAAATCATAACAAGAGATTTCAGAGTAGCAGCCGTGTTAGTCTGCTTAAATAAATTTGTTAGTCTCTAAGGTGCCACAAGTCCTCCTTTTCTTGTTGCGTAACAAGAGGTGTGTCATAATGTGTGAATAATATAAAGATCCCATATTTTCTGTATTTATAAGTCAAATATTTTATTGTGCAATCTGGATACAAGACAGCTCTAGCTAGACCTTTCACTACATCTGAGGTGCTGACCCAGGAGCAAGCTTGCACAAAAGGTTTATTTTCTAAGATATATACAATTTTGATTTTAAAAAAGATGTTAATAAGGGAAAGAACCCAGATGAAAAGGTCAAAATGGGATTTGGATAAAGAAATGGATCGAGATGAGTGGGTCTCTAGATGGAAAGGGGATACATATCTTTGGTTTGTGTAGCTCACAAAGAAATATTTTATAAAATTACTGTGTAGATGGCATTTGACTCCAATGAAGATCCATCACATTTTTGCTAGGAAGTGCTCTGTTGGAGTGTTTGTAGGAAGGCTCCCCAGCAAGCAAGCCAGAATCTTTAGCCAAGTTCTTTGAATATGAACCTGATCCTGAATAAGTAATATGTAATGTATGATACAGTATATTAACATTTTATTGTAATTTTGCCTCAATAAAAAATTTCAGCAACAAAGAAAAAAATGGATGAAAGTTATCCAGACCTGCTGACTTAAAAGATGTCTAATTTTAGTGGCTACTGTTTAACATCCTCCTGACTTACTATTGGGATAGAAAATGTTTCATCACAATGATCCCTACATTTTGTTTCCCGAGTAGAAGATATACATATTTATTAAATACTTCTTCCTTTTTCTGTATTATTACCAATGATTGCACCATTTCTATCTAGTAATGACTCAATACACTTGTTAGTATTCTTTTTGTTCTTAATATACTTAAACTGACATTATGGTCATCAAAGTTAAGGACACAGGTCTTCTTTTGTTCTTTTGCTTCCCTTATCAATTGTCTACAATTTCTAGTTTCTGATTTATATTCATTACTATCAACTTTACTTTTTTCATATGTTATGTATTTTTATATGTATAGCTACTTTTACTTCCCCTCTAAATCAAGGGTTTGAAACCAATGCATCCTGTCTTTCTTGATTGTGACTTTTTAGCATTGTGCTAAAGTTACTTACCAGGCATTTTTCCTCCTTGTAGCTAGATTCAGTGTGGCAGGGATTTTCTCTCTAGTCCTGACCAGGTCCACTGGTGACCCCCTTCTCCCTGGTGACTTAGCTATCTGTCCAGGTGTCACCTCCATCAAGGTAAACCAGGGTTTTAACCCAATAGACCCAGAACATCACACCGGGTCAAAGATCTTGGTCCAGGCCCATTAGTACTTCTGATCCTTTGTATCTGATGTCTTCCTGCTAGTCTTCCCAAGTCCCTTTCTTCACCCTTGGTTCCAGCTCAGGGACCACTGTAACAAGTGGTTAAGGTCTGTCTGGTCAGACCTCTTGCTTTGTCCCTTGGCTACTTCCTAAGTTAGCCCACCTTCTCTGCAGGAGGCTTGTATTCCCAGCACAGGGTGGAGGGAGAGGGAAAAAGAATCTGCCCCAGTGTCAAGCCCCTAGTGCTAGTTCTCAAAATAACAAAGGAAAGGGAAACTAAATTAACAGAAAAAGAGCAGCACCAGCTTCTTTCCTACCAGGAGCCTGCAGACAACTGTCCCACCACTCAGTGCTTGCCATATGTAGCTGGCTCTCCGCTGAGTTCCTTCCTAGGAGTGGAGGATGAGAGGTCTGTGCACATCCCCAGGCTGGGGCTTTCTGAACGGAGTTTCTCCCTTTTTAAGGTCCCCTATCCCAAGACTGGTATGCCCCACAGGTGGTGGGGGCAGGGCTGCCGGAGCCCAAAGCTAGTCTTTATCCCCTTCTTCCCTGGTGTGGGATGTGTACACTCCCTCTAGTAATGTGTTAAACAATTCCCAATTCTCATTCACATTTCAATGTAAAATTCTTCCTTCAGCTCATGGGTTCATCGTTGTTTTCAGCTTTGTGAAATTGGCCCTTTTAGAGCAGCAGGTATATGCACTATTGGTTTGGTTTTATTCTGTTTGAACATAACAGACGTGATCAAGTTATGATCCCCTGTACCTAAGCTAATACTTATTTTTGGGTCTGTGATCAATTCCTCTTTGTCTGTCAAGACAAGATCTAATATAGAATACCTTCACGGTGGATGCAACAACTTTTGAGTTAGGAAATTGTCATCTATAATATTTAGATATTCTGAGGATGTTTTCGTACTGGCAGCATGAAACCTGCACATCTTTCTCTGGCTAAATTGGCTGTTCAGCAACCTCCCCCTGCTTACTGTTTCTGTTACAAACTGTTTCTTAATCTTCTTTTCTTCTTTGTGAACTCAGAGAGATGAGCTATTTGGATGGTTTCCCCCAATGTTAGCTCTGCCTCCATCTGAAATTTCAGAGGCACTTCTTTCTGAGCAGTGCTGGTTAGAAATGCCTGGTCGCTCATTTGCGTTTCCTTCTATCTCCTAATGTTTAATGATTGCTCAGACAATACACTGCTCTGGCATTACCTGAAATAAGGTGCCTCTCCAAAAGAATATTATGTCTGGGAAGGAACTGCTCCTTACATTTCACTGTCAAAACATCATAACTAGTATTGGGGCCTTCTTCAGATACAAAATAAATCTATTCCCTTTCCACACAGTAGAGAGGAGGAAGTTAATTGACTCTGCACTCCTTGCCTGTTCATTTCAACAAAGCATGGAATCTGAAGAAATACTCTCTCTTTTGAGGCCGCAGTGAAAGTTGGCCGAAGTGAGTATTTTCTGCAGGATTGTAATTTAACATACTGCACATTTGACATTTGCATTAGTGGCATATGCCAAACATTCCTAAATTGGGCTATTGCTGACACCACCTCACTTTGCTGAGAGGAGGCATGATGTAACTTTCTTGTTCTGTCTAATTTGTTAACACCACACAAAACTCTCAACTCCTCTGGCCAAGAACTGATCCCCCCGTGTGTATAGATGGGTCTTGTTCTGTCTCTGGGCAGAGCAACAGCAACTGTGGCCAAAGCTAAACTTTAGGCACCAAAATCCCAATTTTAGGCATTCAAATAAAAAGTCTGATTAATCTGAGGTGCTGAACACCTTAAGTCCCTGAGTATTTTAGGGGTACCCTACAGATCAGAATCTCCCTCTCTCTCTCTCTCTCTCTCTCTCTCTCTCACACACACACACACAGAATCCAAACAACATAGGATCTGAAGTCTGAGGGTTTGCAAAGCTCTTTTTTTACATAAGATTAGAAAATTTCTCTTCTGTGCACTTCCTGTTTTCACCTGGCACCAGAAATCAAAAGAGCTAGAGCTGCTTTGCTGAAATGAGATGAAACTTATTTGTGTGTTGCTTTCCATTTTTTGGTTTTTTTGGTATTATGTTTAGCCCCATTTGTAAATCAGAAAAATGCACAGACTATATAGAGAAATAAAATGGAGACTGAGGAGAAGGGAGATTCAGGAAGGGAGCTGGGCTGATGGCACTAGTAAGATCATAGAATCATAGAATCATAGAATATCAGGGTTGGAAGGGACCCCTGAAGGTCATCTAGTCCAACCCCCTGCTCGAAGCAGGACCAATTCCCAGTTAAATCATCCCAGCCAGGGCTTTGTCAAGCCTGACCTTAAAAACCTCTAAGGAAGGAGATTCTACCACCTCCCTAGGTAACGCATTCCAGTATTTCACCACCCTCTTAGTGAAAAAGTTTTTCCTAATATCCAACCTAAACCTCCCCCACTGCAACTTGAGACCATTACTCCTCGTTCTGTCATCTGCTACCATTGAGAACAGTCTAGAGCCATCCTCTTTGGAACCCCCTTTCAGGTAGTTGAAAGCAGCTATCAAATCCCTCCTCATTCTTCTCTTCTGCAGGCTAAACAATCCCAGCTCCCTCAGCCTCTCCTCATAAGTCATGTGTTCTAGACCCCTAATAATTTTTGTTGCCCTTCGCTGGACTCTCTCCAATTTATCCACATCCTTCTTGTAGTGTGGGGCCCAAAACTGGACACAGTACTCCAGATGAGGCCTCACCAATGTCGAATAGAGGGGAACGATCACGTCCCTCGATCTGCTCGTTATGCCCCTACTTATACATCCCAAAATGCCATTGGCATTCTTGGCAACAAGGGCACACTGCTGACTCATATCCAGCTTCTCGTCCACTGTCACCCCTAGGTCCTTTTCCGCAGAACTGCTGCCTAGCCATTCGGTCCCTAGTCTGTAGCTGTGCATTGGGTTCTTCCATCCTAAGTGCAGGACCCTGCACTTGTCCTTGTTGAACCTCATCAGATTTCTTTTGGCCCAATCCTCCAATTTGTCTAGGTCCTTCTGTATCCTATCCCTCCCCTCCAGCGTATCTACCACTCCTCCCAGTTTAGTATCATCCGCAAATTTGCTGAGAGTGCAATCCACACCATCCTCCAGATCATTTATGAAGATATTGAACAAAACCGGCCCCAGGACCGACCCTTGGGGCACTCCACTTGATACCGGCTGCCAACTAGACATGGAGCCATTGATCACTACCCGTTGAGCCCGACAATCTAGCCAGCTTTCTACCCACCTTATAGTGCATTCATCCAGCCCATACTTCCTTAACTTGCTGACAAGAATACTGTGGGAGACCGTGTCAAAAGCTTTGCGAAAGTCAAGAAACAATACATCCACTGCTTTCTCTTCATCCACAGAACCAGTAATCTCATCATAAAAGGCAATTAGATTAGTCAGGCATGACCTTCCCTTGGTGAATCCATGCTGGCTGTTCCTGATCACTTTCCTCTCATGCAAGTGCTTCAGGATTGATTCTTTGAGGACCTGCTCCATGATTTTTCCAGGGACTGAGGTGAGGCTGACTGGCCTGTAGTTCCCTGGATCCTCCTTCTTCCCTTTTTTAAAGATTGGCACTACATTAGCCTTTTTCCAGTCATCCGGGACTTCCCCAGTTCGCCACGAGTTTTCAAAGATAATGGCCAACGGCTCTGCAATCACAGCCGCCAATTCCTTCAGCACTCTCGGATGCAACTCGTCCGGCCCCATGGACTTGTGCACGTCCAGCTTTTCTAAATAGATCCTAACCACCTCTATCTCCACAGAGGGCTGGCCATCTCTTCCCCATTTTGTGATGCCCAGCGCAGCAGTCTGGGAGCTGACCTTGTTAGTGAAGACAGAGGCAAAAAAAGCATTGAATACATTAGCTTTTTCCACATCCTCTGTCACTAGGTTGCCTCCCTCATTCAGTAAGGGGCCCACACTTTCCTTGGCTTTCTTCTTGTTGCCAACATACCTGAAGAAACCCTTCTTGTTACTCTTGACATCTCTTGCTAGCTGCAGCTCCAGGTGCGATTTGGCCCTCCTGATATCATTCCTACATGCCCGAGCAATATTTTTATACTCTTCCCTGGTCATATGTCCAACCTTCCACTTCTTGTAAGCTTCTTTTTTATGTTTAAGATCCGCTAGGATTTCACCATTAAGCCAAGCTGGTCGCCTGACATATTTACTATTCTTTCGACTCATCGGGATGGTTTGTCCCTGTAACCTCAACAGTGTGTTTATCCGAGTGTGTGTTTGAAATACAGCCAGCTCTCTTGGACTCCTTTCCCCTTCAAGTTAGTCCCCCAGGGGATCCTGGCCATCCGTTCCCTGAGGAAGTCGAAGTCTGCTTTCCTGAAGTCCAGGGTCCGTATCCTGCTACTTACCTTTCTTCCCTGCGTCAGGATCCTGAACTCAACCAACTCATGGTCACTGCCTCCCAGATTCCCATCCACTTTTGCTTCCCCCACTAATTCTACCCGGTTTGTGAGCAGCAGGTCAAGAAAAGCGCCCCCCCCTAGTTGGCTCCTCTAGCACTTGCGCCAGGAAATTGTCCCCTACGCTTTCCAAAAACTTCCTGGATTGTCTATGCACCACTGTATTGCTCTCCCAGCAGATATCAGGAAAATTAAAGTCACCCATGAGAATCAGGGCATGCGATCTAGTAGCTTCCGTGAGCTGCCGGAAGAAAGCCTCATCTACCTCATCCCCCTGGTCCGGTGGTCTATAGCAGACTCCCACCACTACATCACTCTTGTTGCACACACTTCTAAACTTAATCCAGAGACACTCAGGTTTTTCTACAGTTTCGTACCGGAGCTCTGAGCAGTCATACTGCTCCCTTACATACAGTGCTACTCCCCCACCTTTTCTGCCCTGCCTGTCCTTCCTGAACAGTTTATAACCATCCATGACAGTACTCCAGTCATATGAGTTATCCCACCAAGTCTCTGTTATTCCAATCACGTCATAGTTCTTTGACATCACCAGGACCTCCAGATCTCCCTGCTTGTTACCAAGGCTTTGTGCATTTGTATATAAGCACTTGAGATAACCTGTTGATCGCCCCTCATTCCCAGTATGAGGCAGGAGCCCTCCCCTCACAGACATTCCTGCCTGTGCTTCCTCACGGTATCCCGCTTTCCCACTTACCTCAGGGCTTTGGTCTCCTTCCCCCGGTGAACCTAGTTTAAAGCCCTCCTCACTAGGTTAGCCAGCCTGCTGGCAAAGATGCTCTTCCCTCTCTTCGTAAGATGGAGCCCGTCTCTGCCCAGCACTCCTCCTTCATGGAACACCATCCCATGGTCAAAGAATCCAAAGCCTTCTCTCCGACACCACCTGTGTAGCCATTCGTTGCCTTCCACGATTCGACGGTCCCTACCCAGGCCTTTTCCTTCCACGGGGAGGATGGACGAGAACACCACTTGCGCCTCCAACTCCTTTATCCTTCTTCCCAGAGCCACGTAGTCCGCAGTGATCCGCTCAAGGTCATTCTTGGCAGTATCATTGGTGCCCACGTGGAGAAGCAGGAAGGGGTAGCGATCTGAGGGCTTGATGAGTCTCGGCAGACTCTCCGTCACATCGCGAATCTTAGCCCCTGGCAAGCAGCAGACTTCTCGGTTTTCCCGGTCAGGGCGGCAGATAGATGACTCAGTCCCCCGGAGTAGAGAGTCCCCGACCACCACCACCCGCCTTCTCCTCTTGGGAGTGGTGGTCGTGGAACCCCCAACCTCAGGACATCGCATCTCATGCCTTCCAACCAGCGGAGTCTCCTTCTGCTTTCTCGCCCCAGACATATCATCTGGTCCACTCTCCGCAATGGTACCTGTGGAGAGAACATGAAAGCGGTTAGTTACCTGTGTCTGTGTTACTGGAACCCGGACATTCCGCTTACCTCTTCTGGAGGTCACATGTTGCCAAGCTTCTTCACTGGCCTCTTGGCTCCTCTGTGCAACCTGCTCTATATCTGTAGAGCTTTGTGCCCCTAGAAGCCTATCCTGAGTTTCATCCAGAAAATCCTCAGTTTCTCGTATGCAACGCAGGGTCATTATCTGTTGCTCCAGACCTTCAATCTTCTCTTCCAATATGGAGACCAGCTTGCACTTTGTACAGACAAAGTCGCTTCTGTCCTGTGGAAGAAAGACAAACATGGCACATCCAGCGCAGGTCACAACAGCTGAACCCCCCCCCCCCCCTTCCATATCACCTTCCTACTATGAGCTTCCTCAGAGCAGTTGGCAAGACATAAGCCTCACTGGGCTCCCTCCAGGCGAACTCCCAGGCAAACTCCTGCTGTGTGCTGCTCTGCTGTCCCCTGCTGCTCTGCTGTCCCCGCTGCTTAGCTGGTTCTCCGCTGCTCAGCTGGTTCGCGAAGCTCTGGCTATTTTTAAACAGCCAGGCTTCCCTGTCGCAAACAAACAGACACCCTACTGCCCGCCCCCTGCAGGCTAGCAGCCAATCAGACACTCACTCAGGCTCTCACACTACCCTCCCAGCAAACACAGGCTCGGATACTTCCTCAGCAAGCAAACAAACACACACTCGGATAGACACACTGTTGAGGTTACAGGGACAAACCATCCCGATGAGTCGAAAGAATAGTAAATATCATGACAGATTTCAATCAGCAGAGCTTTCTTTTTACAAAGGAAAGGAACAATATGATCATACTGAGAAGCTCTGAGTTCATTGGTTAAGATGAGCACTCGCTGGCGATTTCCTTCCTGCTAGAATGATCAGAATGACGAATTTTAAAGAACTGAAATGAGGTTTACTACAAAGTGTTATGAGGGGGAATATGAGCGACACATGAACTGCCGGCTTAGGGAGGCTAGCCCCCAGCCCTGCCCCTTACGCCAGAGGCCAGGCCCCATCTCCCCTGCCAGAACCCAGAGCCCCCCCATCACAGCCGCGAGCCCCTCACCTTAGCCCTCGGCTGCCTGAGCACCTCCAACCCCAGAGCGCTGGGCGACATGGCCCCCAGCCCCGGAGGGCCAGGCAATATAGGCCCCAGAGCTGGAGCACTGGTCCCAACCGCAGTCTTATTAATCTCTCCTCATACGGAAGCTGTTCCATACCCTTAATCATTTTTGTTGCCCTTTTCTGATCCTTTTCCAATTCCAGTCTATCTTTTTTGAGATGGGGCGACCACCTCTGCACGCAGTATTCAAGATGTGGATGTACCATGGATTTATATAGCAGCAAAATGATATTTTTCTCTCTTATTATCTCTCCCTTTCCTAATGATTCCCAATATTCTGTTCGCTTTCTTGGCTGCCACTGCACACTGAGTGGATGTTCTCAGAGAACTATCCACAATGACTCCAAGATCTTTCCTGAGTGGTAACAGCTAATTTAGACCCCATCATTTTATACATATAGTTGCGATTATGTGTTCCCATGTGCATTACTTTGCATTTATCAACAATGAATTTCACCTGCCAATTTGTTGCCCAGTCACCCGGTTTTGAGAGATCCTTTTGTAGCTCCTGGCAGTCTGCCTGGGACTTAACTATCTTGAGTAGTTTTCTATCATCTGCAAATTTTGCCACCCTCACTGCTTACCCCTTTTTCCAGATCATTTATGAATGTGTTAATTAGGACTGGTCCCAGTACAGATCCCTGGGGGACACCACTATTTACCGCTCTCCGTTCTGAAAATGGACCATTTATTCCTACCCTTTTTTTCCTATCTTTTAACCAGTTACCAAACCAGGAGAGGACCTTCCCTCTTATCCCATGACAGCTTACTTTGCTTAAGAGCATTTGGTGAGGGACCTGGTCAAAGGGTTTCTGAAAATCCAAGTGCACTCTATCCATTGGATCCCCCTTGTCCACAGGCTTGTTGACCCCCTCAAAGAATTCTAGTGGGGAGGCATGATTTCCCTTTACAAAAACCATGTTCATCTATGTGTCTGATAATTTTGTTTTTTACTATAGTTTCAGTTTGCCAGGTACTGAAGGCAGGTTTACTGGCCTGTAATTGCCAGGATTATCTCTGGAGCCCTTTAAAGAATTTGGTGTCACATTAGCTATCCTCCAGTCATTTGGTACAGAAGCTGATTTAAATGATGGGTTAGAGATTACAGTTAGTAGTCCTGCAATTTCACATTTGAGTTTCTTCACAACTCTTGGGTGAATACCATCCAGTCCTGGTGACTTATTACTGTTTAGTTTATCAATTTATTCCAAAACCTCTTCTAATGACACCTCAGTCTGGGACCATTCGTCAGGATTTGTCACCTAAAAAGAATGGCTCAGGTTTGGGAATCTCCCTCACATCCTCAGCCGTGAAGACCAATGCAAAGAATTAATTTACTTTCTCTGCAATGGTCTTAACGTCTGTGAGCGCTCCTTTAGCATTTCGATCCAGGGGCCCCACGGGTTGTTTAGCGGCTTCCTGCTTGTGATGTACTTAAAAAATTGCTATTACTTTGTGAGTCTCTGGCGAGCTGTTCTTCAAATTCTTTTATGGCCTCCCTAATTATGTTTTTAAACTTCATTTGCCAGAGTGTATGCTCCTTTCTATTTTCCTCATGAGGATTTAACTTCCACTTTTTCAAGGATGCCTTTTCATCTCTGACTGCTTCTTTTACTTTGCTGTTTAGCTACAGTGGCACTTTTTTTGGTTCTCTTACTGTGTTCTTTTTAATTTGGGGTATACATTTAAGTTGAGACTCTATTACAGTGTATTTAAAAAGTTTCCATGCAGCTTTCAGGGATTTCACTTTTGGCGCTGGACCTTTTAATTTCTGTTTCACTACCCTCATCATTTTTGTGTAGTCCCCCTTTCTGAAATTAAATGCTACAGTCTTGGGCTGCTGTGGTGTTTATTCACCTCTTGGACCAGATCCTGTGCTCCACTTAGGACTAAATCAAGAATCACCTCTCCTCTTGTGTGTTCCAGGACTAGTTGCTCCAAGAAGCAGTCATTTAAGGTGTCAAAAGACTATCTCTGCACCCCGTCCTGAGGTGACATGTACCCAGTCAATATGGGGATAGTCGAAATCCCTCTTAATATTGAAGTTTAAATATTCATAAACGATCTGGACAAAAGGGTAAACAGTGAGGTGGCAAAATTTGCAGATGATACAAAACTACTCAAGGTAGTTAAGTCCCAGGCAGACTGCGAAGAGCTACAAAAGGATCTCACAAAACTTGGTGACTGGGCAACAAAATGGCAGGTGAAATTCATTGTTGATAAATGCAAAGTAATGCACATTGGAAAACATAATCCCACCTATACATATAAAATTATGGTGTTAAATTAGCTGTAACCACTCAAGAAAGAGATCATTGTGGATAGTTCTCTGAAAACATCCTCCAACGTGCAGAGGCAACCATACAGAATGTTGGGAATAATTAGGAAGCAGATAGAGAATAAGACCGAAAATATCGTATTGCCACTATATAAATCCATGGTGCGCCCATATCTTGAATACTGCGCGCAGATCTCATCACCCCACCCCAAAAATACATTTGGCAACAAATGGCAACAGAAATTATCAGGAGTATGGAACAGCTTTCATATGAGGAGAGATTAATAAGACTGGGACTTTTCAGCTTGGAAAAAAGGCTACTAAGGGGGATATAACAGAGTTCTATAAAATCAAGTATGTTGTGGAGAAATTGAATAAGGGAGTGTTATTTACTCCTCCACATAACACAGGAACTCGGGGTCACCAAATAAAATTAATAGGCAGCAGGTTTAAAACAAACAAAAGGAAGTATTTCTTCACACTACACACCTGTGGAACTCTTTGCTAGAGGATGTTGTGAAAGCTAAGATTATAACAGGGTTCAAAAAAGAACTATAGATTCATAGATTCATAGATATTTAGGTCAGAAGGGACCATTATGATCCTCTAGTCTGACCTCCTGCACAACGCAGGCCACAGAATTTCACCCACCCACTCCTGTAACAAACCTCTCACCTATGTCTGTGCTATTGAAGTCCTCAAATTGTGGTTTAAAGACTTCAAGGAGCAGAGAATCCTCCAGCAAGTGACCCGTGCCCCCTGCTACAGAGGAAGGCGAAAAACCCCCAGGGCCTCTTCCAATCTGCCCTGGAGGAGAATTCCTTCCCGACCCCAAATATGGCGATCAGCTAAACCCTGAGCATATGGGCAAGATTCATCAGCCAGATAGGACCGAAAATTCATCCCTGGGTAACTCAGATCCCACCCCATCTAATATCCCATCACAGGCCATTGGGCCTATTTACGATGAATATTTAATTACCAAAACCATGTTATCCCATCATACCATCTCCTCCATAAACTTATCGAGTTTAATCTTAAAGCCAGATAGATCTTTTGCCCCCACTAGATAAGTTCATGGAGGTTGGGACTACCAGTGGCTGTTAGCCAGGATGGGCAGGGATGGTGTCCCTAGCCTCTGTTCGCCAGAAGCTGGGAATGAGCAACAGAGGATGGATCACTTGATGATTCCCTGCTCTGTTCATTCCCTCTGGGGCACCTGGCATTGGGCACTGTCGGAGGACAGGACACCGGGCTGGATGGACCCTTGGTCTGACCCAGAATGGCCGTTCTTATGTTCTTAAGGGCCTGACCTTGCAAGGAGCAGGTTGTTCTCAGCTCCCACTAGGGAAGGAGTGTGCCCAACTTGAGTGTGACTCTGCCGACAGCAGTGGTAGGCCCAAAGGTAGCACATTGCAGGCTAGGACTAGACCAGCGCAACCTTTCTTCCACTGTGGACACAGGTCTCCCACCTCAAGGTCAGGAAGGGGCTCTGATGCTAGTCTGGAGAATTTTGGAAATCCTGGGCCAGATCCTCAGTTGGTGTCATTAGCTCCAATGCCAGGTTACACTAGCACAGGACCTGGCCTAGCGTCACTGGATCTGTAAAGTTTTATAAGAACGTAGGATTTTCCATCTACAGTCTAATTACTCAGGTTAGTCTCCACCCGAAACCGATAGGGTGCCAGTAGCATGCCAGGTGTACACGTCTCAGAGACACACACTGTAGGTGCTTCAGCAGCTAGGCCCTGTAAGTGTGAGGGGACTGTGCCCCCCTTACTAACATTCGAGGGGGGGGGGGTTAGTTGCTAGCTCCCAGTACTCAAAGGGGGGAGGGTCGGTGGGGAATCGGGACCCTGAGACTGACAGGCCCCAGGAACAATGGGGAGAGGCCAACGCTCCAGGTCAGCCTGAACGACAGGGCGGGCAGGCTAATCGGGGAGTCAGGAGGCCAGGGGGGTCCCGTCCTCTGTGTGAGCTGGATTTGCCTGGGTCAGACAGAGTGGGGCCGAGCTAAGGAGAAAGCAGGGGCCTGAGCTGAGCTGGGGAGCAGAGCTGGGGATCCAGATCCAGAGGGACCAGAAAAGCAGCCCAGAGAGAGCAGACCCTGCCCTGGGAGCAGAGCTGCAGCAACCAGAGCCGGAGGGGCCAGAAAAGCAGCCCAGGGAGCTGGAGGCAGAGCAGCAGCAGCCGTGCAGAGACCGAGTGGTGCAGATGGGGCTGGAGCAGTCCGGAGCTGGGTGTCGTGAGCAGCTGGGGAGACCGAGGGGGACCCTGGGCAGCGGGCCCAGCGCAGGGAGACGCCTCATAGAATCACAGACTATCAGGGTTGGAAGGGACCCCAGGAGGCCATCTAGTCCAACGCCCTGCTCAAAGCAGGACCAATCCCCAACTAAATCATCCCAGCCAGGGCTTTGTCAAGCCTGACCTTAAAAACCTCTAAGGAAGGAGATTCCACCACCTCCCTAGGTAACGCATTCCAGTGTTTCACCACCCTCTTAGTGAAAAAGTTTTTCCTGATATCCAACCTAAACCTCCCCCACTGCAACTTGAGACCATTACTCCTTGTCCTGTACTCTTCTACCACTGAGAACAGTCTAGAGCCATCCTCTTTGGATCCACCTCTCAGGTAGTTGAAAGCAGCTATCAAATCCCCCCTCATTCTTCTCTTCTGCAGACTAAACAATCCCAGTTCCCTCAGCCTCTCCTCATAACTCATGTGCTCCAGCCCCTTAATCATTTTTGTTGCCCTTCGCTGGACTCTCTCCAATTTTTCCACATCCTTCTTTGACCATGGGATGGTGTTCCATGAAGGAGGAGTGCTGGGCAGAGACGGGCTCCATCTTACAAAGAGAGGGAAGAGCATCTTTGCCAGCAGGCTGGCTAACCTAGTGAGGAGGGCTTTAAACTAGGTTCACCGAGGGAAGGAGACCAAAGCCCTGAGGTAAGTGGCAAAGCGGGATACCGGGAGGAAGCACAGGCAGGAATGTCTGTGAGGGGAGGGCTCCTGCCTCATACTGGCAATGAGGGGCGATCAACAGGTTATCTCAAGTGCTTATGTACAAATGCACAAAGCCTTGGAAACAAGCAGGGAGAACTGGAGGTCCTGGTGATGTCAAGGAAATATGACGTGATTGGAATAACAGAGACTTGGTGGGATAACTCACATGACTGGAGTACTGTCATGGATGGTTATAAACTGTTCAGGAAGGACAGGCAGGGCAGAAAAGGTGGGGGAGTAGCACTGTATGTAAGGGAGCAGTATGACTGCTCAGAGCTCCGGTACGAAACTGCAGAAAAACCTGTGTCTCTGGATTAAGTTTAGAAGTGTGTGCAACAAGAGTGATGTAGTGGTGGGAGTCTGCTATAGACCACCAGACCAGGGGGATGAGGTAGATGAGGCTTTCTTCCGGCAGCTCACGGAAGCTACTAGATCGCATACCCTGATTCTCATGGGTGACTTTAATTTTCCTGATATCTGCTGGGAGAGCAATACAGCGGTGCATAGACAATCCAGGAAGTTTTTGGAAAGCGTAGGGGACAATTTCCTGGTGCAAGTGCTAGAGGAGCCAACTAGGGGGGGCGCTTTTCTTGACCTGCTGCTCACAAACCGGGTAGAATTAGTGGGGGAAGCAAAAGTGGATGGGAATCTGGGAGGCAGTGACCATGAGTTGGTTGAGTTCAGGATCCTGACGCAGGGAAGAAAGGTAAGCAGCAGGATACGGACCCTGGACTTCAGGAAAGCAGACTTCGACTTCCTCAGGGAACGGATGGCCAGGATCCCCTGGGGGACTAACTTGAAGGGGAAAGGAGTCCAGGAGAGCTGGCTGTATTTCAAGGAATCCCTGTTGAGGTTACAGGGACAAACCATCCCGATGAGTCGAAAGAATAGTAAATATGTCAGGCGACCAGCTTGGCTTAATGGTGAAATCCTAGCGGATCTTAAACATAAAAAAGAAGCTTACAAGAAGTGGAAGGTTGGACATATGACCAGGGAAGAGTATAAAAATATTGCTCGGGCATGTAGGAATGTTATCAGGAGGGCCAAATCGCACCTGGAGCTGCAGCTAGCCAGAGATGTCAAGAGTAACAAGAAGGGTTTCTTCAGGTATGTTGGCAACAAGAAGAAAGCCAAGGAATGTGTGGGCCCCTTACTGAATGAGGGAGGCAACCTAGTGACAGAGGATGTGGAAAAAGCTAATGTACTCAATGCTTTTTTTGCCTCTGTTTTCACTAACAAGGTCAGCTCCCAGACTGCAGTGCTGGGCATCACAAAATGCGGAAGAGATGGCCAGCCCTCTGTGGAGATAGAGGCGGTTAGGGACTATTTAGAAAAGCTGGACGTGCACAAGTCCATGGGGCCGGACGAGTTGCATCCGAGAGTGCTGAAGGAATTGGCGGCTGTGATTGCAGAGCCACTGGCCATTATCTTTGAAAACTCGTGGCGAACCGGGGAAGTCCCGGATGACTGGAAAAAGGCTAATGTAGTGCCAATCTTTAAAAAAGGGAAGAAGGAAGATCCTGGGAACTACAGGCCAGTCAGCCTCACCTCAGTCCCTGGAAAAATCATGGAGCAGGTCCTCAAAGAATCAATCCTGAAGCACTTGCATGAGAGGAAAGTGATCAGGAACAGCCAGCATGGATTCACCAAGGGAAGGTCATGCCTGACTAATCTAATCGCCTTTTATGATGAGATTACTGGTTCTGTGGATGAAGGGAAAGCAGTGGATGTATTGTTTCTTGACTTTAGCAAAGCTTTTGACACGGTCTCCCATAGTATTCTTGTCAGCAAGTTAAGGAAGTATGGGCTGGATGAATGCACTATAAGGTGGGTAGAAAGCTGGCTAGATTGTCGGGCTCAACGGGTAGTGATCAATGGCTCCATGTCTAGTTGGCAGCCGGTATCAAGTGGAGTGCCCCAAGGGTCGGTCCTGGGGCCGGTTTTATTCAATATCTTCATAAATGATCTAGACCAATTGGAAGATTGGGCCAAAAGGAATCTGATGAGGTTCAATAAGGATAAGTGCAGGGTCCTGCACTTAGGACGGAAGAACCCAATGCACCGCTACAGACTAGGGACCGAATGGCTAGGCAGCAGTTCTGCGGAAAAGGACCTAGGGGTGACAGTGGACGAGAAGCTGGATATGAGTCAGCAGTGTGCCCTTGTTGCCAAGAAGGCCAATGGCATTTTGGGATGTATAAGTAGGGGCATAGCGAGCAGATCGAGGGACGTGATCGTTCCCCTCTATTCGACATTGGTGAGGCCTCATCTGGAGTACTGTGTCCAGTTTTGGGCCCCACACTTCAAGAAGGATGTGGATAAATTGGAGAGAGTCCAGCGAAGGGCAACAAAAATTATTAGGGGAATGGAACACATGAGTTATGAGGAGAGGCTGAGGGAGCTGGGATTGTTTAGCCTGCAGAAGAGAAGAATGAGGGGGGATTTGATAGCTGCTTTCAACTCCCTGAAAGGGGGTTCCAAAGAGGATGGCTCTAGACTTTTCTCAATGGTAGCAGATGACAGAACGAGGAGTAATGGTCTCAAGTTGCAGTGGGGGAGGTTTAGATTGGATATTAGGAAAAACTTTTTCACTAAGCCCTGGTCTACACTAGGACTTTAGGTCGAATTTAGCAACGTTAAATCGATTTAAACCTGCACCCGTCCACACAGTGAAGCCCTTTATTTCGACTTAAAGGGCTCTTAAAATCCATTTCCTTACTCCACCCCTGACAAGTGGATTAGCGCTTAAATCGTTGTTCCCAGCTCGAATTTGGGGTACTGTGGACACAATTCGATGGTATTGGCCTCCGGGAGCTATCCCAGAGTGCTCCATTCTGACCGCTCTGGACAGCACTCTCAACTCAGATGCACTGGCCAGGTAGACAGGAAAAGAACCGCGAACTTTTGAATCTCATTTCCTGTTTGGCCAGCGTGGCAAGCTGCAGGTGACCATGCAGAGCTCATCAGCACAGGTGACCATGATGGAGTCCCAGAATCGCAAAAGAGCTCCAGCATGGACCGAACGGGAGGTACGGGATCTGATCGCTGTTTGGGGAGAGGAATCCGTGCTATCAGAACTCCTTTCCAGTTTTCGAAATGCCAAAACCTTTGTGAAAATCTCCCAGGGCATGAAGGACAGAGGCCATAACAGGGACCCGAAGCAGTGCCGCGTGAAACTGAAGGAGCTGAGGCAAGCCTACCAGAAAACCAGAGAGGCGAACAGCCGCTCTGGGTCAGAGCCCCAAACATGCCGCTTCTATGATGAGCTGCATGCCATTTTAGGGGGTTCAGCCACCACTACCCCAGCCGTGTTGTTTGAGTCCTTCAATGGAGATGGAGGCAATACGGAAGCAGGTTTTGGGGACGAAGAAGATGATGAGGAGGAGGAGGTTGTAGATAGCTCACAGCAAGCAAGCGGAGAAACCGGTTTTCCCGACAGCCAGGAACTGTTTCTCACCCTAGACCTGGAGCCAGTACCACCCAAACCCACCCAAGGCTGCCTCCTGGACCCAGCAGGCGGAGAAGGGACCTCTGGTGAGTGTACCTTTTAAAATGCTATACATGGTTTAAAAGCAAGCATGTGAAAGGATTACTTTGCCCTGGCATTTGCGGTTCTCCTAGATGTAGTCCTAAAGCCTTTGCAAAAGGTTTCTGGGGAGGGCAGCCTTATTTCGTCCTTCATGGTAGGACACTTTATCACTCCAGGCCAGTAACACATACTCGGGAATCACTGTAGAACAAAGCATTGCAGTGTATGTTTGCTGGCATTCAACCAAAATCCGTTCTTTCTCTCTCTGTGTTATCCTCAGGAGAGTGAGATATAATTCATGGTCACCTGGTTGAAATAGGGTGCTTTTCTTCAGGGACACTCAGTATAGCCCATTCCTGCTGGGCTGTTTGCCTGTGGCTGAACAGAAATGTTCCCCGCTGTTAGCCACAGGGAGGGGGGAAGGTTGAGGGGGTAGTCACACGGTGGGAGGAGGCAAAATGCGACCTTGTAACGAAAGCACATGTGCTATGTATGTAATGTTAACAGCAAGGTTTACCCTGAAAGAGTGTAGCGACTGTTTTATAAAATGTGTCTTTTTAAATACCGCTGTCCCTTTTTTTTTCTCCACCAGCTGCATGTGTTTCAATGATCACAGGATCTTCTCCTTCCCAGAGGCTAGTGAAGCTTAGAAAGAAAAAAAAACGCACTCACGATGAAATGTTCTCCGAGCTCATGCTGTCCTCCCACACTGACAGAGCACAGACGAATGCGTGGAGGCAAATAATGTCAGAGTGCAGGAAAGCACAAAATGACCGGGAGGAGAGGTGGAGGGCTGAAGAGAGTAAGTGGCGGGCTGAAGAGAGTAAGTGGCGGGCTGAAGACAGGGCTGAAGCTCAAATGTGGCGGCAGCGTGATGAGAGGAGGCAGGATTCAATGCTGAGGCTGCTGCAGGACCAAACCAGAATGCTCCAGTGTATGGTTGAGCTGCAGCAAAGGCAGCTGGAGCACAGACTGCCACTGCTGCCCCTCTGTAACCAACCGCCCTCCTCCCCAAGTTCCATAGCCTCCACACCCAGACGCCCAAGAACGCGGTGGGGGGGCCTCCGGCCAACCAGCCACTCCACAACAGAGGATTGCCCAAAAAAAAGAAGGCTGTCATTCAATAAATTTTAAAGTTGTAAACTTTTAAAGTGCTGTGCTTAAAGTGCTGTGTGGCATTTTCCTTCCCTCCTCCACCACTCCTCCTGGGATACCTTGGTAGTCATCTCCCTATTTGTGTGATGAATGAATAACGAATGCATGACTGTGAAGCAGCAATGACTTTATTGCCTCTGCAAGCGGTGATTAAAGGGAGGAGGGGAGGGTGGTTAGCTTACAGGGAAGTAGAGTGAACCAAGGGGCGGGGGGTTTCATCAAGGAGAAACAAACAGAACTTTCACACTGTAGCTTGGCCAGTCATGAAACTGGTTTTCAAAGCTTCTCTGATGCGTACCGCACCCTCCTGAGCTCTTCTAACCGCCCTGGTGTCTGGCTGCGCGTAACCAGCAGCTAGGCGATTTGCCTCAGCCTCCCACCCCGCCATAAACGTCTCCCCCTTACTCTCACAGATATTGTGGAGCACACAGCAAGCAGTAATAACAGTGGGAATATTGGTTTCGCTGAGGTCTAAGCGAGTCAGTAAACTGCGCCAGCGCGCCTTTAAACGTCCAAATGCACATTCTACCACCATTCTGCACTTGCTCAGCCTGTAGTTGAACAGCTCCTGACCACTGTCCAGGCTGCCTGTGTACGGCTTCATGAGCCATGGCATTAAGGGGTAGGCTGGGTCCCCAAGGATAACTATAGGCATTTCAACATCCCCAACAGTTATTTTCTGGTCTGGGAAGAAAGTCCCTTCCTGCAGCTTTTGAAACAGACCAGAGTTCCTGAAGATGCGAGCATCATGCACCTTTCCCGGCCATCCCACGTTGATGTTGGTGAAACGTCCCTTGTGATCCACCAGAGCTTGCAGCACTATCGAAAAGTACCCCTTGCGGTTTATGTACTCGGCGGCTTGGTGCTCCGGTGCCAAGATAGGGATATGGGTTCCGTCTATAGCCCCACCACAGTTAGGGAATCCCATTGCAGCAAAGCCATCCACTATGACCTGCACATTTCCCAGGGTCACTACCCTTGATATCAGCAGATCTTTGATTGTGTGAGCTACTTGCATCACAGCAGCCCCCACAGTAGATTTGCCCACTCCAAATTGATTCCCAACTGACCGGTAGCTGTCTGGCGTTGCAAGCTTCCACAGGGCTATCGCCACTCGCTTCTCAACTGTGAGGGCTGCTCTCATCTTGGTATTCATGCGCTTCAGGGCAGGGGAAAGCAAGTCACAAAGTTCCATGAAAGTGCCCCTACGCATGCGAAAGTTTCGCAGCCACTGGGAATTGTCCCAGACCTGCAACACTATGCGGTCCCACCAGTCTGTGCTTGTTTTCCGAGCCCAGAACCGGCGTTCCACAGCATGAACCTGCCCCATTAGCACCATGATGCATGCATTGGCAGGGCCCATGCTTTCAGAGAAATCTGTGTCCATGTCCTGATCACTCACGGGACCGCGCTGACGTCGCCTCCTCGCCCGGTATCGCGTTGCCATGTTCTGGTGCTGCATATACTGCTGGATAATGCGTGTGGTGGTTGATGTGCTCCTAATTGCCAAAGTGAGCTGAGCGGCCTCCATGCTTGCCTTGGTATGGCGTCCGCACAGAAAAAAGGCGCGGAACGATTGTCTGCCGTTGCTCTGACGGAGGGAGGGGCGACTGACGACACGGCTTACAGGGTTGGCTTCAGGGAGCTAAAATCAACAAATGGTGTGCCTGTACATCAAGGAGTATTTCAGGCAGGACTGCACGGAGGGTTCCAATAAGAAATGGTGCACCAAAGTTATCGTTGTTATTGGAACAAGGAGGTTAGCCTGGCCTCTGATTGATACATGGCTAGATTAACCTCGCTGCGCCTTCTCTGTGACTGACTGCAGTGTGATCTAGACAGGGGAGGAGGAAAATGAGTACAAAACAAATCTGGTCTATTTCTTGTTCTGACCCACTCCATCTATCCTTTACATCTTTGGCTGGCAGCAGACAAAAAAGGCGCGAAATGATTGTCTGCCCTTGCTTTCATGGGGGGAGGGAGGGTGGGAACGGGGTCCTGACGATATGTACCCAGAACCACCCGTGACAATGTTTTAGCCCCATCAGGCATTGGGATATCAACCCAGAATTCCAATGGGCAGCGGAGACTGCGGAGACTGTGGGATAGCTACCCACAGTGCAACACTTCGGAAGTCGACGCTTGCCTCGGTACTGTGGAAGCGCTCCGCCGAGTTAATGCACTTAATGCACTTAGAGCATTTTCTGTGGGGACACACACACTCGAATATATAAAACCGATTTAAAAAAAACCGACTTCTATAAATTCGACCTAATTTCGTAGTGTAGACATACCCTAAGAGGGTGGTGAAACACTGGAATGCGTTACCTAGGGAGGTGGTAGAATCTCCTTCCTTAGAGGTTTTTAAGGTCAGGCTTGACAAAGCCCTGGCTGGGATGATTTAACTGGGAATTGGTCCTGCTTTGAGCAGGGGGTTGGACTAGATGACCTTCTGGGGTCCCTTCCAACCCTGATATTCTATGATTCTATGATTCTTGTGGTGTGGTGCCCAAAAGTGGACACAGTACTCCAGATGAGGCCTCACCAATGTCGAATAGAGGGGAACAATCACGTCCCTCGATCTGCTGGCCATGCCCCTACTTATACATCCCAAAATGCCATTGGCCTTTTTGCTACAAGGGCACACTGTTGACTCATATCCAGCTTCTCGTCCACTGTAACCCATAGGTCCTTTTCTGCAGAACTGCTGCCGAGCCATTCGGTCCCTAGTCTGTAGCGGTGCATTGGGTTCTTCCGTCCTAAGTGCAGGACTTTGCACTTTTCCTTGTTGAACCTCATCAGATTTCTTTCGGCCCAATCCTCCAATTTGTCTAGGTCCCTCTGTACCCTATCCCTACCCTCTAGTGTATCTACCACTCCTCCCAGTTTAGTGTCTTCTGCAAATTTGCTGAGGGTGCAATCCACACCATCCTCCAGATCATTAATGAAGATATTGAACAAAACCGGCCTGAGGACCGACCCTTGGGGCACTCTGCTTGATACTGGCCGCCAACTAGACATGGAGCATTGATCACTACCCGTTGAGCCCGACAATCTAGCCAATTTTCTACCCACCTTATAGTGCATGCATCCAGCCCATACTCCTTTAACTTGCTGACAGGAATACTGTGGGTGACCGTATAAAAAGCTTTGCTAAAGTCAAGGAACATCATGTCCACTGCTTTCCCCTCATCCACAGAACCAGTTAACTCAGCCAAGAGGCTCTGCAGGCCAGGCTTGGATCGTAACCCTGACAGGGCGGGGGTGACACTGGGAAGAAGGATCCTACCACTTAGAGCCTGAGAGTGTGTGGCCACCACCAGAGCGAGTGTCCAACCCACAGCATCCCTGCAGCACGGCCAGGACCTGAGAAGAAGGCCTGGGACTTACAAGGAGCAGACTGTGAACTGCCCGGACGTTCCAGAGACACTGTTTCTGATGTTCCCTGCCACAGAGCGGGGTGATGTGTTTCCTTTAACCTTTCCCATTTTTCCTTATTCTTTTTAAAATTAATTATTGATTAAATAAGTTGCATTTGCTTTAAATTGTATGTAATGGTCAGTGGGTCAGAGAATTGCCCAGCGCAGAGAGAGTACCCCAGAGTGGGGACACCCTAGCCCCTGTCCTAGGGGACCACAGCAGCATTGAGGGTTGAGCCCCCCAGGAATCCTGGGCCCAGCCTTGTTGGGGTTATGAGGACTCTGCCAGACAGGAGAATGGAAGGGGAGTCCTCAAGGACAGGGAGGCCACTGGGTAAAGGAAGTGGGAGCGAGGACTCAGGTCCTTTTGCTAGCCCACTTCACCGGGGTAGTGCAGAAGCCAGGAAAGTTCCCCACAATAGCGGGACTATTCTCCCGCTTACATAATCACTAGCCCTGGTGGATCCCAATGACCACTTGGAGACATGGCTCAGGGAAAGTGTGTTTTACTGGGGCTGGCTGGACAGGGAAAATTTTGCAGATCCCCCTAGGTCCAGAGGCTTAAACAGCTACAGTTCAAAGTGATCAATAGCTGCTCCTGTTTGGGCCCTGGGGCAGCTCAACCGGGAGTCAGGGCTCTTCAGGTGCAGAGCCTGTCTCTATTCTAGCAAACAGGAGCTTGCAGGTTTCCGAGCCAGACCCAGTTATTGTCTCTTTGCAGTGGCTCCCAGCCCAGCCACTGCTGCTCCCCGACACTGAAAACAGCCAGTTTTCGTGTCCAGCACTCAGAGCCAGTTCAATGATTTAGATAATGAAATAGAGAGAACACTTATAAAGTTTGCGGCTGATACCAACCTGAGAGGGTTGCAAGTGCTTTGGAGGATAGGATTAAAATTCAAAGTGATCTGGACAAACTGGAGAAATGATCTGAAGTAAGCAGAATGAAATTCAATAAGGAGAAATGCAAAGTACTCCCCTTAGGAAGGAACAATCAGTTGCACACATACAAAATGGGAAATGACTGCCTAGGAAGGAGTACTGCGGAAAGGGATCTGGGGGTCATAGTGGATCACAAGCTAAATATGAATCAATAGTGTAACACTGTTGCAAAAAAACCGAACATCGTTCTAGGATGTAATAGCAGGAGTGTTGTAAGCAAGACAAGAAGTAATTCTTCCGCTCTGCTCCGCACTGATTAGGCCTCAACTGGAGTATTGTGTCCAGTTCTGGAAAGATGTGGAAAAATTGGAGAAAGTCCAGAGAAGAGCAACAAAAATGATTAAAGGTCTAGAAAACATGACCTAGGAGGGAAGATTGAAAAAGTTGGGTTTGTTTAGTCTGGAGAAGAGAAGACTGAGCGGGGACATCATAACTGTTTTCAAGTACATGAAAGGTTGTTACAAGGAGGAGGGAGGTGCATTGTTCTCCTTAACCTCTGAGGGTCGGACAAGAAGCAATGGGCTTAAATTGCAGCCAAGGCGGTTTAGGTTGGACATTAGGAAAAACTTCTTAACTATCAGGGTGGTTTAGCACTGGAATAAATTGCCTAGGGAGGCTGTGGAATTTCCATCATTGGGGATTTTGTAACCCTTGTAACCTCCCCTTTTGCAAACATTTTGCACCAGGTTGGTGGTATTGCTAACTTTAGAATAACACTGCCAGGACTTCCCTAGTCATCGCAAGGGGGGCTTGGAGCTGTATAGAATAGTAAGTTGAGATCATTTATATACTAACCTATAGGAGAAGGACACCCCAACATTAATAGGGTGAGGAAATAAAAATACAGAAGAGGGACAAACCCCTACTAAATATGCATTCGGCAGTGTGGCATCAGAGTCCCATGTTACACAAGTTGTATCCCAGCCGGTGTGCAGGAGGGGAGAGAGATGTCGTCCTTGGAGGTTCCAGGATGATGCCCACTGTTGATGAGGAAGATGATGGCTGACGTTTCAGGTTGTGGTGTGAGGGTATGGATGTGCAGATGGACACTGTGTTATCTCTAGCTACCTTGCAGGGCTAGAGTGTTTGTGCTCAATGTATTATTACCAACACAGAAGGGTTCCTGAAGTGTGAGTCTTGTGCCCATGCACATCGGGGTTGCCAACTGAACAGTGATTTTAATAATTCTGGGCCTGGTCTTGGAACAGGGACCTGTCAAATTTCAGAGAGATCACTGGGAATTCTTAAGGAATCAGTAACATTATTTCATAGATCAGCCTACTCCTATCTACTCACCCACAATGGAGTCTATTTATCCAGCTAGAGAGCTGACTGAACATGCCCCAAACTATCCCCCCCTTTCCAGAAACTTCAGGGCAGGGAGTGCTCAATGTGCATGATCCTAGCAACAAGGACCCCGACACAACTCGTTGCTCCCCCTCCTCTCTGGAAATCCCTGACAGAGCTATCCCCCTAGTAGGCATGGCAGTTACATCAGTTGCTGCTTCTCAGTTCTGTTCTTCATTCTGTCTCTTAAATTTCCCCGGGTTGTTTCCCATCCCGTCCCCATCTGCTCATTGGTGGTCGGTGGTTAATTCTGTGTCCTTGCCTGGGAGCGGCACTCCAATCTCCAGCTAATCAGGTTTGTGCAGAGCAGTGGGGCAGAGGACCGGAAGGGAGGGAAAGGAGCTCTCTACGCGGCCAGGGGAAGGGAAATGAAATAGGGAGAGGAATGATGGGAGCTGCGGTCCCCTGCTTTGCAGATCCATCTCCCCAGGCACTGCCACACAAAGGAGATCTCTGTTCCCGCTGCACAACTTTGCTTAGCCAAAGTATAGAAAGAAACTCCTGAAGACTTTAAAAATACAGCAAAGAATAATTTTCTAAAGGCAAGCAATGATGATAAATGGCCACTTTGAAAATGATTATTGCTGTCTTAATGGATATTTACACGGGATTTTTTTATTTGACAGTATAACAATGAAGACTGCTGTTTTTATCTGTCTTAATTAACAGGACGTTATGACACTCAGCTTGTTCCATTGTAAGAGCTCTCTTGTGTGGGAGGTTCTAATTCTGCTGCCTTTTTCAATAACCCCTCAAAGAAATTCTAGATGCAAAGAGCTGATGTTCAGTAATTATATTAAAAGCCCTAAAACGGAAGATTTCTTTCCTTCTCTCAACATAAAACATATTTTACTTCATTATCCGCGCTTCTTGGAATAATCTGCTGAAATTGCTTGCAGCACTTTTTATTGTGTTGATAATGACTAAAAAATTCTAGAAGACTAAATATAAAAAGATAGCTTCATTTAAAGACACACTCAGGCATTGTTTAAAAATTCAGCTCATGGTGTCTCATATACAGGACTGCACAGCTGGTGCTGTTTATTCTTCAACCTGTGGCAATCAATTCAAACGACACGTCTTAAGCACAAACCAGGAGTCCTCAGATAAACGTCCTACTTCTGTTTTATTTATTGTAGATTTTTTTCCTTTGCTCCACATTGTTTTGGTACTTGAGAAATGTTTCTTTAGAGATTTCTCAGGGCCAGAGTCAATGGGACTTCTTGTGTGTTCGCAACAATAGGAGCAAAAACAGCCTGACCACGAGTTACTCACCACGTGGGATTGAAAAGTACAAAAGGTTTGGCTACTGTCAGCACTTTGGTCTGGCTACCCAAGACTCAGCTTTTACCAGGGTTTGCAACTCAGACGGATCCTAACTGTAACTCTTTAAAAGAGCTGAGCAAATTGTGAGACATTTTCTGTAACTGTTCTTTCAAATTCTCCACAAAAGTGAGTACCACGCTTGAAGTCATTTCCTGTTTGCTTTCTGGAAGCATTTCAGTGTCCTTGCTTTCCTCACAAATACTGGGGGACAAAAAGAGAACTCAAACACCCAAATAGTGGCTGGAAGTCCATTTTGAGTTTTATGACCATTTGTAAAAGCCTGTTTGTGATATCATTTACAGTTCAGGCTGAGGCTGGGTGGGATCGTTACCAAAGTTACTTGGTACGTCTCTGTATCCTGACTGGATGAGCTACATACCAAACCAACAGTACGCCTAATTTTTGTAAATTGTACTTGAATATAAAATGGGAATGGTCACAAAGAGTCATTATTAAAGAACAAGAGAGAGCCTCATTGTTACGTCAGATTCAGTTGCAATATTTGCAATTTGAATGATATACAGAGAAGAATTAGTCATAGAAGAAACCTGCAAATAATTTCGAACTACAAAAAGTTTTAAGCATTCTGTGATCTGTTCAGGCAAGTCACACGAAGAGAAAGAGTTCTATTTCGTCAGCGTATTACTCAAATGTATTACTAATTGTGGACTAGTGCCAAAGCTCTACTCATTACTTCCCAAGCATTCCCTCGGCTTTGAGAGAAGAGACGGTTAAAAATCTCGACAAGACCAGGCAATATAATATCAGGTGTCTCAGTTCTCTCACAAACCTGCTGATTTTTCTTGGCTGAGACTGACTGCGCCGGGAATGCAAATTTTGCAAAAATACATGTTGTCCCTTTCCAATATAACCCATAATTTGGGTTTCAGACTGGGTTTTTGACACCCGCCACATCATTCCCTGGTCTTGGCTGATTGTATTATTGATAACATTTTGTAAGAGAGACAAGGTGGGTGAGGTAATATCTTATATTGAATCAGTTTCTGTTGGTAAAAGAGACAAGGGTTTGAGCTACACAGAGCTCTGCTTCAGCTCTGTGTCACTTGAAAGCCTGCCTCTTTCACCAAGAGAGGCCTCTTCAATAAAAGAGATCACCTCACCCAACTTGATTCTCTAATATTCCGGGACCCACATGGCTACAACTACACTGCAAACAAAAGGTGAAAAATATTTTTAAGTCCGTCAAAACAAAGGAAATAGAAATACATTCCTTCACCTTCCCTCAACCTGTCCCCAACATTTGCTATCATGTGAGAAAGGTGTCACATGCCATGGGTTGGGGGCATGGGTGTGTTACGTGCATATTGACACTTGCAGAGAGCTGGAGTTGTTGATGCATCATGAGCAAGGTCAGGAGCTTTAAGCTGGTGCAATGGAGAAAGTGGGTGGCATGGTCAGAGGGAACTGATTGGCTTTGTGCAGACTTCAGGAGGGGGTTCGGGTGTCACCTGAGAGGAGCAGATGCCACTAATGAAGATGTGGGACATTCAAGGCAGGGCGAGGGCTGGGATAGAGAGGAGGGGCTGGATCTTTGAAACGTTGCAGAGAAAGAATGGCAAGATGAGAGGGGAGAATGAGAAGAATGAGTTGAAGCTGAGACTTGAAAGCCCACCCGGACATTTACCTTACCTGCTGTTTTTTCTCTGGTAGAGACATATAGGATACTTCTCTTCACTTATTAAGTAAACTAAGTAAAATTCAAATTAATAACATACATAACAATATTCTTCATGCCTTTGTATTTGACAGCATCCTGAATGAGAGCAAACAATGCTTGCGGTACAAACTATTCCAGGCTCGCCGTGCGACACGGTATAGCACATATATCATCTGTGCTGTAGTCACAAGTTATAGGGCTTGATCATGTTCACTGAGAGTAGGGAGGAATAACTCCCTCCACTGCAGGGATTGTGGGGTGAGGCCCTATGGCCTGTATTATAAAGGAGGTCATTTGTATCAGTATCTCAGGAGAACTGCCTCCTTCCTTCCACGTGATCACCTGGCGGGGTCAGAGCTCAGCGACTGTCACTTTTAAAATTCAAGTTGGGCACAGTTTACTACGGTGGGCAACACACACCATTAAACAACCCTAATCGCAGGCCTTCCCGGCGTGTGCATTCCTAGCCTCTCTTTCCAGGCAGCTTCAGTGAAGGGACTAAAGTATTTCTCAGTTACTTTCTATTGAGGGTTCACCAACGAGCTGCCTGGAGCAGAAGTGCGGGTATAGACTTCCAATCCCACAGCTTGTGTGACACCGCATCCCCTTTGGTTTGTCACTGCCCTGAAATGCTGGCTGCTCAGCACCTTCAGATGCCATCAGGAGCTGTCAGTGCTGTGAAAACGGGTGGCCTAGAAAAGCCAAATGCATTTCATTTGAATTCTGTGAACAGTCATTCATACGTAAGTGTTCTCAGGGCGCCACTGATGAAATTTTGAGGTAGACAGTGGACTAATGAGGGGTGCAATCCTGCAGACACTTAGCAATGCTCATTGTTCCATCAGCTTCAATAGCCGTGCAGGCAGGGACAAGGATGCAACAGAACAGGGTCCTACACTGGGGCCTGAGTGCACCTACAAACATATGAATCTAAAAAATTCGCCTGACCAACCTAAGAGAAATGCTCAGGACAGAACAGACAATATTTGGGATTTTACTGATTATTTTCAGTTTTCATGAATAAAGCAACACATGGGTGTGATTTATTAAGGGTCTGAGTGCGCAACCGTCATGCAGATGCTCACACCAGTGATCCCACTGAGGTCATGAGAGTGAGTAATTGTGAGACAAATGAATACGAAATGACTAAACACAACAAGAGCTCATGTAAGCAAGCATAGTCCTGCCACAGGGTTCACTAGCGGTGCTTCCTTGTGGCCACATCTGGGATTAGCTCTATTCAGGTGTGACGATCCCTTCCTTGCACCATGGCCCCTCTCTCTCCAGGACTCAAGGTGCTCCTTCTTCATGACTCAGCCCTCTGCCAGGTCACTACAGTCCTTCCCGTCTGGGGAAACATGGTCGCTGCAAACCAACTGTCCGGCTGGCATCTCCAGCACTCCTGCTGGTGGAACCCAGCCCCACCCACTACAGGGGTTCCAGCCCAGGGACCCTGTAACAAGCAACCAAGGTCTGCACAGGCCTACCCCTTGTTGCTCTTTCCCTGGGCCTCTTCCTACCTAGCCCTCCCAGGCCTCCTCTGGAGCTGACCCTTCTTCCATGGCTAGAACCCCAGGGCTGATTCTTGCTCCTGGGTTTTCCCTTTGTCAAGGTTCCTCCCCCACTCTGAACTCTAGGGTACAGATGTGGGGACCTGCATGAAAAACCTCCTAAGCTTATCTTTACCAGCTTAGGTCAAAACTTCCCCAAGGTACAAAATATTCCACCCATTGTCCTTGGACTGGCCGCTACCACCACCAAACTAATACTGGTTACTGGGGAAGAGCTGTTTGGACGCATCCTTCCCCCCAAAATACTTCCCAAAACCTTGCACCCCACTTCCTGGACAAGGTTTGGTAAAAAGCCTCACCAATTTGCCTAGGTGACTACAGACCCAGACCCTTGGATCTTAAGAACAATGAACAATCCTCCCAACACTTGCACCCCCCCTTTCCTGGGAAATGTTGGATAAAAAGCCTCACCAATTTGCATAGGTGACCACAGACCCAAACCCTTGGATCTGAGAACAATGAAAAAGCATTCAGGTTTTTACAAGAAGACTTTTAATAAAAAATAGAAGTAAATAGAAATAAAGAAATCCCCCCTGTAAAATCAGGATGGTAGATATCTTGCAGGGTAATTAGATTCAAAAACATAGAGAACCCCTCTAGGCAAAACCTTAAGTTACAAAAAAGATACACAGACATAAATAGTTATTCTATTCAGAACAATTCTTTTCTCAGCCATTTAAAGAAATCATAATCTAACACATACCTAGCTAGATTACTTACTAAAAGTTCTAAGACTCCATTCCTGGTCTATCCCCGGTAAAGACCAGCATATAGACAGACACAGACCCTTTGTTTCTCTCCCTCCTCCCAGCTTTTGAAAGTATCTTGTCTCCTCATTGGTCATTTTGGTCAGGTGCCAGCGAGGTTACCTTTAGCTTCTTAACCCTTTACAGGTGAGAGGAGCTTTCCCCTGGCCAGGAGGGATTTCAAAGGGGTTTACCCTTCCCTTTATATTTATGACACCCTTCCTCTCCTCTCTGCACCTAGACAGAGACTGCAGACCCTCTCCCTGCAGCCCCCTTCTGCTGTGCACTTCCTGGCTTTTTAACCCAGCCTGGTCTGGCCCAGCTGGGCTTCTTGTTCAGTTAGGTCTGGCTGTCCCTCCAGGTGCAGCCAGGTGCCCTGACTGGCCCCTCAGGACCACTTAACCCTTTCAGGGCCAGTGTGGGGTACACACCCATTGCAAGCCCCAAAATTATTCATTTGTTATGTGTTAATGCAAAAGTTCACCAGTCATAGTTAATAGCCCAAAGAAAGTGAATGCAGGTTTCTACATGAGACAACAGCAGTGCAAAATTTCTGTAACAAGATTTGTTCTTGTGCCTCAAGAAACACTTTTAAGTGCAAATGTAGGTGTAAGAGTAATTTTTAAATAATTTTCAGAAGCAGTGTCAATCTGTTTTTTATAAAGAATGGACTGCAACTTCTAGCTGTAATACACCACAGAATTACACCTTCAACCTACGTTTTGCAGTTTATTTCCTTTTACAGACTGCATTAAGCATTCAAACCAATGTAGTATCTTACGGAAAAGAATGATTTGCTGAACTCTTCTATTACTCTTTCCTGAACATGCATGCCCACATTTCAAAGCACTACCTGGAGTTTTAGCCACGCAGCTAGAGCTGACTTTAATGGGAGTCACACAGCTAAAGCTCTGTGCAAAGCTTTGAAAATTGAAGAGTTGAATCATCGAATATCAGGGTTGGAAGGGACCTCAGGAGGTCATCTTGTCCAACCCCCTGCTCAAAGCAGGACCAATGCCCAACTAAATCATCCCAGCCAGGGCTTTGTCAAGCCTGACCTTAAAAACCTCAAAGGAAGGAGATTTCACCACCTCCCTAGGTAACGCATTCCAGTGTTTCACCACCCTCCTAGTGAAAAAGTTTTTCCTAATAACCAGCCTAAACCTCCCTAACTGCAACTTGAGACCATTACTCCTTGTTCTGTCATCAGCTACCACTGAGAACAGGCTAGATCCATCCTCTTTGGAACCCCCTTTCAGGTTCCAATCTTGAGGGAAGACTAAAGATAATTTCTGCTAAGTGGTTGCATCTTTTGCTTAAAAAACAGAAGGATGCGTTAAAAAAAAATCATGTGGCCAATATTAATGACATGCTCCAGACAGAGCCAAGCCAGGGAGCTGTGAAGAGGCAGGCAGCCAGTCCTGGAAAGCACCACATTAGGAATTGAAGGAAGCATCTATAGTTACATATAGCATGTGTCACCTGAGTGATGCCCCAACATCACTGAACCTGGTCCCAGAACAGTGGAGAAAAGTGGTACTAGGGCATCTGCTAGCCAAGACAGAGGGTTGGGCCCATGTAGTGAATCCCAGGGGTCACTAGCTGCCCAATACTAATAGCTCTGGGGCGCTGCCTACCTTTGCCATGACTGTGACCCAGTGGTAGGGGAGAAGAGCTCCTCCTTTCCTGTTCCCAGAGGCTTGGGAACAGCGGTGACACTCCTGGGCACTCCATGAAAACCAGGGACAGATGAGTGGAGAGGCCCTGTCCCTCCAAGGGGTGGGGAGGGGGTAGGAACAGCTCTGGTTTGGGTTAATCAGGTGTTTGTGGGCCTCCTGGTTTGCGCAGAACTCAGCCCCACTATGACTCTGGGTGGGTTCAGGTGCTGTGCTGATTGTTGTGAGTGATCAGTCACCAAATTGTCTGGGGTGTCACCCAGAAGCAGAGCACAAGTTTGGAATACAGACAGTATAGAGCCAATACGTATAACTTTAAATACAAAAATGATACATGCATACAGATAGCTTAATCATAACCAGCAAGCTTCTGGACAAGCTAGTTCCTGAACCCAGACTTTTACTAGCAAGGATTCATAGAGGGGCAGTCTGGGGCTGGCATGGGGAGAAGGGCCCAAAGAGGAACACCTTGCCCCTGGACCCCACAGTCTGCTCATTAGCCACCCACAATGACATTGCCACCCAGCTTCCTCCCTGAGGCATTAGGATGAGTCCTACCCCAAGGGCAGCAGAGAGGGGCAGGAACGTGGTGTGAAACAGGAGGGCCAGTGGGAAGATCTCAATAGGGTGTGATGTGGCCAGGGCAGTTGACAGGCTAGGACGGCAATGGTAACCGTTGGGTTTTGCCGGGATTAGGATCTCTGGGACCTAGTTCTGGAACAAATGGGAATAGAACAGGCACCAGTGTGCTCTAGAAAACAGGGAACCTTGGACAGAATGTGTGGCTCATTGTCTTATTAACAGCAAGCAATCACCCTGTAGTTTTTCTCTGTCAAATGAGTCAGATCTTTCAGAGATAGTGGAGGAGGGTTTTCAAAACCGAGGGACTGAATGATGTACTTTCCTCTCAGCCTGGGTCTTGTGGAGAAATAATCCCACTGAAGCTAGTAACTATCTAGAGCCGTGACCCCATGCACACCGTGTGAATCCCCCATGTGTGAAGGTAACAGGGCAAGAGTTCAGGATTCAGCCCCCATGTATCAATCCTGGATGGAAATCAGTCTCGTAGGAAACTATCGTGTAACATTTGTTGTGTAATACAGCCCGAAGGCTGGAAGTTGAACCTAGACAAATTCAGGCTGGAAATAATGTGTACATTTTAACAAGGAGAGTAAATTAACGATAGTAACAATTTCACAAAGGTGACAGTGGATTCTCCATCAGCTGGTGGATTCTCCATCAATCTTTTAAAACCAAAATTGGATGTTTTTCTAAAAGCTCTGTCCCAGGAATTATTGCGGGGCAGGTCTGTGGCCTGTGTTATACAGGAGGTCAGACTTAATGATCAACATGGTCCATTTTGGCCTTGGAATCGATTAATTTATGAGCCTATAAATCAGAAACATTCAACACACTCTACCAAGAAAAACTACCCGCTATAAAAAGATCCAGTTGTCTCAGCTATTTTCTACCAGGCTCCCACTGCTGTGTCATGCAAGGGAATACAAATCTGAAGGGTATTCGTGTCTACAGCAAAATCCATCAGAAAAATCAGTTTGAGCCTCTCCATGTTACTGGACACGCTATTCCCCTCCGCCAGAGCCTCGGGAGCCCGAGCTGTGTGGACATCCGCCACCTGCTTCCCGTTCAGACAAGGCCAGTGCCCCAGCTGGCTCAGGATGGGCATGATGCCTCTCCTGGGACCACAAGTGGTGCAGAGCTTACATGAGAATACACACAGCTTTGCGTTTTCCCTGGTGCAGAGGGTGACCTGGGCATGGCAGTGCTGTCAGGGTGGCTCTGTGCCCCCTTTACAGCCTGGCACAGGGGCATGGCATGTGGCTGGAATGCTGCTGTTCTCTAGGGGTGATCCCTGGCTAGCTGAACCCACACAGGCAGCCGGCTGCGACTAAGAGCAGCTATGCGAAAAAGCTGGCCCCAGCAAGACCCATGTTTGGCAAGCGTCAAAGGCTAGTAAAGGAATAATTTCCCACCGCCCGCAACGATGTGACTAGCGTCGCTTGACTGGAACATAGGGACCAAGCCAAAGACTGTCACTGTAATTTTCAGTTTTACTGCAAAGCAGATAACACAGAGGCTGCTTTTCTCTTGGTAATGTACTGACCAGCTCATAACTGAAATACCAGAGCCCCCTTCCAACCAGGGACAAGGGGAAGAAAAACACACAACAGAACTTACTTGGACTGTCTACCAGACTGACAAGTTTCCTCAGAAGTTATACTGGAGGGAGAAGCAAAGTAGTTCATAGATCAGGAACTGTGAAAGACACAAGAAACAGAAAGTCGCATATGCAGTCAATATTCATCATGACACAAGGTTAACAGCGGAGTGTCTCCAGGCTGCAGGTTAGCATCAGTGTTGTTTAATATAGATTGGAAAAGAAAGTGAATAGTGGAGGAACAAAGTTGCAGAGCACACGTTATTTCGGTTATTCAAGACCAGAAGAGACTGAAGAACTTCAAAGGACCTAAAAAAGGCGAATTAATGGGTAACAAGACAGCAAATGAAAAGCGGTTCTGGTAAATGCAAAGTGTTGCACATAGAGGAGAAAATTTGAACAGTTCATCCTCCTTACTGCGTTCAGAAATTAACCACACCAACTCCGGAAAAGGGCCTGCACACCACTGGGAGTGCTCAAAGACTCAATGTGCAGCAGCAGTCAAAAACAAACAAACACTCTTGGGGCGCATAAGGAATAGGATGAAACAGTACTGAAACTCTTTTTAAACCCCCCCCCCTTCCCGGAATACTGTGTTCAGCTCTGGTCACTGTCTCAAAGAGTGCAGAGCTGAAATAGGGGTGGGCGAGGGGTGAGGAAGATGATGAGAGGCCTGGAGAGACGTCTCTAGGAGGAGAATTGAACAGATTAGGACTGTTTACCGTGCACAGTCGGTGATGAAGGGGGGACCTGACAAAGGTAAACCAAACACCAAACAGGGCCGTGAAGGGAGATTGCGGACTTGACTTGTACACATCCTGTCTCATAGACCAAAACCAAGGGAGGGTTCTATGAAAATGTCATGGAGCAATATTCAAACAGATAGCAGGGCACCCTTTTTTACCCACAGCATAATTAGCCTGTGGAGCTCATTACTGCAAGATATCGATAAAGCCCAGAGCCTAGCTCGATTCACTGATAATTCAACATGTATACAGATAATGGGAACTTCTAGGATTACCTTAGCAAAGATTAACAACAAAACAAGAAATTTGAAGGGGTATAAACTTTCATTCTTCAGGGCATGAGGCAACCTCTGAATATCAGGCGTGTGACAAACATGGAAGTGCACTTGGATAAGGAATAATTCTGGATCTGCCCCTGCCATGGGGTGTCTGTGCCACAGAAGGCAAAGGATATGTCACCCTAGGGGTCGTCAGGGTAGCAGAGCCTGCTTACCGTGGGAAAGAAGGAGCAGACCCTCCTTACTACTCACCTAACAGCTGACTAGGAAGGGAAGAAGCACAGGTGTCCAGATACCAGAAGAATCGCAGGCTGGGTGGCACACGAGTCCTGATGTGAGCATGGAAGAATGGTGAGATTCTATCCTGAAACCCGTGAAGGCAAGAGGCTGCACACCTGGGTGGGGCAGAGGAACCACTAGCTCCATAAACACAACAGGGAGTCTGGAGGAATTTCCCAGGTTATTCCCTTATTTCCCACCTCAGGGTCTCTTGATGATCCCTGTGAAGGAGTACGTAGTAACTATTCTCACAGATGGATACTGGGCTAGGCTGACCACTGCTTTGAACTGGAATGGCAATTCCGAGCTTAAGAACATAAGAATGGCCACACTGGGGCAGGCCAAAGGTCCATCCAGCCCAGTATCCTGTCTTCCAACAGTGGCCAATGCCAGGTGCTTCAGAAGGAATGAACAGAACAGGGCAATTTTAAGAGATCCATCCCATTGTCCAGTCCCAGGTTTTGGCAGTAAGAGATTTAGGGACCCCTGGCACATGTGGTTGTATCCCTGACCATCTTGGCTATCCTCCATGAGTTTATATAATTCCTTTTTTCACCCAGTTATCCTGTTGTCCTTCACAACATCCCCTCACAATGAGTTCCAGAGACTGAGTGTCTATTATGTGAAATACTTCCTTTGGTTTGTTTTAAACCTGCTGCCTACTAATGTCAGATGTGTTAATTCTCATCCATGTGTTGTTAACAAGACATCTGTGTGTCTGTGCATTACAACACAGGTGAGAAACACAAGGAAGCCCTTTAATATGAAAGGGTCTTTCAAGGGCCAAGGACCAAATCCATGGGGGATGTTAAGAACTTTGGGGAGATACTTCTATTAATAGGGTGGGATGCTCTGCAGGCCACTTAGGGGAGTGGTAGGCAACCTGAGGCCCGCCGGTCGCACGTGGCCCAAGAGGGTAATCCGCTGGCCAGCCACAAGACAGTGTTTACATTGACTGTCCACAGGCACGTCCATCCGCAGCTCCCACTGGTTGCGGTTCACTGTTCCCAGCCAATGGACACTGCGGGAAGCGGCGCGGGCTGCAAGGACGTGCTGGCTGCCGCTTCCCGCAGCTGCCATTGGCTTGGAACGGCAAACTGTGGCCACTGGGAGCTGCGGGTGGCCGTGCCTGCAGATGGTCAATGTAAACACTGCCTCGCGACCTTCCAGCGGATTACTCTGACGGGTTGTGTGCAGCCCACGGGCCGCAGATTGCCCACCACTGACTTAGGGTGATCATCTCTGAGTGGTACATTTGTCTTCCAGCCTGAATTTATCCAGTATTTGAAACATGAATTTGCTTTCTTGGCTGTAGGAGAACAGAGGGTGTAAAAAAAAAATCAATATTTGTCAAATGGGAAAGACCAAGGCCATTATGGAAAGACATTTTAGTTTTTCAAGCCTCAGAGTACAAGAAATAATGGAAATCTGAAAGCGTGCTGTGAGTGCCCCTTTAGGTATAAACACTAATGATTTTTTTAATTTTACTTTTTGTAAAATACAGCAATTGTCAAAATCATTCTTAAGCCCTTTACTGCATTTGAATGCAATATATTTCATATTTTGTTCTAAGGTAATTAACTAGACTTTTGTGTATAATGAGCTGTGCAACAAGTTGTACCTAGCCTCACTACACTCTAAGTAGAAACAATTGCCAATCGGTAGGAATATTGGTTACCATTTAATTAGGGGAAGAAAAAGATAGCTATCAGACTAAATGTGAACAGGGAAAATCTGTTAGGAATATTTACAGTCTCTGATGTGTTCAGGGTATAAATCTGTTTGCTTTTAAATTTAAAAGTATAAATGGTGCTTTGATACTCCAGTAACTTCAGAGACACAAGTAAAGCCTTTGCCACAAAGAACAGTCTTGTTATTCTATTTGTGCTTTAGTCACAGTGAATCAATCCCATCAACATGGAAATTAACAGCTTTGCTTCAGTCTACTCCAGTATTAAACCACAGGTTTGGTCCACAAGGGTGAGTTTTATTCTAAATCATCTTTTTTGTTATATATATATATAAACAAACACACACACTATTGTACAGTCTGACTGAAAAAGGCCTAGCTAGCTACGTTTAAATTGAGAAAGAAAAGAAATTATTTTTATAGAGCACCCCCACCCATGTTGTGCTCCCGTCAGTGGTTGGCAGTTGGCTAAACAGACCATGGAGACACTCTCTGAAAACTGTATTTGCAGTGTAACTATTTTATAACGCAACTTTTCATTACACCATCATCACCTGCCAGTCTTCATACAAGGCATAATCCAGCATCCATTGAAGTTGACGGTAAAGCTCCCATTGACTTCAGTAGGGCAGGATCAGATACATCAAGATGGTCTATACCCGAGTTATGCATCCCACTGTTCTGGGTTCTCAAACCCGCCCCTATTAAAATGTGCTGGTGAAATGCCCTTAGCACCAAGGGTCTTATGGTGTATCTACCCTAGGCAAAGTGGGACTGCTGTTGTCACAGACCTAGCTGAGCACTCACCAGACTGTGATCCAAACACTGGATCCCATGTTCTTTAAGACTCTGTTAAGACTCCAGAGTCCAGGCCCTGCCCCTGGTTCAGGGTCTCTAGGCACTCTCGGGGTGCAGATCCTCTGCCCAGCTCCCTTCCAGAGAACTGAGACCTTGCAGTCCAACTGCCCAGCTCCTGGCACTAATGATGAGCCCTCAGGGTAACTTCTCAGGGGCCCAGGACAGGTGTAACACAGAGCACACACTCAGACACACTTTGCACAGCAGTCTCACACACCACTGCTCTTTCTTTAATAGCACGATAAATACACAGATCTAGACAAAGATAATCAATCCTCTGTGCATGTCCCTGCCTCAGTTTCCTCATAACTCCATAGTTTTCCTGGACCCCTGCCCAGATATTACTCTGCGGGCAGCCAGGGTCTTTCTCCTGCAGGGCAGGGCTCGGCTTCCAACCACGGAGCGTTTCTCTCTCCCCCTCACCAGATCAGCTTGCTTGGACCTTGGCTGGTCCAACAGCTAAGGGTGCCCCCTGCTGCTATGAAAGCATGCCCATCTTTTCCCCCTCTCCTTTCCAGAACATCCTGCGATCTTTCCCTTTCCCACACACCTGCTGTGGGTTTAAGGGCAAGCGTGAACACCTTGGTGTTTTGGGTCTGCATTTGGGGGTTTTCTAACCTCTCCCCTTCACAAGCTCCCTGTAGCGATGTGGGGGAAAATGGGTTCTTCCAGTTTCAGCCAACCTCCTTTGTATATCCGCTGTGTGGTCAGAGTATAGGCATGAAGGTTACCTACTCTCCATTACCCGAGTCTGGTGGCTATATGCTACCGGCCCTGTCAGCCCACACATAGAGGCATTCAATGATACAGCAATGTTCGTAGTAACAACTTCACAATATCAACCAGAATTCACAAGTGGTACAAACAGATTCTCCAAACTGTCGAACTGAAAACTCTGCCACAGGAATGCCTCATCCCATGCAAGCCTGGCAGGAGCTCACACTCCAGGGAGACCCATCACATTCGAACATCGCCAGGCCTAAGGAGCAGGGTTCAGGGGAGTGCGGCAGCTGCCATCACTATCATTTAACATTTGCGTTACAAAAGCACTCCAGTGGGGCTGCAGCCCGTTTCTAAGCCTGGTACAGCTACATACAAAGATGCAGGCCCTTTGATTGGCAGCTGGGAGATGAGACCAGAAGCATGAAGCCTGACTTATTTCCTGCTTCACTAGCTGGGAGGGAGGAGGAGAACCAACAGCATCTCAGGAACCTGGGGAAGGAGGAGGCTCAAAATGGAGGCTTTGAGATCAGTCTGGAAAGAAGTCGTTAGAGACTTTGCAAGGGCAGCAAAGGTGACAGAAGCCAGATCCGATGTGTTGGAGGAAAGACATTGCTTTAAATTGCACATTCAGTGGGCTCAGTGGGGAGGGGAACGCAGGGGGATAGAAACTCAAACTGAGTCTACCAAGAGAATCAGTATCAGCCCATGAGAACAGGCCAGGTGTTACACTCCCGGAACACTCCCACGGGAGTGAATAGAGAGGAAATCTGGAGGCACCTCTAGAAATTTCATATTATTGTAACTATTAATTGAAGCACCCTCTAGAATTCCAGAGCAGGGATATAATGCTGCATTACATAATGTAGCTTGGTTCAAACTAACCTACAGAAAGATTGTCATGCTGACCCAAATTCAGTCGGACTGTCCGACCGGAGTGTAAACAGCAATGTCAAATCACACATGCTTTGGATTTATTGGTATTATTTGTATTTTGGTGGTGCCTAAAAGCCTCGACCACAGTGGGGACCCATTGTGCTAGGCGCAGTACAACAGCAGCCTGTTCCTGCCCCATGGAACTTACAGTCTAAAGACTTAAGACAAGATGAGATAGACAAACACCACAAAAGAAATTTGCCAAAAGTTCAGAAGTGGTGAGTAGTTCCACTGACATTAATGAGACATAAGTACCCTGTCAGTCAGGGGCCAGGGTATTTATTCATAGATTCATAGATACCAAGGTCAGAAGGGACCATTATGACCATCTAGTCCGACCTCCTGCACAACGCAGGCCACAGAATCTCACCCACCCACTCCTGCGAAAAAACCTCTCACCTATGTTTGAGCTATTGAAGTCCTCAAATCGTGGTTTAAAGACTTCAGAGCAGAGAATCCTCCAGCAAGTGACCCGTGCCCCCTGCTACAGAGGAAGGCGAAAAACCTCCAGGGCCTCTTCCAATCTGCCCTGGAGGAAAATTCCTTCCCGACCCCAAATATTCATTAACTTTACTACTGGTGTTTATTTGTTAACTTTTGGACAGAGCAGTGCTGGATGGATAAACTTTGGTTCCCCATCATTATGGATGTGCTGGAGACATCTGTGGGATGAATGAGGACAAAAAGTTGTGAAAGAGGTGATCCCGGCAATTACAGGCCAATAAGCCTGACTTCAGCACCAGGAAAACTGGTTGAAACTATAGTAAAAAACAAAATTGTCAGACACAGAGATGAACATAATTTGTTGGGGAAGAGTCAACATGGTTTTTGTAAAGGGAAATCATGACTCAATAGTAAATTTTGAGCTTGAATTCAGTGGAAACTTCTGCAACTGTAACCACATCATGGTTACCAATCCCCTGTGGAAAAGCAGATGCCTAAGATCTGAGAGCAGCCCGCGATTTGCCCACCGCTTGCACTGGCATTAATGGGACGTCCACATGTGTATGCAGAAGTCAGTAATTCTCCTTTGTTCCTGCAATGGGGCGAGGTTCAACCTGGCAAAGTCTCTGAATAACCCTATGTTCCCCTTCCCCTGCCCCAGCAATGGCTCATGGTGTACGAGATGCACTGACACACGGGAAAGGGTTCGGAAAAGAGCCACAATACCGGTTCCAGGTGGGAAAACCCGTCCTACAGTGAGACTTGGGTAGCTCGATCTCCTTAGTTTACCAAGAGAAGGTTACGAGGTGGCTGGAACAAAGTCCAGCTGTGTTGACATGAGGAGAGGGTTTATAGAATCATAGAATATCAGGGTTGGAAGGGACCCCAGAAGGTCATCTAGTCCAACCCCCTGCTCGAAGCAGGACCAATTCCCAGTTAAATCATCCTAGCCAGGGCTTTGTCAAGCCTGACCTTAAAAACCTCTAAGGAAGGAGATTCTACCACCTCCCTAGGTAACACATTCAAGTGTTTCACCACCCTCTTAGTGAAAAAGTTTTTCCTAATATCCAATCTAAACCTCCCCCAGTGCAACTTGAGACCATTACTCCTCGTTCTGTCATCTTCTACCATTGAGAACAGTCTAGAGCCATCCTCTTTGGAACCCCCTCTCAGGTAGTTGAAAGCAGCTATCAAATCCCTCCTCATTCTTCTCTTCTGCAGGCTAAACAATCCCAGCTCCCTCAGCCTCTCCTCATAAGTCATGTGTTCTAGACCCCTAATCATTTTTGTTGCCCTTCGCTGGACTCTCTCCAATTTATCCACATCCTTCTTGTAGTGTGGGGCCCAAAACTGGACACAGTACTCCAGATGAGGCCTCACCAATGTCGAATAGAGGGGAACGATCACGTCCCTCGATCTGCTCGCTATGCCCCTACTTATACATCCCAAAATGCCATTGGCCTTCTTGGCAACAAGGGCACACTGCTGACCCATATCCAGCTTCTCATCCACTGTCACCCCTAGGTCCTTTTCCGCAGAACTGCTGCCTAGCCATTCGGCCCCTAGTCTGTAGCGGTGCATTGGATTCTTCCGTCCTAAGTGCAGGACCCTGCACTTATCCTTATTGAACCTCATCAGATTTCTTTTGGCCCAATCCTCCAATTTGTCTAGGTCTTTCTGTATCCTATCCCTCCCCTCCAGCGTATCTACCACTCCTCCCAGTTTAGTATCATCCGCAAATTTGCTGAGAGTGCAATCCACACCATCCTCCAGATCATTTATGAAGATATTGAACAAAACCGGCCCCAGGACCGACCCCTGGGGCACTCCACTTGATACCGGCTGCCAACTAGACATGGAGCCATTGATCACTACCCGTTGAGCCCGACAATCTAGCCAGCTTTCTACCCACCTTATAGTGCATTCATCCAGCCCATACTTCCTTAACTTGCTGACAAGAATACTGTGGGAGACCGTGTCAAAAGCTTTGCTAAAGTCAAGAAACAATACATCCACTGCTTTCCCTTCATCCACAGAACCAGTAATCTCATCATAAAAGGCGATTAGATTAGTCAGGCATGACCTTCCCTTGGTGAATCCATGCTGGCTGTTCCTGATCACTTTCCTCTCATGCAAGTGCTTCAGGATTGATTCTTTGAGGACCTGCTCCATGATTTTTCCAGGGACTGAGGTGAGGCTGACTGGCCTGTAGTTCCCAGGATCCTCCTTCTTCCTTTTTTTAAAGATTGGCACTACATTAGCCTTTTTCCAGTCATCCGGGACTTCCCCGGTTCGCCACGAGTTTTCAAAGATAATGGCCAATGGCTCTGCAATCCCAGCCGCCAATTCCTTTCTGAGAGTCAAGGGCTCTGTAACTTAGCAGGCACCTGCAGAGTGAAACCCAGTGACCGGAGGCTGAAGAGAGACAAATTCAGACAAGACACAGAGCGCAGTTTTAACAATGATGGTATCTGATCATTGTAATAATGAACATGGGGGAGCAGCCACCCTTTGAAGTAGTTAAATCAAGTCTGGGACCTTTCTAAGGCAAATCTGCTCTAGCTCAGCCTGCAAAACAGGCTTGATGCAGGACCACAATGGTGAAATTCTCTGGTTTGTGCTCTGTAGGCGGCCATATAGATCATCACAGAGGTCCCTTCTGGCGTTAAAATGTCGGAATCTAGGAATACTGAGACAAGCAAGGATTTGTTCTCATGTAGCTTGCTGCAGACATCAAAGAGAGAAGTTTGCTGTACAGCTTTCTGCTTTGTTTTGCCTAAACGTTACTAAGAACTTTAGCTCTTCTTCCTAAGCAAGGCTAACAGAGATCCACAGCTAGCCAGAGCAAGAGCTGATTTGCAGTGGGTGGCAGCGTGCGGTAGAGTGGGAAGACAAAGGCTGGTGGAGGAGACAGTGAGCAATTCCAGAGAGGTTCTCCTTTGCTTCTGCATCTGACTCCACCGCTGGCACATCTGCAGTGCCCACATCCCAGACTTGTTTTTCCTTTTAGAAAATAAAAGTCTTTGTAGCGTTTTAGAGACCTGTGACGGCTGTTCTTGTGACAGCACCTCACCAGTCCAGAGACGCGCTCCTACCCACACCCCAGGGACAGTACCATGAGCACCGGCAATGTTCCCCAGGCAGCCACACTAACGTGCCTTTGTGTCACTCTGGATGGACCACGGTAGGGGACAGCGTAGTTCCCGTCTTCATGCCCAGTTGAATCATAGAATCATAGAATCATAGAATCATAGAATATCAGGGTTGGAAGGGACCTCAGGAGGTCATCTAGTCCAACCCCCTGCTCAAAGCAGGACCAATCCCCAACTACATCATCTCAGCCAGGGCTTTGTCAAGCCTGACCTTAAAAACCTCAAAGGAAGGAGATTCCACCACCTCCCTAGGGAACCCATTCCAGTGCTTTACCACCCTCCTAGTGAAAAAGTTTTTTCTAATATCCAACCTAAACCTCCCCCACTGCAACTTGAGACCATTACTCCTCGTTCTGTCATCTGCTACCTCTGAGAACAGTCTAGATCCAGTCTAGTCTGGTGGTAGATGCTGCCACCATCCAAGTGCAGAGCCCCTTTGAGAGCCCAGGAAGGTGCACTTGGGAATTCCTTCCTGTGGGGTAACCTCAAGCCCTTTCACGCCCCATCTGGGGAAGAGCTGAGAAAGAAAACAAAGGAAATTAGCTGTTGCCACCAGCTAATGAAACATGTGCACAAAGCTCTTAAGACACAGAAATATAATCCTGTTCTTAAAAAAGGTAAATTTTATTTAAAAAAGAAGAAGAACATACGTCTGGAAACTCAGGCTATTGCTAGATTTTAAAAGAGTAACTACAAGGATTAAGCACCAAGAATAGCTTTCTTGAGGTCCCACTTAAAGGTTACAAGCAAAACAAAAGCACCCTGGGGTGAGCACAGAGAAGTCCACAAGCCATAAAGAAATAAAAAGAGATAAACCCAGTCGCGTCTTCCTAGATACTTCCTGATCTACTTACATATCTGGGGTTTCCAATGGGTAGTTTCTAGGTAGATGTGACAGGTTTCAATTGGTCCACTAAGCCACGGGGGGCAGTGGGGAGCTACTGCCTCACTGGCAGGCCTTAGTCGCACCTTTCTGTCACTAGCGAATTAGCGGAAGGAGGTGCGCCGGCCAGAGTCAGGGGCGCGCCCCCTCCGGCTGGGGTGTTACCCGGGGTTCTTTCAACCCAAAGCTCTTGGTAACTTTTACTCTGTGCGAGGTGGTGTCAGGAAATAAATCCGGGGAGACACAGCTGGCCGACCGATAGATGGCTGGCACAAACAGGACAACACAAGAGTGCTTTCACTTAAAGCTAAACTTTACTTAGTCTCAAGCACTTATACACATGTCCACAAGAGGTTAGTAAAACACCCCGAATCCTTGATAATTACCAAAGCCGAGTGTGGCTCTCGAGTGGCACAGAGGCACCCCGTCTGCCGCTGGGAAACACAAGATGCATCCAGAGAGAGAGAGAGTCCAGTCCTGAAGAGTCCCCCTACCTCAAACTTTTCCCCTTTATTTATATATTGGTAATAGAATGACATGTCCCTTAAAGCAAACTTGTTAAGCAAGCAGTTTCAATAGTCAAGCAAGAGGTTCCTTCTGATTATCAATTAACCAGGTGTGGGTTTTTCCAGAGTTTGCAGCCTTGAGGCCCCAGTAGACATTCCTGGGGCACATCCTACTCTTCAAAAATGCATGTATCAGCCACTTCAACACAATTCTTATCAGGAAGGACACGGAGTCAAGCTGCCCTTTCTGTGGCACCCAAAACTCCCCCGTCCCCTCCTGCCTTGGTCAAACTGAGAGTGCTGAATGGCCAATTTACAGCCGGCTGACTTGGCTGCTTTTAGCAATAAGCCATAGTGGTTTCAGGCACTTTACTGGTTTGCCAAAGTCTCCCCACACAGAGGAGTTACAGCGGACAAGAAGCTGGATATGAATCAACAGTATGCCCTTGTTGCCAAGAAGGCCAATGGCATTTTGGGATGTATAAGTAGGGGCATTGCCAGCAGATTGAAGGACGTGATCATTCCCCTCTATTCGACATTGGTGAGGCCTCATCTGGAGTACTGTGTCCAGTTTTAGGCCCCACACTACAAGAAGGATGTGGAAAAATTGGAAAGCGTCCAGCGAAGGGCAACAAAAATGATTAGGGGACTGGAACACATGACTTATGAGGAGAGACTGAGGGAACTGAGAAGAATGAGGGGGGATTTGATAGCTGCTTTCAACAACCTGAAAGGGGGTTGCAAAGAGGATGGATCTAGACTGTTCTGAGTGGTAGCAGATGACAGAACAAGGAGTAATGGTCTCAAGTTGCAGTGGGGGAGGTTTAGGTTGAATATTAAGAAACACTGTTTCACTAGGAGGGTGGTGAAACACTGGAATGCGTTATCTAGGGAGGTGGTGGAATCTCCTTCCTTAGAAGTTTTTAAGGTCAGGCTTGACAAAGCCCTGGCTGGGATGATTTAGTTGGGGATTGGTCCTGCTTTGAGCAGGGGGTTGGACTAGATGACCTCCTGAGGTCCCTTCCAACCCTGATATTCTATGATTCCTACCCTGTCTCTTGAGCGGGTCCCTCTGGTCCCTCCAGCTTGTCAGGATATTCCGCTGCTGGCAGCTCCAGCTCTGCGACAGGCTCATGCTGCCACGGGTTACTGCTTGGCTCCTCCAGTTCCTCCGGGTACTCAGCGGCTGGCAGCCCTGGTCACCCCAGTCCTTCCTCCAGGTCAGGTTCTCCTGGCCCAGGGCCTCCCCTGGCTCGGCAGCAGGGTCTGGAGGGAACAGCCAGCAGCCTGGGTCTGTCTCCTCCCTGGTGCTGCCCTGACTGGGCCAAGGGCCCCACCTTTTGTACTTCCTTTTCCACCCCTCCCCTTCCCGGGGCTGGAGTAAGCTTGGTGTGGCTGAGAGAGCGGCTGTTTACCCTCTGGTTCGGAGGGAAGCCACCCTGGTTCCCTACAGTATGATACTGAGGATTTTTCACACCTGGCCCCAAGCTTCTTACAGTATAGCTGTTGCCCTGTCTGCCTCTCCCCAGAGAACAATAATAGAGAGACAACAGGGGAGCCTTTGTGCAAGTATCAAAAGTTCTGGCCTTTCCATTGGTTCTTTTGGCCAGGTTCCCGCTCACTTCCTTTTACCGATGCATAGCAGTGAGACTTTTTAACCATTTACAGGTAGAGCAATTAAAGAACAGCTACTAAGAGGGTTTTTATAGCTTCTGGCTGGCTGGGTGTCCATAAAAGGGAGCTATCCTCCCTCTTCATTTATCACACAGGGGCTTCTCCACCAGAGCCAGCAAGCAAAGTATTTTGCTTGGTATTCTTCAGTGCACTGTGTCCAATCTGCTTTGGGGGAGCATGTCTATTGGAACCAAAGCAATTTTGGTGCAGAGCAGCCTGTTGAGAACGGTAGGAACTTGCAAAACGCACAAATAAATGGGAAGTTTGGGGAACGCACCCTGATTTGAAATGCCACGGAGAAAAGTTTCTCTTTAAAATTCCGGGAAAACACAGTGTGACGTTCACACGGTGCTGGGGGAGACATAGCCCAGTGATGCAGCCCAATTTATGCATTTTACATTTGAAAAGTTTTTCAATAAACACAATTTAATAATTGCCCTTTCCCCCCATCCTCAGGAGGAACAACGGATCCTCCTCTTTGCTAGTGCACACAAGGACCCACATGGCAAATGGTACTCTACCAACCAAATCGTGGCAGGACTCTGCGTGCGGATACCCACAGAGCCCCGTCCATCCGAGGAGAGCGTGAGGTGGAAGTCTCCTTCCCAATCTAGGTTCCCCGCAAGAGCAACCTACACAGGCAAGTCCACTGGGACTTTGCTACTGCTACATTGTATTGCTGTGTGGTGGGTCCCTAGATACTGCAGTGAGGGGCAGCAGTATAAAACCCAAGACAGATAGATTCCCAGGCCCCTAGTGTGGTCATCTAGTCTGACTTCCTGTATAACACAGGCCAGAGACCTGCCCTGAAATACTTCTGGGAGCAGAGCTTCTAGAAAATTATTGAATCCTGCTTTCAATATTGCCAGTGATGGAGAATTTACCAATTGGTAAATTGTTCCAGTGGTTAATCACTCTCATGGTAATTTCTCACTGGAAATACACCCTCTTGATGATGATTTCCTGTTTACAGTTACATTTCAAGACCTCTCACTTAGCCAGCTTTTAACTGGGTCTCTGAGGAGATGCTGCTGCCAGACAGAAAGTGGGTGCCCAGCAGCGCTGCTTGGCGTCAGATGTGCACATGCTTCAGGGACCAGAATTTGTTCTAAAGGTGGAGTATGATCATGTCTCGGAGATGCATGGCACTTATTTCTTTCCAAAGCCGTGCAAAACTGAGTGCACGTGGTGAAATTGTACCATAATACCCTAAACGGGGCCTCTTACTAACAGCTTTTGCTGGGAAACTTTCTCACCTTTACATCTGCATTGGAACATGTGTAAGCAGGGTCGGAATGAGCTCTGCTCTGACATCTAGTGATGAGCTGTGGAAGAGGATTTCAGGAGCTGATCTTGTTTGCATGGGCACACCCACCCTGCCGAGGTGCTCAGCTTGATGGAATTGCTTGCCAAAATGATCACTTTTGACTGGTGTTGGATCCCCAGTCTCCTTGTCATTGAGGCAGGAGTAATAAAGGTCTGTTATCCTTGTTGTATCAGTTGAGGGCAGCAGAACGGTACTTGGCATATCCCTATGGAGGCACTCACCCTCAACTAAATGGTACTCGCTAGGCAGGGGACATGGGTTCCAAAGCCCTCTGAGTTGAGAGAGGATTTGGGTTGGTATTTGAACCTGGTGGTTTGGGGTCTACTTAAAGGTCCTAGATCCCATTTGATCCTTCCTCTCTCTATTGTGTAATAAAAGATCTACTTTAGGCTGAATGGAGAGATATGTTACACACCACGGAGCTGAAATCACTGATACCTGGGTCTAATTGTTAGACCTGTTTGGGACAGTGTCTCTGATGTAAGAGTCTGCAGCAGCTGTGAGGCTCCCTCACTAACAGCTGGAATCACTGAGGGCTGTGTGAGTGGTGGGACCTGAAGCCGTCCTGGAGGACCAGCAATCGGCTGTCAGGGTGGCTGCTGGAGAGGATCGGAGTGCAGCCTGGTGAAGAGGTGTGGTGATTGGCCAGCAGGGCAGCTAGCGAAGAGGAGCAGTGACCGAGTGCCTGGGCAGAAGACTGAGTAAGGTGCCTTCTTCCCCCCCAGGCTGGGAGGTGAACTCTGCAGATGCACCTCTGAACTCTGGGTCTGCACTGACCAAGGACAGCAACTGTGAGTGGGGTGCAGAGAAGGGATGGGCATGTTAAAGGGACTTTTGGGTGGCTGGACTTAAGAACCTGAGGGCAAAAGGACACTGCCCAACTTACTTGGGGGTGGGTCTTTTGCTCGAGGTTTGTGTTTATGAACCCTGTTTGCGATGTTTTCCCCAATTAATGCTGAGTTATTTCCCCCCTTTTATTAAAAGTGTTTTGCTATACTCAGACTCTGTGCTTGCAAGAGGGGAAATATTGCCTCTTAGAGGCATCCAGGGGGTCATGTGTAATTGTCCCAGGTCACTGGGTAGGGGCTTGAGACAGTTTTCTGTTGAATTGTTGAAAAGGAACCCCTGGATGTTGAACCCAGCCCTGGTTGCAGCCAATGCTGACTGGCAGAAGGGTCACACATATAAGGTACTTTCAGTGGAACAATAGCACCATTAATGATGGATGGATGGATGGATGGACATCTAGAATGGTCCATAAGCCCATAAGATTTAGTCCTTGTTTTATTGTATGTTAAAAAAAAATAGATAGGTGACCCTTACACAGCAGAACTGGATGTTTTATTCCTACAGCCTGGTTTTGTGAGTGAACAACTGGGTTACTCAGAGCATCCAAATCACATTTCCTGCTTTGAAAAGAGCAGTGAAAACCTTCATTCCCATGGCAGGCAGGATTGAAAGATACATGCAGTAGGTGCCTACATTCCCAGCTTGATGTGAATTCAGTTTGATTATTCATACAAATAGCCCTATGTTCAAAAGCAATGCGTTTTTCAGCTCCTTAATTAGCACTTTAGCCGGTAGCTGGCAGGGCTACCTACCATTTTTGCAATATTTGAAATATCAGGTAGTGAGGGATTTTCCTCCTCATAGATAATCGGCTGGGCTTCAGAAGTTTTCTACCCTTCTTTTCACAGTGCTTTAGGCTTTCCCTTTGAAGATTTCATTTGTGTCTGTGGGGGAGCCCTCAAACTCTCTAGCACAGAACATCAGATAGATCATTTATATTAATGCTTTCAGTCTGATTCATGGTGCGAATTGACTAATTCATCCAGCTCGGTACAGTGTCAGGAGGGGTGTGTGTGTGGGGGGGTGTTCTCACACAAACTGTGTTATGGGCTGGTTTGTTTATTCAAGAGTAAGGACAGTGACGGAGCCAGACACCTAGAGGTGCAGCAAGGTGGGGTTAGGACTCGAGCCAATATAGTTTGTGCCAAGGGAATCATAACACCTAGGAGCCCCAGTTGTAGAGCTGTACCCAATTGTGGTGGGTGCTGTGGACACACAGTACAAGAAGTTAGTCCCTCCCGCAAGGAGCTTACAATCCAAGGATACGACAAAAGACAACAGGTCAATACAGACAGATGGACGGGGAGTACAAGGAGACAGTGTCGGCCAGCATGACAGGCTGTGGCCTGAGCAGCCTAACCACTGTCAAGTTTTCTGTCAGCGTCGTAGCGGAGGAGAGTTTTAAGGAGGATCTGAAAGACAATGAGTTCTGCAGGTGTTTACGGGGAGCCTCCCAAACATGAGGGACAACCTGGGAGAAGGTATGAAGGTGCTTGTTTGTAATTTTAACAAGTGGGCAGTGGTCATTTGGAGTTGGGAACTGACCCCTTGATAGGGAATGAGAGATCATAGGTAGGGGGGCTCGGCTATTCATAGAATAGAATAGAATATCAGGATTGGAAGGGACCTCAGGAGGTCATCTAGTCCAACCCCCTGCTCAAAGCAGCACCAATCCCCAATTTTTGCCCCAGATCCCTAAATGGCCCCCTCAAGGATTGAACTCACAACCCTGGGTTTAGCAGGCCAATGCTCAAACCACTGAGCTATCCCATCCCCCTATGAAGGGCTATGAAGGGCCTCGAAAGTGAAGACAAGCCGCTGATGTTTGAGATGATGGAGAAGAGGGAGCCAGTGGAGGGATGCGGAAGGAGGGTCACATGATCAAAGAAACAGTTTGGGAGAATGGTCTTTGTAACAGCATTCTGAAAGGGTGCGAACGGGGCAAGGCACCGTTTGTCAAGGCCAGAGAGATGGATGTGGCAATAACGGAAATGCGAGATGATGAGACCTGGAGGAGGGTGTTAGCTGGGTGGATGGACAGCAAAGGCCGTATCTGAGAGCTGGGGGGAGGGTGTTAGCTGGGTGGATGGACAGCAAAGGCCGTATCTGAGAGCTGCGGGGAGGGTGTTAGCTGGGTGGAAGGACAGCAAAGGCTGTATCTGAGAGCTGTTTTGCAGAAAGAATCTGCACAGTTTAGACACAGCCCAGAGGTGAGGACCTAAAGAGAGATTCGAGTTGAAGATGATGCTCTGGTGAGGGGCCTGAGTGACAGGCCAGATGTGGGGTTCCACGGTGATAGAGGGAAGGAGGTAGTGGGGAGGACTGGAGGTGGGGGGAGATTAAGAGCTATACTCTAGCCATGTTGAGTTTGAGCCTGTGGCTAGCACAGATGTCACAGAAACAGCTGAGAGTTTAGTTTGGCCCGACGGAGACGAGTCTGAAATAGAGAGGTAGCTCTGAGTCATCAGCATAGGGGTGGTAGCTGAATTTGTGGTTGCGAATGAGATTACACAGAGATAAGGTGCAGAGGGAGAAGAGAAGGGGACCAGGGCGGAGCTCTGTGGAACCCCCACAGAAGGTTGGAAGGGGGATGAGTTGGATCCTCTGAAGGACGGGCTGAAGGAGCAATTGGAGCAGTCGGAAGAGAACCAGGAGAGGACACAGTTCTGCTGCGCACGGAGTGGATGTGCTCAGAGAACTGCCCACAGTGACCACAAGATCCTTCCTGAGGGGTAACAGCTAATTTAGACCCCATCACTGTATATGTGTAGTTGGGATGATGTGATCCCATGTGCATTACTTTGCATTTATCAACACTGAATTTCATCTGCAATTTTGTTGCCCAGTCACCCAGTGTTGTGAGATCCCTTTAGAACTCTTCGCAGTCTGCTTTGGACTTAACTATTCTGAATAATTTTGTATTGTCTGCTAATTTTGCCACCTCACTGTTTACACCTTTTTTCCAGATTTCTAGGGAACCCTATTTACCTCTCTCTGTTCTGAAAACTGACTATTTATTCCTACCCTTTGTTTCCTGACTTGTAGCCAGTTACCAGTCCACGAGTGGACCTTCCCTCTTATCCCATGACAGCTTACTTTGCTTAAGAGCCTTTGGTGAGGGACCTTATCAAAGACTTTCTGAAGTCCTAGTACACCAGTGGTTCTCAAAGCCGGTCCGCCGCTTGTGCAGGGAAAGCCCCTGGTGGGCCGGCCCGGTTTGTTTACCTGCTGCGTCTGCAGGTTCGGGCAATTGTGGCTCCCACTGGCCGCGGTTTGCCGCTCCAGGCCAGTGGGGGCTGCAGGAAGTGGCGCGGGCCAAGGGACGTGCTGGCTGCCCTTCCTGCATCCCCCATTGGCCTGGAGCAGCGAACCGCGGCCAGTGCGATCTGCGATCAGCTGAACCTGCAGACGCGGCAGGTAAATAAACCAGGCCGGCCTGTCGGGGCTTTCCCTGAACGAGCGGTGGACTGCTTTGAGAACCACTGGTGTACACTACATCCACTGGATCACCCTTGTCTATGTTTATTGATCCCCTCAAAGAATTCTAGTAGATTGGTGAGGCATGATTTCCCTTTGTAAAAGCCGTGTTAACTCTTCCCCAACAAATCGTGTTCGTCTCTGGGTGTGATAATTCTGCTTTTTACTAAACTTCCAATCAATTTGCTGGGTGTTGGAGTCAGGCTTACCAACCTGTAATTGCCCGGATCACCTCTGGAGCCTTTTTCAAAAATTAGTGTCACGTTAGCTGTCCTCCTGTCATCTGGTCCAGACGCTGAGTTAAGTGCTAGGTTCCATACCACAGGTAACAGAATGAGGTTCAAGAAGAGCAAGGTTGATGGTGTTGATCTGACAGGTCAAGGAGAAGGAGCACAGGAAGTTCTGAGCTGTGGTGGTTATGCACAGGAAGGGGTTCAAAGGTACCACAAGAGCAGCCAATCCTGACATACAGCTTCCAGTGGTACTCCCAGTTCAGGGAACAATCCTGGCCCAGGGCAGCAGTCTGAGAAGCTGGGGTGTGCAGGAAGCCATATGTGGGTGGGGCTGAAGGGCAGACGCCTTTTCCCCAAGAGGCAGCAGGCAGCTCTAAGCTATGCAGGACAGGTACAGAGGCAGCAGGCGGGGTGGGGGCTCCCGCTCTACATGGATTTGTGAAGCAGTGGACCTAGCTTTAGCCCGGCGGTAACATACTGACAGTCTCCTTTAGCAGCAGGTTCTAGCCGTGGTTGTGTGGTCAATGTGACTGACCTAGTGGGTCCATGCCACCCACGCCCCTGCTGTGTTCCCATAGCACACCGTTCCCTAAGGCCCAGGGAGCAGCAGAATCCCCTGCCCTGGCCTCCCTGCACTCCCACCCCGGCCCCGCTGCACAGTGAAAGCAAGCCATTTCCTGGAGACCCTGCCTGTGGGGCGCTGCAGGATTTCCCCACCCGTCAGCAGGCTGCATTCAGAGGTCTACGACAAAGGGGAGAACTATGCTAGCAAGGAGCCAGGCAGTGGAAGTAGCTCTCATTGCACTGATGTTCCAGGTGGCTTACATTCCTGCAGCCTCCCAAGAAACGGCTTTTAACAGTTGTTATTCTGCTGTATCAGAACAACTGCAGGATGAGAGTGCCCTCGCAGTTCCCAGGGATCTCATGTCATCGTCAGCAGCTGCACTGGACTGCAGTGCATCCCAGACATGGGCCGGAAAGTCTCTGTACCCCGCTAGCCCCTGAGCAGGGAAGGCTAACCCAATGCAACACCTTGACCCAGCACTCTCCACCGGCTGCCTCTGTTCTTGCACCCAGGTGCTGGTCGCACATTGCACAGACGCCATGAAAGGGACAGCTCCTTCTATGGGCTGGGAGGCCTAGACAAGTGACCAGGTTTGCGCTATAGCCAGACGGTCACACCCTGGTCCTCCAGACGGTCACACCCTGGTCCTCCAGACCGTCACACCCTGGTCCTTCAGACCACACAGGCGCACCCAATGGCAGTGCTGGAGCTGCAGGATGCTGAGCGACAGCCAAGCAGCACCCTGGCCTCCCGTCGGCCTCCGTGACTCCCTGTCAAGGCACCATCCTCTCTGCCTGCCCCAGGAGAGGAGGAGGCGTGACCTCTCCAGCCACCAGCCTGCCCCTGCTGCCCCGGCCCTCGCTCCATTCTGCACCTAAACGGCTGTGATCCTTCTTTGTGCCTTTGTCCTTCCTCTGTCTCCCCATCTCCTGCCCTTCTGGCTTCTTGCTCGCTCTCTGTTTAGTCCACTGGTCACTTGCCTCATTATTATGAAGTCCCAGAGGAAAACAATGTCAAACTGGAGTTAAGACTGAGAGTGTATCCCTGACTGCAGGTAAATGTATCATTAACTGCAGGGCAGAACCATTGCCGGGATTATCCTGGTGCCAAGGTCTGCAAACCCAGGAAATTCAGAGTTACATTTAAACGAAATCTACTTCTGTGAAGAGCTGGGAATGCACCAATAAGGCACCCGAATGACTTTAACTCTGCCCCGCCCTGACACCATGCGATAGCATCCAGTGAGGATCAGGGTGCAGTAGGGTTTGTGTCTCAGATTAGATTACATTGATTTTGTAAAGACACATTTGATTTTTAGACACTCCTCCCACCATTTAGGATGGTGTGTGCCTCAAATCACATGAAAGCTCCCTCTTACCTGACAGCCCACCGATAATGATCCTCCCAGGGAATATGCTCACCTGGGGCTCTTCACGCTGGTGTAAAGAGACAAGGCTCAGCAAATAATCTACAGCATTATCCCAGGAGAGTTTCTCTCTGACATGGCTTGGCAATATGAGAAATGGCTTTGTGCTGTGTCCAGTGACAAGGATCTTGCACAAACTGTGCTGCACCAACAATCTAGCACCTGACAAGGGTTTGAACATCAGAGTTAATCTATGTCCCAAACACTCAGCGATGTCGTGCTGCAGCTCCTGTACCTCGCTGTGCTGCATTCTGTGAAAGACAGATCGCACCTCTTTTAGGCTGTGGCAAAGCAGCAAAGAGATGCCCTGGGGCTGCCAGTTTGTGAACTGGCACCAGTTAGGCATCACACCATCGTTACAAGAGCACGGGCGTGACACTCAGCTTAGCTTCACTGAAATGCATGGAACAAAGCAAAAATAACGCAGCCCGTCTCACGCTTTTGGTAAGTAATTCCCATCAGGGTGGGCGTCCTCTTCCATTGTACAGTTACAACAAAGGGAAACTAGCACAGGCCACGCTATGCGGCTTCTAAAAGTAACCCCCGTTTAGTCTCACCAATGCCTGGCCCTTTGCATTACAGCTCACTCAGCTTCAAAGAAGCTTCTTCTTTTAACTTTCCAAGCGGCGGTGTGAAGAGAGTCCTGGATACCGCGCTAGGTGGTACCTAACGTGAACAGTGGAGCGAAATCATAGGCTCAGCCCCCTTTTTGTTAACTTAGTAAGAGCCTATTTCTGTCCGAGATACAAACAGCAAATGGTGATGCAGTGATTGAATCGCCCTCTCTCTACCTTGGTAATCACTGTGGCAACTAGGCTATATATTAGACTGGTAATTCTTTGGTGCATACATGTGCATCCCTGAGATCGCCCTATGGACACTACAGATTTCCCTGTGCATGATCTTCTATATTTATATAGACACACACATGCCCCCACACACCCGTGTGCACACACACACACATACACCGATGCACACCTCTTTGTTAAACCATTTCTGTAACTCTTACTCACAGTGCCTCTTTCTCGGAGAAGACGATATAAACACATCATAAAGAACTAAATTCAACCAGAGTCAACAAAACAACCTAGAAAGGAAAAAAACTGCTTTCAGAATCCTCTTAGGGAATGGCTCAGGTTAGCCTTTGTGCAACTCCATTGATTTTACAGCAGGGATGAATTTAACCCCACTGTCTTAGTGCTACATTTGCACTTGGTTCTCTGGGGTAGCAGACAGATTGGAACACGTACAGTCAACAGAAAAATCCCGGCCCCATTGAAAACAATGTGAATTTTATCACTGACTGAGATGGGGCTAGTAATGCAACCCCAGAGATTACACAGGTGTGCATGCTTCAGATCCCATATTGTGCTGGCTAAGGTGAAGAGTAATGTATGTTTTAAGATTAGGTTGCCCGCTTCACACCAATCACAGTCTGTCTTGTAATAACAGAAATGGTGATCTGTCCTTTTTCTCCAGGATGGTGTCATAAATTCCAGCCAATTATCTATTTAGTTTGGTAGCTGCTGGCAAGATCCATAATTCATAAAGACGCCCATGTTTCTGAGATCTGCCAAGCAAGTATGATGGTGTCACATGGGACCATGAACTGAATAGTAAATAGTAGCCATGTCTTTTGCAATATATAATCAAGAGTGTTATATATGAGACTATTACTTCTTTTAGTTGACTGATATGATACAATTTGATCTGCTTTTTAAATATTAATGTTTCTATATTTTCTTAACATTAGATGTTACCGATTTGGGGTTACATTGAGCTATCAGTTTTGGTACTGTAGTTGTTGTGAGCAAATGCACCCCTGTATTCTCTCCCTACACACTGTTGTAATATTTTTTGTACAAAATATGCCTTAGAATCATAGAATATCAGGGTTGGAAGGGACCCCAGAAGGTCATCTAGTCCAACCCCCTGCTCAAAGCAGGACCAATTCCCAGTTAAATCATCCCAGCCAGGGCTTTGTCAAGCCTGACCTTAAAAACCTCTAAGGAAGGAGATTCCACCACCTCCCTAGATAACGCATTCCAGTGTTTCACCACCCTCTTAGTGAAAAAGTTTTTCCTAATATCCAATCTAAACCTCCCCCACTGCAACTTGAGACCATTACTCCTCGTTCTGTCATCTGCTACCATTGAGAACAGTCTAGAGCCATCCTCTTTGGAACCCCCTTTCAGGTAGTTGAAAGCAGCTATCAAATCCCCCCTCATTCTTCTCTTCTGCAGGCTAAACAATCCCAGCTCCCTCAGCCTCTCCTCATAACTCATGTGTTCCAGTCCCCTAATCATTTTTGTTGCCCTTCGCTGGACTCTCTCCAATTTATCCACATCCTTCTTGAAGTGTGGGGCCCAAAACTGGACACAGTACTCCAGATGAGGCCTCACCAATGTCGAATAGAGGGGAACGATCACGTCCCTCGATCTGCTCGCTATGCCCCTACTTATACATCCCAAAATGCCATTGGCCTTCTTGGCAACAAGGGCACACTGCTGACTCATATCCAGCTTCTCGTCCACTGTCACCCCTAGGTCCTTTTCCGCAGAACTGCTGCCTAGCCATTCGGTCCCTAGTCTGTAGCTGTGCATTGGGTTCTTCCGTCCTAAGTGCAGGACCCTGCACTTATCCCTATTGAACCTCATCAGATTCCTTTTGGCCCAGTCTTCCAATTGGTCTAGGTCCTTCTGTATCCTATCCCTCCCCTCCAGCATATCTACCACTCCTCCCAGTTTAGTATCATCCGCAAATTTGCTGAGAGTGCAATCCACACCATCCTCCAGATCATTTATGAAGATATTGAATAAAACCGGCCCCAGGACCGACCCTTGGGGCACTCCACTTGATACCGGCTGCCAACTAGACATGAAGCCATTGATCACTACCCGTTGAGCCCGACAATCTAGCCAGCTTTCTACCCACCTTATAGTGCATTCATCCAGCCCATACTTCCTTAACTTGCTGACAAGAATACTATGGGAGACCGTGTCAAAAGCTTTGCTAAAGTCAAGAAACAATACATCCACTGCTTTCCCTTCATCCACAGAACCAGTAATCTCATCATAAAAGGCGATTAGATTAGTCAGGCATGACCTTCCCTTGGTGAATCCATGCTGGCTGTTCCTGATCACTTTCCTCTCATGCAAGTGCTTCAGGATTGATTTTTTGAGGACCTGCTCCATGATTTTTCCAGGGACTGAGGTGAGGCTGACTGGCCTGTAGTTCCCAGGATCTTCCTTCTTCCCTTTTTTAAAGATTGGCACTACATTAGCCTTTTTCCAGTCCTCCGGGACTTCCCCGGTTCGCCACGAGTTTTCAAAGATAATGGCCAGTGGCTCTGCAATCACAGCCGCCAATTCCTTCAGCACTCTCGGATGCAACTCGTCCAGCCCCATGGACTTGTGCACGTCCAGCTTTTCTAAATAGTCCCTAACCACCTCTATCTCCACAGAGGGCTGGCCATCTCTTCCCCATTTTGTGATGCCCAGCGCAGCAGTCTGGGAGCTGACCTTGTTACTGAAAACAGAGGCAAAAAAAGCATTGAGTACATTAGCTTTTTCCACATCCTCTGTCACTAGGTTGCCTCCCTCATTCAGTAAGGGGCCCACACATTCCTTGGCTTTCTTCTTGTTGCCAACATACCTGAAGAAACCCTTCTTGTTACTCTTGACATCTCTGGCTAGCTGCAGCTCCAGGTGCGATTTGGCCCTCCTGATAACATTCCTACATGCCCGAGCAATATTTTTATACTCTTCCCTGGTCATATGTCCAACCTTCCACTTCTTGTAAGCTTCTTTTTTATGTTTAAGATCCGCTAGGATTTCACCATTAAGCCAAGCTGGTCGCCTGACATATTTACTATTCTTTCGACTCATCGGGATGGTTTGTCCCTGTAACCTCAACAGGGATTCCTTGAAATACAGCCAGCTCTCCTGGACTCCTTTCCCCTTCAAGTTAGTCCCCCAGGGGATCCTGGCCATCCATTCCCTGAAGGAGTCGAAGTCTGCTTTCCTGAAGTCCAGGGTCCGTATCCTGCTGCTTACCTTTCTTCCCTGCGTCAGGATCCTGAACTCAACCAACTCATGGTCACTGCCTCCCAGATTCCCATCCACTTTTGCTTCCCCCACTAATTCTACCCGGTTTGTGAGCAGCAGGTCAAGAAAAGCGCCCCCCCTAGTTGGCTCCTCTAGCACTTGCGCCAGGAAATTGTCCCCTACGCTTTCCAAAAACTTCCTGGATTGTCTATGCGCTGCTGTATTGCTCTCCCAGCAGATATCAGGAAAATTAAAGTCACCCATGAGAATCAGGGCATGCGATCTAGTAGCTTCCGTGAGCTGCCGGAAGAAAGCCTCATCCACCTCATCCCCCTGGTCCGGTGGTCTATAGCAGACTCCCACCACTACATCACTCTTGTTGCACACACTTCTAAACTTAATCCAGAGACACTCAGGTTTTTCTGCAGTTTCGTACCGGAGCTCTGAGCAGTCATACTGCTCCCTTACATACAGTGCTACTCCCCCACCTTTTCTGCCCTGCCTGTCCTTCCTGAACAGTTTATAACCATCCATGACAGTACTCCAGTCATGTGAGTTATCCCACCAAGTCTCTGTTATTCCGATCACGTCATAGTTCCTTGACATCACCAGGACCTCCAGTTCTCCCTGCTTGTTTCCAAGGCTTTGTGCATTTGTATATAAGCACTTGAGTAACCTTGTGAGTTATCATTTGAAAATTAATAACTTGCTGGTCAATACTATCATGGTGAAATGTGTGTGGCAACTTTATATAGAGAGTTATGAGCATAAGCTGAAATCAGGACTGAGATGTGTTTCCCAGGCTAGTCTGGGGAGTGGGTAAAACCTGTTTCTCAAAGACAAAGGACACGCTGAGGCCTCTAGCCAGGGGTCATCAAAGCTGATGGGCCATCACCCTGCCAAGTGGCCATTCTTTGGCAGGGAAGATGGACAGGAACAAACAGTTCTGCAGCTTAGCAAACAACAGCAGGGAACCTCTTTCACCTTCTCTCCATCCTCACAGTGGGAATGAACTTTACCGAGGGGTATCCTTCAGGAAAATGCATTTCAAAGGGGGACTGGATTATAAAAATGAGGGTCAAAAACACCCCAACTTCTCTTTCCCTCTCATCTCTCTGTCTTTCACCTAAGGAGAGAGACTAAACATGCTTTGGACTTTGGGAGCGGATCCTGGCCTGAGAATTCAGTCAGCAATGTTACTGGAATCATGTGGTGAGGGATTTCACCTTGGACCAAGTCTAGTTGGTTAAGATTTAGTACTAGGAAGTGTTTTATCTTTATTTCTCTTATAACCATTACTGACTTCAATGCCTTATCCTTGTACTCACTTAAAAGATGCCATTATCTGGTATACTGCCTTAGCTGCCATTCCCCAGCTTCCAGTGATGCAGGACCTGGACCAAACACCAACTCTTGAAGATGCAGAGAGGTTCCCAGGCGTCCAGTTCTCAACCAGAAGGCCCGGTTGAAAAGTTGACCCTGGCGCTTGGGGCAGGACCGCTGACTGGGCTGTTAAAAGTCCGGTCGGCGGTGCAGCGGGGGCCTGGGGCTAAGGAAGGCTCCCTGCCTGCCCTGGCTCCGCGTGGCTCTTGGAAGTGGCCACCAGGCCCCTGCGGCCCCTCGGCTCCTGGGTCACACACTGCCCCCATCCTGAGGGCTGGCTCTGCAGCTCCCATTGGCCGAGAACCACAACCAATGGGCACTGCGGGGGCGGCACCTGCAGGTGCAATGACAGCCTTGACAGCGCAGAGCCTCCCTGGACACCCACACACCTAGGGGCTGCAGCGACCTGGTGGCTGCTTCCCGGGAGCCACAGAAAGCGCTGCTGGGACCCCACACCGCGAACCCTCTCCTGCACCCCAACTCCCTGCCCCAGCCTGGAGTCCCCTTCCGCATCCAAACTCCCTCCTGTATCCCTCACTCCCCCAACACCCAGCCCCAGGCCCCTCCTGCACCCCAAATCCCTCATCCATGGCCCAGTACACAGCCCTCATCTCCCCAGCCTGGAGCCCTCTCCTGCACACTGAACCCCTCGTCCCTGGCCCCACCCCAGAGCCTGCATTCCCAACCAGAGCCCACACACACCCCCACATCCGCACCCCAACTCCCTGCCCCATCCCAGAGCCCTCTCCCACACACTGAATCCCTAATTTCTGGCCCCACCCGGAGCCCAACCCCCAGCCCAGAGCCCATGCCCCCACACCCCAACCTCCTGCCCCAGCCTGGAGCCCTCTTCTGCATCCCAAACTGCTCATCCCCGCCCCAGATCTTGCAAACCCAGCCAGAGCCCTCACCCCCTCCTACACCCCCATCCCCTGCCCCAGCCCAGTGAAAGTGAGTGAGGGTGGTGGGGAGCAAGTGATGGAGGCCGTGGGGATGGAGCAAGTGGGATGGAGCCTCAGAGAAGGGACGTGACAGAGGCAGGGCCTCAAGGATGGGGGGGGGGGGGGGAGGGGATGGGGCGGGGCAGGGGTGTTTGATTTTCTGCTATTAGAAAATTGGCAACCCGAGGTCCAAGAGGTGACTATAGCTGAACCGCTCAGTAATAGTTACTATAGTGTAACTAAAATTTAACATCCTTGGGTGGGGGGACACCAAAGACACCCACCACAGCAGCATTTACCTCCAGAAAGGGGAACTACCCAAAAATGAGGAGCTAGTTAAATTAAAAATATACAGCCACAAGAGTGAAATACTTTCAAGCTGCATGGGAACTTTTCAAGAACTCATAATAGAGGCTCAATTTAAATATACCCCAAATTAAAAAACACAGTAAGAGGCCCACAAAAAGTGCCTCCATGTCTTTAAAACAAAGTAAAAGAGGTGGCTAGAGGCAAAAAAGGCATCCTTTAAAAATGGGAAGTCAATTCCTACGGAGGAAAATAGAAAGGAGCATAAACTCTGACAAATCAAGAGTAAAGGTGATATTAGGCAGGCCCGAAAAGAATTGCAGCAACTAGCAAAGTCTCAAAAACTAACAAGAAAATTTTAAGTGCGTCAGAAGCAGGAAGCCTGCCAATCAGGGGGCCACTGGACCAAAGTGTTAAAGGAGCACTCAAGGAAGATAAGGCCATTGCAGAGAAGCTAAATGAATTCATTGCATTGGTCTTCACTGCAGAGGAAGTGTGGGAGAGTCCCACACCTGAGCCATTCTTTTCAGGTGACAAATCTGAGGAACTGTCCCAGATTGAGACGTTAATAGAGGCGGTGTTTGAACAGATTGATAAATGAAACAGCAATAAGTCACTCGAACCGGATGGTTTTCAACCAAGAGTTCTGAAGGAAGTCAAATAGAGTTGCAGAGCTACTAACTGTGGCATGTACCCTATTCCTCAAATCACCCTTTCCAGCAGATGATTGGAGGGTAGCCAATGTGACACCAATTTATTAAAAAAGGCTTTAGATGCAATCCTGCCAATTACAGGCTGGTAAGCCCAGTGCCCCAGGAAAATTGGTTGAAAGCATAGTAAAGAGCAGGTTGATCAGACACACAGATGAACATGATTTCTTGGGGAAGAGTCAACATGGCTTTTGTAAAAGGAAATCACTGATCTATTCGAACTTTCTGAGGGGGGGCAAAATCATGTGAACCAGGATGACTCTGTGGAAAAGTGTATTAAAACTATCAGAAAGCCTCTGAGAAGGGCTCTCACCAAAGGCTCTTAAGCAGAGTAAGCTGTCATGGGATAAGAGGGAAGGTCCTCTCCTGTAGCAGTAACTCGTTAAAAGACAGGAAACAAAGGGTAGGAATAAACTGTCAGTTTTCAGTATGGAGAGAGGTAAATAGTGGTGTTCCCCAAGGGTCTGTACTAGGACCAGAAGCTGGGAATGGGCGACAGGGGATGGATCATTTGATGATTGCCTTTTCTGTGCATTCCCTCTGAAGCACCTGGCACTGGCCACTGTCAGAAGACCGGACTCTGGTCTGACCCAGTAGGGCTGTTCTTATGACTGCATGGAGGCAGGCTTGCACCCACAACATTTAAAGAGTAATCTGTCATTAAAGGAATTAAAAATGCAAAAGAGTTTGCATCTGGAGAGTGTGTGTAATGGGGGAGGATGGTGCATGTCACAGACCCCTGGACCCTGCGCCTCCAGACACCACTCTGCGAGCAGGCAGTAGAATTGTCTAAGCTGAGCTAGCTGCTGCAGGGTTTGATACCGTTCCTGATGTCAGAACCTGCACATGACATTCTGGAGCTGGTAGCACAGGAGTCCGATCACATCACACCGTAGATAACTAGAGGGCCTGGCATTTTCCGACAATGCCAGGCACAGCTGGGCGACATGTTACTAGTTATTGAGACCCATCTCTAGCTCCAAGGTGTCTTCGAAGAGTTATTTAGGAGAAGCTGCATTGCTAAGTCATTGTTTACTTTGCTTTCCAAAAGTATGTTGGAATCAGATCCTTTTTACAGGATCCTTCCAACCTGTGTTTCAGAGCCTAGCACCGGCTTTGGAGATCTTTGGCTTTGTGAGGGAAATACTGGTGCTGTTCTCCAGGATGGATTTGTTCTGTCAGTCAAAGTTACATTCTCACCAGCCAACTCTCACTCCCAGCCGTGTAGTGCTGCACAACTTCACACGCTGGGTGTTCCTTGTTGTCTTGCAGATCATTAGGCACATTTTCAGAGGCTGTTAAAAATGCAGCTTTAAATGGTGTTAGCAAAGCACTGGGTAGCACAGGAAACTTTGTTAGTGATGATTTTATGAAGCAATGTTAGTTCCACCAGTCATTACATTACGAGACTGTTAACATGACAACAGTATGGAATTCTTTCACAGACAGGGGACTAACAGGAAGGACCAAATCAGCTCACGCCTGTTTGAAACAGCATCATAGACTTTAAATAGACTTTAAGGTCAGAAAGGACCATTATGATCATCTAATCTGACCTCCTGCATAACACAGGCCACAGACTCTCACCCACCCACTCCTGTAATAGACCCCTAACCTATGTCTGAGCTATTGAAGTCCTCAATTTATGATTTAAAGACTTCAAGGTGCAGAGAATCCTCCAGCAAGTGACCCATGTCCCACGCTGCAGAGGAAGGCAAAAAACCCGCAGGGCCTCTGCCCTGGAGGAAAATTCCTTCCCGATACCACATGTGGCGATCAACTGAACCTTGAGCATGTGGGCAAGACTCACAAGCCAGACACCCAGGAACGAATTCTCTGTAGTAACTCAGATCCCACCCCATCTAACATCCTACCACAGACCATTGGGCATATTTACCGCTAATAGTCAAAGATCAATTCTTTGCCAAAATTAGGCTATCCTATCATACCATCCCCCCCCCCATAAACTTATCAAGCTTAGTCTTGAGTCAGATATGTCTTCTGCCCCGACTGCTCCCCTTGGAAGGCTGTTTCAGAACTTCACTCTTCTGATGGTTAGAAACCTTCATCTAATTTCAAGTCTAAACTTTCTGATGACCAGTTTATATCCATTTGTTCTTATGTCCACATTGGTACTGAGGTTAAATAATTTCTCTCCCTCCCTGGTATTTATCCCTCTGATATATTTATAGATAGCAATCATATCTCCCCTCAGCCTTCTTTTGGTTAGGCTAAACAAGCCAAGCTCCTTGAGTCTCCTTTCATAAGACAAAAAGAAAAGGAGTACTTGTGGCACCTTAGAGACTAACCAATTTATTTGTCTCTAAGGTGCCACAAGTACTCCTTTTCTTTTTGCGAATACAGACTAACACGGCTGTTCCTCTGAAACCTTTCATAAGACAGGTTTTCCATTCCTCGGATCATCCTAGTAGCCCTTCTCTGTACCTGTTCCAGTTTGAATTCCTCCTTCTTAAACATGGGATACCAGAACTGCACACAGTATTCCAGGTGAGGTCTCACCAGTGACTTGTATAATGGTACTAACACCTCCTTATCTCTACTGGAAATACCTCGCCTGATGCATCGCAAGACCGCATTAGCCATATCACATCGGTGGCTCATAGTCATCTTGTGATCAACCTGTGATCAGTACAGTCAGTGTTTCTTGGTGATTTAGTTTCACAGTAAGAAACTGACAAGTACAGTGACTGATATCAAACAGCAGGAGCAATTTCAGCTACAACAGAAGGTTCATTCTTTCGGCCATTTCTGTAGAAACATTCCTTGAATGCTTAGGGTAGCCAGGGCTGGAGTTCCCTCAGGAGCCTGCATGGTGGAATGAGTAGGGTTGGTTTTGGTTTTTTACATTAAAACAGAGTTTCCTTACAGCTTGTGTTTTCTTTCTTCTCTGTCTAACCATGCAAGTGTCTAACAAAGGAGAAACCAGAGATTTTCTTTCATTTATATCAACCTTCTGAAAGTTAAGGCTTTCAATTGATAGTTATCCGATCAAGCCTCTAGGGCTTATGTCAGAAACATTATGCAGAGATCTGGACTACCTGGAATAAAGATGCTTACTGGGAGAGCTGGAATCACAAACCCAAGCTCACCTCAACTTTTCCTTTATCTCAGAAGTAATTTTCAAGGGAGAAGTTACGAAGCATCACACTCTAGAGGGACTGCTCAAGTCAGTGTGGGCTGCAGGATTGGCTCCTGGTTAATGGCACCTTGTCATGAGTGGTGCAATGCGGGGTAAGTTTAGTTCATTCTGCACAGAGAGCAGCTGCAGGGAATTGGTCACCTGAGTTCTGGTCACAAGCGACCAGCCTGGCGCCTTGTTAGGGGGACTGTGTTCTCATTAGGTTTGCAGTGATCAGAATTAGAAGGTCAAGTGGTTGAGGCATAACATTTTGCCTGTTTAAAATGCTCTAATGTGAGTGAGAATGTCTGGTCGCTTCTCAGGGCTGGTTCCATACATATCTGTTCTGCGAATGCAACACCCAGAGCTGTCAGGGGAATTGTCAGAAGAAAAATTTTCCGGCATGCCCACTGAGCCAAGAGAAGCCACAGAAACATCTTCCCAATGCTCCATCTTCTTAGAGGTCCTGCAGCCCCCCCTCTGCTTCACTTCCAACCCTGAGTCCCCTGGAACAGGCTCAGTCCTTCCCCAGCTATCTGCACGTTGGCCTGGAAAGAGACTGATTGCTGTGGGCCAGATTCTGCTCTCACTCACTAGTGTCAATCAGTTCAACCCAGACAGTCCATGGGGTTACCTCGTGTGTGAGGGCAGATCCAGGAGCGGTCTTCCTCCTGCCATCTCCAGGGCTCAGTTATTATTGGTGTTGCAGCAGCTCCCCAAGCCCCAGCAGGGCAGGCCCCGACTGTGCTGGGGCTTCACAGGTTGGGCCTCTGGCTGTCACTGCAATACAAATAGCAAACCACAACTGCAACACATGGTGGCCCTTGACTTATACCATGATTGCTATAAATAGCGATTGCTGATTGCCAACTGCTCCCTCCTTTCTGGAAGGCTTTCAGTTGATTTAATATATTTTTCTTACCATTTTCATTTCTTGCTGCTTGAATTAAAATTCTTCACTGAATTCAATTTAAATCAACTCGACTCAGAAATCTGGCAAACACATCAGGCTGTTGCTTTAAAACTGAGCTGGCTCGAAGGAGGGGCCGTGTTCCAAGCCTCACCAAGCACCTGCGCAGCCGACCCATTAACCACCTCTCTCGCAAATGGTTCTGCAACAGTTGGTGACGTGGCATAAAAACAACTATTCTGAAAGTGAAAGTTGCAGAATATTTATGCTCTGAAAGTTACAAAACTCCAAGGAGATCCCAGGCAAGTGGAGATTTATTTGTAGAGCTAAAAGCTGTTTGGGCTTCAGGTTGTTAGCTACCAAGTTGCAACTCGGAATGTTTTGATTCTTGTATTCCACAGTATTCTTGTCAGCAAGTTAAGGAAGTATGGGCTGGATGAATGCACTACAAGGTGGGTAGAAAGCTGGCTAGATTGTCAGGCTCAACGGGTAGTGATCAATGGCTCCATGTCTAGTTGGCAGCCGGTATCAAGTGGAGTGCCCCAAGGGTCGGTCCTGGGGCCGGTTTTGTTCAATATCTTCATAAATGATCTGGAGGATGGTGTGGATTGCACTCTCAGCAAATTTGCGGATGACACTAAACTGGGAGGAGTGGTAGATACGCTGGAGGGGAGGGATAGGATACAGAAGGACCTAGACAAATTGGAGGATTGGGCCAAAAGAAATCTGATGAGGTTCAATAAGGATAAGTGCAGGGTCCTGCACTTAGGACTGAAGAACCCAATGCACAGCTACAGACTAGGGACCGAATGGCTAGGCAGCAGTTCTGCGGAAAAGGACCTAGGGGTGACAGTGGACGAGAAGCTGGATATGAGTCAGCAGTGTGCCCTTGTTGCCAAGAAGGCCAATGGCATTTTGGGATGTATAAGTAGGGGCATAGCGAGCAGATCGAGGGAAGTGATCGTTCCCCTCTATTCGACATTGGTGAGGCCTCATCTGGAGTACTGTGTCCAGTTTTGGGCCCCACACTTCAAGAAGGATGTGGATAAATTGGAGAGAGTCCAGCGAAGGGTAACAAAAATGATTAGGGGACTGGAACACATGAGTTATGAGGAGAGTCTGAGGGAGCTGGGATTGTTTAGCCTGCAGAAGAGAAGAATGAGGGGGGATTTGATAGCTGCTTTCAACTACCTGAAAGGGGGTTCCAAAGAGGATGGCTCTAGACTGTTCTCAATGGTAGCAGATGACAGAACGAGGAGTAATGGTCTCAAGTTGCAGTGGGGGAGGTTTAGATTGGATATTAGGAAAAACTTTTTCACTAAGAGGGTGGTGAAACACTGGAATGTGTTACCTAGGGAGGTGGTAGAATCTCCTTCCTTAGAGGTTTTTAAGGTCAGGCTTGACAAAGCCCTGGCTGGGATGATTTAACTGGGAATTGGTCCTGCTTCGAGCAGGGGGTTGGACTAGATGACCTCCTGAGGTCCCTTCCAACCCTGATATTCTATGATTCTATGATTCTGTGATTAGTGCACACATGGCTGAACACCTTTTACCAGACTTGCCTGCAGGGTCAGCAGTGCCTCAGACTACGTTCTCTAGCATGTGCCGTTCATGATTCGCAAATACTGTCGAAAGCTGATGGGACCTGCAGAGCCTGGCACCTGCCCGCATCACTTCCTGGGCAGACCTTCATGCTGAACATTGAGCTCTTTAAATTAAATGGGGCACCTGTGACTCTTGTGTTAGCATAAGCAAACAACCATCTGTGCATGCAGCCAAGGTCATTGTAATGATGAGTGGGAAGTTAGTCCAAATTGGTATCTGCAGCTAACAAATGCAAGGTTTGGGGAGACATACCTGTTGGAGTTAAGCCTGAAAAATTGGACCTCTAGGGTGTAGTTAAATCAATAGGTCCTGAATATAATACATAAAGTCCCTGTTCGACCCATAAGTCAGCAACAACTTCTTCCCTTGTTGTCCAGGGTGAGGTTTGCATACCCCAAGTCAGCATCCCCTGCTGCCTCACATGCTTATTGATATACCGGGAGCTTTTAAGGGGACATTAGACCTTCAATTAGGGCTGGCTGGTTACCTGGAGCTGCTACAGAGAGCTGACTGGGGTATAAGGCCATCTGTGCCTCGGCAGTGGTTTATTTTAATCTTAATCAAAATTAACAGTTTAATATACATAGAGACAGTATTTTTGTTAAGTTTTCTTCGTTTTCCTTTTGTAAAAAAGAAAAACAAAAAGGAAATTAGAACATAAGAACGGCCATCCTAGGTCAGACCAATGGTCCATCTAGCTCAGTCTCCTGTCTTCTGACAGTGGCCAGTGCCAGGTGCCCCAGAGGGAATGTACAGAACAGGTCATCATCAAGTGATCCATCCCCTGTTACCCCTTCCCAGCTTCTGACAAACAGAAGCTAGGGACACCATACATGTGCATCCTTGTTAATAGCCATTGATGGACCTATCCTCCATGAATTTATCTAGTTCTTTTTTGAACCCTGTTATAGTCCTGGCCTTCACAACATCTTCTGGCTAGGAGTTCCACAGGTTGACTGTGCGTTGTGTGAAAAAATACTTACTTTTGTTTGTTTTAAACCTGCTGCCTATTAATTTCGTTCAGTGACCCCTAGTTCTTGTGTTATGAGAAGGAGTAAATAACAGTTCCTTACTTACTTTCTCCACACCAGTCATGATTATAGACCTCTATCATATTCCCCCTTAGTCGCCTCTTTAAGTCCCAGTCTTATTAATCTCTTCTCATATGGCCGCTGTTCCATACCCCTAATAATTTTTGTTGCCCTTTTCTGAAAATTTTCCAGTTCCACTATGTCTTTTCTTAGATGGGGTGACCACATCTTCATGCAGTATTCAAGATGTGGGTGTACCATGGATTTTTATAGAGGCAACATGATATTTTCTGTCTTCTCTATCCCTTTCTTAATGATTCCCACCATTCTGTTCGCTTTTTTGGCTGCCGCTGCACATGGAGTGGATGTTTTCAGAGAACTATCCACAATGTCGCCAAGATCTCTTTCTTGAGTGGAAACAGCTAAATAAGACCCCAGCATTTTATATGTACAGTTGGGATTATGTTTTCCAATGCGCATTACTTTGCATTTATCAACACTGAATTTCATCTGCCATTTTGTTGCCCAGTCACCTAGTTTTGTGAGATCCTTTTGTGGCTCTTTGCAGTCTGCCTGGGACTTAACTATCTTGAGTAGTTTTCTATCATCTGCAAATTTTGCCACGTCACTGTTTACCCCTTTTTCCAGATCATTTATGAATATGATACATAGGACTTGGCCCAGTACAGACCCCTGGGGGACACCACTGTTTACCTCTCTCCATTCTGAAAACTGACCATTTCTTCCTACCCTTTGTTTGTTTTGTAACAACCCATGAGAGAACCTTCCCTCTTATCCCATGATTGTTTACTTTGCTTAAGAGCCTTTGGTGAGGGACCTTGTCAGAGGCTTTCTGAAAATCTAAGTACACTGTAGCCACTGGATCCCCCTTGTCCACATGCTTGTTGACCCCCTCAAAGCATTTTAGTAGATTGGTGAGGCATGATTTCCCTTTACAAAAACCATGTTGACTATTCCCCAACTAATTATGTTCATCTCTGTGTCTGACAATTTTGTTCTTTATTATAGTTTCAGCCGGTTTGCCCAGTATTGAAGTCACTCTTACCAGCCTGTAATTGCTGGGGTCACCTCTGCAGCCCTTTTTAAAAATTGGTGTCACATTAGCTATTCTCCCATCATTTGGTACAGAAGCTGATTTAAATGATAGGTTACAGACTACAGTTAGTAGTCCTGCAATTTCACATTTCAGTTCTGTCAGGGTTCCCTCCCCACTCTGAACTCTAGGGTACAGATGTGGGGACCCGCATGAAAGACCCCCTAAGCTTATTTCTACCAGTTTAGGTTAAAACTTCCACAAGGCACAAATTCTTTGCCCTTGGACGGTACACTGCCACCACCAAGTGATTTAACAAAGAATCAGGGAAAGGACCACTTGGAGTTCCTATTTCCGCAAAATATCCCCCTCAAACTCTTAGAACCCCTTTCCTGGTGGGGGGGCTTTAGAATAATGTCCTAACCAATTGGTTACAAAGTGATCACAGACCCAAATCCCTGGATCTTAGGACAATAGAGAAATCAGGAAGGTTCTTAAAAGAAGGATTTTATTTTTAAAAAAAGGTAAAAATCACCTCTGTAAAATCAGGATGGAAAATAACTTTACATGGTAACAAAAGATTCAAAAACACAGCAGAACTTCCTCTAGGCTTAGTTTCAAAGTTACAAAAAACAGGAATAAACCTCCCTCCAGCAAAGGAAAAATTCATAAGCAAAACAAAAGATAATCGAAGACGCCTTGCCTGGCTTTTACTTACAATTTTTGTAATATGAGAGAAAGTTTCAGGATGGTTTATAGGAGAAGGAGTTTTCTGACCTGATGCTTCTCTGCTTCCCAAGAGAACACACCAAACAAAGCCTTCCCCCCTCCCCCAAGTTTTGAAAATATCTTCTTTCCCCATTGGTCCTTTTGGTCAGGTGCTAACCAGGTTATTTGAGCTTCTTAACCCCTTACAGGTAAGGAGGAATTCTAGGCTACCCTTAGCTGTATGGTTATGACAAGTTCCTTCAGAACTCTTGGGTGAATACCATCTGGTCCTGGTGACTTATTACTGTTTAGTTTACCATTTGTTCCAAAACCTCCTGTAATGAGGTGTAATGACACCTCAATATGGGACAGTTAGAATCATAGAATCATAGAAGATTAGGGTTAAAAGAGACCTCAGGAAATCATCTAGTCCAACCCCCTGCTCAAAGCAGGACCAACACCAACTAAATTATCCCAGCCAGGGCTTTGTCAAGCTGAGCCACAAAAACCTCTAAGGATGGAGATTCCACCACCTCCCTAGGTAACCCATTCCAGTGCTTCACCACCCTCCTAGTGAAATAGGATGATGTTAAGAGTAACAAGAAAGGTTTCTTCAGGTATGTTGGCAACAAGAAGAAAGCCAAGGAAAGTGTGGGCCCCTTAATGAATGAGGGAGGCAACCTAGTGACAGAGGATGTGGAAAAAGCTAATGTACTCAATGCTTTTTTTGCCTCTGTCTTCACTAACAAGGTCAGCTCCCAGACTGCTGCGCTGGGCATCACAACATGGGGAAGAGATGGCCAGCCCTCTGTGGACAAAGAGGTGGTTAGGGACTATTTAGAAAAGCTGGACGTGCACAAGTCCATGGGGCCGGACGAGTTGCATCCGAGAGTGCTAAAGGAACTGGCGGCTGTGATTGCAGAGCCATTGACCATTATCTTTGAAAACTCGTGGCGAACCGGGGAAGTCCCGGATGACTGGAAAAAGGCTAATGTAGTGCCAATCTTTAAAAAAGGGAAGAAGGAGGATCCTGGGAACTACAGACCAGTCAGCCTCACTTCAGTCCCCGGAAAAATCATGGAGCAGGTGCTCAAAGAATCAATCCTGAAGCACTTAGAGGAGATTTAATTGGTATGATTTAATTGGGTATGGGTCCTGCTTTTGAGCAGGGGGTTGGACTAGATGACCTCCTGAGGTCCCTTCCAACCCTGATATTCTATGATTCTATGATTCTATGAGAGGAAAGTGATCAGGAACAGTCAGCATGGATTCACCAAGAGAAGGTCATGCCTGACTAATCTAATCGCCTTCTGAGAGATTACTGGTTCTGATGAGATTACTGGTTCTGTGGATGAAGGGAAAGCAGTAGATGTATTGTTTCTTGACTTTAGCAAAGCTTTTGACACGGTCTCCCACAGTATTCTTGTCAGCAAGTTAAAGAAGTATGGGCTGGATGAATGCACTATAGGGTGGGTAGAAAGTTGGCAAGATTGTCGGGCTCAACGGGTAGTGATCAGTGGCTCCATGTCTAGTTGGCAGCCAGTATCTAGCGGAGTGCCCCAGGGGTTGGTCCTGGGGCCAGTTTTGTTCAATATCTTCATAAATGATCTGGAGGATGGTGTGGATTGCACTCTCAGCAAATTTGCGGATGATACTAAACTGGGAGGAGTGGTAGATAAGCTGGAGGGCAGGGATAGGATACAGAGGGACCTAGACAAATTGGAGGATTGGGCCAAAAGAAATCTGATGAGGTTCAATAAGGATAAGTGCAGGGTCCTGCACTTAGGACGGAAGAACCCAATGCACAGCTACAGACTAGGGACCGAATGGCTCGGCAGCAGTTCTGCAGAAAAGGACCTAGGGGTGACAGTGGACGAGAAGCTGGATATGAGCCAGCAGTGTGCCCTTGTTGCCAAGAAGGCCAATGGCATTTTGGGATGTATAAGTAGGGGCATAGCCAGCAGATCGAGGGACGTGATCTTCCCCCTCTATTTGACACTGGTGAGGCCTCATCTGGAGTACTGTGTCCAGTTTTGGGCCCCACACTTCAAGAAGGATGTGGATAAATTGGAGAGAGTCCAGCGAAGGGCAACAAAAATGATTAGGGGTCTGGAGCACATGACTTATGAGGAGAGGCTGAGGGAACTGGGATTGTTTAGTCTGCAGAAGAGAAGAATGAGGGGGGATTTGATAGCTGCTTTCAACTACCTGAGAGGTGGTTTCAGAGAGGATGGTTCTAGACTATTCTCAGTGGTAGAAGAGGACAGGACAAGGAGTAATGGTCTCAAGTTGCAGTGAGTGAGGTTTAGGTTGGATATTAGGAAAAACTTTTTCACTAGGAGGGTGGTGAAACACTGGAATGCGTTACCTAGGGAGGTGGTAGAATCTCCTTCCTTAGAAGTTTTTAAGGTCAGGCTTGAGGAAGCCCTGGCTGGGATGATTTAATTGGGGATTGGTCCTGCTTTGTGCAGGGGGTTGGACTAGATGACCTCCTGAGGTCCCTTCCAACCCTAATATTCTATGATTCTATGATTCTAATATCCAACCTCGACCTCCCCCACTTCAACTTGAGACCATTGCTCCTTGTTCTGTCATCTGCCACCACTGAGAACAGCCAAGCTCCATCCTCTTTGGATCCGCCCTTTAGATAGTTGAAGGCTGCTGTCAAATCCCCCCTCATTCTTCTCTTCTGCAGATTTGTTCCTCAGATTTGTCACCTATAATGATGAGAATTACCCCAAAAGGGAAATGGAAAAGAGAGATTTTTAACCCAAGACAACGTGAACAGTTTAAGGTAGAGTAGAATCGATGTATTTCATAACAGCAGGGCTGCCTCAGGCTGAGAGATGAGAGCTTGTTTGAAATTCCCAGCACTTAGGTTCTAGTTGCATATAGAAATTGCAAGAAATAGACATGATCACTGCAAGCAGTCATGGCACATACCAACCAGTGGGCACTGCGGGTACTGGACAATTTGATTTTATAGATAGATAGGTAGATAGATAGTGTGTATATGGACAGGTCATGAACCTATGGGTAAAAAATATTGAGTACAAGGGAAATGTTAATTTCCATTTGGGGTTTAGTAAATACAGTGGTGTACACTCATACGTTAGTTTTAATTCCATTTTGGGTGGTAAATGAACTTCTAGCACATCTCTTGAGCCATCTGTATAATTTATAAAAAGCCCTGTTTACTGAGTAATTAATAAAATATACTTAGCAAGTGCTTCATTATATGGCAAAATGAGGTAATACTAATTAATTTCATGCACATGGTGAGATCTCATGAAAAGTCATGATGGTAGATATTGTGGGCTCTGATTTCTGCTAGTAGTAATCACCTGGCCCACATGTTAATAGTGTCTTGTTTTATTACGGCAATTATGCAGCATCGCATGCTTGTCTCTACAGCCGTTACAGTGTGCTAGCTGTGATCTGCACAGCAGCCTCGCACTTCCTCGCGCCTGTCTCAAGACAGTGAAGTCCTCTTAATAAGATATTTCATTTTATTTTTAAAAATCTGAAGAAAACCATAACAGGTGAAATGGGTCAAGTCAAGCCTCTATTCTGTTTTAGCTGTAAAGCACAGGGCTAAGTTTGTTAGGTAATTTATTTTGCATGAGTAAATTCCATCAGCTCTGCAGAAGACACACGAGTTAAAAAGAGAGAAAGCTAGTGAGCCATTGGCTTCCACACAAACGCTGAGTCACAGCCGGACCGGGGTGGGGCAACAACTGGGCAAAGGTCTGTTAGCTCCGCAGGGCAGGGACCATCTTTTTTATTATGCGTGTACAGTGCCTAGTACAATGCAACCTGGATTGGAGTATCTGCTACAGTTATAGTAATAAACTTTGTACATCATTTGCTTCCCCAGTAGGGATGGACAGTGTTCCAGAATGTGTTTACCCACCCCACTCTGACCACTAGTGCAGAGATAAGAAATCTTGGTTGCTATATGAAATGAAATGTTGTTTGCACATACAAACATCACAAACACAGACTCTGTGGTCCAGATGCTGATCTTGTGCGACTCAGCCTAGCCCCATTGATTACACTCTGATCTACAACAGCAGAGGGCCTGACCCATTGTGACTAAGCAATATTTCCATGTGATTCTGAGTTCTTAGTCTGTAATATTAATGCAACAATAAAACTAAGGACCCAAGGACTGTTTTAAGACCCAGATAGCATTTGCAAAATATAGCCAGCAATTTCTTCTTTCTGAAGGTCAGGAGTATATTTAATTATTCAGTTATCAAGCACAGAATCATAAAATCTTAGAATATCAGGGTTGGAAGGGATCGCAGGAGGTCATCTAGTCCAATCGCCTGCTCAAAGCAGAACCAACCCCAACTAAATCAAATCAAAACCCACCTCTTCTGAAGGGAAGACAGCCTTAGATTTAGTTGGGGATTGGTCCTGCTTTGAGCAGGGGGTTGGACTAGATGACCTCCTGAGGTCCCTTCCAACCCTGATATTCTATAATTCTGTGAAATTATCCCAGCCAAGCACTATCCACTATTCTGTTAAGCCCATGTTCAGGAGAAGTTATTTGCTAGGAATTTCTGATTAGAAAGGATTGGAATTATTTGGTTTAACTACACGTGTTGGGCCAGTTGAAGAGTGTCGCGAAAGAAACAGACACCTGTAGTTTTATTCCAAACAGAAGAAAGGTCCCATGTGAGTTCTTCAAGTTTCCCACTGCACCTTCCAGAACCCACTTTGGGAACAGTGTCTGCTCCTGAGTCACCTCCCATAGTAGATGCTGAACTGACGTCTTCTCCTTTCTCTGAAACTCCGAAACCTGAACCTCATCCCATCCCCTGAGTTCCCTCCAGCTCCCTGGCCTCCATCCCCAGTGGCCTCCATCCCCAGTCAGTCCTGCTGCTGCCCCTTTCTCCTACTCTCAGAGATCAGAGGGGGAAAGAGAGGCTCCTGCATTCTGTGCTTGTCTCCAAGATACACCCACCTCCCCCTCCATCCCTGGCACCTCTGTACGTGGCACAGGCCTCTGGTAAGAGCAAGGAAGTTTTGACGCGAGAAGTCAGGAAAGGGCTGCTTGTCTCTAGAGAGAAGAGAGAGTATTTTAGCAGCTGGGAAGATGGACCCGTCAGGACCTGTCTCTGCTGTGAGGTGGGTTTCAGTGAGAGAAGCATCACCTTATAGAAACATGCGGCTACTCTTACACAACGTAACAGCATATATTGGCTGGGTGCAGAATTTAAATCACGTTGTCTCAGCATTTCCCACAAAGCAATAGCATTTGTATGGATTGTCTGGTTGCGAAAGGCAGTCCGAGCCTCAGCTAGCTCATTTCACTGGGCCTACTCCAAAGCCTTAGTGACAGGATTTGGGAGCCCTGTCCTTCTGCTCCGGCAATCAGCTGCTGTACATCACCCAGGCAGAACTCAGAAAACAATCAGTAATCCAGAATGTAATTGGAAATGACTGGCCATGTCAGAAATGTTCATTCCAATCAGAGATCAATTCTGTAGGCTTATTGTCAGGGCCCTGATTAACCACCGAATTTGATGAGAATTCACCCCACCCTCCATGTGTAAGAATAATATTCCAGACTCTCAGCTCTCATTGGGGGAGGGGGAGATTTTTATGCTTGCAGAGAGAACCATGAAAATGTAGAATGAATATAAAGCCAGCTGCAGAAGGCTTGAAACAATAGCCAAGAGAGGTGTGAGGTGCCCTTTCCTCCCAGGCGGTGGGCACTGAGAATCTGTCATTTTTGCCTGATACCAAATGATTCAGCCTCTTTGTTTTGGAATTCTCCATTTTGCTTGAGCGGGGAAACTGCCATTTCGCTTTCTGTCTCCCAGCCCTGCTGGGAATCATAGAATCATAGAATATCAGGGTTGGAAGGGACCTGAGGAGGTCATCTAGTCCAACCACCTGCTCAAAGCAGGACCAATCCCCAATTAAATCATCCCAGCCAGGGCTTTGTCAAGCCTGACCTTAAAAACTTCTAAGGAAAGAGATTCTAAGCAAGGAGATGACTTTAGCAAAGCCTTTGACACGGTCTCCCACAGTATTCTTGTCAGCAAGTTAAAGAAGTATGGGCTGGATGAATGCACTATAAGGTGGGTAGAAAGTTGGCTAGATTGTCGGGCTCAACGGGTAGTGATCAGTGGCTCCATGTCTAGTTGGCAGCCAGTATCTAGCGGAGTGCCCCAGGGGTTGGTCCTGGGGCCAGTTTTGTTCAATATCTTCATAAATGATCTGGAGGATGGTGTGGATTGCACTCTCAGCAAATTTGCGGATGATACTAAACTGGGAGGAGTGGTAGATAAGCTGGAGGGCAGGGATAGGATACAGAGGGACCTAGACAAATTGGAGGATTGGGCCAAAAGAAATCTGATGAGGTTCAATAAGGATAAGTGCAGGGTCCTGCACTTAGGACGGAAGAACCCAATGCACAGCTACAGACTAGGGACCGAATGGCTCGGCAGCAGTTCTGCAGAAAAGGACCTAGGGGTGACAGTGGACGAGAAGCTGGATAGGAGTCAGCAGTGTGCCCTTGTTGCCAAGAAGGCCAATGGCATTTTGGGATGTATAAGTAGGGACATAGCGTGCAGATCGAGGGACTCCTCTATTCGACATTGGTGAGGCCTCATCTGGAGTACTATGTCCAGTTTTGGGCCCCACACTACAAGAAGGATGTGGATAAATTGGAGAGAGTCCAGCGAAGGGCAACAAAAATGATTAGGGGTCTGGAACACATGACTTATGAGGAGAGGCTGAGGGAACTGGGATTGTTTTGTCTGCAGAAGAGAAGAATGAGGGGGGATTTGATAGCTGCTTTCAACTACCTGAGAGGTGGTTCCAGAGAGGATGGTTCTAGACTATTCTCAGTGGTAGAAGAGGACAGGACAAGGAGCAATGGTCTCAAGTTGCAGTGGGGGAGGTTTAGATTGGATATTAGGAAAAACTTTTTCACTAGGAGGGTGGTGAAACACTGGAATGCGTTACCTAGGGAGGTGGTAGAATCTCCTTCCTTAGAAGTTTTTAAGGTCAGGTTTGACAAAGCCCTGGCTGGGATAATTTAATTGGGGATTGGTCCTGCTTTGAGCAGGGGGTTGGACTAGGGGACCTCCTGAGGTCCCTTCCAACCCTGATATTCTATGATTCTATGATTCTACCAACTCACTAGACCCTCCCTAGAACCTTGGGACCTGACCTGGGTCTTGCTGTGTTACACACTGATTAATTTTATATCAATGAGTATTCTCAGGCACACACCATTGCAGTATCTGGTAATGGTGTGATGGGAATGAAAGGAAGTTCATTGAGACAGAATAAATTAAAGTGTCTGCAGAATTCAGTCCCATTGCACCGTGCAACACACAGGACCCAGCTTGTAGTAGTGACAGCCCTGGAAGCAGGAAAATGCATTCTGCTAAACATCTTGTCATTCAGATGTAAAATACAAATAGAGTGCACTGGCTTTGCCTCAATCACAAGCTTGTTCAAGTAAGATCTTACATTATAATTAAACGTAGGATGCACTTGTCCTGTGTAAATATGGTAATTGGTTCATAAGCTTATAATGCTGTTAATTAGTTTGTGATCTCTTGTAATGTAGGGATGTGTGTGCCGCTCTCTCTGGAGATTCTCCTGTAGATGGAATGCTGTATCTGAAAGGGCTTGCAACATTTTTAAAGGATATTAAAATAGTTCATTAAGCTGATGATGTTCAGCAACTTTGATTGCAAGAATAAGGAAATAGAGATGTGCCTCAGCTCCACCAAAACAGTCCTTCTGGGAACCTGGGAACCATCCAGTAGAGAATGCAAAGTATTTCACTCTGCAAATTTGAAGATCTGCTTTTCTTCATGGCCCTTATCCCCAATGAGATCCAGAGGCCAATCCCCAGATCATAGCTCCAGAACTGCCCTGTATCCTCCCCTTCGTCACAAAGAAATGATTTAAAGAGCTAAATAAGGACATACTTTCGTGCAGACACAAGCGTACATGCAAACACACCAATGAATACTATTTCTAGTGCTGGAATGTAGATTCAATTTATATTAGGAAGCATAAGTCTGTAGATTTCAAGAACAAGCAACTCCATTCAGAATGCCTGCACTATTCAGGATAGTTTCCATAAATTATTCATTCAATTGTTCATTTTGTTCCTGTTCAAGGCTTGTTAGAACAGTTATTTTCACTTGAAAGGTATACTTAGAGGCACCTGTGAACAACTGCAGACTATTAGCATTTTGCAGTGAATCAGCATGTTGGTTTAACAATGCCTGTTAGAAATTTAGTATCATAGTTACATGATCTAACCAGGCCATTATGTTAACCTATGTGGAATATAAGACGTTAATGAGCCATAATATATTTAAAATCATGCAACATAACTGACTACATCAATGGAAACAAATCAGAGAATAGCTAAATCCTTATACAGTCGGTGCCTTGCCTGTTGCATCCATCAAGAAAACAGTCCCTCAACTCAGTCTGAGCTTTAATGGATAAATATTTGGCCACGACTGTAAACCTACAACATCATATTTACATCCACAAATACATATTTGCATTTGCAAATCATCCCATTATGTGCAGAAGTGGGTAGTCAGACCTGTAATCCTCCAATCTGTGCAGGTGAATGGGGGGTATGACTGCACAATGGGGCCAACTGGCTCTCAGATTTTTTGTTCTTTAGACTTGGTTTTTCTCTTACCCAGGGAGGTCCAATTAGCTTCGAGACAATGCCAGCCCCCCTGGGAGACAAGGCTCGACTGAACTTTGGTTTTTGAGACAGGCACAACAGGTGGGAGTTGATAAATATTTTTGCGCACCCCTGTGTTTCATGGTTTTATGTGGGGCTGGTGGCACCAAAGCACCACAAGAAGCATCCTGCTCACATTGTAGCTTCATGCAAGTGGAGACTAAGGAGCAAGCCTGACCGTGGGAGATTTCCAGTCCCCTTTCCAAAGTAAAGAAGGGTTCATAGACCAGAACAAAGCTGTGATGTTTTGGGGGAGGGGGACCTGAGCTCTGGGGTATCTTACCAGGGCTCAGAGAAGTGCCTGTGGGAAAAGTCCCCGAAAGAATCTTTAGGCGTGGTTGTACTCACATGCTAGTTTCACACCTGTGTAATTTCATTGAGTCCAGTGGAGTTACTTCAGACTTACACCAGTGGGGAAGAGCAGAATGAGGCTTCTCTCCTTCGTTAGCTCCAGCCGCTCTCTCGTAGGCTGCTTTCTGATTAGTTAGTAGTTGCTGGTCTCCAGGGGTAAAAGTAACTTAATGGACTTACCGGTATGCAGGGCGGCTGGGGTCCTGGGCAAGGTGTGTGTGTGGGGGGGTGGATCTGGGCCCCCAGAAGGGGCGGGGCAGGGCTGGGCCCAGACTCCCCCAGCCAGCCCTTCAGAGCTGCCCACCCTTTAAATCACCGCCAGAGCCCCGGGGCCCTTTAAATCACCGCCGGAGCCCCAGGGTAGCAGCGGGGGCAACCGGAAGCCCCGGGGCTCTGGCAGCGATTTAAAAGGCCCGGGGCTCCAGCTGCTGCCAGGGGCCCCTGGGCCCCAGGGCAGCTGCCCCTCTTGTGCCCCCTCCCCCCCGCCCACCAGTGGCCCTGCCAGTCCGGTCGCCTGTGTACCGGCTTTCGTACCGGAACTCAGGACCAGATCGGACCGGCTTACTTTCATCTCGTCTGGTCTCCCAAATTGGTCTCCCTCTATCTAGCCCCAACGCCACCTTATGTTACGTACTCGGGCTTCGTCTGCATTGCCCAAAGAGGTGTGTTTTTACAGGGGATAACAAACATGTGGTACCCATTCCACCATGGAAACAAGGAGCTGTAGCGTTCCTGGGAGGTACACGAGGCAAGCTCAACCACGGATGGAGGCGTAGCACTGACCCTGCCTCGCTACCCCACAGTAACATGAGCGATGCCTGGTCTCCACTGGAATTTTACAGTGGGGCAGCTAACTGACATCGCTCTCCCATGGTGAAAAACCCACCTCTTCTGAAGGGAAGACAGCCTTAGTCATCTCCTTTGGAACCAGCTCCTTCCAGATTGTCCCGCTTCCACTCCAGACCTTCAAGGAAGGAGGTCTGTGCATTGTTTCCTTACTGGTTTTCAGGACGTATATAATGACCCCATAACAACATTGTAAAATGGCTCTTTCCCTGGGCTATTCTAATGACTATTTCTAGTTACAGGAAAAAATCTGCCCTATTTCTTTCTCTGTTGGCACCCATACAGAAGTCTAGTTTAGTCCCAGAGTTTACAGGGACTCACAACATTGTGCAGAAGTTGCCCCAAAATGCTGAACAGACTTGATCATACAGCCAGAGTTATTTATTTTATTTCTTTGTTTTTTTCCAACACAACCCCTAGGCACCACGCAGCGCTCTGAGAGCCTCTCCCACACATTGCCCGTCACAGCACAAACGTAACCAAAGGGATGCCCACACGGAGATCTATTTCAGCCCATGCCTCCTCAACAGCCTTAACACAAAGAGGGAAATGAGATGCACTTTGCAGCATGCGGGGAAGAGCAACAGAGCAATGGTACTCTGGAGGAGCAAGGGCGGGGGAGTGAGTGTGAGTCCCAACACCAAGGAGCCTCACCAAGAATATCCATTGGTCAGACTGTTAATATACTCGAGTTATAGAGTGTAATGCCAAAAGGGACCATTAGTTCTTCTAGTCCAGTGGTTCTCAAACTGTGTGTCAGGGCCCCAAATTGGGTCACAACCCCATTTTAATGGGGTCACCAGGCTGTCATTAGACTTGCTGGGGCCCAGTGCCCAGGCCAAAGCCCAAGCCCCACTACCTGGGAGTCAAAGCCAAAGCATGAGGGCTTCAGCCCTTGGTGATGGGGCTCAGGGTACAGGTCCCATGCTTGCGGCAGAAGCCCTTGGGCTTCAGTTTTGGCCCCACCAGGCTTGGAATTGTCCGTCCCCCTTCTGCCCCCCGCCCAGGGCAGTGGGACTTGGGTGAACTCAGGCTTCAGTCCCCGCTCCTGGGGTCATGTAGTAATTTTTATTGTCAGAAGGGGGTCACGGTGCAATGAAGTTTGAGAACCCCTGATCTAGTCTGAGCCCGTGTGCGGCACAAGACCCCACAAAACTTGGCTTTGACTGAAGCATGTCTTCCAGAAAGGCTTCCGGTCTCGATATGAAGAAATGGAGAATCATCCATTTCCCTTGAGTTTCCAGCACTGTTCTCGTTATGCCTTTTTGCCACCGCCCTGGCTTGAAGGCAAGTGTTCAGGTGGTTGTCCACTCTGACCCCTAAACCTTTTCAGAGGACTCACTTCCCCCTCTGGTCGCTCTGGCTGCATTCCTTGTTCCTAGGCGCATTTTGTGTGACCGCGCCCAGCTTGCCAAGCAGCCCAGATTGCTCTGTGCAAGTGACCTGTCCTCCTCAGTACTTACCACTTCACCAATCTTTGCGTCATCGGAAAATTTGATCAGTGGTGATTTTATATTTACTTCCAGACCATTGATCAAATTGAGGAATAGTGTCTGGCCTAGTACTGATCTGTGCAGAACTCCAGCAGAAATAACCCATTCAGTGATTCCCCAGGGACAGCTACTTTTGGAGAGCTGTCAGTTAGACATTTCTTAAACCATTTAACATGTGCTCTGTTAATACCATACAGTGCGAAATGTAATCAGAATGTCATGCAGTACTAAGTCAAAAGTCAGGTCTTACAAAAGTCTGTGTATATTATATCTAAGCAGTTTCCTTTATCAGACAAACTTGTGATCTCCTCTAAGAATGCAATCAGATTTGTCTGACAAGAGCTCTTTCCCATAAACAGGTTCCGTGTGTATGTAGCTACATGACAGATGGAATACATTCTTCCATTTCAAGTCTTATTTTCTGTACTTGTTTAGCCAGTCCAAAAGACTCCCCTCATTGCACCTTGTCCTAGCTGAAATTCTATACATTCCATCCTGAGCTGAAGCTCTCCATACACTTAGAGAGGAGAGCCCCAGAGGGACAAGAGAGAGCTGAGCAATAAAACAATAAAAACATGAAAGAAACTGGGGTGAATGCACTGTTGTAGCAACTTGGCAAGGTACTAACAAACTTCAACAGGACTTTATTTTTAAAGTGGAAACCTCTTTACCAAGCTGCTGCTGCACCCTCAGTAGCTCTCACTCTGCCTCCTCAACTCCCCCCCCCTCCTTCTTCTTTCCTGTCCTTTCAGACTCCCAATAGCCAGTGCTCCCAGTTTTAATAATTACAAGCAGCATCCAAACACCACAAGCACCCCTCCCAGTAGTGGCCTGCTGGCCTGGCGACCGACAGGGCGAGCGTTTCACCAGAGTGGAGTACATACCTACATGCAGACCAATGGCATCTCCCTCCAGTGGTTCTCTCAATACTCTGAGATGCAGCAAACAGATCTGACTGGACTATGCTGGTGCAGCAGAGATCCTGCAAATCAGCTCCTATAGAGACCCTCAGCTTTGCAAAGGCTCTTCTTGGAGGTTCCTTTCTGTGTTTCCACTTTAAAAGCTTGGCACCATAACTATTATCTGATCCTAGCCAAAAACAATTAAGAACTACAGATTTGGCATGGTTTAAGAGAACCATGTGAGCCCAAACCGAGCCCTGTGAGAGCACAGAAACAGGTAGAGAACAAAGGCTGTGCCAGCTGTCTGAGCAGCAGAGCAATGGGGAATATTAGCAGCTCAGCAGTAACAACAAGCACCAGCCTGAAGTTTCAATGAAGGAGGAAAGATGGCAGGAGGAAAGCTCTTCAGTCACCCAAGAAATGGACTTAAAGCAAGAATTAGGGGAAATATACTGACATCAGTGTTGTAAATCAAGGTTTAAAGGTCCTGGTAAACGTCTGTGTACATGCACAGCTCAGGAGGTGGCTTTATGGATCTGAATCATGAGATTTGCACGATGGCGTGAGCTCTCAATAGATATCATAGGTTTGCATTCTCTCCGTAGTGAATAGATGGCGGCGGATGGTCCGTTGCTATCTGCGAGGAGCAGAGCATGGCAGGAGGGAACCTGTTTCATCGGCAGCAGCTGAAGGTCAGTGCAAAGGAAAGAGAGAAAGCATTTCCCAAAAGCTGGCCTAAATTTAGTCTTGATTGCCTCGGCACCCATTGTGAAAAATTAGCTGTTGTGATGTTCTTAATCCACCCCCTGATCGCTGGTATTTGTCAGCTTTACAGTTTTCATTACACCACTGCTTCCATTTGCGTGAAGAGAATGAATGGACGACAATGGATAATACAACAGCTGGCTAAAACAAAGCGTTGGTGCCATGAAAGGGTTTCTATAACTGGAGAAGTGGATTTGAGAAGACAGATACAAAATATGACTTCTCCTGGAAAGCGTCTTGTAAAATGAAAATAAAAGCAAAGGAAATTGCTGAAACAGTTGGAGACAGATTGGGAGTCCCCACTCCCCAGAGTTTAATGCATCAAAGATACAATAGATTATATTTCCCAGAGTCCAAGAGGATGGGAGCAAGCCAGCTAAACACAGATCAGTTGTCTCTTGCACTCATAATAGCAATGTCTGATTGCACCAATCTGTCACATAAAACTCTACAAAATATTTAATTGCCTCATAAGTAAAACATTCATTTTTAAAATGGAATTGCTGGAAAACGTTTGCAAAGATTTGACTTTGGCTCGGGTGCCAAGAACAGAGGAAATGGATCATAAGTGAATTGTGCTTTCTGCAGTGGATTTCACTGCATTTTAATTTAATCATGCTCCCAGAGTCTTATTCATTTATCTCATGGATCAGTATCTCAACACTTCTACTCTCAGATATCAGCTCCAGTTTACAGTGTCTTCAGCCTTTCGGTCCCTTTTCACCTGGGTCACAGATTACAAAGATAGCGAACAAAACAATATGAACTTTACAACAGTCCCTTGTCCACTTTTCATATGCAAATGAGGCATCTGCATCTTCATTTCTCCTAAAGTTTCCCTGCTTGTCACTTTGAAAATATCACAGACCCAGAGCTACAAAATCTGACAGTAACTGCAAGTTACTGGACTATAAGCGGGGTAGAAAGTTGGCTAGATCATCGGGCTCAACGGGTAGTGATCAATGGTTCCAAGTCTAGTTGGCAGCTAGTATTAAGTGGAGTTCCCCAAGGGTCGGTCCTAGGGCCGGTTTTGTTCAATATCTTCATTAATGACTTGGAGGATGGTGTGGATTTTACCCTCAGCAAGTTTGCAAATGACACTAAACTGGGAGGAGAGGTAGATACACTGGAGGGTAGGGATAGGATACAGAGGGACGTAGACAAATGAGAGGATTGGGCCAAAAGAAATCTGATGAGGTTCAACAAGGACAAGTGCAGAGTCCTGAACTTAGGACGGAAGAACCCAATGCACAGCTACAGACTAGGGACCGAATGGCTCGGCAGCAGTTCTGCGGAAAAGGACCTAGGGGTGACAGTGGACGAGAAGCTGGATATGAGTCAGCAGTGTGCCCTTGTTGCCAAGAAGGCCAATGGCATTTTGGGATGTATAAGTAGGGGCATTGCCAGCAGATCGAGGGACATATTCGTTCCCCTTTATTCGACATTGGTGAGGCCGCATCTAGACTACTGTGTCCAGTTTTGGGCCCCACACTACAAGAAGGATGTGAAAAAATTGGAAAACGTCCAGTGAAGGGCAACAAAAATGATTAAGGGGCTGGAGCCCATGACTTATGAGGAGAGGCTGAGGGAACTGGGATGTTTAGTCTGCGGAAGAGAAGAATGAGGGGGGATTTGATAGCTGCTTTCAACTACCTGAAAGGGGGTTCCAAAGAGGATGGATCTAGACTATTCTCAATGGTAGAAGATGACAGGACAAGGAGTAATGGTCTCCAGTTGCAGTGGGGGAGGTTTAGGTTGGATATTAGGGAAAACTTTTTCACTAGGAGGGTGGTGAAGCACTGGAATGGGCTCCCTAGGGAGGTGGTGGAATCTCCTTCCGTAGAGGTTTTTAAGGCCCCGCTTGACAAAGGCCTGGCTGGGATGATTTAGTTGGTTTTGGTCCTGCTTTGAGCAGGGGGTTGGACTAGATGACCTCCTGAGGTCCCTTACAACTCTGATATTCTATGATTCTATGATTGTAGGTTGCTGGAACTTGATGCCACCTTTTGGGCTCTGTTCTGATGTGTTTAGAATTAACCACATGTAAGCGGTCTGAGAGCAAAGGATGGTGAGAAGAGGAGACAACTGATCTTTCCCAGTTTTTAATGCTAATGCATTTTCCAGCTCTTGCCTGGTCTCAGGCAAGCCATCATTACTGTACAGAGTTAATAAGAAGCACAGGGACCAGGGCAAGCTGCTGTATCTCCATCCGGGCACAACTTGGGTTGAGGCCTGTTCTGTATTCGCCTCTGCAGTGACTGACCAGCATCTACATGCTGGAGCAGCTCACTCGCCTTCATTGTATGTCCCCATTCCAGCAGCCGGCTGCTCATGCTCTGTGCTTATGCACCATTTCCCACACTTACTAACAGCCGTGCAGGGGACATTGAGAATCTGGCTACACCAAACATTTCGGCTGGGTAGAAATCTGGTTTTAGCCAAAATTACGATAGAGATTTCGGGGTAAAGCAACAAGGAGATGGTGGGATCCCAGCTCCTCTCCCTCTGCTGAGAGAGAATGGCCCGGGCTTCTCTCTCCCTGGCCTCAGCTTCTCCTACGGGGCTGGTGCGGCAGCATTCCCAAGACAGGAGAGTGAAGTGGGAGCAGTGGGAGGAGTTGGACTGGTTGGGGGGTCCCAGCTTCGCACCAGTGGGCTGAGCAATGACAGCACTTCCTGGTGAGATGACGCTGGGGCACCTGTTCTAATCCCACGTGACACAGTCACCTTGGGCATTCATGGAAATTTGTGTAAATGTAGGTCTGGTCCCCCTAGCGAAGAGGCACCCGTGGCATACCCCTCCCCCACGCCACCATCACCCGCGTCATAAACCCGACCACCTGCAGCATATACCCCCCCACATGTAATAGCCCCTTCAACCTCGGCATACGCCCCCCCAGCCTCACCCGTGGCATACAGCCCCCACCATCACTCGCATTATAAACCCCCCCAGCACCTGCAGGATATACCACCCCACACTTCCCGCAGCATACACCCACCGCCACCATCACCCATGGCATACCCCCCACCGCCTGCGGCAGACACACCCCACCATCACCTGCACCCACATCATACCCCCATCATACCCCAGACACACAGCCACCGGCACTAATATGCGCCCGGCACCCTCAGCTGAGGGGCCGAGGATTCGGGAGGGAGGGGGCAGAAGTTGCTTCCACAGGTCAGGGTGGAGTCAGATTAGCAGGGCAGCTCATGGAGAAGCTTGCCCTGCTCCTGGGTTGTGGACAGACAGGACACTCTGCTCTCCAGAGCTGGCAGATGGCACCTTTCACAAGGATTAGGTCAGGGGTGGACAAACTATGGCCGTGGCCCGTGAACCATTTTAAGCAGACCTGCGAGCTCCCGCTGGGGCGCAGAGTCGGGGGCCGCACCATGCGGCTCCTGGAAGCCACGGCATGGCTCCGCTCTGGCTCCTAAGTGCTCCAGTGGGAGCTGCAGGATGGATGGGGCAGAGTGCAGAGTCGCCTGGCCACACCTCCACGTAGGAGCTGGAGAAAGGACATGCCACTGCTTCCAGGAGCTGCTTGAGGTAAGCACCGCCTACAGCCTGCACCCCCTGATCCTCTCCCCATGACCCAACCTCCTGCCCCAGCCCTGACCCCCCTACCGCCCTCCAAACCATCATACAAATCAGGTGCTATGTTACACGCCAGAGAATGACAGCATCTCACCCAGCAACCTGCCTGAGCACAGCATTACAACCTACAGAATCTTATTTCTGTGAAAGCTAAGGAGTTTAGGAGAATCCTGCTGGTGAGACAGAAATGCGGGGGAGAGAGGATGCTGTATGGGAGGCCCTGAGGTGCAGGGCCTTCTGCACAGTCACTCCAAGATGCACTCCTGCAACTGAGAGATGTTTTGGTATTTTACTAATTTACCGGAGCTATTTCAATGTAAGGAGAGGTGAGTTCTGCTAACGATCATAAGGGACACAGGAGCAGTGCAGGGTGTGTTATGAGCTCTGATTAAGTCTTGGCTATTCTGGAACTCCCCCGGCCCTGATTAACAGAAATGCTCGGGACGATTTATAATCAGTGGCCAGCTCTCAGCGGGTGGACAGGCGTTGCTGTTTGACGTCACCGGCATGATGATGGTTGAACCCTTACTCCGGCCTTTGGGCATTAAGACTGTTCTACGCGTGTCCTGTTGCTATGCCTTGTTGTGTATGGGCACAGAGCTTGTTTCAGTGGGTTGGCCACTTCCTGTGGATCCCACTTTGCAATGGAGCTAATGGAAAAGGGAAAGTAACTCCGGACTCTTTCCCATGGCTTTTGCCGAGCCTTGGGAAAAAGCGACTTTGCAATGCAGGCCCTCGGCCCGGAGCAGAGAGACAAGCTCCTGCTGCAGTGCTATACCTCAATGTCTAGTTGGCAGCCGGTGTCAAGTGGAGTGCCCCAAGGGTTGGTCCTGGGGCCGGTTTTGTTCAATATCTTCATAAATGATCTGGAGGATGGTGTGGATTGCACTCTCAGCAAATTTGCGGATGATACTAAACTGGGAGGAGTGGTAGACACGCTGGAGGGCAGGGATAGGATACAGAGGGACCTAGACAAATTGGAGGATTGGGCCAAAAGAAATCTGATGAGGTTCAATAAGGATAAGTGCAGGGTCCTGCACTTAGGATGGAAGAACCCAATGCACAGCTACAGACTAGGGACCGAATGGCTAGGCAGCAGTTCTGCGGAAAAGGACCTAGGGGTGACAGTGGACGAGAAGCTGGATATGAGTCAGCAGTGTGCCCTTGTTGCCAAGAAGGCCACTGGCATTTTGGGATGTATAAGTAGGGGCATAGCGAGCAAATCGAGGGACGTGATCGTTCTCCTCTATTTGACATTGGTGAGGCCTCATCTGGAGTCCTGTGTCCAGTTTTGGGCCCCACACTACAAGAAGGATGTGGATAAATTGGAGAGAGTCCAGCGAAGGGCAACAAAAATGATTAGGGGTCTGGAACACATGAGTTATGAGGAGAGGTTGAGGGAACTGTGATTGTTTAGTCTGCAGAAGAGAAGAATGAGAGGGGATTTGATAGCTGCTTTCAACTACCTGAGAGGTGGTTCCAGAGAGGATGGTTCTAGACTATTCTCAGTGGTAGAAGAGCACAGGACAAGGAGCAATGGTCTCAAGTTGCAGTGGGGGAGGTTTAGGTTGGATATTAGGAAAAACTTTTTCACTAGGAGGGTGGTGAAACACTGGAATGCGTTACCTAGGGAGGTGCAATGCAGGCCCTTGGACCGGAGCAAAGAGCCAAGCACCTGCTGCAGTGCAATGCAGGCCCTCGGCCTGGAGCAAAGAGCCAAGCATGCCTGGTGCAGTGCAATGCAGGCCCTCGGCCCGGAGCAAAGAGCCAAGCTCCTGGTGCAGTGCAATACAGGCCCTCGGCCCGGAGCAAAGAGCCAAGCTCCTGGTGCAGTGCAATGCAGGCCCTCGGCCCGGAGCAAAGAGCCAAGCTCCTGGTGCAGTGTAATGCAGGCCCTCGGCCTGCAGCAAAGAGCCAAGCTCCTCGTGCAGTGCAATGCAGGCCCTCGACCCGGAGCAAAGAGCCAAGCTCCTGGTGCAGTGCAATGCAGGCCCTCGGCCCGGAGCAAAGAGCCAAGCTCCTGCTGCAGTGCAATGCAGGCCCTCGGCCCGCAGCAAAGAGCCAAGCTCCTGGTGCAGTACAATATAGGCCCTCGGCCCGGAGCAAAGAGCCAAGCATGCCTGGTGCAGTGCAATACAGGTCCTCGGCCCGGAGCAAAGAGCCAAGCTCCTGGTGCAGTGCAATGCAGGCCCTCGGCCCGCAGCAAAGAGCCAAGCTCCTGGTGCAGTGCAATGCAGGCCCTCGGCCCGCAGCAAAGAGCCAAGCTCCTGGTGCAGTACAATATAGGCCCTCGGCCCGGAGCAAAGAGCCAAGCATGCCTGGTGCAGTGCAATACAGGTCCTCGGCCCGGAGCAAAGAGCCAAGCCCCTGGTGCAGTGCAATGCAGGCCCTCGGCCCGGAGCAAAGAGCCAAGCTCCTGGTGCAGTGCAATGCAGGCCCTCGGCCCGGAGCAAAGAGCCAAGCTCCTGGTGCAGTGCAATGCAGGCCCTCAGCCCGCAGCAAAGAGCCAAGCTCCTGGTGCAGTGCAATGCAGGCCCTCGGCCCGCAGCAAAGAGCCAAGCTCCTGGTGCAGTGCAATGCAGGCCCTCGGCCCGCAGCAAAGAGCCAAGCACCTGCTGCAGTGCAATGCAGACCCTCGGCCCGCAGCAAAGAGCCAAGCTCCTGGTGCAGTGCAATGCAGGCCCTCGGCCCGGAGCAAAGAGCCAAGCATGCCTGGTGCAGTGCAATACAGGCCCTTGGCCCGGAGCAAAGAGCCAAGCTCCTGGTGCAGTGCAATGCAGGCCCTCGGCCCGGAGCAAAGAGCCAAGCTCCTGGTGCAGCGCAATACAGGCCCTTGGCCCGGAGCAAAGAGCCAAGCTCCTGGTGCAGTGCAATGCAGGCCCTTGGCCCGCAGCAAAGAGCCAAGCACCTGCTGCAGTGCAATACAGGCCCTCGACCCGGAGCAAAGAGCCAAGCTCCTGGTGCAGTGCAATGCAGGCCCTCGGCCAGGAGCAAAGAGCCAAGCCTGCCTGGTGCAGTGCAATGCAGGCCCTCGGCCCGGAGCAAAGAGCCAAGCTCCTGGTGCAGTGAAATGCAGGCCCTCGGCCCGCAGCAAAGAGCCAAGCCTGCCTGGTGCAGTGTAATGCAGGCCCTCGGCCCGCAGCAAAGAGCCAAGCCTGCCTGGTGCAGTGCAATGCAGGCCCTCGGCCCGCAGCAAAGAGCCAAGCCTGCCTGGTGCAGTGCAATGCAGGCCCTCGGCCCGCAGCAAAGAGCCAAGCTCCTGGTGCAGTGAAATGCAGGCCCTCGGCCCGCAGCAAAGAGCCAAGCCTGCCTGGTGCAGTGCAATGCAGGCCCTCGGCCCGGAGCAAAGAGCCAAGCCTGCCTGGTGCAGCAGCCTGGGGCGTTGACGGTCAAAGGGTTTTAGGCTACGAGGGCAGAAGGTGGCTCACTGTCTCTCCCATGCTCTGGGATCCCAGAGATTGCTCTTTCTTTCTCTCCCACGTCCCCTCCAAACACCACCCAGCCGGACAAAGGCCTGTAAAGACCCAACCACCATCCGCAGGAAATGGTGGAAGGTGCTGCCCTTTGGGATTAAGGTTGCCAATTTTCTAATCCCACAAAACTGAACACCCTGGCCCCACTGCTGCCCTGCCCCTTCTCTAAGGCCCCCTCCCTGCCCCACCCTTTCTCTGAGGCCCCCCCACTCGCTCCGCCCCCCCTCCTGTCACTCGCTCTCTCCCACCCTCACTCACTTGCTCATTTTTACCTGACTGGGCAGGGGATTGGGTTGCAGGAGGGGGTGAGAACTCTGGCTGGGGGTGCAGGCTCCAGGGTGGGAGCAGAAATGGGGTGCAGGAGGAGGCTCCGGGCTGGGGAAGGGGGTGGGGTGGGGCTCCAGGAGGGAGTTTGGATGCGGGAGGGGGCTCAGGCCTGGGGCAGGGGGTTGGGGTGCGGGAGGGGGTGAGAGCTCTGGCTGGGGGTGCAGTCTCCAGGGTGGGAGCAGAAATGAGGGGTTCAGGGTGCAGGAGGAGGCTCCGGGCTGGGGAAGGGGGTGGGGGGGCTCCAGGAGGGAGTTTGGATGCGGGAGGGGGCTCAGGCCTGGGGCAGGGGGTTGGGGTGCGGGAGGGGGTGCAGAGTGCAGGCTCCGGGAGGGAGTTTGGGTTGGGGAGGAGGTTCCGGGCTGAGGAAAGTGGTTGGGGTGTAAGAGGGGGTGAGGGCTCTGGCTGGGGTGCAGGCTCTGGGGTGGCACCAGAAATGAGGGGTTCAGGGTGCAGGAGGGGGCTCTGGGCTGTGGCAGGGTGTGGGGGTGCTAGGAGGTGGGCTTCAGGAGGGAGTTTGGGTACTGGGGGGGCAGAGTGCAAGCTCCGGGAGGGAGTTTGGGTGCAGGAAGTTCTGGGCTGGGGCAGGGGGTTCGGGTGCGGGAGGAGGTTCCGGGCTCGGGAAGGTGGGAGGGGGTGTGGGAGGGGATGCGGGCTCTGGGTGGCACTTACTTTGGGAGGCTCTCTGGAAGCGGCAACATCTCCCTCGGCTCCTAGGCGCAGGGGCAGCCAGGCGGTTGTGTGTGGTCCAGTTCTCATTGTCTGTGGTTCCTGGCCAATGGGAGCTGCAGAGTCGGCACATGGGGTGGGGCCAGCGTGCAGAGCCCCCCGGCCACCCCTGTGCCTAGGAGCCAAGGCACGTGTCACTGCCTCTGGGTGCAGCGCACTCGGGCAAGGAGCCTGCCTAAGCCCCACCATGCTGCCAACCGGACTTTTAACGGCTCCATCAGTGGTGCTGACCAGAGCCGCCAGGGTCCATTTTCTATGGTATGTTCTGGTCGAAAACTGGACACCTGGCATCCTTATGTGGAGTTTGCGTCTGGGTTGGGGTTGTACATAACTCCTGGGACACAAATACGTTCCCTGCCCTCACCCTGCCACAGGAGAGAGGTTTCTTGGCTTCCTGCACTTTTCAACTTCTAAAAGTCCAGGAGAACAGCTCCAGCCCCAGCCCCAGCCCCAGCCCCAGCCCCAGCCCCAGCCCCAGCCCCAGTGGGTTTGATGTTTGGTGTTTGAGCCCGGGTGCACGAAGCTCATACCGGAGTTCAGTCAATCACCACTAACACAGATACACCCAGACGAAAGCCAGACACTCACCAGCTGCTGTCAGCAGCCCGCTGTATTACCCAGGCTGCCCCACCTCGAGAGACAGCTAGCGACCCCTTGGACACATGGGGCGGAGAATGTAACTGAGCGCGGCGTGTGAGCCAGACCTGTCCAGTGTCCGTGCAGTATGCCCCTCCTGGACACCCCTTTCTTTGGTTAAATTCAGTGTCCCAAGCGGACCTGGCTATTGCAGCATCCAAGGCGGGTCCAGGTCGACAGGCCTCAGAACCACCTGGGCTGAGGGGAAGAACCATCCCGTCTCAGGCTCTAAACCCTCAGCTTCCTGCAGGGCATTTTGGCTGCAGACGAGCGACCCTGGCGAGTGTAACCCACAGTGCCGCAAGGAGTCTCTCCCAAAGAGCGAGCGAGCAGCGGCGGGCAGGGATGTGGATGTGTTGACTTGTCTGTGTCTGCACAGGTGCAGAGGGCAGGGCTGGGCACGGAGCCAGAGGGGCCAGACCCAGCCAGCGGAAAGGGGTTTGGCAGTTAGCAGCGTGGCAGGCTTAGTAACTTTCCCGGAGCGGTGAGAAACCTGACAGCCTGGCAAGCTCAGGTCAGTGCGCCTGGCACTGTCTGGGCCCGAGCTAGGGCGGCCTCCTCTGAGGGGCAGAAAAAACGGCACAGGCCGATCCTGGGCCCAGAAGACTGGCCAGCTGGCAGGGTGGACTGAGCACCTCCGGGAGAGCGCCCTCAAAACGGGACCATCCTCGTGGGTCAACCTGGTCAGCCTGAGGCGCCAGCCAGAGCTCAGGGTCGGGCGGGGCAGACTGACAGCTCATCGCATTGGGCTGAGTGACACAACACCTGGGGGTATCTGCTGGGGGCTGGGCCCCAGTGTCTGTCACGCTTTGGGCTGGGGATTTCCTCCCTCTCCACAAGTTCAGGAGGGCCAGAGGGCCGGACGCTGCTCCTCAGAGGGAGCCACCCAGGTGGCTTGGGACTGAACGGCTGCAGCTTTCAGGCTCTGTGGAATGAAGGTCACATGCACACACACGTGTGCACACACACGTGTGCACACACACACACACACGCATGCGCTGTTCAGGCCCCATTATTGACGGAGAAATTATCCCTGTAGGAAGGTCAGAGAGGCAGGAGTGTTGGACTGTGTGAGCTGACGTACAGAAGGGAAAAGTGGTGGGGGGTGCAGGATCTGGGGTGGGACCAGAAATAAGGGTTCAGGGTGCAGGAGGGGGCTCTGGGCTGGGGCAGGCTGTGGGGGGGCTAGGGGGCGGGCTCCAGGAGGGAAAAGTGGTGCAGTGATGTTACTCCATAACGCAGATGTTAGACACGCCCCCCGTTCATTCCACAGACCCCAGCGACTGCCACACCCCTGGGCATGGCTGCAGCAGCAGAGTGGTGAGAGGATAGGGAGAAACACCGGCAGATTTACTAACCAATGCCTTTGGGTTTTAAAATGACTTAAGACAATATTTTAAATTCTGTTTACATTGGGCTGTGTGTGTTTTAGATCTTTGCTTCCTAAGCGATTGCCTGGAGGGTGACTGGAAGCTGTTACTAACACCCTCATTCAGGATTTTAACCCAATAACCCTTGGGTTTGACCCACTGTACTCCTTTCCAAACAGTCCTGGGAAGACAGCCCCGGCCTGTAGTCCAGAAGAACACCATGCTAAGGGACTGGAAAGGGGACGATCGTAGTGGTGTGGAATTCACCCCATCAGCTAAAAGAAAAGGAGTACTTGTGGCACCTTAGAGACTAACCAATTTATTTGAGCATGAGCTTTCGTGAGCTGCAGCTCACTTCATCGGATGCATACTGTGGAAACTGCAGAAGACATTATATACACAGAGACCATGAAACAATGCCTCCTCCCACCCCACTCTCCTGCTGGTAATAGCTTATCCAAAGTGACCACTCTCCTTACAATGTGTATGAAAATCAAGGTGGGCCATTTCCAGCACGAATCCAGGTTTTCTCACCCCCCCCACCCCCATACACACACAAACTCACTCTCCTGCTGGTAATAGCTCATCCAAACTGACCACTCTTTTTCCAATGTGTATGATAATCAAGGTGGGCCATTTTCAGCACAAATCCAGGTTTTCTCACCCCCCCACCTTTTCTAAAAACCACACACACAAACTCACTCTCCTGCTGGTAATAGCTTATCCAAAGTGACCGCTCTCCTTACAATGTGCATGATAATCAAGGTGGGCCATTTCCAGCTCTATCAAGCATTCTTACAACTACAATACCCACCTGCAGAAGTGAAGAAACAGATTGACAGAACCAGAAGAGTTCCCAGAAGTCTCCTACTACAGGACAGGCCTAACAAAGAAAAGAAGAGAACGCCACTAGCCGTCACCTTCAGCCCCCATCTAAAACCCCTCCAACGCATTATTAAGGATCTACAACCTATCCTGAAGGATGACCCAACACTCTCACAAATCTTGGGAGACAGGCCAGTCCTTGCCTACAGACAGCCCCCCAACCTGAAGCAAATACTCTCCAGCAACCATATACCACACAACAGAACCACTAACCCAGGAACCTATCCTTGCAACAAAGCCCGTTGCCAACTGTGTCCACATATCTATTCAGGGGACACCATCACAGGGCCTAATCACATCAGCCACACTATCAGAGGCTCGTTCACCTGCACATCCACCAATGTGATATATGCCATCATGTGCCAGCAATGCCCCTCTGCCATGTACATTGGTCAAACTGGACAGTCTCTACGTAAAAGAATAAATGGACACAAATCAGATGTCAAGAATTATAACATTCATAAACCAGTCGGAGAACAGTTCAATCTCTCTGGTCACGCGATCACAGACATGAAGGTCGCTATCTTAAAACAAAAAAACTTCAAATCCAGACTCCAGCGAGAAACTGCTGAATTGGAATTCATTTGCAAATTGGATACTATTAATTTAGGCTTAAATAGAGACTGGGAGTGGCTAAGTCATTATGCAAGGTAGCCTATTTCCCCTTGTTTTTTCCTACCCCCCCGCCAGACGTTCTGGTTAAACTTGGATTTATGCTGGAAATGGCCCACCTTGATTATCATACACATTGTAAGGAGAGTGGTCAGTTTGGATGAGCTATTACCAGCAGGAGAGTGGGGTGGGAGGAGGTATTTTTTCATGCTTTGTGTGTATATAAAAAGATCTTCTACACTTTCCACAGTATGCATCCGATGAAGTGAGCTATAGCTCACGAAAGCTCATGCTCAAATAAATTGGTTAGTCTCTAAGGTGCCACAAGTCCTCCTTTTCTTTTTGCGAATACAGACTAACACGGCTGTTACTCTGAACCCCATCAGCTGTTACACAAGGGGGTTGAGATTTGGCTCACTGCCCTGTTGCATAAACAAGACAGATGGGGCTGGGGGGAGTAACTTCCTTAAACAGCACTTAACGCTGCTAATAGGCTTTAGATTATACCCTGCCTGTTTCTTCCTAGCCGGCTCTAAGGTGGTTACACGTGCGATGCTCTTTACTCTACACTCTGTGCAAACAGAACTTATGAACCCTGCAAAGTTTCAAAGCACCCCTGAAATGAGTGGGAGCTACAGCAGCATAACTCAGCCCTGCGGCTGATGAAGCAAGTGGACTGGTCAGCAGGAAAACTCCAGCTGCCGTTAGCCATTCGTGTCCTACTACAAGAGAAATGTCAGCTTGAAGCATACAGCGCACTGCCCAGGCACAATGCTACATCTGCTTTGGAAATTCTCTCTTCATTCTAAAGTCCAAGCCCTTCTGCAGCTCCCAGCATTTAAAACTGCACGACAGCTGACATCCTTATCTTCCGTATCTAGCCAGGCACTGGCCATCGCTGAGCTGAAAGCTCACTCCCTTTAGAGAGATCCTGGGGCTGGTCTGCCAGGCAGCAGAGCTGCAATGTGGCCCTTTCTCCTGTCTCCTTTCTCACCTGCCACGTGTACTTCAGCCTTACAGCAGACCTCTGATTTCAGGTACGGGCCGGTTGCACAGCCAGCCAGTTCTTACTTCCTGTACATACACTTGGCAGAGTAGCTGTGACAGGCAGCGTGGCAAGTGACAATAACGCAGCTAACGCCCAGCTTTCTCCCTGATTACACCGGCTGATCACAGAGAGAAGGTGGTGAAAGGGGGAGAAGGAACACGAAGGATGCATTGGTATTTATGGCCACGAGAGGGGGCTCACGTATCTCTGCACTGCACCCACCCTGCTGGCGGCTGAGGGTTCAGTCCTTTACATCGTGTTTTGTTGGCGTTCAAAGGGAACTGGCACTGTTCTCTCAGGAGCTCGTTCTCGGGTGGCATTGACCTGTAGGTGTAGAGTCTGCCCCCCACGCCCCGCCATGGCTTATGTTCCCCGTCCGCTCGAGCCCTGGTTTCCAGAGAGCTTCACCTCCTCCATCCTGCTCTGGGAGATGGGTGAAAGCAAGCCACACGCCCGGCGCTCAGGCTGGTCTGCATCCTAACAGGCCAAAGGAAATGCCCCCCTCGTTCGGGACCCAGGGCTGCCAACCCCCGAACTGAGGTCGCTATGCTGAGAGAGACCCGCCGACCTGCAGCTGGTCGCGCAGGGATTATTCTGCCTCAGAGGCGGTGTTTGTACCCGCCTTGGTTCACCTGTAACCTGCAGACACGGGGCTGTGTTTTGGGAGCTGCTTTGCCCCTTGTTCCTGGGGCCCATCTGAAAAACCTTGGGCTTGACATTCAGCAATGGCGAGCACGCTGGTGGATTTCCGCTGGCACTGTTGGGTACCCGCCTCTGGAAATCTGGCCTCGGTACCCAGTTGGGCACCCAGAACTGAAAGTCACTGGAACGGGTTTCCCAAGGACATCCCTGGGAACGCTGCCCATGGGATGGAGCCCAAGACGTAGTCCCTCTGTGTCAGCCCTCGCCTGCGCTCCGAGGCTGGAGGCTGGGCTGCTCTCAGCCCATCACAAGCTGCTGCTGGGGCAGTACGGGGAGCTGGCCAGAGGAGCAGTGTCTGCAGCTGCTGCCAAGCCAGGCTCTTCTTCCGCAGTCAGCTGTGCGGCTCAGGTCTGCCTCTTGCACCCCTTCTGCTGGCCCGACCCAAGCGGAGCTGGGGACTGAGTCCCCCCTCTCCTGGAGGCGGGAGACACGTGGAGGCAGAACTGTGGTAAGTGTGAAGCCGGAGCAGCCTCAGCCTCTCCAGAACACTTGGCTACAGTAGCCCATGTGCATCCTCCAACCCCATCTCTGCAGCTACACTCAGCGCCAAGGCAGAGCAAGCCAGGCTGCCAGCCATTCGACCCACCACCACCATGCTACAGACCACACCTCTGGGACCAAGACACGGGTCTTCCCAATACTGCCAAGAGGTGTGTGGCGGTGAGGCCCCAAGGCCCTGCTCCCACCCGCTGGGGCTCTGCTGGTGGATTCAGCTGTAGGATGGGGCACATCACAGGAAAAGAGTCTGTTTGGCTGAGCAGCCAGACTGGCCATGCCACCTCCCCTAGCCCTTCCGCTCACAGGCCGGTAACCTGCACCCCGGCTCACGAGCAGCTCCTTTCCCCAGCGGCACCTGACGTGCTCGGCCATCCGCTGCTGGGCATGCACATGCCCTTCCGGACACGAGGTCCGCCTCACTGGCCTTTGACACCAAGTCCCGGCAGGTGGTTTCTGCCTCGCAGCTTTCTCTTCCAGCCCTGCTCAGGGCGGAGGGCGTTCACAGTGCCGGCTCTGCCGCGGAGCCATCCCCTTGCTTGGGAAAGCTGTCGTGTTTGTGGAGGATCCATTCCGTGATGGTCTTTTCGAGAACCAAGTAGAGCAGATGGATCCCAGAGGTCCATTCCAGGTTTTGGGTTTGGCGAGAGCGCGCATTAGCTGCGAGCAGAGAAGCTGCGTCTATGCTGTGTTCTGGGAGCTGCAGGATTAAGGCAGTGGGATGCAGAATCTTACTTTAAAATGATCCCTGGGCCATTGCAGAAGCTCCTAATCCGTTAGGACCCCACACTGGCAAGGGAGACGGGATCAAGCAGACCCAGAAAACAAACACAAACAAACAGGACACAGAAAGGGGGAAGGGGCCGTGCAAGCTCTTCCTAGCTGTTGAATGTTTGGATTGTACAATGCTGTCCATGAAAACGAGAGTCTCCCTGCCATACTGAGAGTAGCATGGCCTGTGCCTTGCTTAGGGTGACCAGACAGCAAGTGTGAAAAATCGTGATGGGGTGGGGGGTAATAGGAGCCTATATAAGGAAAAGACCCCAAAACTGGAACTGTCCTTATAAAATCAGGGCATCTGGTCACCCTACCCTGCTCCAGCAGCCAAGCAGTGGTGGCAGCCATTTTGAGTATGGCCTAGGCTCAGAACTGCATCAGGAAGTCTGAACACACATCGTTCATTTAAAAACAAACTAACAAACCAACACACAACAGCGTCCACAGAACATTACTACCCCAGGTTCTCTGACAGCAAATCTCACCTCCCATTGCCACATAGTACACTTTGGTGTACTGCAGTTTTCACTTACAGAAAAACAAATGTTCCCGAACATCCCTGAGTTTCCTGGCCATGCATCGCACCCCACTCTGGGACCCAGGTGGGAACACTGGCTTGAGGGGGGAAAAAATCTATTCCTTGCAATGACGGAAGATGACTCCACCACAGAGCATGGTGTGCTTCTACACGTCGCAGGAAGCATGATGCACTGTATTTTTAAACATTGCCTGACACTGGGGCTAACAAGAACTCTGAAAAAGCACAAACAGCATGCACCAGGCACTTTAAACCACATAAAACATTGACTTTGAACAATTCACATTCCTGCAAGTACATCAGCGAGAAGGGGGAAACATGAGTGAGTATCATGCTTGCCTACGTTGTCATCCGAATTTGTGTGAGTTCAAAAATATGGCCTATGAAATAAGGGAGTAGGTAATACAAGGATGTTTGACAGCTAAGCTGAGAAGACAAATTCTCCAAGATCCCCAAATGATTTTGTTGGAATACTGAACACAGCTCGGGAAAACGAGATGTTGGAAACACGTGCTCAACAGGTACAGTGAAGAAACTTGGCAACAAGTACAGAGACAGCCCGTGTACGCCACACTAAGAACTCAGTCAGGAATCGAGTGTGGCGTTCTCAATACGGTAAACAGCCGGAAAACTCAGCCACAAAGATGACACACGTAAAAGGCTACACATGTGGCGGCTCGTACCCGCACCAAGGTGATTGCCTAGCAAAAGGGGTTGCCTGTCGTAGCTATGGAAAACAAAATCACTGTGCAAAAGTCTGTAGATCTACCATTCCCACGCAGGTTCAGACAAATTTCCAACAAAGATGTCAAGATTGAGTGAACACTCTTCAAGATGACACCTCAGAATATGACAGCTTTTATGCCTGCGCAGTACTCCCCGAGAGACCAAAGTCTTCTGTGATCAGTGTTCCACCATGATGCCACACCATCACATCAGGATATGAGGCTGAAATTCTAGTGGACACTGGTGCATCAGTGACTATGCTGGATAGGATAGGTCTGTTACCAGTCTGATGTATGTGGTGACTAAGGGCACAGATACACTGACTAGTGATGCCATAGCAAGAATACTAGGACTGATTCAGATGATCTAGTGGGCTAAACCAACTCCTCCAGTCTCATGGGGACATGTTCAAAGGAATAGAAAAAATTGAAAGGACAGCAAATAAAAGAGCACTTTGATAACTTGATTCAGCCCATAGCTTTAACACACGACACACTCCTGTTCACGTCAGAAAGCTGGTGAAAGAAGAACTGGCACACCTGGAAGAGCTTGACATCACTGAGTGAGTGGAAGACTCCACACCATGGGGTCTCCTTTATTGTAGTTGTCCAGAAGCCAAATGAACCAGGCAAAATCCAAATTTGCATGGACACGTGTTTACCCAGTTGGGCTATTGAGCGTGAATGACATCACCCCCCCCGCCCCACTGGACAGGACATTATTACAGATCTGAATGGAGCAAACATTCTTCTTCAACCTCAACCTCACATTACGATACCATCAATTTGAGCTTCATCTTGAGCCAGGGTAAATAACAACCTTCACATGGCTCTACGCTGCTATAAACAGCTGTCTTGGCATTTCTTTAACTGCAGAAATATTTGAAAGCATCATAGTGAGGTACTAGCTGGAATCCTGGAGTTCTTAATGTGAGTGATGTCATATTAGTGTTTGACACAACATCTGAAGAGCACGTCACTTAACTAGCAGCTGTTTTTGAATGACTGCAGGAGCAGAATCTCACATTAAACCCAGACAAATGTGAGTACGATAGAGCCACATTAGAATTTTTGGGATACATGTTCTCCAAAGAATGTGCCTGAGTGGATCCTAAGAAAGTGAAGGACATTCACAACACCACTGCACCCACAAACCCCACTGAAGTTCGCAGCCTGATAGGGCTTGCAATTTACCATGGCAGATTCATTCTGAGATTAGCAACTATCACACAGATTTGAAAGCTCTTCCCAGGAAAGATCAAATATGGATTTGGTCATATGAACATAAAAATGCATTTGCGGAACTAAAGAAATCTCTTCCCAGTGCTGTAGTTATGTCCTATTTTGATTTCAGTAACAGAACTGAACTTTTATTAGATAGATGCCAGCCCATTTTGATTAGGAGCAGTCCTCAGACAGGTTGAACTGAGTAGTCAGACTTACACCATTGCTTATGAGCAATACTTTAACCCAGAAAGAGAAGCTCTTCTTGTAGCATGAGGGATGGTTCCAGTTTCATTTATACATTCACAGATGCCATTTCACGATTATGACTGATCACAAACCTCTTGAATCTATGTTCAACAATCCTGCTTTTCACCCACCAGCTCGCATCGAGCGGTGGATGCTCAAATTACAAGGTTTTGACTTCAGAGTTATCTAATGGACAGAAACACATAACTGCTGACTGCTTCCCCAGGCACCCTAATTCTGAAGCAGCTAACAATTGCAACACTACAGAGAAGGCAGAAGCACATGCAAAACTTCCTCCTCCCACACCCCATTCCTAAAGCACTCTTGTTACAACAAATAAAAGCCGCAGTCTGACAGAAGCTGGGAATGGGCGACAGGGGATGAATCACTTGATGATTCCCTGTTCTGTGCATTCCCTCTGGGACATCTGGCATTGGCCACTCTCGGAAGACAGGATACTGGGCTGGATGGACCTTTGGTCTGACCCAGTATGACCGTTCTTATGACATGTCTCCAAATGGTTATTAAAACCATTCAAAGGTTCAGTGGAAAGAACTTCTGTGTAGCCTACAACATTTGAGGCCTGCAACACAAGTTGTCCTAGGATTGTTTCCTCTTGTTAAAGGTGAACTTACTGTCATGGGCAATGACCTCCTACTCTGAGATACAAGACTTGAGAGTCCAGTTTGTTGTGGGAATCTATCCTGAAGCACTTACACGAGAGGAAAGTGATCAGGAACAGTCAGCATGGATTCACCAAGGGAAGGTCATGCCTGACTAATCTAATCGCCTTCTGTGATGAGATTACTGGTTCTGTGGATGAAGGGAAAGCAGTGGATGTATTGTTTCTTGACTTTAGCAAAGCTTTTGACACGGTCTCCCACAGTATTCTTGTCAGCAAGTTAAAGAAGTATGGGCTGGATGAATGCACTATAAGGTGGGTAGAAAGCTGGCTAGATTGTCGGGCTCAACGGGTAGTGATCAATGGCTCCATGTCTAGTTGGCAGCCGGTATCTAGCGGAGTGCCCCAAGGGTCAGTCCTGGGGCCGGCTTTGTTCAATATCTTCATAAATGATCTGGAGGATGGTGTGGATTGCACTCTCAGCAAATTTGCGGATGATACTAAACTAGGAGGAGTGGTAGATACGGTGGCAGGTAGGGATAGGATACAGAGGGACCTAGACAAATTGGAGGATTGGGCCAAAAGAAATCTGATGAGGTTCAATAAGGATAAGTGCAGAGTCCTGCACTTAGGATGGAAGAATCCAATGCACCGCTACAGACTAGGGACCGAATGGCTAGGCAGCAGTTCTGCGGAAAAGGACCTAGGGGTGACAGTGGACGAGAAGCTGGATATGAGTTAGCAGTGTGCCCTTGTTGCCAAGAAGGCCAATGGAATTTTGGGATGTATAAGTAGGGGCATAGCGAGCAGATCGAGGGACGTGATCGTTCTCCTCTATTCAACATTGGTGAGGCCTCATCTAGAGTACTGTGTCCAGTTTTGGGCCCCACACTACAGGAAGGATGTGGATAAATTGGAGGGAGTCCAGCGAAGGGCAACAAAAATGATTAGGGGTCTGGAACACATGACTTATGAGGAGAGGCTGAGGGAACTGGGATTGTTTAGTCTGCAGAAGAGAAGAATGAGGGGGGATTTGATAGCTGCTTTCAACTACCTGAGAGGTGGTTCCAAAGAGGATGGTTCTAGACTATTCTCAGTGGTAGAAGATGACAGAACAAGGAGTAATGGTCTCAAGTTGCAGTGGGGGAGGTTTAGGTTGGATATTAGGAAAAGCTTTTTCACTAGGAGGGTGGTGAAACACTGGAATGTGTTACCTAGGGAGGTGGTAGAATCTCCTTCCTTAGAAGTTTTTAAGGTCAGGCTTGACAAAGCCCTGGCTGGGATGATTTAATTGGGGATTGGTCCTGCTTTGAGCAGGGGGTTGGACTAGATGACCTCTTGAGGTCCTTTCCAACCCTGAAATTCTATGGTTCTATGATTCTGTGAATTGATTTAGCTCACAAAGGTCACCGAGGACTGGTAAAAATAAAATCCCTGCTCAGAGAAAAAATCTGGTTCTCTGGGATCAATAGCCTTACTGAAACTTGCCTGAAGCCCTGCAGACTATGCAAGCTGCAGTTCTGGGGAAAAAAACAAATCACACTCCTCCATTATAGGTAACTCTTCTGCCCATTGTTAGAGAGCTTATTCCTTCACTCTCCCACTTCCCTGATCCTTCTCACATGAACAGAGAGCAACAATACCCGAAGTCCGAAGGTGCAAACAATTCGATGTTTATTGAGGTGAACTTCCAGCAAGCTTAAATACAAGTTCCTTTTCCTTATTTCCAAATCCCAACTTACTTCCTGTTTGCCCCTAATTTATATAGTAATATTCTTAGCTATACCTTAACCAATCATTCTACTAAAATTTAACTAACCAATCCTAACATATTGTAACATGATTATGTAACCAATTATATCCCACCACCTTAATTAGTTTACACCCAGCAAAATTAATTATACAGCAGACAGGAACAATCACAGAACCAGACAGAGATTATACAGACAAACAATAGCAAAGTGGGAACTATAATGACAAAACAATACAGAAGTGAGGATTTCACATCCCAGCTATTGATAAGTGAGTTCTTGCCAGACAGGATGCTATCAAACTAAGTTTTCTTTTACATTTTCTAGGCACTTCCCTTTCTCTGGAGCTGATAGGCATATAATCCTGTCCTGATAGTGCCTAACAGCCCAATAGCACCTTATTTCAATGTGACTAGTTTGGAATGTGAGGATGTGACCGTTCGCTTCCCAGCTTATGGCTGCCTCTGCTGCTTAGCCAAAGGCCTTCGCCTAAGAACAGGGCCCCAGACTGTCTCAGTAAGAGAAGGACCTTACATTGGCAGACAGTGATTTTGATTCTTTCTTTTATACCTCTAACTAGCCAAGTGATAAGAATACACCTAAATTCTTAAAGTACAGGCCTTTACAGGCAGGCCTGAATATCTATATCCTAACACCCATGTTTCTATTGACGGAAATTAGCATGGATTTGTGTGATCTCCCTAGGGGAAAACATTTACTAGTTGCTACAGATGACTGTCCTTGTTACCCAGAAGTTGAAATGGTCAGCACAACTTCTGCCCATGCTGTTCTACCTAAACTAGATAAGACTGTATCAGCCCATGGAATACCTGCTGTTACTAAAACTGACCATAGTCCTCCCTTTCAAGTCTTGCAATGCTCAGCTGGAAGAATACATTGGTTTCAAACATCATAAAAAGAAAAGGAGGACTTGTGGCACCTTAGAGACTTGTGCCACAAGTCCTCCTTTTCTTTTTGCGAATACAGACTAACACGGCTGTTACTCTGAAACATCATAAACTTACTCTGCATTGGCCACAAGCTAATGGAGAAGTTGAGAGTTTTATATGTACACTCAAAGCACTGTGAATTGCTGCAGCTGATGGATTGGACATGAAACAGGAGTTATTTCATTTTCTTCACAGTTATCAAATCACTTCCCGCTGTTCAACTGGCCTGGTGCCAGCAACTGTCCTATTTAGCAGACAACAAAATTGCCAGAAGCGGAGATAAGAGCCGATGATGAACCTCTACATCAACAGGACAATGAGGCAAAGCTCATCATGAAAAAAAATGCCGACCATCTTTCAATGTGGGAGGTGTAGTTCTTGTCAGAACCTTTCAGCTGCACAGCAAACTCTCTGAGCCCTTTTATCCTTACAAGTCCCAGCTCTGCTGCCGAGGCAACCTCTCTCTTGGGAAAAGTGAGACAAATTCTAAGAGAAACAATTTAAATTAATCAATTCTCTGTTGACTCACCATTTCAGTAATGTAGGAAGTCTGGTGTAAGCACAGTTCAGCTCCTGGCTTTCGCTGGTTAATTGTCCAGTATCCTAATAACAAACATTGTCACTTGCTATACCAGTGCTAATTGGGTATTGACAACACGTCTTGGAGCATAAAGGAAATTAGGAGCTCATTAAATGCATCATAGAGTCTCTTGCAAGCTATAGGGCTCCTTCAAGAGATAATTCTCTTTTTCGGAATCACCTCTCAAATTCCCATGAAATAAAGGCTAGGAAAAAGTCTTAGAGTAAAGTGAAAACAATCTTCAGATCTCCAGAGACAGGCAGCTAGAGCTGGTTATGTTTTTCCAATGGACTCATTTCCTGTCAGAACATGCTGTTTCATTGACATTGAAATGCTCTTACAGGAATTATGACGAAATTTTCAACAGAAAAAGTTCATAATGATTCAAAATCTACTATTTTATTTTGATCCATTTTGTTTAGACTTTGTTTTGTTCTGATTTGTATAATCTATTATAAAATTTTATTTTTGATACTCTTTTGCATATTATCTTTAATATTTATTATATAATGCTTTGACTATCAAACCACTTTGTTTTGATAAGGTCATTCTAATGTTTACACATCAATTCTCTTCAGAATTTTGGTTCTATAACAAAAATTCAACATTTTGACTCTTTGTCCCATTTGGCAGGAAAACAAAACTTTGAAATGTCAGAATTTCCCACAGGATGGAAATTCCATTTTCCAACCCAACCCACAGGTAGCTATTGACACAGCTTCCCTAAAAGCTGTCAACATGCATCCGACTGAGGCTTGTTTCCCTTCTAGTGTGAGGTTCTAAAAGGAGTGAGTGACCGGTCGGTCAGAGCTGGCCCACACCCATGTGCCCACTGCACCCTGGCATGTGTCTTGGAGGGGCCACAGCATCCGTTTATGTGGATCCAGAGGCCCAACATACCATCAGAGAGGGCTCAAAGTGACGGAAGGCATTCTTGGGGTTCCCAGGCTGCAGTCACAGCTGCAGAGGCACTGTGCTGCAGCCCTGTGGGCTGCGGAATCTAAATTCCAGTCCCCAACCCCCTGTCTCATGGAGTTCCTGCCCAAGCCCTTTTACACAGGAGTTCATAGTCCACCCCTATTCAAACTGGGCCTATGTAAGGAACTCCATGAGAACAGGGGGTTGGGGACATGGTCACCTTAAATTGCTGGGGAAGCAGTGCAGACAGGAATTTCTGATTGGATGGGGCCTGGTGTAAAGTCAATGTGTCAAAACAACTCTCAGAATATTAGTCAGTGTAAACTGGCATGCAGAGCTCCAGAATCCTGACTTCCTGTGTAGTCGGGCAGGAAGTAGGTTCCCAAGCTGCATGTCTGCAGGGTCTTGCTTGTTTTGCAGTTTCTTCTGCATTACTGGAATTTGATTGTTTCCTGGAGATTTTCTAGTAGAGGCACCAAGCACAAATATAGATCAAATCCAGGGACCAGGCAACAACTTTAAATAATATCTTGGATGAGAGGATTGTTACACATGCCTAGAGGTAGGACAAGTGTGGTGCAATGCTTTGTCTCTTAATGAAAGTACCATAATCTTCTTCTTTCGCGTGGGACTTGAAAAGCAAAGGCCTGGCATTATAACTGCATTTTAAGATTTGAAAGCCATCCTACTGTTTCTGGCATGGCTATCTGGATCCCCCCTTGTACCACCACTGTAAGCATAAATGAGGCAGCTGTCTGTGATGTGTGCATGGTTTGTTCCTCACCACAGTCACAGTTTAGTGATTCTTTGATTTTCCATTTGTGGAGGAAACATCCATACCTGTGTTGTCCAGACATGGACAATGCAGTCCTCTGCTTAAGGGGAAGGCAGAATCCCAGGACTACCCTTTACCATAATACATTTCACATTCATGTTTCCAATTCTATTTGACTGCAAGATACAACATATCTCAGAACATTTCCTATCCTGTATTACAGCACCTCTGAATCCTATACTCTATAGTAAAATGAGAGTTGGGCAAAAAATTTCTTTTTTGCCCACAAAACGCAGATTCAGATCAACTGAAACATTTTGCACATATTTGTTGAATTGTTTTGGTCAAATGTCTTAAAGAAAGAATCAAAATGTGTTTATATTTTCTAAATAAAATGCTTTCATTTCTAAATTTCCTTTTTATTATTTTTAAAAGGTAAAAACCTCAAGTGAAATAACATGCTTTGATTGACCCAAAACAATTTTTTCAACTTTTTGGTTTGCAAAAAAAAATTTCATTTTGGGTTGACCCAAAACTATGTTTTTTAAAAAAATATTTTTCGGTACAGCCAGCATAATCACGTAAACACGCAGCTCTAATAGTAATAACACAGAGAATAATTTGGGTGTCCCCTTCAACGGTCTCTTCTAGGTGTTAGATTTTTGTGTGTTTTCCATGAAATCAAAAACGCCCGTAGAAACACTTCTTCTAGCTCACTGCATGAAGTATGATTACAGGATATAATGAACAGCGTTTGACTGACTGAACTCAGGAAGCATGATAACACAGAGCATTTCTCATGAGACCTCACCTTCTGACACCTCCTGTGGGTTTTGAAGTACCAAAGAACACCAGGAGGACAGAATAGCATACAATGTATGTTTTTCATATTACAATTTAACTGATTATTTTGATGCAAGTGATTTCCTACTATGCCCACTGCAAAGCCCTCACCAGACCTCCCTTCTGCTGAGTTCCCCACAGACCCTTGAGGAACAGCTGGATGGGGGGATGCTGACGCTGTGGCCTACTGGGAACCAATGTTCTCTCTAATTTTTTATGTCCATGTGCGAAATGAATTTTGTTATGTGCACCAACATGAAGGTGATGTGTGACACATCATCTTCATATTGGCACACATAAAAAATTCATGTGGTAGGGGTGGGGCTGAGGGTTTCAGAGTGTGGGAGGGGGCTCCGGGCTGGTGCAGAGGGTTGGGGTGTGTGGCAGGGTGAGGGCTCTGGCAGGGAGTGCGGGCTTTGGGGTGGGGCCAGGAATGAGGGGTGTGGTAGGGGGCTCAGGGCTGGGGCAGAGGGTTGAGGTGCAGGCTCTGGGGTGGGGCCAGGGATGAGGGGTTTGGGGCCCAGGCTGCCCAGAGGCTGCGGTTGCAGTGGGGAGAGAGGACTCCACCTAGCCCTCTCTTGCGGCTGCAGCTTGGGGTGGGAGGAGAGGCACCTGTCCCCGGCTGCAGCAGCTCCGGCAGGACTGGGCTGGCCGAGGGAGGGGCGCCTTTCCCCTGACAGTGGTAAGTCGGGGCAGGTCCATGCTTGGGGCTGGCGGTGACAGGTGCCACAGTCCTGAGCCCCTGCATGGGGTTAAATAGGCAGCTGCGTGGCCGTGCGCACACGCAGCTTAGAGGGAATTTAGCTGGGCACCACCATTTTGTTGGGATTCCCTCTTTGGCCTCTTTCCACTTGGAATCCCAAGAACTCAGTCTGACTGCAGACTCTGTCACGGAGGTGTTTTTAGTTGGCATCCAGTAGTGCTAGGCTGAGCTGATTAGACTTAAAAGCAGGGGCGGAAGCAGGATGCATCACAGATCTGAACTTACACAGACAGCCTCTCTGTGATTGACATTCCTAGACACTGCATTGCACATTGCGGGGTTGGCTTGGTTTCTTTGTAGGAACCCATCCCTGTGCAGCATGCTCCATCCACCCACTGTCTGTGTTTGACCTAGTCTTTACCGGATCTTTACATTCTTGACGTATCTTGTCCATTGTAAATGGTTCTTCCCTTATTTGAGCTGGTTCAGGCATTTTGTCTTTGAGCTCGCTGACTCATGTACCTGAATTAGTGAGCACAAACATTCTGTTTTCAGCCTGCTGATCTATTTACTGCTCTTATCTCGCCTTCCAAGAACGGAGACCTCCCCCACGTTTAATTATTCATGTCAATGTTTCTCTGCTCCTTTGCACAGATCTGCCTCCCTCGGCACCCTGTTTTGCTAAGAATGTGAGCTCTAAAGGCAAGGAACTGTGTACAGCTTCTAGCACATTGGGGCCACGATCCCTGATGGGGCCTTGATGTGCTAACGCAATCCACATAATTAACAACAACATCTCATATGAGGAGGAGACCTTAGGGCTTCATTCATGAGTCAGGAGAGACAAAACTCCCAGAAAGGCCATTTCTTTGTCAAACTCTCCACAGCTCTATTTTGTAATGCAGAGAGGATTGGGTCCTGCCCATACAGGCTTGTCCGTGATGATGTCTCCGACCTAAAACAGCATACAATATCAGTTCAAGAGAGTCTTTACCGTTCTAAGCAAATGTAGTTCAGCTCAAAGGCTGTGGCCCCCAGTAGGATGATAAATTCAGAAGAAACCATTAGTCTACAATTTGCAGTTACATGCCCACACTTTGCCAGTGCCACATGTCCCATACCCACCACCACAGCTACAAGGGGAAGGAATCTCTTTGCTTGGGGTTGGGCTTGAGTCACATGGATTCCTGCATGTGCTGTACAAATACCGGACAACATGAATGATTAGAAAGATGAATATCAGATAATTGATGCTAAAATGTCCCAAGGCAGATTCCAAATGACCTGTGAATAGTTGATTTATAAAGGAAGAGGAACAGATGCTCTACTTCTTGCCAGCGGATCCAAGGGTGGGTTTCACTAGCACATCAATTTAGGCATGAAGTGGTCCTATGCTTCTATGTACCTCCAATCCCTACCTCACTGCAATTCCCACCACTCAATCCAGACCTTCGTTTATCTTTGCCACACACAAGCATCATGTGCCAGCAATGCCCCTCTGCCATGTACATTGGCCAAACCGGAGAGTCTCTACACAAAAGAATAAATGGACACAAATCTGACATCACGAATCATAACATTCAAAAACCAGTAGGAGAGCACTTCAATCTCCCTGGTCACTCAATAACAGACCTAAAACTGGCAATTCTTCAACAAAATAACTTCAAAAACAGACTCCAATATGAAACTGCAGAACTGGAATTAATTTGCAAACTGGACACCATCAAATTATAAATGAATAAAGACTGGGAGTGGTTGGGTCATTACAAAACCTAAACCTAAATTCCCGCTACTGTTACTCACACCTTCTTGTCAACTGTTTGAAATGGACCACTCTCACTATCACTACAAAAGTGATTTTTCCTCCCTTGGTATCCTACTGTTAATTGAATTGTTTTGTTAGACTGACCTCCCACTTAGTAAGGCAACTCCCATCCTTTCATGTGCTGTGTATTTATACCTGTTACTGTATTTTTCACTCCATGCATCTGATGAAGTGGGTTCTAGCCCCCGAAAACTTATGCCAAAATAAATTTATTAGTCTCTAAGGTGCCACAAGGACTCCTTGTTGTTTTTGTTCACACTGTAAATAATCACTGCTCCCCAGTGCTGAATCTATGCAGGACTGAGGAAATGGTTCCTACAAATGGGCCCTTCCTGCCAAGGGTTAACCACTGTGAAGTGGCAAATTCATCTGCAGACTGGGAGCTGAGGGTGACATGGGAAGTGCAGGCTGTAAACTCTACATTCTCCATGGGCACGGTCTCACCTCTGCTCCTGTGTGCCCAGAGAGGCGCATGTGTACGTCTGGGAGGAGAAGAATTCACCCTAGCCTCATTCTGGGGCAAGCACATCAAATAGGATTCCAGGTGGCACACTGTTGGTACTTCCAAGCCTCTATCAGCTCCCTAATAACTAGCCCTCCTCCCATAACCCCCAGTGAGGTCCATTTGTTAATATTTGTACAACACACAGGGCTGTAAGTTAGAATCGGTAATGTATCGTACGTGAGTCTGGTTTTAAACACAGATCCAAGGTTTTATGAGACTAACATTCTAAATGAAGGATTAATCCTGCACTGAATTGTTGATCATGAAGTAATTGTTTGAGCTTGTCATTTAAACAAGAAATGTTATTTAGGTTGAGGAAAGAAAAAATATTGAAATCTAAACCAGCTAACTAAACAACACCCCCAAGTCCCCTCAACCCCCCTCCCCCTCCCGCCAAGTTGTACGAGAGCCAAAGTGTCTCTGATTTTTACTTCACTTTTATCCCAGTTAATATCTTTAACCAATATTTCTGTTAGGATCCCATGTTAATGATATAAACTAGTTTCACTTCAGTACAGTGTTAAGGCAAAGATTAGGTCACCTGTGGGTCAAACTAAGAGCTTTTTAAAAGGTCACCTACATAAAGAAAGAAAGAGAACAAAGCGCTAAACAGTAAAACACCAGTGAGGTAAAGGTTTGATAGAGCAGATTCATAGATTCCAAGGCCAGAAGGGACCATTGTGATGGTCTAGTCTGACCTCCTGCATAACACAGGCCAGAGACTGTCCCCAGAGTAATTCCTAGAGCAGACCTTTTAGAAAAATATCAGATTGCAATGTAAAAGTTGTCAGTGATGGAGAATCCACCATGGCCCTGAATAAATTGTCCCAACTATTAATTTCTCTCATTGTCAAAAATGTGCACATTATTTCCAGTCTGAATTTGTCTAGCTCATCTTCCAGCCATTGCAGTGTGTGATACCTTGCTCTGCTAGACTGAAGACCCCATTATTAAATATGTGTTGCCCATGTAGATACTTACAGAGTAGGTGGAGTTCCAGGGGTTTAATGATGGAGGCTTTCTCCTTCTCAGTAGGACCTAGGTTCAGGTTCCTTTGGTTTAGCTGCTGTGATAGTTTATGGCATCGTTAACAGTTAAGGCTCCAGTCCTGACACTTGTTGTATGCAAACTGCACCACCTGTGCAGAGCCCATTACAGCCAGTGGCACTCCGCGTGGGCATATCAGCCCAGCCACGGGCAAGAAGGTGCAGGACTGAGGCCTAGAATGGCCTTGGAATCTGCATTTCAGAACTGCTTTAGGTGTTGGGGTGTAATGGAAGCAGCATGAGAAACACAGAACTATGCAGCAGGCCGGCAGCTTCAGTAAAAGTGCCGCCTAGAACTGGTACGGGCCCCTCGGTTCGGGGTGAATGTCACCCTAACAGAATTATGTTTCCATCCTATTGTGCATGTGCTCTTCCTGATGCCAGCTATTCTCCTGTCCCTGTTCTCATTCGTTCCAGGTCGGGAAGGGTAATTGTGAGGTATGGTTGAGAGACAGTGACTGTATGAATACACAAATTCCTCAGACATCAGTGAAACAAATCTAGGACCAGCAAAGGTAGCACAAACAGAAGAAGGGAAATGAGCTGCGAAAGCTGCCTTGTGGGAAATGTCATTCCATGGACATTTTGGAGAGAAAGCTCATCAAGTTCCAGGAGAACAGTGGTGTTCTCGTCCATCCTCCCCGTGGAAGGAAAAGGCCTGGGTAGGGACCGTCGAATCGTGGAAGGCAACGAATGGCTACGCAGGTGGTGTCGGAGAGAAGGCTTTGGATTCTTCGACCATGGGATGGTGTTCCATGAAGGAGGAGTGCTAGGCACAGACGGGCTCCAACTTATGAAGAGAGGGAAGAGCATCTTTGCCAGCAGGCTGGCTAACCTAGTGAGGAGGGCTTTAAACTAGGTTCACCGGGGGAAGGAGACCAAAGCCCTGAGGTAAGTGGGAAAGCGGGATACCGGGAGGAAGCACAGGCAGGAATGTCTGTGAGGGGAGGGCTCCTGCCTCATACTGAGAATGAGGGGCGATCAACAGGTTATCTCAAGTGCTTATATACAAATGCACAAAGCCTTGGAAACAAGCAGGGAGAACTGGAGGTCCTGGTGATGTCAAGGAACTATGACGTGATTGGAATAACAGAGACTTGGTGGGATAACTCACATGACTGGAGTACTGTCATGGATGGTTATAAACTGTTCAGGAAGGACAGGCAGGGCAGAAAAGGTGGGGGAGTAGCACTGAATGTAAGGGAGCAGTATGACTGCTCAGAGCTCCGGTACACAACTGTAGAAAAACCTGAGTGTCTCTGGATTAAGTTTAGAAGTGTGTGCAACAAGAGTGATGTAGTGGTGGGAGTCTGCTATAGACCACCGGACCAGGGGGATGAGGTGGATGAGGCTTTCTTCCGGCAGCTCACGGAAGCTACTAGATCACATGCCCTGATTCTCATGGGTGACTTTAATTTTCCTGATATCTGCTGGGAGAGCAATACAGCGGTGCATAGAAAATCCAGGAAGTTTTTGGAAAGCGTAGGGGACAATTTCCTGGCGCAAGTGCTAGAGGAGCCAACTAGGGGGGGGGGGGCGCTTTTCTTGACCTGTTGCTCACAAACCGGGTAGAATTAGTGGGGGAAGCAAAAGTGGATGGGAATCTGGGAGGCAGTGACCATGAGTTGGTTGAGTTCAGGATTCTGACGCAGGGAAGAAAGGTAAGCAGCAGGATACGGACCCTGGACTTCAGGAAAGCAGACTTCGACTCCCTCAGGGAATGGATGGCCAGGATCCCCTGGGGGACTAACTTGAAGGGGAAAGGAGTCCAGGAGAGCTGGCTGTATTTCAAGGAATCCCTGTTGAGGTTACAGGGACAAACCATCCCGATGAGTCGAAAGAATAGTAAATATGGCAGGCGACCAGCTTGGCTTAATGGTGAAATCCTAGCGGATCTTAAACATAAAAAAGAAGCTTACAAGAAGTGGAAGGTTGGACATATGACCAGGGAAGAGTATAAAAATATTGCTCGAGCATGTAGGAATGATATCAGGAGGGCCAAATCACACCTGGAGCTGCAGCTAGCCAGAGATGTCAAGAGTAACAAGAAGGGTTTCTTCAGGTATGTTGGCAACAAGAAGAAAGCCAAGGAAAATGTGGGCCCCTTACTGAATGAGGGAGGCAACCTAGTGACAGAGGATGTGGAAAAAGCTAATGTACTCAATGCTTTTTTTGCCTCTGTCTTCACTAACAAGGTCAGCTCCCAGACTGCTGCGCTGGGCATCACAAAATGGGGAAGAGATGGCCAGCCCTCTGTGGAGATAGAGGTGGTTAGGGACTATTTAGAAAAGCTGGACGTGCAAAAGTCCATGGGGCAGGACAAGTTGCATCTGAGAGTGCTGAAGGAATTGACGGCTGTGATTGCAGAGCCATTGGCCATTATCTTTGAAAACTCGTGGCGAACCGGGGAAGTCCCGGATGTCTGGAAAAAGGCTAATGTAGTGCCAATCTTTAAAAAAGGGAAGAAGGAGGATCCTGGGAACTACAGGCCAGTCACCCTCACCTCAGTCCCTGGAAAAATCATGGAGCAGGTCCTCAAAGAATCAATCCTGAAGCACTTGCATGAGAGGAAAGTGATCAGGAACAGCCAGCATGGATTCACCAAGGGAAGGTCATGCCTGACTAATCTAATCGCCTTTTATGATGAGATTACTGGTTCTGTGGATGAAGGGAAAGCAGTGGATGTATTGTTTCTTGACTTTAGCAAAGCTTTTGACACGGTCTCCCACAGTATTCTTGTCAGCAAGATAAGGAAGTATTAGCTGGATGAATGCACTATAAGGTGGGTAGAAAGCTGGCTAGATTGTCGGGCTCAACGGGTAGTGATCAATGGCTCCATGTCTAGTTGGCAGCCGGTATCAAGTGGAGTGCCCCAAGGGTAGGTCCTGGGGCCGGTTTTGTTCAATATCTTCATAAATGATCTGGAGGATGGTGTGGATTGCACTCTCAGCAAATTTGCGGATGATACTAAACTGGGAGGAGAAGTAGATACGCTGGAGGGAAGGGATAGGATACAGAAGGACCTAGACAAATTGGAGGATTGGGCCAAAAGAAATCTGATGAGGTTCAATAAGGATAAGTGCAGGGTCCTGCACTTAGGATGGAAGAACCCAATGCACCGCTACAGACTAGGGGCCGAATGGCTAGGCAGCAGTTCTGCGGAAAAGGACCTAGGGGTGACAGTAGATGAGAAGCTGGATATGAGTTAGCAGTGTGCCCTTGTTGCCAAGAAGGCCAATGGCATTTTGGGATGTATAAGTAGGGGCATAGCGAGCAGATCGAGGGACGTGATCGTTCCCCTTTATTCGACATTGGTGAGGCCTCATCTAGAGTACTGTGTCCAGTTTTGGGCCCCACACTACAGGAAGGATGTGGATAAATTGGAGGGAGTCCAGCGAAGGGCAACAAAAATGATTAGGGGTCTGGAACACATGAGTTATGAGGAGAGGCTGAGGGAACTGGGATTGTTTAGTCTGCAGAAGAGAAGAATGAGGGGGGATTTGATAGCTGCTTTCAACTACCTGAAAGGGGGTTCCAAAGAGGATGGCTCTAGACTGTTCTCAGTGGTAGAAGAGGACAGAACAAGGAGTAATGGTCTCAAGTTGGAGTGGGGGAGGTTTAGATTGGATATTAGGAAAAACTTTTTCACTATGAGGGTGGTGAAACACTGGAATGCGTTACCTAGGGAGGTGGTAGAATCTCCTTCCTTAGAGGTTTTTAAGGTCAGGCTTGACAAAGCCCTGGCTGGGATGATTTAACTGGGAATTGGTCCTGCTTCGAGCAGGGGATTGGACTAGATGGCCTTCAGGGGTCCCTTCCAACCCTGATATTCTATGATTCTATGATTCTATGACATTCCCCCCGGAAATTTCTTTCCATCCTCAGAACGAGACGCATCAGTGAAAGTGCCACCACTAAAAGACTGTTTCCACGTCGGAGCAAGACCAAAAAATAAAATAAAATAAAATAAAATAAAAGAGAGACGAGTCTTTGGGCAATAATGAACTCCAATAATATTCTTGCTTGTGTGTCAAATTCCCCCCTCTACCTCGGTGGGTCTTGCGCTTACTGGCGGATTTGCTCGCCTCAGAGCTTCACGGCAGCCCTCAGCTTGGCCGTTTTTCTGAATTCACAGTCGACTCCTCCTGTGTCTGACCAGGAGTTGGGAGGTTTGGGGGGAACCCGGGCCCGCCCTCTACTCCGGGTTCCAGCCCAGGGCCCTGTGGAATGCAGCTGTCTAGAGTGCCCCCTGGAACAGCTGGGCGACAGCTACAACTCCCTGGGCTACTTCCCCATGGCCTCCTCCCAACACCTTCTTTATCCCCACTATAGGACCTTCCTCCTGGTGTCTGATCATGCTTGTACACCTCAGTCCTCCAACAGTCCGCCTTCTCACTCTCAGCTCCTAGTGCTTCTTGCTCCCAGCTCCTCGCATGCACACCACAAACTGAAGTGAGCTCCTTTTTAAAACCCAGGTGCCCTGATTAGCCTGCCTTAATTGATTCTAGCAGGTTCTTGATTGGCTGCAGTTTCACCACCCTCTTAGTGAAAAAGTTTTTCCTAATATCCAATCTAAACCTCCCCCACTGCAACTTGAGACCATTACTCCTCGTTCTGTCCTCTGCCACCATTGAGAACAGTCTAGAGCCATCCTCTTTGGAACCCCCTTTTAGGTAGTTGAAAGCAGCTATCAAATCCCCCCTCATTCTTCTCTTCTGCAGACTAAACAATACCAGCTCCCTCAGCCTCTCCTCATAAGTCATGTGTTCCAGACCCCTAGTTCTAATCAGCCTGTCTCAATTGTCTCCAGAAGGTTCCTGATTGTTCTGGAGCCTTCCCTGTTACCTTACCCAGGGAAAAGGGACCTACTTAGCTTGGGGCTAATATATCTGCCTTCTATTAATCTCCTATAGCCATCTGGCCCGACTCTGTCACACTTGTTATGCTGCTGTGGACTTCTCTACTCACATCATGACTCCTGCCAAAGAAACCTGGTAGTTACAACCACCCAACCCTGTTTTTGTTATTAACACTAAAGAAGGGAGTTGAAGTTATTAATGTGGCTTGACAAAATGACTCTTTCTCCTCATATTCAGTATACTATTGACATTGCTCACACCTGCAGCTCCCCCAGGATCCATTTCCATCTCTCGACTTGCCCATGGGATCTCAGTAGAGAAGGTGTGTACAATTAGCTAGACACTGGATGTCACTATTGCGCTACGCCAAAGAGCACTGCCACTGAACAACATTCCTCCGGAAAGGAAAAGCTGGAGCTGAAATTAGGGTTTGGCAAGGCTCTTCAGAGGGGTTGGAGAGCAGGACCAAGTCAACGTGACGAAGGTATCTTTTAGAGTGCACCAGCTGGGTCTACATGGGGCAGTTAGAATGACACATCCGAGTGCTGTGTTAGAGAATACGTGTTTTGGAGGGTCATGGTAAGTAGAAGCTGAGGCCAGGCCTGAGCTTGGGAAGTATTGTCAAGGGTTAATAAGCTTTGCTAATGGAAAATGTCACAAAACACACCCCAGCAACAGTTTGTGTCAGTTGGGTGCTAAGGCAGATAACAGTCTGCTTGTGAAACACAAGGTACCCCACACCCAAATGGTCAAGCACAAGAACAAGGCCCAAGAAGAGCTACATTGAGAAAACCAGAAAACATCTGGACAGGGGAACCAGGCAAGATGACACGGTTACTATGGGTGATCTGCTTGTGATTGATAAGAAAGAACCAATTAGGGGGTGTTTTGGTGCAAAAATGAAGCGTGGAAGGGGCTGCAAGTGCTTTGGAGGAAGGGATTAGAATTCAAACTGATCTGGACAAACTGGAGAAATGGTCTGCCGTAAATAGGATGAAATTCAATAAGGACAAATGCAAAGTACTCCACTTAGGAAGGACCAATCAATTGCACAGATACGAATGACTGCCTAGGAAGGGGCCTAGGGGTCTTAGTGAATCACAAGTTAATGTGAATCAACGGTGTAACACTGTTGTAGAAAAAGCAAACATCATTCTGGGGTGTATTAGGAGGATTGTTGTAAGCAAGACACAGGAAGTAATGCTTCTGTTCTACTATGTGATGATAAGACCTCACCAGGAATACTGTGTCCAGTTTTGGACACCACACTTTAGGAAAGATGGGGACAAATTGGAGAAAGTCCAGAGGACAGCAAAAAAAAAATGATTAAAGATCTAGCAAACATGACCTATAAGGAAAGATTGAAAAAATGGATTTAGGTCTGGAGAAGAAAATAGTGAGGAGGAACATGATAAGAGTCTTCAATTACATAAAAGGTTCTCTTTAATCTCTGAGGATAAGACAAGAAGCAATGGGCTTAAATTGCAGCAAGGGCACTTTATGTAGGAAATTAGGAAAACATTCCTAGCTGTCAGGTTGGTGAAGCACTGGAATAAATGGCCTAGGGAGGTTCTGGAATCTCTGTCATTGTAGATTTTTAAGAGCAGGTTGGACAAACACCTGTCAGGGATGGTCTAGATAATACTGAGTCCTGCCTCAGTGCAGGGGCTGGGCTAGTGACCTCTCGTGGGCCCTTCCAAGCTCACATTTTTATGATTCTATTTACATAGCATGAAATATATCAGCTATGGACACGAGTGAGAAGTGTTTAGTTAGGTAACGAATGCAGGAGCAGGACCAAGTCTTGAGGAGGCCGTTCGAGAACTCGCGGGTACCACCTGCATCCTGGCAGGACCTTCCAGGTGTGCTAACGGAGCACGGCATGTATTAACATGCCACGGCGCTGGATGCGTTACGCTCTCTCTGTTTGCTTTGGAAGGAAAGGGACCCTCTGAAGGCCACCTCAATGGAAGAGTCCCTGCCGGGAGCACAAGCATGGCAGCAGCACCCGCACTGACAGTGGGGAGCCAGTTGCCTCGGGGAAGAGCTTCCAAGGCACAAATGACGGGCAGGTACCTGTCATGGTGTCGGCAGGCGCTGGGTGCCCCCTTTCAGCCCAGTGAGGCACGGTGGGTGGGTCCCACCTTAAGTTCCCCCAATTGGGGAGCAGTACGTTTGCTTTTTAACAGCCAGATGCAAGAAGCCAACACACGCTCACAAAACAGCAGGTCCTCCCGGAGCAAGGCTTCAGGGCAGGCGCAATTCACAGAAAGAGTTCATGAGCTCCTCCCCTCAGAACCCTCCTCCCGCCCCCCGTCTAAGTCCGCAAGTGGAGTCAATGGCTGGAGTCGTCTCCTAGGCTCCCTCTGCACACGGAAGGGGGGTCAGATCCCGAGCATGTGCAGACGAACTCGCACTCGCTCGAGGGGTGTTAGCAGAGCCCGGGGAGCACAGGGAGGGGCAGGGAGGCACAGGCTGGTGGCCCTCAGAACAAGCTTTTCCCGAACAAACACCGACATGTTCAAGTACAAGGGCCAGATTGGCAGCGCTCAACTGGAGCCCCTGGGCCAGCTCCCCGGCTGGTGTAAAGCAAACGGCTCCGCGGGCGCCAAAGGGCCAGATCCCCGGCGGGTGTAACGCAAACGGCTCCACGGGCGCCCCCGGGCCAGATCCCCGGCTGGTGTAAAGCAAACGGCTCCGCGGGCACCAAAGGGCCAGATCCCCGGCGGGTGTAACGCAAACGGCTCCACGGGCGCCAAAGGGCCAGATCCCCGGCGGGTGTAACGCAAACGGCTCCACGGGCGCCCCCGGGCCAGATCCCCGGCGGGTGTAACGCAAGCGGCTCCACGGGCGCCAAAGGGCCAGATCCCCGGCGGGTGTAACGCAAACGGCTCCACGGGCGCCCCCGGGCCAGATCCCCGGCGGGTGTAACGCAAACGGCTCCGCGGGCGCCCCCGGGCCAGATCCCCGGCGGGTGTAACGCAAACGGCTCCGCGGGCGCCCCCGGGCCAGATCCCCGGCGGGTGTAACGCAAACGGCTCCGCGGGCGCCAAAGGGCCAGATCCCCGGCGGGTGTAACGCAAACGGCTCCGCGGGCGCCAAAGGGCCAGATCCCCGGCGGGTGTAACGCAAACGGCTCCGCGGGCGCCAAAGGGCCAGATCCCCGGCGGGTGTAACGCAAACGGCTCCGCGGGCGCCAAAGGGCCAGATCCCCGGCGGGTGTAACGCAAACGGCTCCGCGGGCGCCAAAGGGCCAGATCCCCGGCGGGTGTAACGCAAACGGCTCCGCGGGCGCCAAAGGGCCAGATCCCCGGCGGGTGTAACGCAAACGGCTCCGCGGGCGCCAAAGGGCCAGATCCCCGGCGGGTGTAACGCAAACGGCTCCGCGGGCGCCAAAGAGCCAGATCCCCGGCGGGTGTAACGCAAACGGCTCCACGGGCGCCCCCAGGCCAGATCCCCGGCGGGTGTAACGCAAACAGCTCCACAGGCACCAAAGGGCCAGATCCCCGGCGGGTGTAACGCAAACGGCTCCGCGGGCGCCCCCGGGCCAGATCCCCGGCGGGTGTAACGCAAACGGCTCCACGGGCGCCCCCAGGCCAGATCCCCGGCGGGTGTAACGCAAACGGCTCCGCGGGCGCCAAAGGGCCAGATCCCCGGCGGGTGTAACGCAAACAGCTCCGCAGGCGCCAAAGGGCCAGCTCCCCGGTGGGTGTAACGCAAACGGCTCCGCAGGCACCAAAGGGCCAGATCCCCGGCGGGTGTAACGCAAACGGCTCCACGGGCGCCCCCGGGCCAGATCCCCGGCGGGTGTAACGCAAACGGCTCCGCGGGCGCCAAAGGGCCAGATCCCCGGCGGGTGTAACGCAAACGGCTCCGCGGGCGCCCCCGGGCCAGATCCCCAGCGGGTGTAACGCAAACGGCTCCGCGGGCGCCAAAGGGCCAGATCCCCGGCGGGTGTAACGCAAACGGCTCCACGGGTGCCCCCAGGCCAGATCCCCGGCGGGTGTAACGCAAACAGCTCCGCAGGCGCCAAAGGGCCAGCTCCCCGGTGGGTGTAACGCAAACGGCTCCACGGGCGCCAAAGGGCCAGATCCCCGGCGGGTGTAACGCAAACGGCTCCACGGGCGCCCCCGGGCCAGATCCCCGGCGGGTGTAACGCAAACGGCTCCGCGGGCGCCAAAGGGCCAGAGCCCCAGCGGGTGTAACGCAAACGGCTCCACGAGCACCCCCGGGCCAGCTCCCCGGTGGGTGTAAAGCAAACAGCTCCACGGGCGCCCCGGGGCCAGATCCCCGGCGGGTGTAACACAAACGGCTCCACGGGCGCCAAAGGGCCAGATCCCCGGCGGGTGTAACGCAAACGGCTCCGCGGGCGCCCCCAGGCCAGATCCCCGGCGGGTGTAACGCAAACGGCTCCACGGGCGCCCCCGGGCCAGCTCCCCGGCGGGTGTAACGCAAATGGCTCCATGGGTGCCCCCAGGCCAGATCCCCGGCGGGTGTAACGCAAACAGCTCCGCAGGCGCCAAAGGGCCAGATCCCCGGCGGGTGTAACGCAAACGGCTCCGCGGGCGCCAAAGTGCCAGATCCCCGGCGGGTGTAACGCAAACAGCTCCGCAGGCGCCAAAGGGCCAGATCCCCGGTGGGTGTAACGCAAACGGCTCCGCGGGCGCCCCCGGGCCAGCTCCCCGGCGGGTGTAACGCAAATGGCTCCATGGGCGCCCGTGAGATTTTGGCTTCTCCATTCAAGCCATTGGGTCTCCAGCACTTTCCATGGGCTGAGTGTCTGACCTTCAAGCTTTTAAAGCTTCTGAAGGGCCTGTGAATATTCATGTACCAAAGCCTTGGTCTACACTAGGAGTTGAGGTCTAATTTAGCAGCATTAAATCAATTTAACCCTGCACCCATCCACACGACAAAGCCCTTTTTTTCGACTTAAAGGGCTCTTAAAATCGATTTCCTTACTCCACCCCCAACAAGGGGATTAGCGGTTAAATTGGCCTTGCCGGGTTGAACTTGGGGTACTGTGGACACAATTCGACGGTATTGGCCTCCGGGAGCTATCCCAGAGTGCTCCGTTGTGACTGCTCTGGACAGCACTCTCAACTCAGATGCACTGGCCAGGTAGACAGGAAAAGAACTGCGAACTTTTGAATCTCATTTCCTGTTTGGCCAGTGTGGCAAGCTGCAGGTGACCATGCAGAGCTCATCAGCAGAAGTGACCATGATGGAGTCCCAGAATCGCAAAAGAGCTCCAGCATGGACCGAACGGGAGGTACGGGATCTGATCGCTGTACAGGGAGAGGAATCCGTGCTATCAGAACTCCGTTCCAGTTTTCGAAATGCCAAAACCTTTGTCAAAATCTTTCAGGGCATAAAGGACAGAGGCCATAACAGGGACCCAAAGCAGTGCCGCGTGAAATTTAAGGAGCTGAGGCAAGTCTACCAGAAAACCAGAGGGGCGAATGGCCGCTTCGGTTCAGAGCTCAAAACATGCCGCTTCTATGATGAGCTGCATGCAATTTTAGGGGATTCAGCCACCACTACCCCAGCCGTGTTGTTTGACTCCTTCAATGGAGATGGAGGCAACACGGAAGCAGGTTTTGGGGATGAAGAAGAATATGATGATGACGAGGTTGTAGATAGCTCACAGCAAGCAAGCGGAGAAACTGGTTTTCCCGACAGCCAGGAACTGTTTCTCACCCTGGACCTGGAGCCAGTACCCCCCGAACCCACCCAAGGCTGCCCCCTGGACCCGCCAGGCAGAGAAGGGACCTCTGGTGAATGTACCTTTTAAAATACTGCACATGGATTAAAAGCAAGAATGTTTAATGATTAATTTGCCCCGGCCTTTGCGGCTCTCCTGGATGTACTCCCAAAGCCTTTGCAAAAGGTTTCTGGGGAGGGCAGCCTTATTCCGTCCACCATGGTAGGACACTTTACCGCGCCAGGCCAGTAGCACTTAGTCGGGAATCATTGCAGAACAAAGCATTGCAGGGTATGTTTGCTGGCGTTCAAACAACATCTGATCTTTATCTCTCTGTGTTATCCTCAGGAGAGTGATATCATTCAGGGTCACCTGGTTGAAATAGGGTGCTTTTCTTCAGGGGACACTCAGAGGAGCCCATTCCTGCTGGGCTGTTTGCCTGTGGCTGAACAGAAATGTTCCCCGCTGTTAGCCACGGGGAGGGGGGAGGGTTGAGGGGGCAGCCACCGGTGGGGGGAGGCAAAATGCGACCTTGGAACAAAAGCACATGTTCTGTGTATGTAATGTTAACAGCAAGCAACAACATGAAAGAGTGTAGCCGTTGTTCTATAAAATGTGTCTTTTTCAATACCACTGTCTCTTTTTTTTTTCTCCACCAGCTGTATGTGTTTCAAAGATCACAGGATCTTCTCCTTCCCAGAGGCTAGAGAAGATTAGAAGGTGAAAAAAACGCACTCGTGATGAAATGTTCTCTGAGCTCATGCTGTCCTCCCACACTGACAGAGCACAGACGAGTGCGTGGAGGCAAATAATGTCAGAGTGCAGGAAAGCACAAAATGACCGGGAGGAGAGGTGGCGGGCTGAAGAGAGTAAGTGGCAGGCTGAAGAGAGTAAGTGGTGGGCTGAAGACAGGGCTGAAGCTCAAATGTGGCTGCAGCGTGATGAGAGGAGGCAGGATTCAATGCTGAGGCTGCTGGATGATCAAACCAGTATTCTCCAGTGTATGGTTGAGCTGCAACAAAGGCAGCTGGAGCACAGACTGCCACTACAGCCCCTGTGTAACCAACCGCCCTCCTCCCCAAATTCCACAGCCTCCACACCCAGATGCCCAAGAACGCGGTGGGGGGGCCACCGGCCAACCAGCCACTCCACCCCAGAGGATTGCCCAAGCAACAGAAGGCTGACATTCAATAAATTTTAAAGTTTTAAACTTTTAAAGTGCTGTGTGGCCTTGTCCTTCCCTCCTCCACCACCTCTCCTGGTGCTTCTCTCCTCCACCCCCGTCCCGGGCTACCTTGGTAGTTATCCCCCTATTTGTGTAATGAATGAATAAAGAATGCATGAATGTGAAGCAACAATGACTTTATTGCCTCTGCAAGCGGTGATTGAAGGGAGGAGGGGAGGGTGGTTAGCTTACAGGGAAGTAGAGTGAACCAAGGGACGGGGGGTTTCATCAAGGAGAAACAAACAGAACTTTCACACCGTAGCCTGGCCAGTCATGAAACTGGTTTTCAAAGCTTCTCTGATGCGCACCGCGCCCTCCTGTGCTCTTCTAACCACCCTGGTGTCTGGCTGCGCGTAAGCAGCAGCCAGGCAATTTGCCTCAACCTCCCACCCTACCATAAACGTTTCCCCCTTACTCTCACAGATATTGTGGAGCACACAGCGAGCAGTAATAACAGTGGGAATATTGGTTTCGCTGAGGTCTAAGCGAGTCAGTAAACTGCACCAGCGCGCCTTTAAACGTCCAAATGCACATTCTACCACCATTCTGCACTTGCTCAGCCTGGAGTTGAACAGCTCCTGACTACTGTCCAGGCTGCCTGTGTACGGCTTCATGAGCCATGGCATTAAGGGGTAGGCTGGGTCCCCAAGGATACATATAGGCATTTCAACATCCCCAACAGTTATTTTCTGGTCTGGGAATAAAGTCCCTTCCTGCAGCTTTTGAAACAGACCAGAGTTCCTGAAGATGCGAGCGTCATGTACCTTTCCCGGCCATCCCACGTTGATGTTGGTGAAACGTCCCTTGTGATCCACCAGAGCTTGCAGCACTATCGAAAAGTACCCCTTGCGGTTTATGTACTCGGCGGCTTGGTGCTCCGGTGCCAAGATAGGGATATGGGTTCCATCTATGGCCCCACCACAGTTAGGGAATCCCATTGCAGCAAAGCCATCCACTAGGACCTGCACATTTCCCAGGGTCACTACCCTTGATATCAGCAGATCTTTGATTGCGTTGGCTACTTGCATCACAGCAGCCCCCACAGTAGATTTGCCCACTCCAAATTGATTCCCAACTGACCGGTAGCTGTCTGGCATTGCAAGCTTCCACAGGGCTATCGCCACTCACTTCTCAACTGTGAGGGCTGCTCTCATCTTGGTATTCTTACGCCTCAGGGCAGGGAAAAGCAAGTCACAAAGTTCATTGGAAGTGCCCTTACGCATGCGAAAGTTTCAGAGCCACTGGGAATCATCCCAGACCTGCAAAACTATGCGGTTCCACCAGTCTGTGCTTGTTTCCCGAGCCCAGAATTGGCGTTCCACGGCATGAATCTGCCCCATTAGCACCATGATGTCCACATTGCCAGGGCCCCTGCTTTGAGAGAAGTCTGTGTCCATGTCCTCATCACTCTTGTCACCGCACTGACGTCGCCTACTCTCCTGGTTTCGCTTTGCCAGGTTCTGGTGCTGCATATACTGCTGGATAATGCGTGTAGTGTTTAATGTGCTCCTAATTGCCAAAGTGATCTGAGTGGGCTCCATGCTTGCCGTGGTATGGCGTCTGCACAGAAAAAAGGCACAGAACGATTGTCTGCCATTGCCCTGATGGAGGGAGGGGCGACTGACGACATGGCTTACAGGGTAGGCTTACAGGGAATTAAAATCCACAAAGGGGGTGGCGTTGTGAGAAACTGAATGGACCCCTCAAGGATAGAACTCAAAACTGGGTTTAGCAGGCTGTTGATTTCACAGAGAGATGGAGAGAGGAGAAAATGAATACAAAACAAATCTGGTCTATTTCTTGTTTTGAGCTACTTCATCTATCTTTATACATCTTGCTGGCAGCAGACTGTGCAGTACGACTGCTGGCCGTCGTCATCTCCTGGGTGCTCAGCAGAAGACGGTACAGTATGACGACTAGACATCTTCTTCTGCTGGCTGCAGATTAAAAGACGGTGCACTGCCGGTAGGACTGAATCGCCATGAGACGAAACTTAAAAGGGAAATGACCTGGCTGAGTCACTCCCATGTTTGCCCAGGCGCCCGGTTAAAAGAGCACCCAGGACTACGTCGATGACGGCTACCAGTCATACTGCACTGTCTGCTGCCAAAAGGCAATGAGCTGCTGCTGTGTAGCAATGCAGTACCACGTCTGCCAGTGCCCAGGAGACATACGGTGACCGTGAGCTGAGTGGGCTCCATGCTTGCCGTGGTATGGCGTCTGCACGGGTAACTCAGGAAAAAAGGCGCAAAACGATTGTCTGCCGTTGCTTTCACGTAGGGAGGGAGTGAAGGGGGGCCTGACGATACGTACCCAGAACCACCCATGACAATGATTTTGCCCCATCAGGCATTGGGATTTCTACCCAGAATTCAAATGGGCGACGGAGACTGCGGGAACTGTGGGATAGCTACCCACAATGCAACGCTCCGGAAGTCGACGCTTGCCTCGGTACTGTGGACATACTTTGCCGACTACATGCACTTAGAGCATTTGTAGGGAGACACACACAATCGACTGTATAAAAACACTTTCTACAAAACTGACTTCTATAAATTTGACCTAATTTCGTAGTGTAGACATGGCCTCAGACTAGGGGTGGCTGGGGCCCGGTGGGCCCCACAGGACTAGTTAGATTCATGCAGTGCTTTAGGCAGGCAGACTAGCCACTGTTGTGCCCGCCCACCCTTCACCCCTGCTCTCAGTGCAGCCTCAGGGCCCACCGCACTTCTCCATTCATGGCTGTCTAGAGCAGGTGTCGATTTCCTGGAGCTATCAGATGTAGTAGTGTGGTGAGGCCTTCAGTCCCTGTGTACGGCAAAGCCTTTGTTTTCTTCAGTTGATCTGATTTGATCTGTAATGACAAACCCTGTACTCTCTCCATTCCACCTGGGTGCTGCACCGGGAAACAGTAGGAGAACCGCACAAACCAGGGAAAGGTATCTAGAGACCATGAGGGGCACAGAGTAGGATTCTGGGAACACGTATTTCGTCTCCTCAAGGCTGATACAAGCCAAGGGCCTGGTAGCTCCAAGCACCTCCTCATCTCACCTTCCCCAGTGTGGACGTTACTAGACACAGTCTCCTCATTATACACCCAGGTGGGCAGTTCGGCATTTACTCCGATGTGTAACTATCCCTGGCCCCAATCCTGCAGACATTCACACACGAGCCTAACTTTAAACCCGTGACTGAACAGCCCCATTGACTTACATGGACTGACACCTCAAAGGGACGCATACACATAAGTGTTTATAGGACCAGAGCCAGGTTTCTAGCTGCCTTTGGCAAGACTAGCCACATAACCAGGACTGGTTCCCTCACCCCAGAAAGCAGTGTAAATAGCTCTCCGTTTGTTTTCCCTGCAATTGCTGGATTCAAAACAAATTATTGGTGAGTACAAACATTCTGTAGTTGTCTTGGGTCAGAAGGGGCAATCTTTTCATACAGAACTTCTGTAGTTTGAAAACATTCAGCAGTTGCACCTGCTTTGTACAATAGATGCTTTGGGGCACTGTGCTCGTTCTAATTTAAGGCTTTTAACCTGGAGAGTGATTTCTGAATGCGACAATGAAAAGAATGCTGCTAAAGATTAGCTTTACATGGGAGCTTGAAGAACCTGTGAATAATGAGATGAATGTTTAAACAGAGTTTCTGTCATTTTAATTCTTTGGGGTTTGAATTCATTGCATGTGGATAATTCCAGTGTATCGAGTCTAGAGTAAATAGTGTATCCATCTCTCTTGGGCAGCTGCATTCTATTTGAAAGAGAAGACTTGCAGCAGTTTCTAAAATTGTTTTGATGGTTTATCTGCTTCCGGAGGGCACCTTCGCTTGACATTTGCATTGGGGACACTTTCTGAGCCTCCTGGAGACAAGCAATGGGCTGTTTAGCCTTTGGAGCCCAGTCAGTAGAGACAATGTTGAGTAGTTGACTGGTCTAGAGAGAATCTTTAAACGCGGGGCTTGTGGGGGAAACCCCTCAGATGCCCACAGAATCATAGAAATGTAGACATCATCCATCATTTCCCCCCTTTTATCTTTACCCAGAGACTTTCAACTGGTCTATCTCTCATCCTTCTAGACCTAAGAACAAGTGTATATATTCTTATAGAAAAACATAAAAACAGCCATGCTGGGTCAGACCAAAGGTCATCTAGCCGAGTGTCCTGGCTTCCAACAGCGGCCAATGCCAAGTGCCCCAGAGGGAATGAACAGAACAGGGAATCATCGAGTGATCCATCCCCTGGCATCCATTCCCAGCTTCTGGCAAACAGAGATTTAAGGACACCCAGACATGGGGTTGCATCCCTGTCCATCCTGGTTAATAGCCATTGATGGACCTATTCTCCATGAACTTATCTAATTCTTTTTTGAACCCCATTATAGTTTTTGCCTTTGTGATATATAATAGAACACCTTCTCCCTTTTTTCCGTGCCTGTCCATTTGATCCCCCTCTATACCAATATTACAGTCATGATACTTATGTCACTGAATCTCTGTGATGCCAATTAAATGATAATTTAGCTGATGTAGTAATACTTCCAGTTCTTCCTAGTTATTCCCCAAACTCCAATAGACATTTAAGATGTTGAGCAGATTCCCCCACTAATTTCCTCTTATTGCGCTTATGATCCTGTTGTAATTTCCCATTCCCCACCCCCGCCCCACACACACACAACGTCTAGCCCTCTGTTAAGGTCACCCTTTTAACTTACCTGTGAGCTTTTGTCTCCTGCCCCCTTTGAACCTAGTTTAAAGCCTGCCTCGTGAGGCTGATGAGTTGGTGCATGAAGATGCTCTTCCCCTTCTTGGTCAGGGGACCCCATCTCTTCCCAGCAAACAGCCTTCCTTTATTTCCCATCTGAATTTGTCTAGCTTGAACCTCCAGCCAATGGATCTTGTTACAACCTTGTCTGCTAGATGAAAGAGCCCTCATGTCAAATTTCTGTTCCTCATGTGGGCACTTGCAGACTGATTTCACTCACCCAGTTTAGATCCTAGGAGTAGCTTTAGGTAAATCAAAACATTTAAAACTAGATTGTCCTCCCACTTTCGTTGTTCATGCAGCAGTGTAAGTCCTCTGTACGGGGAGACTTTGCCAAACTATTAAAGTTCCTGAAACCACTATAGCTTATTGTTAAAAGCTGCCAAGTCAGCAGGCTGTAAATTGGCCATTCAGCAGTCTCAGTTTAACCAAGGCAGGAGGGGAGAGCGGTTTTTGGGTGCCACAGAGAGGGCAGCTTGACCCCGCATCCTTCCTATTAAGAATAGTGTTGAAGTTGCTGATACATGCATTTTTGAAGAGCAGGATGTGCCCCAGGAATGTCTGTTGGGGCCTCAAGGCTGCAAACTCTGGAAAAACCCACACCTGGTTAATCAATAATCAGAAGAAAGCCTCTTGCTTGACCATTGAAACTGCTTGCTTGACAAGTTTGCTTTAAGGGACATGTCATTCTATTACTAAGGTATAAATAAGGGGGAAAAGTTTGAGATGGTGGGTCTCTTCAGGACTGGACTCTCTCTCTCTGGATGCATCTTGTGTTTCCCAGCGGCAGATGGGCTGCCGCTGTGCCACTCGAGAGCCATGCTCAGCTTTGGTAATTATCAAGGGTTGGGGGTGTTTTACTAACCTCCTGCGGATGTGTGTATAAGTGCTTGAGACTAAGTACAGTTTAGCTTTACGTGAAAGCACTCTTGTGTTGTCCTGTTTGTGCCAGCCATCTATCGGTTGGCCGGCCGTGTCTCCCCGGATTTATTTCCTGACCCCACCTTGCACCGAGCAAAAGTTACCAAGAGCTCTGGGTTGAAAGAGCCCTGGGGAACTCGTTGACGTCCAGCGATTTCCTTCCCATTTTCACCAGTGTATGTGAGATGAAAATCAGGCTGTTCAGTACCATGGAAGATTTTCAGTATCATCAATGGTGGCCCTATTTTCTGAGCACTGCTGGCATGTGAACGGGCCGCGTCTATCCTGGGCCTTACACTGGGTTTTATTCTGCTGACTTGGAGCTAGTCCTGATTCGCACCGGTGTGAGGAGGTGCAGGCTCGTTGACTCCCTGGGGGTTGTTGTACAACTCTCTGCAGGGTATCTAGTAGGCACAGTAATGACATCACATTGTTGCCTTGAATTTTCTTGGTACCACAGTGCACTACACACCTGGGACAGGCAGACTCCAAAGGTTCAGAACCAAGTTCAGTTCAACTGAAAGAAGCATCCAGAATCTCAGATGCATCTCAGAAATTAATCCAAACTAAGGTGACCTCTTGAGCATGCAACCTTGGTTGATAATCTTGCAAGAACTTTCTCATGTGATTCCTGGTCAGAGTTCTAACTAGGGAAAAAAACAGGAATTGTACTCTTCCCAGCTCCACCCACAAAATAAGCTCTACCCATGTGAGTCCATGAGAATGTATCCCCCTCGGTGAGGCTGTTTTCTTCAGCAGCTTAGGAAAGGCTGGAGTTAACTGTAGCACCCTGTCCTGGCTGAGACTGAACCCTGTTGCTGGTACTTCCAGCTGCTGGATGGGCTGGAAATAGAAAGAGTGAGCACCATTTATTGTTTTTATGACTACTGCTTCTAATCTCCATAAGAATTAAGAAATGCAAGGGCCAGTGGGAAACCAGGGGAAAATAAAGAAAAAAAGATTCATGGACCACAACTAATTCTAGACCGTGGTTCAGCTTGTGTGGGACTTTCAGATATTTATTTTCTAATTCAATTTGCTCAACACAATTCTGTGTAAGATGCTCCCATACTATGAGAATGAGGAATGGGGATAATATTAAATAATAAAATAATAATAATAATAATTAATAATTTAACTTGTTCAGTTTTTATCTATACTTTTGAAAATTCAATCACTTTATATTGAGGATCAATTTATAAATAGGTTATAAATGATTACTGTATATTTTAATACATAATGAATCTATAATTATAGGTTCTGTAGTTCAACAGGTCCAACAGGGATCAGTTCAGGGTCCAGTTCTGTTCAATATCTTCATCGATGATTTAGTTAACGGACTCGAAGATTCATCTGAGGGAAGGGAACAGAAGGAGACTCTGCCGATTGGAAGGCATGAGATGCACTGTCCTAGGGATGGGGGTCCATTACCCTTGCTCCCAAGAGGAGGAGGTGGGTGGTGGTGGTCGGGGACTCTCTCCTCAGGGGGACTGAGTCATCTATCTGCCGCCCTGACCGGGAAAACCGAGAAGTCTGCCGCTTGCCAGGAGCTAGGATTCACGATGTGATGGAGAGTCTGCTGAGACTCATCAAGCTCTCGGATCGCTACCTCTTCCTGCTTCTCCACGTGGGCACCAATGATACTGCCAAGAATGACCTTGAGCAGATCACTGCGGACCACGTGGCTCTGGGAAGAAGGATAAAGGAGTTTGAGGTGCAAGTGGTGTTCGCATCCATCCTCCCGTGGAAGGAAAAGGCCTGGGTAGAGACCGTCGAATCGTGGAAGTCAACGAATGGCTATGCAGGTGGTGTCGGAGAGAAGGCTTTGGATTCTTTGACCATGGGATGGTGTTCCAAGAAGGAGGTGTGCTGGGCAGAGAGGGGCTCCACCAAACGAAGAGAGGGAAGAGCATCTTCGCAAGCAAGCTGGCTAACCTAGTGAGGAGGGCTTTAAACTAGGTTCACCGGGGGAAGGAGACCAAAGCCCTGAGGTAAGTGGAGCCGTGGGATACCGGAGGAAGCACGAGCAGGAGAGTGTAAAAGGGGAGGGCTCCTGCCTCATACTGAGAAAGAGGGATGATCAGCGAGTTATCTCAAGTGCCTAAACACAAATGCAAGAAGCCTGGGAAACAAGCAGGGAGAACTGGAAGTCCTGGCACAGTCAAGGAATTATGATGTGATTCGAATAACAGACACGTGATGGGATAACTCACATGACTGGAGTACTGTCATGGATGGTTATAAACTGTTCAGGAAGGACAGGTAGGGCAGAAAAGTTGGGGGAGTTGCACTGTATGTCAGGGAGCAGTATGACTGCTCAGAGCTCCGGGATGAAACTGCAGAAAAACCTGAGTGTCTCTGGATGAAGTTTAGAAATGTGAGCAACAAGGGTGATGTCATGATGGGAGTCTGCTATAGACCACCGGACCAGGGGGATGAGGTGGACGAGGCTTTCTTCCGGCAACTAACGGAAGTTACTAGATCACAGGCCCTGGTTCTCATGGGAGACTTCAATCACCCTGATATCTGCTGGGAGAGCAATATAGCAGTGCACAGACAATCCAGGAAGTTTTTGGAAAGGGTAGGGGACAATTTCCTGGTGCAAGTGCTAGAGGAACCAACTAGGGGCAGAGCTCTTCTTGACCTGCTGCTCACAAACTGGGAAGAATTAGTAGGAGAAGCAAGAGTGGATGGGAACTTGGGAGTCAGTGACCACAAGATGATCGAGTTCAGGATCCTGACAAAAGGAAGAAAGAAGAACAGCGGAATACGGACCCTGGACTTCAGAAAACAAACTTTGACTCCCTCAGGAAACTGATGGGCAGGATCCCCATGGAGAATAACATGAGGGGGAAAGGAGTCCAGGAGAGCTGGCTGTATTTTAAAGAATCCTTATTGAGGTTACAGGGACAAACCATCCCGATGTGTAGAAAGAATTAATAATTTTATTAAGATAATGTTGAAGTAAAAAGAAAACGGTACAGAGTTTAAGCATAGAAGTTTCTGGTTATCAGGGAATAAGGTACAGATTATCAAGGGGTGCGAAATTCAGTTTAGGAACGGGTGGCATAAGGAATACATAATCTGCAATCACCCGATTTGGGGTAAAAGTTTAACCGGTCAGAGTACAGACATTGAGATACGGAGGTATGTTGTCCATATAATGGCTATGTTCAGGTGTGGAGTATAATGAGTGGATACCATGATGGGGATGGATCTACCCTCATTTGGTGGGATTTAATGTTTATTGAGTTTATGGTTCCAGTTCATATGGTCCAATGGGAAAAAGCCTCTCAGTCCCTTTCCCATAGTGGATGCACGATGCCGTACCTCCTGCTGCTGTCGGTGGCTGGTGATGTGTTCGATGTAGATATCCCTGGATAATTGGATGGTGTCCGAGACCATGAGGCGCCGCATGAGCCGTGCATAGCGTCGACCGATCCCACAGGTCTGCAGCACACGCTGGTTGCAGGGATCCCAAGCGCCCAGGGCTCTGACGATCATGGCGTCCATCTGCACCTCGTAGCCCTTCGCTCTCAGGGTGGCGGCCAGAGGGGCGTATTTTTCCAGCTTACGAGCTCGGGCTTTGAGGAAGGCCGGGCTCCTGTTCTCAAAGGAGACCGTGATGTTAATTTTAGAGTAGCAGCCGTGTTAGTCTGTATCCGCAAAAAGAAAAGGAGGACTTGTGGCACCTTAGAGACTAACAAATTTATTTGAGCATAAGCTTTCCTGAGCTACAGCTGACTTCATCGGATGCATGCAGTGGAAAACATATTGGGGAGATTTATATACATAGAGAACATGAAACAATGGGTGTTACCATACACACTGTAACAAGAGTGATCAGGTAAGGTGAGCTATTACCATCAGGAGAGCGGTGGGGAAAAAGCCTTTTGTAGTGATAATCAAGGTGGGCCATTTCCAGGAGTTGACAAAAACGTCTGAGGAACAGCGGCGGGGTGGGGGTGGGGATAAACATGGAGAAATAGTTTTACTTTGTGTAATGACCCATCCACTTCTAGGGCCTAATCACATCAGCCACACTATCCAGAGGCTCGTTCACCTGCACATCTACCAATGTGATATATGCCATCATGTGCCAGCAATGCCCCTCTGCCATGTACATTGGCCAAACTGGACAGTCTCTACGTAAAAGAATAAATGGACACAAATCAGACGTCAAGAATTATAACATTCAAAAACCAGTCGGAGAACACTTCAATATCTTTGGTCACTCGATTACAGACCTAAAAGTGGCAATTCTTCAACAAAAAAAACTTCAAAAACAGACTCCAAGGAGAGACTGCTGAATTGGAATTAATTTGCAAACTGGACCCCATTAAATTAGGCTTGAATAACTGGGAGGGGATGGGTCATTACACAAAGTAAAACTGTTTCCCCATGTTTATTCCCCCTCCGCCCCCCCGCTGTTCCTCAGACGTTCTTGTCAACTGCTGGAAATGGCCCACCTTGATTATCACTACAAAAGGGCCCCCCCTACTCTCCTGCTAGTAATAGCTCACCTTACCTGATCACTCTCGTTACAGTGTGTAGGGTAACACCCATTGTTTCCTGTTCTCTGTGTATATAAATCTCCCCACTGTATTTTCCACTACATGCATCCGATGATGTGAGCTGTAGCTCACGAAAGCTTATGCTCAAATAAATTTGTTAGTCTCTAAGTTGCCACAAATCCTCCTTTTCTTTTTACAAATGATTAAAGGTCTAAAAAACATGGCTTATGAGGGAAGATTGAAAAAAAAAATGTCTTTTGTTTTGTCTGGCAAAGAGGAGAGTGAGAGAGGACATGATCACAGTTTTCAAGTACATAAAAAATTGTTACAAGGAGAAGGGAGAAAAAATGTTCTTCTTAACTTCTGAGGACAGGACAAGAAGCAATGGGCTTAAATTGCAGCAAGGGAGGTTTAGGTTGGAAATTAGGAAAAACTTCCTAACTGTCAGGGTGGTTAAGCACTGGGATAAATGGCCTAGGGAGGTGGTGGAATCTCCATCACTGGGGATTTTTAAGAGTAGGTTGGACAAACACCTGTCAGGGATGGTCTATATAATACTTAGTCCTGCCTTGAGTGTAGGGGACTGGACTAAATGAGCTCTCAACTGGTCCCTTCCAGTTCTATAATTCTATGTTTCTATAACAATGGCTTATAACCAACTATCACACCTGCTACTGATGTGCTTATAGCCATGTCTAACACATTGTGGAAGTAGATAAAGGGAATTTGGATGCAGGCCTCTGAAATGAGCAGGAGGCAGGCTAACTCTACTTTAATAACACAAGATTTGTAGACGCCGGGATAGTGTGAAGTGAGTGGAAAAGAACTGTGAAAAAGGCTGTTGTGACCTTGTATTAGGTAAGAATAGAATGTAGACTATAAGAGAAATTGGTGAGAAAAATAAGAGATCATGAAGGAATATGTATAAACAATATGCAGCTGTAATAAAGGTATAAATGCTTGCTCTAATTGTTTATCTTCAGAGAGACCTGCCTAGGTGGGGGAAACCCTGTGTCCTAGGGCACTCTCTCCCTCTGTGCAATTGCTTGAGATAATAGAGTGTATCTGACTTGCTGCACCCAAGCTGAGAGTGAGAACTGTGTTTTTCTCCGACACATGGTACTCCTGCATGTGACATGCTTAACGGCATCAATAAATAATTTAAGAACATAAGAACAGCTGTACTGGGTCAGACCAATGGTCCATCTAACCAGTTTCCTGTCTTCCAACAGTGGCCAATGCCAGATGCTTCAGAGGGAGTGAACAGAACAGAGCAATTATCGAGTGATCCATCCCCTGTCTTCCAGTCCCAGCTTCTGATTGAGGGACGCCTGGAGCATGGGGTTGCATTTCTGACCATCTTGGCTAATCATAGAATCATAGAAGATTAGGGTTGGACGAGACCTCAGGAGGTCATCTAGTCCAATCCCCTGCTCAAAGCAGGACCAATCCCCAACTAAATCATCCCAGCCAGGGCGTTCTCAAGCCTGACCTTAAAAACCTCCGAGGATGGGGATTCCACCACCTCCCTAGGGAACCCATTCCAGTGTTTCACCACCCTCCTAGTGAAATAGTGTTTCCTAATATCCAACCTAGACCTCCCCCACTGCAACTTGAGACCATTGCTCCTTGTTCTGTCATCTGCCACCACTGAGAACAGCCGAGCTCCATCCTCTTTGCAACCCCCTTTCAGGTAGTTGAAGACTGCTTTCAAATCCCACCCCCACTCTTCTCTTCTGCAGACTAAATAACCCCAGTTCTCTCAGCCTGTCCTTGTAGCCATTGATTGTCTTATCCTCCCTGAACTTTATCTGTTACACCCTTTGTCAATCATTTATAAGTGAAACCTTAATATAAAATCTGACTCAGAGTTCAGAATATAGGATTCATGATATTGAAGAGCAAATCTGGACAAATGCATATTGTTTGATGAACAGAGTTCCAGTCTGCTCTAACAGCTACAGCTATGCAAATAGCGGAAAGAAGTTGTGCTATAAATATTCATTGCCAATTGAGAGTGAATTTTGATTCACACCATTTCATGGCCATTTGGTTTTCACTTTCTGTGAACATTTAAAGCTTGAAAATTCACTCTAATAAAAAGTTCTAATGAAAAGAAAATTTAGTTCAAATGCTGAAGTGTTCGCCTGAAGCAAACTTCAGAGGTACATTTGATTGAAAAATTGTATTTTAAGATGCATTTGCTAGTTACCTCAGACATCCAAGCAAGGAACAGAAACAATGCCAACAATAAGTAAAAGAAATTTTTTTTAGAAAGCAGGCAAGATCACAAAATTAAATAAAGAGTAAGAATTTCTCTACAGTTTATTAGGTTGCCTCTGGACAAAACAACTCAATAGCTAAAACTTATTAAATTCAATTTTAATGAAGTGCCTTGGTAGTTATACAACCCACTGACTTATCACTTTCTTGGGTGCCACATTACCAAAGAACTTTAGCAGAACTAGAAACCCAGAGAACAAGGGCAGTCTGTATTCTCACAGTTTCCGCAACTTTAATTGATTCTTAAAAGGAAAACTGCATTGGTTGCTGCTGGCTAGGAAATCAGCCGAGGGAATGCACTCTCTGTCTCCTTCTCTTCTTTGGTGAACTGATGAGGAATCTGTTTTCCATTCCTCTTCAGGAAGGCAGTACATCATCACCTTACTATTTCCACAAGGAGGAATTGGCCCGAGAGTGCTGTAGAGCAGGATGTAACAGGACATTCATTTGGCCGCTCGTCTATAGGTACTGATTCTGAAGTCAATGGCAGAGCTCCTATGCACCAAAATGGAGAGGAATCAGATCAAGAGAGAAAGAAGTTTTCCCTGGTGGATGAGGGGCAAACACATCAGTTCGGGAGACAAAGAATGAACCAAGAGGGAGGCAAGGAGCTGCCCACACAATGGTGGGGCTGTTGTCTCTATGTATCCCAAAGAAGTGGCAGCTCTGAAATCAGTCTCGCACTTTTAACCTTTCTGGGCCTGACCCAAAGCCCATTAAAGTCAATGCAAGTCTTTCTGTTGACTTCATAGAATACCAGGGTTAGAAGGGACCTCAGGAGGTCATCTAGTCCAACCCCAAGCTCAAAGCAGGACCAATCCCCAATTTTTGTCCCAGATCCCTAAATGGTCCCCTTAAGGATTGAACTCACAAACCTGAGTTTAGTAGGCCAATGCTCAAACCACTGAGCTATCCTCCCCCTAGGCGCTGGATGAGGCCCTAGATCTGCTACACCGTACATCTGGGATTTTCAGCATGCTTCAGCTAGCCTCTTCCTCCACTTGCTTGGCATTCTGTGCAGTGTGAGCCCTGGCAGCCATTTCCTGTCTTCTGGCTCATCACAGACCGACCAGAACATGTGATGACTGAATGGTCAGAGTGGCACGCGCTCTGGAGTACTAGGGGCTGAAGTCTCTGCATTCAGCATGTCCTTCACGGGGTAGTTCACATATCTGCAATAATGTCCAGCATCTATGACTGGTCATACAGAGGCACAGAGACATCCCTTTCCTCTACATTTGGTTATTTTTATCACATAATCTCAACTAGAAGAATTCATTCATTCATAGAATTCTATTTAATGTGCATGGATTATTTCCCACGCCTTGGATTGGGATCCCTGTTAGAGAGTCAGGGCTCAGCCCTACAGTCCACAGTGAGGCAAATCTGGGCTGCATGGGAGTGTCGCATGTGTTAGTGCTGCTTAATGCCATTTCAGAAACAGGACATCTAACCCTTTCTAGTTTTCCTCAAATGAATCATGGAATATCAGGGTTGGAAGGGACCCCAGGAGGTCATCTAGTCCAACCCCCTGCTCAAAGCAGGACCAATCCCCAATTAAATCATCCCAGCCAGGGCTTTCTCAAGATGGGCCTTAAAAACCTCTAAGGGAGGGGATTCCACCACCTCCCTAGGTAACCCATTCCGGTGCTTCACTGCCCTCCTAGTGAAAAAGTTTTTCCTAATATCCAACCTAAACCTCCCACACTGCAACTTGAGATCATTGCTCCTCGTTCTGTCACCTGGTACCATTGAGAACAGTCTAGATCCATCCTCTTTGGAACCCCCTTTCAGGTAGTCGAAAGCAGCTATCAAATCCTCCTTCATTTTTCTCTTCTGCAGACTAAACAAGCCCAGTTCCCTCAACCTCTCCTTGTAAGTCATGTGCCCCAGTCCCCTGATCATTTTCGTTGCCCTCCACTGGACTCTCTTCAATTTCTCCACATCCCTTCTGTAGTGGGGGGCCCAAAACTGGACACAGTACTCCATATGTTGCCTCTCCAGTGCCGAATAGAGGGGAATAATCACTTCCCTTGATCTGCTGGCAATCCTCGTACTCATGCAACTCAATATACCGTTAGGCTTCTTGGCAATGAGGGCACACTGCTGACTCATATCCAGCTTCTCATCCACTGTAACCCCTAGGTCCTTTTCTGCAGAACGGCCGCTTAGCCATTAAGTCCCTAGTCTGTAGTGGTGCATGGGGTTCTTCCGTCCTAAGTGCAGGACTCTGCACTTTTCCTTGTTGAACCTCATCAGATTTCTTTTGGCCCAATCCTCTCGTTTGTCTAGGGCCCTCTGTATCCTATCCCTACCCTCCAGCATATCTACCTCTCCTCCCAGTTTAGTGCCATCTGCAAACTTGCTGAGGGTGCAATCCATGCTATCCTCCAGATCATTAATAAAGATATTGGACAAAACTGGCCCCTGGACCGACCCTTGGGGCACTCCACTTGATACCGGCTGCCAACTAGACATGGAGCCATTGATCACTACCCGTTGAGCCCAACGATCTAGCCTGCTTTCTATCCACCTTATAGCCCATTCAGCCAATCCATACTTTTTTAACTTGCTGACAAGAATACTGTGCGATACTGTATCAAAAGCTTTGATAATGTCAAAATATATCACATTCACTGCTTTCCCCATATCCACAGAGCCAGTTATCTCAGCACAGAAGGCAATCAGGTTGGTCAGGCATGATGTGCCCTTGGTGAATCCATGTTGACTGTTCCTGATCACTTTCCTCTCCTCTAAGTGCTTCAAAATGGATTCCTTGAGGACCTGCTCCATGATTTTTCCAGGAACTGAGGTGAGGCTGACTGCAATGACCGCAATGGTCTTTTACTTCCTTTGCTCTGGGCATTACTGTACTTCTGGACTGATAGACATTTTATTGGATGCTTTCTAGGTTCTCTCACGTATAACATCTTTTCTCTTTTAACTAACAGTTTTTCAGTTCTGTAAAGCTCAGCTCTTAGCAGGACTTTGAAGACAACAGCAGAACAAGAATTAAGTTCTATCATTTAGTTTGCATATGTCACTCTTTTGAACCAGTGGGTTTCCAATCCCTGGGCCTGGAAAGAGACTTGCTTTTTAAAATCACTATTCAGGCGTCCTTAAGAAACTGGACTCAAGAGACTGGGGCAATTTCCAAAGCACAGCAAAAGGAAAGGAAAGGATTGCATTCAAAAATATTTTATTTTGCATAAATATTATGTCTGTAAAGTGTTAATGTATGTGTAATTTTCTCAGTCATGGAGGAAGAATGAAGCTCCTTGAGAGGCTGGGTCCTTACTATGAAAATTAACCCATGGTTGTACAAGTTGTAGTTTTTTTAAAGATGGAGAAGGAGCACTGGTAAAGACATGCCTGATGGTGTTGGATGACGACATCCCACAGTGTTCAAGCAGCTTCCCCCCAGGAGAACAGAGCATGCTGATACCCGGAAGAGGGTGGAAGCAAAGCAGCAGCTCGGATCACAGTGCTCATGGTCTAATCAGCCAATAAATTACTTGCTACCGCATTTTGCTTTGCTTTGTTTTATCAGCACCTCCTAGCTAGCACCTGCACAGCCCCTAGAGAACCAGCTGCCAGCAGGCCAGTGATCTGATTCAATTACGCAAAAGGGATTATGGTGCCTGGAGTGGGATTACCCAGGTGCTGGATGTAAAGTGTGTGCTCAAGTGCTTTGCTGGGCTGGGGCCTGGAATGGGATTAATTTTTTGTGGCCTCCAAAACAAATCTTAGTAGCAGTAGTAGGCAGCATTGCTCTGAAACAGGGTCACAACATGCAGAGCCCCGCAGGAGCCAGGCAGCGAGCAGCACGTGACGTAAGCAAGCATGCTGGCCCTTGAAGGCCAGTCCCAGAGGGCCTGTTACAGGGCCTCAGTCCCTTGAAAGGTCTGGGGGCTGTAGGCCAGGAGGCAGGCCCTGACTGAACAGAGCCAACTGCGAAGGCGGGAGCAGGATATGAGAGAGTGTTCTGGTCTCAGCTGGGGAGAGATTGGGTAGATCAGCAGCTGGGAGGGAAGCGCTTCAGAGCTGGGATTGGAGCCCCAAAGACAGGTCAACATGGGTAGTGGCCTTGGGAGCCAGAGAGAGGGACAATTTGGAGCTGGAGAGAGGACAGCCTCTTTGCAGTATGTGACCCGAGTGGCAAAGGCCCTGGGTTCCCCCATGATGACCCCAGCATAAGGAGAAGGATTTTAGTCCAAGGGAGAAGGAACTGCTGGATTTCTTGCACTGTCGCAAAACCGAAGCATACAAAAGTCATGAATCAGAGGCCAAAAAGTGTCAGCATTTTAAAAATCATAAATGGGGTCTGTCTTTGACGTCTAGTCTGAGCCTTCAGGACGCACTCAGGCCACATTTTCAAGCTTTCCTCAGCAACCGTGACAGCTAGAAATGTGATGTTTTAGAAAAGGAAGCAGAAACTTGCCTGCAGTCCCTCCATTCCCACAGCCAGAGCTTCAAGGAACACACTAAATATTGAGAGACCCGCAATACAATTGCAAAGGTTGGCATCACTGGGCTTGCTGTGCCCTTGGATTTCATTGAAGGGGACAATTTTTATTTTGTACTGAGTATCAGGGCCTCAAATCTCCCCACCTGCTGCTCAGGGTCAACATGTCCAGGGGAAGTAAGGGACAGCCACACACCTGGCCAAGGGTCTGAGTAAGCGGACCCAGTCACAGGTGGCCACATTCAGAGCCAGTGTAAATGGGGAGTCCATCCACTGCATCCAGAATAGCTGCTCCATCAAGGGTGCCATCAGTGTAACTAAGGCTTTGTCTGTGCTGGAGAAATGACTGGATGACCTTCTGAGGTCCCTTCCAACCCTGATATTCTATGATTTAAATGTCCCCGGAGAACTCAGTGACCTGGCAAGCTCCTCGTGCCGACGCACACCTGCTACACGGTGATGGTCAGGGAGGGCACTATCAGTGTGACTTCACCTCTTGTATCAGAAGAAAATTTTGGGGTGAAACTGACTGACCCAGCTGCTCTGCCAGCTCCCTCATCTGTTTACCCCGAGTCCTTCACCTGCCTGCATCCGTGCCCCTATTGAGATTCCCTCCCTCCATAAACATGTCCGTCCTGTGTGAGGCACACTCTTCTCCCTCTGCGCCAGGACACGGAGTTTCCACAAAGGGCTCTGTGACGGGGCTCCGCTCACAACCCGAGCACCCCCTGCCGGTGGTCTCGGAGATCAGCTGTGCAGGTCACTACACCCACTCCCAGTGGTGCTGCACCTGCTGTCACTTCGCTCCCGGACCCACATCTCTCCAAGGACCACAGCGTCCTCTTCATGACACAGCCCTCCAGCCGTGCCGGGATCTGCACGGCCACTCCGGGGCCCGTACTGCAGTCCCCCTGTCCAGCCACTTTGTGGTGAGTGGGGGGGACTCGGGCCAGCTCACTACTCTGTGCCATGGCCAGGGACCTCTGTGGCCCCCAGAACCTGCTTCTATCAGCTCTCTCTAGCTTCCCCGATCCCTGCCAGTAGCATTGCTCTGTCTAGGGGGCTGGCGCACCTTCCTCTTGCTAGGAACTTCACCTTGCCTCCCTGAGCTCTTCTCTGCAGCTCTTCTTAAATGGGCCTGCCAGGCCCTGATTGGCTGCTCCTCGCAGCCCCCCTCCTCCACCCCATTGGCTGCTTTCCGTGCACCCTCCCTAAGGCTCGATTAACCACCGACAGGCCAGTGTGGGGCAGACACCCCATTGTAGGGTCACTGAAGGAGAGGACAGCAGTTCCAGTCTCCGTGCCGCACCGTGTGCCCAGGCAGTGGAAGCAGCAAGGGGAATGAGCAGATCTGAAGTAAGAGAACACACCTAGCTGGTACAGCAGCGTGACGCACAGGAGTTGGAGCCAAAGTTTTTAATTTCCTTGCTTTTGTGAATTTAGATTGATCCTTAATCTTTTCTAAAAATTGTACGACATTAATATTTGTAAAAAACTTTACTAATTTAATTTGCCTTCTCACTGCTACATGGTGATGACTCACTCTCACTAGGCTGTTGTTCACAGTATGCAACAGTGATATGTGGTGTTTGTCACAGCAATTTCATTAGTCTGGTTTTAGATCTTGATACAGCATATCAGTATATTAACATTTCCACTGTAAAATGGGGCTTGTAATTAACAGATCTTTAAATAGCAGTGACATAGCAGTATCTTTCTCTGTTGAAAATATCAAGCAGCAGCCATAGTCTTCTGCTAATTAAAATGGATTCTGGTCAATACTTAGCATTTTTCTACTACAAAGCAAATAAAAAAATCAATAATTAAGAGGGGAAAATTGAGAACTTCCTGAGCTGCTGTGACTTTGATTTGTGGAAATGTTTAACTTGGTTCATGAATTGGATACCTTTATGAAGTTCTCTATAAAGTTATTTAGATTGTAAACTCCAGGGGAGGGACTTTCTTTCTGTTGTATTTCTAGAGCCCCTAGCACCAGGGGGCTGATGTCTTGAGGCACTCCCACAATACTCGCCTATGGAAATGAAATGCAGACTATATGTACATCATCCTGTGCTTTGGAGACACTTCTCCACTGCTCACACAGGTTCCCATTCTCCACATTTAGTAATGGAGACTCCTTCTAAGCTCTCTAATGATTCCCTCCCAACTTGCCAATTCTGTAAATTCTCAACTCTCATCAATGGTGCAATTTCTGGACAATTTCTTAGTGTTGTCTGTTTCCCCACTGACTTGTGTGGTTTCTCTGGAATCCGTGTGTCTCTCTTTGGCTGCTCATATCGGTTTTGTTGTAGATTATTTATTTGTGCTACAGATCATTAGGAGACTTTCCGTAAGTGGGAGGTCAGTCTCCCTGCAACGTGACTGTGTTCAAACAGCACTTTCTAGCTCCACACGGCTACTCCCCAGGTGTACTCAGTCTCACCTGATCTCTGCAGTGAGGGCACTTAGTGTAGGCTCCCTGGAACTCTTAGCCTTGCAAGGACTACGAAGACATGGTGAAGGAGGCGGCTTCTGTTCTAACTCACAAATCATTAGCAGAAAAGCTCCAAGTGCTGGGCCAATTCTGTCCTCAGTGAGAGCCTTTAAATCAACCTGCATTGCTCCTTGGGTTCCTTTTAGCCACTGTGTCAAGTTTACACCTCTCATTCACAACAACCGGGCGCTGCACAATCCAGCCCCAGGCCCAAACCGAGACCTCCTGTTTGTTTAGTCCCCTTGCCTTCTTTGCTCTGCTTGTGGTGACTAACCTTTTATTGCCTTCTCCATCTCCCATCTAGGTGTCTTCTTGGGTATATCTATGCCGCGATAAAACACCTTCAACTGGCCCTGGTCAGCTGATTCGAGAGCATGAGACTTGGCTTGTGGGGCTATGTAATTTCAGTGTGGACATCCTGAGCCCAGGCTCTGGGACCCTTCCCCCACCCCCTATTGTAGGGTCCTAGAGCCTGGGCTCCAGCCCACACTCACACGTCTACACTGCAATTGTATAGCCCCACGACCTGAGCCCCGCAAGCTCATATCAGCTGACACAGGCCAGCCATAGGGGTTCTATTGCAGTGTGCCCATAGCCTTACACGCTCCCCTAAGCCATGGAGTGATTCCCCCAGTTCTAGCCCACCAAACCCTTGTCTTCTCATCCAAATCCTGACTGGAGTCCCCGCCCGCCCCAACCTTGCCACCCCCAAACACACACATGGGAAATAACATATTGCAAGACTGACAAATAACCTCAACCCAGTGGGGCTTGTCCCTCAGTCTCTCCTCCATGGTAAGAGCTCCAGAGAAGAGAGGAACCCAGAAGCTATTGCCCGGTTGAGCTGCACTCAGTGCAGAGAGTGGGGAGAGTTCAAGGATGGCTTTAAATTGGCCAGAGAGTCAATCTGCCCCCTGGATAAATGAGCAGTTTCTCTGATTTACCCCCAGGGATGGTCCCGAGGGAGCTGTTCCAGGAGCTGGCAATCACCAGGGAGTGGGGATGCCCTGGCCTTGCACCTTTTCCCCGGAACGCCCCTCACACCGGGGTAGTTTTACATTCCATGGAGCATCAGACCCTCAGTGTTTCCCGCTGCGGGCAGTGCAGCCTCCCTCTTGGCACCTGTCTCTCCTCCAGCGACGAGCACGTCACCTGCGCTTATGAGAGAATAATCCGATTGCCAGGCTTCAACTGCGACACGCCTCCGGTGGGAGGGTGGCTGAGCTAGGCTGCGTGAGTACTGCCTGGTCTTCGTGCAGATCTAAGGAACTCATTTTACCCTCAGGTATTTAAAACAGGCTATTTAGCACCCACACTACTTCACATTCATAAATGGTTTAAAAATGAAAAAGCACCAAGAAAGGCTGGTTGAGTGTGATTAGAACCCATCTGTCTGGGGGCTGCACAGGGACAGGGGCTGGTTTCAGCCACCTCTGAATGTAAGATAGGAACCAAGGAAGTGGCATGAATGTCCCGGCCCCACCACCAGGGGAAGTATTTGCAGCGGGGGGAGGGAGGGGAGCATTGGTGAGTACTGACAGGGATGTGTTTAGTCTTTTGAGTCCATACAAATGGTGAGAAACAGCATCTGGGATGACCCTGACCCCACTGAAATTAAGGGAAGTTTTTCTATTGATTTCAGTGGGGCCAGGTTTTCACCCCAACACTCAGGACAACTCACCGGTTTGATCCTCAATGCCAGAGAAGTCACAGTAACAAACAATTAGTCTGGGCCAATTCATAGTCTGGCCGGAGTGCAAAACACAGCTCCAATTCAGCTTGGAATCCCTTTGTCCATCAATTGATTATTATTTTCCAGCACAAAAAGAACCAAATCAGTTCAAAGAGAAAAGTGATAGGGAGAAACCAGATAAATACAAACCAGGGAAGGGCTCCAGTGGGACAATCCCACTCTGAGTTGGCCAGTGATTTGGCCGGACTAAGCTAGAACACAACCTCCTTCCCTGGGCAGTTCTGTCAGTAACGCACCCACTCTGATCACCGGGTGTGGTCAGAGCTAAGGCCATTTGGGCTGTGACCGCAGCTTGTCTTTTGAGGGAAAGTCACTGCATGACTGATAAAGGAAACAATAAAGGGGAAGGAATTTGTTAGTCCTGTGAGGAACCTTTCCTCATAGGTTGGGTGTCTAAACCTTTTCGTTGCTCTCTTCTGGACTCTCTCCAGCGCAAATCTTTCTTACAGTGCCCCCCGCCCCGCCCCGTGCTCCACCTGAGCCCCCACCATTGTCTAGGAAGGTGCAGCAGCTAGCACCCGTGTCTTGCCCATGCCCCAGAATGGAATTGGCCTTTTAGCAATTGCATCACATTGTTGACTCATATTCAGTTTGTCATCCACTGTAACACCCAGGGCCTTCTCAGCTGTACTTCTTCTGAGCCAGTTAGTCTCCGTTTTGTAGTCATGTATTTGATTTTTTTTCTTCCTAAGTGTTGTACTTTGCACATGTCTTTGCTGAATTTCATCTGGTTGATTTCAGACCAATTCTCCAATTTGTCAAGGTCGTTCTGAATTCTAATCCTGCCCTGCAAAGTTCTCAGCTCCCTCCTCATTCTTCTCTACCCCCAGCTGTCTTCTCTGCCTGGAAGCTGGGTGGCTTCTGAAAACACCGTCTGGAAGGAACTCTTCCAGTCTTTCCTCTGACCCCACCCTGACTTTGACTGAGCTCTCCCTTCTGGGGGTTGGTTATATTAGCGAACTGGGCCACGTTAGGACCTGTGCTAGCTGACGACACAAGCCGTGGTGTTTAACATCATGTCAGCTGGTTGTAGTTCGCCCAAGTGTCCTTGACCATACTTGGGGAGAAAGCTTGGCCCCACTGCAACCAATGGAAAAATTGTCATTGGCTTCAATGGTGCAGGATTTCACCCTCAGTGTGTCACACTGTGTTAGTTAGTGTTGGTTTTAACATGACCTCTTCGTCTAGGGAAGATGAACCCCTTTTCTGCCTCAAGCCCCTTCCTTGTCCCCCAATCCCATCCACTTGCTCCTTCTCTCCCTCACCTTTCAGCACTCTCACCCCTTTCTCTCTGCTGCTATTATCACTACACTTATTATTTGTATTCCTGTAGCACCAAGGGGCCCGAGTCATGGCCACGACCCCATTACACGAGATGCTGCACCAACACAGAACAGGAAGATGGTCCCTACCCCCAGGAGCTGACAATCAAAGTGTACAACAGGAAATAATAGATGTCCATAGAAAGAGAGGGGAGTACAAATGAACAGTGAGCACAAACTCTTAGCGCCTGCCACCTACACTCTCATTTGCCCACTCTACGCCAACAAAGCTTGATTAAGTCACTAAGCATCTCCCCCAGCTACGTCAAAGGTGTTCTCCTCTAGGGTTATTGTGTTCTGTTACCTAGGGCACATGGAACCCATGTGAAGTCCTATTACCAATGACAGATAGCTGGCTCCTGCACCATGCACCGGGCTGAGAAGGAATTCATGTAAGAGGGAATAGTTTTCCATCTCCAAACTGTCCATACACCAGGGCTGATGAGCCTAGTAGGGTGAAATTTATATTCACATGTATGTGTCTATCCTGGGAAAAATAAATCCATCCCCCTACCAGTCTGCATTCTGTGGCCATCCTGGGGATTTCTGAGCATCACTCCAGTAAGGCTGCAGAGTGAGACCAGTGAATGCAGACGGCGAGCGAGGTCTTTGGCATGTACCAGTGCTGTGTTAACACTGATTTGCTTTTGCTGGTATGCACATAAAACATCACTGTGTATATCAGATTTCTGGCTAAGGCCTGGTCATTGGCTCAGTTCAGCTGTGACCATTTGCCTCCTTTCTACACCAGCTTCTCCTTGTTTCCCCTTGCTCGCCCAGCTTGTGTGTGTGCCAGCTCCTCCAGGCAGTGAGCCACTTTGCTTTAATTTTAATTTCTGCTTTATGAATGCTACAGTGTCCTAGCTACTTTTATGAGATGGGCACTTTATATGCAGATGAAATAATAAATACTCATGAAAAGCTTGAAGCAAAGGCTTGCAAAGAAAGATTTATGCAATATTACATCTGGAGTAGATAGAGTATTATGGCTACGGCAGGCAATATATTACACATCACTGTGTTCGGAGTCAGCAATGAGGCAAAGTGGTGTGTTCTTTCTTTATTGCTCAGTGTGACTAATATGAATAGAATAATTGACTTGGAGAGTGTAAATACTATCAGATACATAAACAAACGATATGTTACAGCTGGACATTGTAAGTGTGGTGATAATATCCATGTGATCAATTGCATTTATCATGCTTGTTTGCCTCGCCTACATGAGGCCCAGGAATCCATTTCCCTCAAGAATTTATTCTGACAATCTAGAAGTCTAAGACTCCTCAGACAGCTGAAATCAGTCTGAGGAAAAGATACTTCCTCCTTTGCCCGCCTAAAGAAGTTTTCTTCATTCACGGAAGGATGCACTCCCGAACCGCAAGAGCTAATTTTGGTCATTTCGAGAGGTGTTTTAAATGAGCTAGTTACAAATTCTCTTCTACGGAGTCCTGAGTTGTTGGACTCATGGGATTAAGTCACCTGGCATTCTAGCCAGATGAATACAAAAAATAGCCTAAATAAAATGGAAAACTGTCCCAAACTATTCTAGACTCCTCCTTCTGTGTCCTCTGTGGCTGATGGTGTACGTGATTATTATCTGTGACAACCTGCATAACACGCTCATGGCTTGTCCAGTCATGAGTCAAATAGCCATGCCAAGTGCGTAGCACACGTTTATGACATAATGATTACATGTGTATATTCACAAACCGACAAACTCCATTACACGTCAAGAGAGGCTGCTCACCAACCTAAATTCAAAGATCAAGCAATGAGCAGCTAAGGAATTCAAGCAATTCCCCACCACAATATAATCCTTCACCACTTGCCACCACCCACTCCAATTTACATTAACACAGCCTTCATAGCGTTTCTTCAAATTTACTAACACATATATGGTTTGCAGCATTAAAAACACACTCCTTTGTCACCAAGGGTGGACTTGGCCCTGCAGTGCTGGCCATGTAAAATTCCCTCTCTCCCACAAAAGAGAGCATTTATCAAAGGAATTCAAGGGTAGACAATACTATTCACCCTGTGGGAAAGGAGGAGTTTTAAAAGATCTAAGCCTTTCTAGAGTAAGTGCTGTTCCAGTGAGTGAAGGTTAGAATAGCCTTTACCTTTACAGTCAATGACTTCTGAGGGTTTAAAGTTCTAAACATAACATTGCATCAACATAAAGTTTCATATTTAGTTGCAATAGTAAAAGTTTGTGCCCTACATTTGAAAGTAAAAAGCATCTTCTGGTTGGTTAAACAGACAAAAGCTATATTTTTGTTCTCAAAATTCTCTTTAGATCAAAATTAATACAATTGCTTATAATAGACTCTACTCCTAATTCCTCGAATATAACAATAATTTGATCTGATGGTGCATTAGGTGCCAGCACTGAGATAAAAGTTAGAGGCATTCTATGCGAGTATGTGCTTGCCTCAGAATATAATTTTTTAAATTGCTAATTACTTGATATTTTGCATTTTACAGATAAAGTCCCTATTTCTTATCCCCACAAAAGCATTTCAGAAGATTAATTAGCTCTTCATTAATAAATAATTAAGCATTTTATCTGCTCATTGCCCAAAAGCAATTGTAAATTTGATGTTACTAATTCGATGTCCTGCGACCAGCCCTGCTTGAAGAATTCTTTGTAAATCAGGCTTATGATATATTTGCTGCAGTTTGCTTGTCTCTCATTTCCTTTTAATTGTTGCAAACGATAATCCGGTTACATGAATTATATGCACCATCAGAGAAAACAAGAGGGCCAGCATTCACCCCCTAGTGCAGCCTTTCCAGAGGGGAATTGATCGAGCACTGTGCTGCAAGGGACAGCAGGGATCACGGGAGGACCATTTCAGGAGGGGTCTTGAGTCTGAGTGGATCCAACACAGGGAGTGTGGAGCCCCCTGTGCTGCACTCCTGCACTGGGCCCGCCCGTCCTCAAGCATGTTCATGCGGCCTAGGGGCAAGCAGAGACATGGGGGAGGTAGCCCGTGAGGCTAGCTTGCCTTTGTTATATTCACCGCTTTGCATTATATGCAGCAGTAATGCAAGGAACCTCCAGGCCTGTATCCTGTAAGTGGGCCCCCCACTACAAGAGGGATGTGGACAAATTGGAGAGAGTCCAGCGGAGGGCAACCAAAATGATCAGGGGACCGGGGCACATGACTTACGAGGAGAGGCTGAGGGAACTGGGGTTATTTAGTCTGCAGAAGAGAAGAGTGAGGGGGGATTTGATAGCAGCCTTCAACTACCTGAAGGGGGGTTCCAAAGAGGATGGAGCTCAGCTGTTCTCAGTGGTGGCAGATGACAGAACAAGAAGCCATGGTCTCAAGTTGCATTGGAGAAGGTCTAGGTTGGATATTAGGAAACACTATTTCACTAGGAGGGTGGTGAAGCACTGGAATGGGTTACCTAGGGAGGTGGTGGAATCTCCATCTTTAGAGGTTTTTGAGCCCTGGCTTGACAAAGCCCTGGCTGGGATGATTTAGTTTCTCATGGCAACTGATGGCCTGGGCCCTTCCCCCCTGCAAGGTGAGAGCTAAAGGGTTGGAGAACAAAGGAATCAGGTGACCTTCTGGCCCGGGAAAGGGACAAAGCCCAGAGGAGGAGGGGCTGGAGGGGGAGTCAGGTTGGGGCTGGCTGGGGACGAGGAGTGAAGTGCAGACGGGGTTGTCTGGCTCACTACCCCCCAAAATGGACCCAGCTGAGGGGTCCTGTTCTCTGCCCTACAAGCTCTGTGTTAGACCATGTTCCTGTCGTCAAATAAACCTTCTGTTTTACTGGCTGGCTGAGGGTCCCGTCTGACTGCGGAGTTGTGGGGGCAGGATCCTCTGGCTTCCCCAGGAGCCTGCCTGGGCGGACTCGCTGTGGAAAGTGCACGGAGGGGCAGGGGATGCTGAATGCTCCGAGGTCAGACCCAGGAAGGGGGAAGCCGGGTGAGCTGTGTGTCCTGCAGACAGGCTGCTCACAGAAAGGAGACTTCCCCAGAGTCCTGCCTGGCTTCGTAGGGAGCAGTTCCAGAGCATCGCCCAGGGACTCCGTGACAGTGACTCCTATGGATGTCATTGGGACTGGCCTGGCCTTTAAGTGGTGTGCGAAGGCCACTAGGTCCAATCTGACAGGATCCGGTCCACAGACACTAGGGTTAAACTGGATGTGCAATTAAACGAGAATTCTGAGTACAGAAGTGGACAGCTGCATTAACCACTATGTAAACAAGTGTAACCTTTCCGCCAGACCGAGTTGATAGCAGCAAAGGCCGGGTTCAGTACACAGGGGTTCCCTCTCTTCAAAGCAAACGCAAAACTGTCTCGAGCCCCCACCCAGTGACCTGGGAAAATCTTACACACACCCCTGGGTGCCTCAAAGAGGTGATACTTCCCCTCTCGCAAGCACAGAGTCTCGGTGTAGCAGAGAATCTTTAATAACATGAGGAAAACGACATCAGCATTAAATTGGGGAAACACCACAACTAGGGTTCATCAACCAAACCATGAGCAAAGACCCACCCCAGCAAATTGGGCCATGTCCTTTCCCTTGGGTTCTTGAGTCCCACAACCCAAACGTCTCTTGAGTCCAGCAATCCACAAATCACCCAAAGTCCAAAAACTCCAACAACCTAAAAGTCCAACCCCAGAGTTTAAAAGTTCATCTGCAGAGTGTTACTTCCAGTCTGGGTGAAAATGAGTGTGTGGGGGGGTGTGGGGGGGAAGAGGTAAGGGCACCTTACATGATCTGAAGCTGACTGCCCGGCAGCTCCATAGGGCTTCACTCCGATCCGCTCCACGAGCCGCTCTGCTCCGCTCCACCAGCCGGCCCACGAACTGCTCTGCTCCGCATCCCACAAGCTGCCCCCGCCTTCCCATGAACTGCTCCGCCAGCCGGTCCACAAGCCGCTCCAGCCATCCCATGAACTGCTCCGCTCCACAGTAGATCTTCAGGCTCCCCACTACTTAACACAGTGCTCAGTGATTTCAACTCTTAGTAATTTTAGCTCTTTAGTGATTTCACCTGGTAGTAGTGGGAGCCTCAGTGCTGGGGCACCATAAGGCCAAAGTGAATTCAGCTCAGCACCTGTAACTAGACTCCTAATAGACCCAAAATTAGCTCTAATGTTCCACAGTGGAGAGAGGCAGAGGTGCAACTGATGTTTCAGTCCCTCACAAAGGGGCCCACACCACCAGGTACTAATTAATTAATTAATTAATAAATAAATAAATAAATAAATATCTACCTCTCAATTCACAGAGCTTTGGAACCCATGTCCCTTGCCTAACGAGTGGTACTTAGTTGATGGCGAGTCCCTCCATCATAACAAAAGGCCAAGTACAGTTCCACTGTCCTTGATTCCCATAATCAGGGTAATAACAATTTATTCTTCCTGCCCCAATAACAGAGACACTGGGGATCCCACAGCAGCCAAAGTGACCATTTGGGCAGCTGTGGCCTCATTCTAGGCGGGGTGGGTGTGCCTATGCAAATGAGATCAGCCCCTGAAGTTCTTTTCCACAACTTGCCACACCTCACCACCAGATGTCAGGGTGGAGCTCATCCTGACTCTGCTTACACAAGTTATAGGTTTCCTGAGCTCATTTACTTTGCTTCATTACAAAGCTATTCATAACCGCCATGGGGTAAGTTAGGAGATCAAGATTTTTGACCTAGGAAATAGTCAAACAAAGCCAAAGGCAAACAGACTCAAAGTCAATGGTGCAAGAATAATATATATTTCTAAAGGCTTCCAAACATATACAGCAGCTCTTTCCCCACAATGTCACCTCATTAAAATGCTAGCAATAACTGTGAAAGGCTACAGAAATAGGGCATTTCAAAAGTATGTTGGCTCTATATATTTCCTCCCCCCTCCAATACTGTGATGTCCATAAGTGTAACATGAAAGAGAATCTAAAACAATTGTTACTAGAAGATATTACCCTTTGTTATTAGTGTGCGGGCATTCCACAACGGATCAGCCATGGCCATAGGCAAATAACTTCTCTTCTATTGGCTCCTGGTCCGGAATCAGTGGTTGTAGGGTTCACGGTGGCAGAAGCAGCTCATTCCTGACCTACCAGAATCCCGATCATACTGTCGCAGTCTGACTCTAGAGCCACAGCGTGTACGCAAAGGGCCAAACCCTGTTCTCATGCACGCAGGTGTGAACGTGAACTATCTCCCTTGAAGCCAATGGAATTACAACAGTTTTGTACACTGCTGCAAGTGACAACAGAGCTTGCCAAAGGGGCCTAATGTTACATCCAAGTACAGCCGTCCTAAGGAAGGGTTTTGTATTCGTAGGTAACCTTGGGAAGTAACTGTCGAAGGCACGAATGGTGGTGAAGCAACTAACTGCTGCCTAGCACACTGTCAGAACTTGTTTTTAACCATCTGTTTCCTAAGTATCTTTTAACACTCTTTTCCCTCTGCTGCTGCTGTCACACGACTTGTAAATTTGTAACACAGGCTTTGTAACAATTCACCATCTTTAACATGCTCTGCAGCAAATCTGTTAGCAGTTGAGGTCAAGCTAAGAGACAAAATATGTATAAATGGGTCACAATGACAGAAGCATCCTGCTAATGGGTGTTATCAGATGGGGACAAACACACAGGTGTGTTGATATGCAATGTTCTGAGGACAGGTTATTACCTTGTGCATTGCTGACAGAAATCAGTGTCAGATTGTCTGCCTTGCAGCACTCTCCGCTATTTACCCAGGAGACTCTGCAGTTGCTTTTCACGCCCCCACGCCCCCCCCCATTGGCGAGTGATGTCCAGACACCAGCCCAGGGGTGTTCATACCCAAGGTAGGGCTGGCTTGCACCACTGCACTCCTGAAGGGTTCCCCTGGGGCAGGCAACCGGCACATGCAGCTGCAGCTCGGAGAAGAGACCTGCGTGGGGGAGGCTGTTAAAAAAATCCGATTTTGGGATTGCTCTGGCCAGCTGCAGCCCCCAGGCGACGCAGATCTGCAGAGTTCCCCGGACACTGGGCACCTTGATCTCTAGGCAGGTGCTGAACCACCATACTTCTGAAGTCTCTTTATAAAAATGCAGAAACATGTAAAAACCATGTAAGCAGAACCTGTCTCAAGTCATCGGCAAGCCCAGTGCCGTCACACGCTGTCCCTCAGCAGCAGTGCCATGAACGGCCCTAATGCAGCAGCCTCCTCTGGCTTCTGCAACCTGACAGAAATGTCTCCTGACTGGGAACAAACATCTCAACCTGGAGCAGACCAGCCTGAGAACAGGCCTGGTGCCAGCCTGGAAGGCGAATGTGGGGAGTGGCCCATGTGCTGGAGTGGCCAACTCAGGGTTGCTGCCATACGCTGAGCGGTGCAGGGAGGAAGCCAGAGAAGGGCAGGCAGCTGGGCTGGGGCTGCTAGTTACCTTAGCATTATGTTCCCTGTCACCTTCCTGGCTTTGCAGTTGAGAGCAAAGAACCCTGCCAGGCCTCTCTGATTACCTTTGCACATTGCCTGGTGCCGAGCGGATTTGCTCCCTTGCTTCCACAGGTGGTTTGAAAAGGGGCGTTCATGCGTACGCTGAGCTAATGAAGCTCTCCAGCTCGCTCGCTGGGAGACGTGCTGGGAGGGAGGGGGTCTGGCAGCAAGGAATGCCCTGCAGTGAGCCGGTGAAAGTCCCCACACTGTGAGGCCAGGGTCCCTGGCAAAGCGCCGCACGGGGTGTCTCATGGAATTAATTAATCCGCTAAGCGCCTCGCTCCAGAGAGCGGGGACTGGCCACAGGCCGGCCGGGGGGTGACAGGTGGGCAGCGGGACTACACTTGCTGTGCGCCGTCGGCTATGCACAGTGCGGATTGAGGTTTCCTGGCGCTTTGGGCTAGAGCAAGTGGGGCCCCTCCCTACCCCTTGCACCTGTGGGCCCACCCCCGTTCTGCCACTCCTGTCTGTGGCCCCGCCAACAGCCCCACCCTTTCTGCCACTTCCCTGGCCCGCCCCTGTTCCACCCAGGGTGCCCCCCAGAACCATTTCCCCCTTTCTATCCCTCCCCTCCACTGCAGCCCCAAGACCAGAGAAGCTCTGTCCCCACCATGGCCCTCGGTGCACCGCGGAGTGAGAGCTCCTCCAGGCCCAGGACCACATCGGGGGTCCAGGGCCTGGGGCTTCCCCCACCACCCCTGGCCTTCTGCAGGGGACCAGGGTCGGGGTGCTGGAGCGTCTCCCGCCCCGCCCACTCAGCACGTCTGCCAAAGGGTGGGGTTGAGCATGGGGGGTTCTGCCAGGGACAGGATATGGGGCTGCTGTGGGGAGGGGGTTCCCTTGCCTGGCGGCTTCTGCCAGGGAGTGGGTCGGGGGAATGCTGGGGTGGCTTCCACCAGGAAGGGAGTCAGGGGGACTTCTTGGGGGCTTCCCCCACCCTGCAGCTTCTGCTGGGGTTGAGGGGGCGCTGCAGGGCCTTCCCCCGTCCCGCCCGGCTCTGCTGTCATGGAGCAGGGTCAAGGCATGGGGGCTTCCCTGCCCCACCTGCTGGGCGGCGGAAGCCGGGGGCCCCCAATTGGCCAGGGCCACTGGGCACGAGCCCCATGGGCCAGTGGCTAATCCGCCCCTGACGAGGCATGATATTCTGTGCCAGCACCGATAGCCAGGGACAGGTGCTGAACTGATAAGCTGACTTTACAAACACAGAGCTGGACCATGGCTTCGCCCTGAGCACGGGACGCCGCATTCGCTGGGCTGCCCATGAAGCTGAGCCTGTGACTTTCAGGGGGAACCCAGCATCACCGCTACACCTGGCACAGAATCAGGGCAGATTAGCCACTGGCCCAACGCAGCCAGTGCCGAGGGGCCCCGGCCAACTGGGAGCCCCCACGCCCCGACCTGCTCCGTCCACCCAGCGCTCCTGCTGTGGAGCAAGGGAAGCCCCCGCACCCTAACCCCACTCCCCGGCAGGAGTGCCAGGAGGCGGTGGGGACTGCAGGCAGAAGGAGTGGGGAGGGGCCCCCACTTGCTCTGGTCCAGGGCCCCACAAACCCGTAATCTGCCGCTGCACAGGATATGCCTCTGAACAAGGGCGGGGCGGGGGGGGATGTAGTGACCCCGGGGGGCTTGTTCACCTCCCTACATTACCACCTGTGCTGAAGGCGCCCGTGCAAGGACGTCAGTGGGCATCTCACACTCCCTTAGGCCTTGTGCCATCACAGGCAGCAGGCCGCAGTGTGACCCAAAGAGTTGGCAGCATAAATAATGGTGGGTGCTGTGTATTGTGGGGTGACTGTTTGAGTCCCCTGACTGCAACCCCCAGTGTTACAGCAGCGAGCTTCCGTCGAAACCCAGCCACATTCTTGTAACACGCTGTCTCGCTCCCGATCTTCGAGGGGAGCCTGCTCAGGACTCAGAGCATAAATCTGCAGAGCAGGAGGCTGGCTGAATGTTTAGATATTTTATTTGTTTGTTATATTATAATACGGGGACAATAATCTCTATAAATCTATAGAAAAGAGTATATATAATACCAGCATTCCTGTGCATGCTACACTGAACAGAGAATACACAGTACATAAAAGGGAACATAAAGCAAACCGCTTTCCCGTGAAAGTCATCATTAATTCAATATGAAAAGGAGGGAACTTTTCCCTTAGACATCTAGGAAGGCAGATCGGTTTTCTGTGAAACCATCTGGATTGTCTCTCACTGAAGGTGACTTTTCCCAGTAGTGTATTGGAGTTCCAGTAATTCATCTTGCCAGGCACTTGTATTCAGGCGAGAAAGCAATTTCCAGGACTGAAGTAGTAATTTCTTTACCTTCACTGATGCTCATACAATTTATTTTTAAAATTCTCACAGACATGCACATCAGACGATGGGCGCACATTTCAAAGGCTGATTTCCATGTGTGTATGTGTTCATTCAGGTAGCAGGAAGACATGGCTTGGCGCCTGTAGGGACCTAAAAATTAGAGTGACTCCTACAGTTCTCTGACAACCTGTCGGCACCAGACTTCTCCCAGCAAACCTGTTCTTGGCCTCTTGTTCCCTACACCACATTCCCATCTGCTGCCGCAGCTGAGTGGTCTCTCTCCCTACAGCTTTACACAGTCAGAGCAGCAATGGCCACCTTTCCATAGACAACTAGATTCAGCGATTCCAAAGCCAGAAGGGTCGACTGTGATCATCTAGTCTGCCCTCCTGAACAGCACCGGCCAGAGAAGTTCCCAAAAATAATTCCTAGTGCCGGTCTTTTAGAAAAACATCCCATCTTGATTTAGAAATTGTCAGTGATGGAGAATCCACCACCACCCTTGGAAAATTGTTCCAATGCTTTGTTACCATCACTGTTGTTGCCTGATTTCAGAGGTTAATATTATTAATTTGGATAGTATGGGTTATAGGCTCAACAATTAATCTGATCAGAAGATGATAAGGTTCTTGTCCCAGAATCAGGCTACACAGAATGTGCACATGGCCCTCGGGGGTATGACAGGATGCTCACACTGAGACCAATATAGTCTTAAAGACTGTTATTGAGATAAAAAGAATTATAATCAAATAGTAATCAAAAGGTAAAATAACCAGAGCTACAAATTCAATACTATTATTTTAAAGCTACCTATGGTATAATATACTATAAAGCCTTTGATTAATATATCACACCCTGCCTTGATGACTTGGTGATAAGAGAGAAAGGACCAGCCTCACCTCGGGTTCCTCAGTTCTTGAGTGGGAGGTGCAGAGCTTAGAAGAAGCTAGAGCTAAGAGCTATTGAAGCTAACTTAGAATTTCACTTAACTAACTGACTTAAAACTTAAAATTAAACTAACAGACTAATAAACTAAGTATAGGGTGACCAGGTGTCCCAATTTTATAGGGACAGTCCCGACTTTTGGGTCTTTTTCTTATATAGGCTCCTATTATCCCCCCACCTCGTCCCGATTTTTCACATTTGCTGTCTGGTCACCCTAACTAAGAAAGAAAAGGAGTACTAGTGGCACCTTAGAGACTAACCAATTTATTTGAGCATAAGCTTTTGTGAGCTACAGCTCACTTCATCGGATGCATACTGTGGAAAATACAGAAGATGTTTGTTTTTTATTTTATTTTCCACAGTATGCATCCGATGAAGTGAGCTTATGCTCAAATAAATTGGTTAGTCTCTAAGGTGCCACAAGTACTCCTTTTCTTTTTGTGAATACAGACTAACATGGCTGCTACTCTGAAACCTAACTAAGAAAGATGCTTGGAGCTTAGATCCTTAGATGCATAGATGCTTAGATTTCTAGATTAGATTAGATTTCTTGGCATGTTGGGTCACCCCTCTTATAGGGCATGCGTACTTGAGCCCTCCTTCTATGTCCAAACTTAGTTTCCTCACCCACCAAAATGTTGGGGTACACTTACTCCATAGGCTGTACATATTGATGACATATACATACATATTAATGACGTTAGATCATTCTCACATTTGTTATTTTTGTCCTCCTGGCTTTTTCGATTCTTTCCTTGTGGTGTACCTGTTTACAGAGGTCATGAACTTCGGAAAGATCCCTACGCCTCCCTGCTTTGACGCATCCTTTATCTAGCTAAGTTAAAGGTTGCTGCCATATATGAACCTTATACTTTAACTTATCACTATTTATCTAGGTGAAAGGTCCCAGACATATGTCTGCTAACTTTTTCCTAGCTTAACAGACGTGATATGGCCTGTAGGTCTCTTGTGTTACAGTCAAACTACTTTAATATAAATCTATAAACCTATTATAATAAAACAAACAATCAAAACTATATGAAAATAAGAAACCCATAAGAAAAGATATATAGGCAAGCAAGCTAGCCTTGTAGGCTACACTGTTAAAAAATTATGCCCTATTTCCAGTCTGAATGTATCTAGCTTCAACTTTGAGCCATTGGATCATGTTATATCTTTCTCTGCCAGACTGAAGAGCCTATTATTAAATATTTGTTCCCCATGTAGGTACTTAGAGACTGTTATCATATCACACCTCACCCTTCTCTTTGTTAAGCTAAATAGATTGAGCTATTTGAATCTATTACTTTAAGGTGTGCGTTCAAATTATTTAATCATTCTTGTGGCTCTTCTCTGAAGACTTTCTAATTTGTCAATATCCTTCTCGAATTATGGGCATCAGAACTGGACATAATATTCTAGTAGCTGTTGGACCAGTGCCAAATATAGAAGCAAAATAACCTCTTTACTCCAACTTGAGATTCCCCTGTTTATGCATCCAAGGTTTGCATTAGAACTTTTGGTCACAGCCTCACCCTGGGAGCTCATGTTCAGTTGATTACCCACCATGACCCCCAAAGCTTTTTCAGAGTCACTGCTTCCCAGAATAGAGGCTCCCATCCTGTAAGTATGGTTTATATCCTTGGTTGCTAGATGAATGCATTTACATTTAGCGGTATTAAAATGCACATTGTTTGTTTGTGCCCAGTTTACCAAATGACCCAGGTCCCTCTGTATCAGTGATCTGTTCTCTTTATTATTTACCAGTCCACCAATGTTTGTCATCTGCAAACTTTATCAGGGATTATTTTATGTTTTATTCTAGGTCACTGATAAAAATATGAAATAGTGTAGGGCCAAGAACTAATCCCTGCAGGATGCCACTAAAAACACACCCACTCCATGACAATTGCCAGTTTACAGTTACATTTTGAGACCTATCATTGAGCTAGTTTTTAATCCATTTAATACGCACCATGTTAATTTTATATAATTCTAATTTTTTAATCAAATTGTTGTGTGGTACCAAGTCAAAAGACTTACAGAAGTTGAAGTATATTACATCAACATTCTTATCTTTATCAATCAAACTTGATACCTCTTTTGGGAAGTGTTATGATTTGCTCATTCAGTACCATGAGCAGGACACGTAGGGTAGGAGAAAACCTTCAGGTGAATGATGACTAGGTTCTGTGGGCCCACTGTGCACAAGGATGGCAAAGACTACTGTACATCATGCCCTGAGAGTCAACTGGCTGGCCCCAGAAGGACCCCAAAAGCTCCCCTAATCCCACTTCCTATAGAGGGTGTAGCATTTGAAAGAATAAGGATTGAGCTAGTGGGACTATTGGAAAGAAGTGTGATAGGGAACCAGCATATCCTGGAAATCCTAGACTACATAAGCTGCTATCCCAAGGCCATCCCTCCCCCAGTTCAATGATTGTGGTGACCATTGCAGGTGAAACTATGGAGTTGTTCGCTCAAGGTGGGATACTAAAAGAGATGCTGACCAATCAAGGAACTATTTTTCTTGTTCACGTTCAATGTTCATGTTCAAGGAACTTCATGTTCAATGAAGGAACTATGTGATCCGTTAAAGTTGGAGACATGAAGTATGTCAGTTTTCCACCCCTGAGCAGAAGAATTAGTTGAAGAATTAGTTCAACTGGATGCTGAAAGAGATGTTGAAGAAGTTCATAGTATCAGACCTTCATCATTTGGACCAGTTAATGCCACAGCTGTTATTTGACATCAAAGAGGTTCTGCAGGTGTCCACAGGATTGTCCCCATTTGAGCTGCTACATGGGAGATAACCTTGTGGGATTTTAGAACTTTTCTAAAACAAGGGAGAGAGAATAAGATGGAGAATATCTCATTGCCCTTATATAAATCCCTGGTACACCCACATCTTGAATACTGCGTACAGATGTGGTCCCCTCATCTCAAAAAAGATATACTGGCATTAGAAAAGGTTCAGAAAAGGGCAACTAAAATTGGAATGGGTCCCATATGAGGAGAGATTAAAGAGGCTAGGACTTTTTAGCTTGGAAAAGAGGAGACTAAGGGGGGGATATGATAGAGGTCTATAAAATCATGAGTGGGGTGGAGAAATTGAATAAGGAAAAGTTATTTACTTGTTCCCATAATATATGAACTAGGGGCCACCAAATAAATTAATGGGCACCAGGTTTAACACAAATAAAAGGAAGTTCTTCTTCACTCAGCACACAGTCAACCTGTGGAACTCCTTGACTGAGGAGGATGTGAAGGCTAGGACTATAACAGGGTTTAAAAAAGAACTGGATAAATTCATGGAGGCTAAGTCCATTAATGGCTCTTAGCCAGGATGGGTAAGGAATGGTGTCCCTGGCCTCTGTTTGTCAGAGGGTGGAGATGGATGGCAGGAGAGAGATCACTGATCATTCATTTCCTGTTAGGGTCATTCCCTCTGGGGCACCTGGCACTGGCCACTGTCGGCAGACAGGACACTGGGCTGGATGGACCTTTGGTCTGACCCAGTCTGGCCGTTCTTAGGTTCTTATCTTCTTAAGGGAGGAACAAGGGTGACAAACATAGTGCAATGCATAGTTCAGTTGTGAGAAAAGCTTAAGACTTTATGGGACTTTGTAAAAAAAAAAAAATTACTGAAGACCCAACAAACCCACAAAATGGCCTGTCAGAGAAGGGCTCATCGACAGGAATTTAGACCCAGTGAGCAGGTACTGTTCTTACTGCCAAGTACAGAGCCAAAATTATTGGTCTACTGGCAGGGGCCATTCAAGGTAAGTGGGGCTGGTCAATGGCCGGGGAAGAAAAAGGAATGGCCACGTACAACATTTTGCAAACTAGCCTCTCCTTCAGTCTGATGCACAGCCTGTCTCTATGGATGAGCAAATGGTTTGGGATAGAACAGGAACCTTCCTACCAAAGAGCTCTGCACCCTTTCCAGCTGAACTGCCTTGTAAGATTAAGGCCCTGCCCCCCACTTTTTTTTTTGAAAACACAGTTACACTCACTGTTCAGTGGGTGCAAATTATAATACTTATTCCTCCAGCTACCTAACTGCATGCACAAACCAGGCACATCTAGCTGTTCCAGATAGGTGTGTATACTACGCTCATCACAGTAGTATCTGAGCACTTTCTAGTAGTACATTAAGTAACATGCCAACATTTGTCATGTGTTGTTCTCCCATCCTCTCCCCAGAGGGAGAGCCATGCACAATGGATGCAGTGTTTGTGTTTGTTTGTTTTTACTATAAGTATACCTATTGCTATGTGTGTACACTAGACAAGGCAGGTCAAAGTAAAGTTTCTTGCACATTGAGCAGAAAGCGGTTAGGTTAGGTCTGGTCCTTAGCTCCTGAGGGAGTTCATTCCACAGCCTTGGACCACTCTCAGAGAAAGTTCTGCCTCTGCGCAGATGAGCTTTACCCTTACTGTTGAAAGTTCCATTGTGTCAAAGGAGTGGAGCTGTTGACCATGGTCTTCATCCAAGAAGTTTAGAGACCGAGACCTTGAATTTGACTAAAAAATCTGTGGGCAGCACAGCATGGGGAGGAGGTGACCAGCCCTCTGTGAACAAAGAAGTGGTTCGGGACTATTTAGAAAAGCTGGACGAGCACAAGTCCATGGGGCCAAATGCGCTGCGTCCGAGAGTGTTAAAGGAGTCGGCAGATGTGATTGCAGAGCCATTGGCCATTATCTCTGAAAACTCATGGCGATCAGGGGAGGTCCCAGATGACTGGAAAAAGGTGAATGTAGTGCCCATCTTTAAAAAAAGGAAAGAAGGAGGATCCGGGGAATTACAGGCCAGTCAGCCTCACCCCAGTCCCTGGAAAAATCATAGTGCAGGTCCTCAAGGAATAAATTCTGAAGCACTTATCATAGAATCATAGAATATCAGGGTTGGAAGGGACCTCAGGAGCTCTTCTAGTCCAACCCCCTGCTCAAAGCAGGACCAGTCCCCAACTAAATCATCCCAGCCGGGGCTTTGTCAAGCCTGACCTTAAAAACTTCTAAGGAAGGAGATTCCACCCCCCCCCCCCTAGGTAACGCATTCCAGTGTTTCACCACCCTCCTAGTGAAAAGGTTATTCCTAATATCCAAACTAAACCTCCTCCTCTGCAACTTGAGACCATTACTCCTCATTCTGGTCATCTGCTACCACTGAGAACAGTCTAGATCCATCCTCTTTGGAACCCCCTTTCAGGTAGTTGAAAGCAGCTTTATCAAATCCCCCCTCATTCTTCTCTTCTGCAGACTAAACAATCCCAGTTCCCTCAGCCTCTCCTCATAAGTCATGTGTTCCAGTCCCCTAATCATTTTTGTTGCCCTCTGCTGGACTCTTCCCAATTTTTCCACATCCTAATCTAATTGCCTTCTATGACGAGATAACTGGCTCTTTGGATGAGGGGAAAGCAGTGGATGTGTTATTCCTTGACTTTAGCAAAGCTTTTGACATGGTCTCCCACAGTATTCTTGCCAGCAAGTTAAAGAAGTATGGGCCGGATGAATGGACTATGAAGTGGATAGAAAGCTTGCTAGATCGTCGGGCTCAACGGGTAGTGATCAATGGCTCCATGACTAGTTGGCAGCCAGTATCAAGTGGAGTGCCCCAAGGGTCAGTCCTGGGGTCGGTTTTGTTCAATATCTTCATTAATGATCTGGAGGATGGCATGGATTGCACCCTCAGCAAGTTTGCAGATGACACTAAACTGGGAGGAGTGGTAGATACACTGGAGGGTAGGGATAGGATACAGAGGGACCTAGACAAATGAAAGGATTGGGCCAAAAGAAATTTGATGAGGTTCAACAAGGACAAGTGCAGAGTCCTGCACTCAGGATGGAAGAATCCAATGCACCGCTACAGACTAGGGACCGAATGGCTCGGCAGCAGTTCTGCCGAAAAGGACCTAGGGGTGACAGTGGACGAGAAGCTGGATATGAGTCAACAGTGTCCCAATGGCATTTGGGGCTGTATTAGTAGGGATATTGCCAGCAGATCGAGGGATGTGATCGTTCCCCTCTATTCGACATTGGTGAGGCCTCATCTGGAGTACTGTGTCCAGTTTTGGGCCCCACACTACGAGAAGGATGTGGAAAAATTGGAAAGTGTCCAGCGGAGGGCAACAAAAATGATTAGGGGACTGGAACACATGATTTATGAAGCGAGGCTGAGGGAACAGGGATTGTTTAGTCTGCAGAAGAGAAGAATGAGGGGGGATTTGATAGCTGCTTTCAACTACCTGAAAGGGGGTTCCAAAGAGGATGGATCTAGACTGTTCTCAGTGGTATCAGATGACAGAACAAGGAGTAATGGTCTCAAGTTGCAGTGGGGCAGGTTTATGTTGGATATTAGGAAAAACTTTTTCACTGGGAGGGTGGCGAAGCACTGGAATGCGTTACCTAGGGAGGTGGTGGAATCTCCTTCCTTTGGGGTTTTTAAGGTCAGGCTTGACAAAGCGCTAGTTGGGATGATTTAGTGGGGGATTGGTCCTGCTTTGAGCAGGGGGTTGGACTAGATGGGACCCAGAGGTCCCTTCCAACACTGATATTCTATGATTCTATGAGTCTATGAATCTAGACAGCAGAGGACAGGTGTGATGTGCTCATGGTGCCTACATTGCTGAGGAGATGTGCTGCAGCATTCTGAACTATTTGGAGTTTCCTAAGGTTTCCTAAAGGCTTTCTGCCCAGGGATACTAAGCCAAAAGAATTATAGAACCATATAGTTAGAAAGGACCACAAGGGTCATCTAGTCTAACCCCGGCCAGGATGCAGGATTGACTGTGTCTAAACCATCCAAGACAGGTGGCTATCCAGCCTCCTTTTGAAAACCTCCAGTGAAGGAGAGTCCATGACCTCCCTAGGTGTCTGTTCCATTGTCCTACTGTTCTTACAGTTACAAAGTTTTTTCCTGAGATTTAATCTAAATCTGCTATGTTGTAGTTTGAACCCACTGCCTCTTGTCCCGCCTTCTGTGGCAAGAGAACAACTCTTCTCCATTTTTATGGCAATCCTTCAAGTATTTGAAGATTGCTATCATGTGCTCCCTTAATCTCCTCTTTTCCAGACTAAACATTGGTGACCAAAGTTGGGCACTGCACTACAGCTGAAGTCTAACCACTGCTGAGTAGAGTGGCACTATCAACTCCCGCGACTTGCATGCTCTGCCTCTGTTAATGCAACCTAAAATTGCATTTGCTTTTTTTTGCAACAGCATCATATTCCTGACTTGTGTTGAAGTTGTGATCCACCACAACTCCCAGATCCTTCTCAGCAGTGCTGCTGCCAAGCTCGTTATCCCCCATTCTATATTGTGCATTTGTTTTTCCTTCCCTAAGTGCAGCACTTAATGTTTGTCTTTGTTGAATTTCATTTTGTTGTCTACAGCCCAGTTCTCTAATTTATTAACATCCCTCTGAATTTTAGCTGTACTCCCACCCCCTAGTTTTTTTTTCATCTGCAAATTTGATTAGTATAGTCTCTATTCATTCCTACATCCAGATAATTAATAAAGATGTTAAACAACACCAGACCCAGAACAGATCCCTGTGGAACTCCACTTGAGACCTCCCTCCAATCTGACATCATTCCATTAATAATTATTCATTGTTTGTGGTTGTTTAACCAATTATGTATCCACTTAATGGTAGTTCTGTCAAGCCTGCATTTCTCCAGCTTACTTATAAGAATGTCATGTGGGACTGTGTCAAAACCCTTGCTGAAGTCCAGGTACATTATGTCCACTGCATTCCCCCATCCACCAAACCAGTTACCCAGTCAAAGAGGAAAATCAAGTTGGTTTGGCATGATTTGCTTTTGGTAAATCCATGCAGGTTGCTAGTGATCACCCCTCCATCCTCCAGGTATTCGTAAATTGAATGTCTTATACATTAGTAGCTTCCCAGGTATCGAGGTCAGGCTGACTGGCCTATAGTTCCCCAGTTCCTCCTTTTCCCACTTTTTAAAAGACGGGCACCGGGCACTATGTTAGCCCTTCTCCAGTCTTCTGGGACCTCTCCTGTTATCCATGAGTTTGTCAATATTATTGCCAGTGGCTCCAAGATTTCTTCAGCTAATTCCTTCAGTACCCTGGGGTGAATTGCATCAGGCTATTCACCTGAGAGTTGATGAAGTTGTGAATATCTGAGGCCAGGTCTTCACCTGCCAGAACAGGATGGAGGCCTCTCATCAAGCAGTGATGATAGAAAGTGTTACTCATGGACACTGCTGTGTGGAAGCTCAGCATCAGCAAGGAACTCAAGAGTACTCTTAAACTGCAGATTGAATTGACCAACTGTGGGTGTGTATCTTCAACCAATAGAGATTGCACTGTAGCTATAAGCTCTTCAAATACTTTCCTCTACCTACCAGCCTCACCTGTCTTGCTTGGATCCAGCTTCAGGCAGCTTTTCTTCTGATTAACTTTCCAAGGCATGTTCATTGTTGCTTTGGTGTGGAAGGAATGTCCAGTGTCCTCATCACAAATCAGCTGACAAGCTAACAAGTGTATCACAACATTTTCCATGAAAAATTGTCAGGCCCTAGCTACTGTCTGTCAAATGCTAGGCTGCCAATACAAGAGACTGAAATAAATCTCGGAGGAGCTCAGTTGTTTCTGCAGAGGTTATAACTGTCAAAGGCACCATCCTTCTGGGCCATGTAATTTCCCATTCATAGCAACCACAGAAGACTGTCTCCCTTTCCAACCAATTCGAAATGTGCCCTCTCTTGGTCATTTCCAGTTTCTAGGGGAGCTAAGGGGCACTTGCAGATAGATCTCTAGTGGTCTGAGCAGCAGACTGACACTCTGTTCCCAATCTCTGCATCTGACCTAGGATATCAGAAATAAGGTCTGCCAAACAGCTTCCTCTCTGCACCGTGGCATGCCTTTCCTGGGATACAGTGACACTTGTTTTATGTCACTGCTCTCGCTGCCCCGACATCTCATCCTGCACATTTCATAGATTACTGCAGCCCAGCTTGGCCCATTGCTCTACAATACCTCCATGCACTGTCGGTGTGACACCCCCACAGCCATAAATAGAAAGGGAAGGCTAACCACTTTCTGTATACAGTGCTATAAAATCCCTCCTGGCCAGAGGCAACATCCTGTTACCTGTAAAGGGTTAAGAAGCTCAGCTAACCTGGCTGGCACCTGACCCAAAGGACCAATAAGGGGACAAGATACTTTCAAATGTTTGGGGTGGGGAAGGATTTTGTTGCTCTTTTTACGTGGTTGTTCTCTCTTGGGACTGAGAGAGGCCAGACAGAAATTCATCTTCTCCAACCCATCCTAATCCAAGTCTCCAATATTGCAACCCGTATAGGTAAGCCAGGCAAGGCGGATTAGTTTATCTTTTGTTTTATGTGAATTTTCCCTGTGTTAAGAGGGAGGTTTATTCCTGTTTTCTGTAACTTTAAGGTTTTGCCCAGAGGGGGATCCTCTGTGTTTTGAATCTGAATACTCTGTAAAGTATTTTCCATCCTGATTTTACAGGGATGATTTTTACCTTTCTTTTTTTTTTAAATAAAACCCTTCTTTTAAGAACCTGACTGATTTTTCCATTGTTCCAAGATCCAGGCATTTGGGTCTTTGATGATTTTGTAACCAATTGGTTAGGATATTATTCTCAAGCCTTCCCCAGGAAAGGGGGTATAGGGCTTGGGGGGATATTTTGGGGGAAGACGTCTCCAAGTGGGCTCTTTCCCTGTTCTTTGTTTAACACGCTTGGTGGTGGCAGCATAGGGTTCAAGGACAAGACAAAGTTTGTACCTTGGGGAAGTTTTAACCTAAACTGGTAAGAATAAGGTTAGGGGGTCTTTCATGCGGGTCACCACATTTGTGCCATAGAGTCCAGAGTGGGGAAGGAACCCTGACACCCACTATTCCGCCTCTCACCCAGACCAATAATATGAGGGGGCATAATTGGCTTCCAGGCTCCTTCTCTTGAAATATCCAAGCAATGGCCAAATGCTGTCATCTCTGCAGCATTCCTACAATTCTACCCCTTCCTGACCATCCTGCCAGCCAGGCTGTTTGTCCAGGCTCTACTTATGCCCTGCTGCCAATACTGCGAACTCCTGCGCTTTGGTCTTTTTATGTTCCCCTCCAACCCATCCTCAATGCTTCTGCTCACCTGTCTTTGTTTCTGGCTCCTTGTTATGCCAGCCCCTTTGAGTCACTTTTTGCTCTTCTTCAAACTCAAACCTCCCGTCCTTGCCTTCAGAGTCCAATCTGCAGTTCTGAAATGGTGCTGAGCATGTTTGTTCTTGTCCATTCTTATAGATCAGCCTTGCTCTACCCCTCCCATGCCGACTCCTGTTCAAGCGATTGGTCCTTTCTCTGGTGTACCAGTTGAGAAAGCACGAGTAGGAAGAGTACATGTTAAATGCAAAAGCCATCACCCTCAGAAAACAGCCCATTTTCAGTCAGAAAGTGACATTTCCATATTTCTGCGTTGGACAATTTTCAGGGGAAAATGGAGACACATTCACAGGAAAAGCTCTCTCGGTGAGTGACTTGGGCACATTTTTCACAAACCTGGCCCCATTTTCAAGTTTGTAAAGAAATAAGAAACCACTAATACCACACTAAAGAGCTAAACTTCTGAATAGTTTATTTTTAAAAATGAGCTCTTTAACGAAAGGAGCACGTAAGACATGCCAGAGATTTCTGCTCCACCTAGCAAGGGATGAAGGGAGGTCAGTGTTACCAGTGCATCTGCCTGGAGCCACAGACAGATCAGCATTTGGGGCCACTGAGTGCACAATGAAGGGAACAGACGATTTTATGCCACGGTGTCTAGTTTGAAGTTCCCCATTTTGGGGGGGAAATTGCTTTTATGTCTCAGGTGGTATATTTCTTGTGTGCAATTTTATTTATCCCATGAAAATAGGAATAAGAAAAGGTCCCGGCTATGCATGACCAAAAGACAGACTGTAGCTCAACTAAATGGCTGAGGTTTCTTTTCAAAATGTGCAGGTGAATACATTCTGGCCTTGAAGTATGTATCCACCTCAGACGTAAGAGTATCCAGTTGGATGTTTTCCTTGAGTTAATACAGCTGGTGTTCTGCTTTCTCAGGAATGGTGGGCCTCTCCGGAAGGTCACTCCTTTATCAGGAGCCATCCCAGTACAGTGAAATCAGCACCACAGCTAACCTGCAGGACTTGAGAACAACTGTGGCTGAACATGAAGAAGAGAAGAATGAGGGGGGGATTTGATAGCTGCTTTCAACTACCTGAAAGGTGGTTCCAGAGAGGATGGTTCTAGACTGTTCTCAATGGTGGAAGAGGACAGGACAAGGAGTAATGGTCTCAAGTTGCAGTGGGGGAGGTTTAGGTTGGATATTAGGAAAAACTTTTTCACTAGGAGGGTGGTGAAACACTGGACTGCGTTGCCTAGGGAGGTGGTGGAATCTCCTTCCTTAGAAGTTTTTAAGGTCAGGCTTGACAAAGCCTTGGCTGGGATGATTTAATTGGGGATGGGTCCTGCTTTTGAGCAGGGGGTTGGACTAGATGACCTCCTGAGGTCCCTTCCAACCCTGATATTCTATGATTCTATGATTCTTTGAACGGCTTCCTTGGAAGAACCCATTTACACAGATTTCTTGCTCGATTGTGTCCCAATTACGTGGAACTAGAAGATTGATTTGGAGCATTAACTTATGCAGACATTTCCCTGGCACAGCAGGGTGACCCTTTGCTTTACTGTGGATATTCTCCTTGAACTTATCCTGCAGGAGGGAGTGAAACACTCAGGACCAGCTTCTTAGCCTGACATCCATCCAGCTCCTCAGCAGTGCCTTAGCTTTCTTATCTGTCCCCCTCCAAAGCAGGGCTCTCTTGCTGCCCCTCCATTAGGTTACCCCTATTCTTGTCATTCCCCCATGGTTTTGGGTGTATCCAGGTTGCTTTTCTGCTGCTAGGCTCCTCGGCAGGTGCAGGAGATACGGCTTTCGCTTGCTCTTCCATGACCTGCAGGGGTAGGGCTACTGCTCTCCTGGAAAATTCCCTCTCCTTCTTCTAGTACATCTCTCGCTGCCCCCGATGATGATATACACTGAGATTTAAATTCAGCAATGGTGGTATCTATCAGAAAGCCTATTGGGTCTGTAATGATCTTGGGGCTCATTAAATAACAAACCAAATGAATGAGAAAGGACTAAAACTTTTAATAAAAGAAACTGGAGAGCTTCTGTAGTGAGCTGCTGCACATGGCCATGTGGTGTTCCCAGCCTCCGCCTCCAGGACACCTCTCCAGATTCCCATGATCCTAATACTGTCCCTTATGAAGGAGTGTCTATAAATTATAATCTTCTACAAACATCTCTCTACATCTTCCCTCTTTAAAAAAACACCAAATTAACTATATATATATAGTGACGGGGCAAGGCCAGATGTCTATAGAAAAGTAGTGGGAGATAGATATATTAGCTCCAGACTAAACAAATCCCTGGTATCAGGATAAGTGAAATGGCAGTTGCTCCAGGTCAGTTAAGACACCTGGGGCCAATTAAGAACTTTCCAGAAGGCAGGGAGAAGGCTAGGTTGATTGGGAGACCTGAAGCCAATCAGAGGCTGGCTGAAACTAGTTAAAAGCCTCCCAGCCAGTCAGATGGGTGTGCATGTCAGGAGCTGTGGGAGGAAGTTGCGCTGTTGGAGAGGCTGAGTAGTACACACCATGTCAGGCACAAGGAAGGAGGCCCTGAGGTAAGGGTGAAGTGGAGCTTGAGGAAGTGAGGGCTGCTGTGGGGGAAGTAGCCCAGGGAATTGTACATGTCATGTTTCTAAAAGGTCAGCTACCATAGCTGATACTATTAGGGTCCCTGGGCTGGAGCCCGGAGTAGAGGGTGGGCCCGGGCTCCCCCCACCTTTTCCCCCTGATTAATCACTAAGACAGGGAGACAACAAAGACTGTGCAAGGAAGGATAACTTCTCCTCACCTCCCTCGCTGGCTTTTGATGAAAATGGCTCAGTAGACTGTGACCCTTGCCTCCAGAGAAAGAAGGGTTACATGGAGGGTCACAGTGAGCCTCTGAGGCTAGCGAAATCCGCCGGGAAACGCAGGACCCAAGGAGGCAAGGACAGAGCTTTGTCACTATATTATACATAGATATATAAACAGCTAACACCTATTGAATAACACATGCATTAAATTCTCAGCAGATGAAGTACATTTCCCTAAACCCAATGTGTCAACTACCTAAAGAGGAGAGGTTACCAGCACATCACTCTGAGTAAGTCTTTACCACTCACTTTCCTCAACTACTGCTTCTCCAGCAGGTTAGCAAATTTCTATGCATCTTTCAGGACATTTAATCACCCCATCTGATCTTCTGATGAGTTGCCTAGGGAGGTGGTGGAATCTCCTTCCTTAGAAGTCTTTAAGTTCAGGCTTGACAAAGCCCTGGCTGGGATGATTTAATTGGGTATGGGTCCTGCTTTTGAGCAGGGGGTTGGACTAGATGACCTCCTGAGGTCCCTTCCAACCCTGATATTCTATGATTCTATGATTCTCAGTATCAGCCTATCATTAGATTCTGACAGGTTTCAGAGTAGCAGCCGTGTTAGTCTGTATCTGCAAAAAGAAAAGGAGGACTTGTGGCACTTTAGAGACTAACAAATTTATTGGAGCATAAGCTTTCGTGAGCTACAGCTCATTTCATCGTTGTTCTCTTGTTCCTCAGCAGTTTCTCCTTTGTGCTTTGATGAGAAAGGATCAGTCGAATGGGAAATGCCAGAGTCCACTCTACTGTCAAAATGTTGGAACTTTCTGGGATTACTCGTAGATCCCCTTGATGACATTGAAATATGTCCCCCTGGTCTGTCTGGACTACATAAGACCTTGGATGCAGCTGTTCTTCAATGGTAGCCCTTTGGCCCCCGGTATTAGAGGTATGATTCCTCAGGCACACGCTAACATCTGGGGTAAGAGATGGGAGACCATGCGCCCTTTTGTAAAACTACTATTTCTGATTAGGTTTCAGAGTAGCAGCCGTGTTAGTCTGTATTCGCAAAAAGAAAAGGAGGACTTGTGGCACCTTAGAGACTAACCAATTTATTTGAGCATAAGCTTTCGTGAGCTACGAAGTGAGCTGTAGCTCACGAAAGCTTATGCTCAAATAAATTGGTTAGTCTCTAAGGTGCCACAAGTACTCCTTTTCTATTTCTGATTACACGTCTGATTCTTTTCTGTATGATTTCATTGTTATGAGATTTCAGCAAGTTATCAGTAATTGGTAAATAGGATCTGATCCTTCTTCCCATTCACAGCTGAGCTGGAGAAAAGTCATTCTCCCGGGGTGTACTTGGGTAAACCAGTAATGCTTTATACAAATCACCCCCACTGTCAAAAGTATTCTTCATAAGGTTCTTTACTGTCCGTATAGATTGTTCCACAAGTCCATTTGATTGGGTGTAATTTGGACTTGATGTTTTGTAATGAAATTGCCTAAAATCTGCACAGAAAAATGGTGGCCCATTATCGCGAAAGACTTCATCTGGAATTCCATGTCTGGAGAAGATTCCCTGCATGCTGGCTATCACTGACTTACTATTAGTACTGTGCAGTATACAGATTTCTGGATATAGAGACTAATAACCTGTGACTATTAAATAATTATTTGGTTGCCAGATAAATAAATCAGTGCCAACCTTCTCATAAGGCCTTTGTGGAACCGGATGCACTAGAATTTTCTGTATTTGGGATCTGCAGCATTGAGTATTTTCCCCACAATTCTGACAGTTTCGCAAAGGCAACACACTGTTTGCGGCCACACTGTGATCCACACATTCCACATGACCAGTCTTCCACCTAGCAGTGCTTTTCATAGCAAGTGATTCCACTCTTTGATTTGACCAACTCAGGCTATATTCTTTTGTACTCAATACATGGATAACCCCTTCTGGTGAATTCAGCTCTTTGGCTTGTGCTTTCACAGCTTTTGTTGTCCTGAACATCTAGAAAGCTTTTGTCTAAACTTAAGTCTCCTTCATGGAGCAATCTCTCTTGTAACACATTGTCTTTAATGCCACAAATGATTCTATCTCTGACCAGAGACTCTGTCACTTCACTAAAGTCGCAGGTTTTACTGAGTTTCCTTAATTCCGTGACATATTGCTTATGGTGTCACCAGTTTTTGCATGCATGTAAAAAATGTCTCTCTCTCTCCAAGGTTTCATTCCTTTTTGGCATGCAATGTTGCTCAAATGTAGTCAGTATTTTACATAACTTCATGCTTTTACCTTCTTCAAACTGAAAGTTGTTAGAAATATCCAATGCTTCCTCCCCAACAACATTCAAAAAGATTGATGGTTTCACTTTATTATTTCTCTCCTCTGCCCCTGCACCTGCTAAATACAATTAAAATCTTTGTCTGGTTTTTTTCTAGTTCCTTGCAACATTGCCTGAGAATTGAAGACTGGATGGAGGTTGCAACACATCCATTTTTGGTATTTTTCCCCTGCTTAAGCTAGTCAGCGTCTGGTGTTGCCTGTCTCTCTCCGGCCAGACAACAGACCATGCCATCTGGGGTTCGAGTCCTCGACATCAAGATACTGCTGGGTTCACCAAATGCATGCAAAAGCCTCTGTGTCTGGTGTTCCAAGTGCTTCTCTGGTGCCTCACTTTGTCTCTGCTTTCAGTCGCAAACACAGGAGTTCACTTCAAAATGACTTCAGTTTTCTTCTCATTCTGTGCTTCAGACACCATTTAATGATCTTGGGGTTCATTAAATAACTAACTAAATGAATGAGAAAGGAATAAAACTTTAATAAAACAAACTGGCGAGCTTCTATAGTGAACTGCTGCACATAGATAGGCAGTGTTCCCAATCCCTGCCTCAAGGGCTCATCTCCAAATTCCCATGTTCATAATACTGTCCCTTATGAGGGAGCCTCTCTAAATTATAATCTTCTACAAACATAGCTCTATCCTATCCATTGTTAGACTTGATGTTGCCTCTTCTAGGGGACTTGAAATGAACTCAAGACAATGAAAATAAAGGGATTTAACATTATTAATGAACAAACTTTGTTTTATTTTTCGTGAGCTACAGCTCACTTCATCGGATGCATACTGTGGAAACTGCAGAAGACATTATATACACAGAGACCATGAAACAATACCTCCTCCCACCCCACTCTCCTGCTGGTAATAGCCCATCCAAAGTGACCACTCTCTTTACAATGTGTATGATAATCAAGGTGGGCCATTTCCAGCACAAATCCAGGTTTTCTCACCCCCCCCTTTATTTTTTTTTTTGGCCCACCTTGATTATCATACACATTGTAAGGAGAATGATCACTTTAGATAAGCTGTTACCAGCAGGAGAGTGGGATGGGAGGAGGTATTGTTTCATGGTCTCTGTGTATATAATGTCTTCTGCAGTTTCCACGGTATGCATCTGATGAAGTGAGCTGTAGCTCACGAAAGCTCATGCTCAAATAAATTGGTTAGTCTCTAAGGTGCCACAAGTACTCCTTTTCTTTTTGCGAATACAGACTAACGCGGCTGTTACTCTGAAACCTGTTTTATTTTTGTTTCCAGAATGCAGCTCTCAGGAATGTAGGAAAGGAGGACAGGTGGAGCTTATTGTAGTTTTGTTTTAGAAATACTGCTTTGTTTTAAGGAGAAGCTGGCAGGAGCTTTTCCTAGAAAGCAGCCCCTAGGCCAGTCATAAGAGGTAAGTAATACCACTGAGATTCTCACTTTGGCTCTCTTGTCCTGCCATGCAGTGTAGTTGTGTCCATGTCACTGCAGCACTTTATACATCTTAATGCAAAGAATTTAGAGACTGAGAATTAAAACTGGCTTCAGTCATTCACCCTCTTATTTATAGTTTAATTTGTGAGTATAGAGCTCAGATGAACTGGGCCTTTTTTGTCTAGCTGAATCATCTGCCAGGAAAACACTTCATGTTACTGTCAAAAGAAAGTTGAAATATCAATTTCTTTTGCAGTGTCTGGTGTCAAACGATGATGAATGCCCTTTATAACTAGAAGAGAAACCTTGATTTTTCTTTTATTAAAGGAACTCCTGTTAAGTTTGAACAATGTTTGCACAGCTCCTCCACTATTGTTCAAAAGATGATAGGCTTTACATACCTAGCGATAGTGTGGTGTGGTACAAAGGGTTTATCAGTGTGAGAGTTGGGTGGGCATGTTAGGCAGTAATAAGTTCTGGAGCAATTACTAGTAATTATAATATATTATCATATTATAGCATAGTAATTATCATGTAAAGGTTATGAGTCTGCTCCACACTAACAGAGCAAAGTCCTCATTTACTTTTAAACATTAATTCAATATTATGGCAGAGTTTTATACCTAGCAAGCAGACAGATTAATTTCCTACGTATTACAGTCACTGTCCTCACAAACATTTATAAATGAAGCTTTTTGCTGAGTGTACATAACAGCCTCTGTCTGTAAGGGTGAAGGCATCTGAAATCTGGGAACTGGAAGAAGAGTTCATGAATTGTATTCACAGCAGTGTCATTCTGAGTTTGAGAGTCTGACTCCATGGGAGATGCAGTCTTCGTGCACAACATCCTAAGGCAGCAGTTCTCAAACTGTGGGTCAGATGCCCAAAGTGGTTCACAGCCCTATTTTAATGGGGTCACCAGCGTTAGACTTGGAGGGCAGCAGGACTTGGGCTCTGGTCTCTACACTTGTCCGGGTTGGTGGGACTCAGGCTCCAGCTCCGCCACTCCCATCCCCCTCCACCCAGGGTCATGTAGTAATTTGTATTGTCAGAAGGGGTTTGCGGTGCAATGAAGTTTGAGAACCGTTATCCTAAGGAATTTCCCTTTGGGTATCACACTTCCCAGATCAGGCACCTTTCTTTGAAATGGCATTTTGAGGTGTTTTGAACACACTGGGGTGATCAGAATAAGCAAAAGAGCTCAGCAAACCACTCTTAGGCAAGTGCTGGAACCACCCTTCCTGCAAAGTTTCCCAGGGATTCCCAGGGCAGAGCTTGTGCACATGTGCTGATCCACACTTACAGGCTCTTTGCATACCTCTTGACATGACAGAGTGCAGCAGCTCTGAAGAAACTACTACAGTCTAGTGTGTCAGTCATCCACAGATAATGAGTCACTGGGAGATTTTGAAGTGTACCTTTCCATCAATACTGTAGTGCTTTGAAGACGTGTCAGGGTGATTCAAATCTCAGTGCATGCTGAGGCATCTCTAAGGACCTCAGGCATTAATTCACACAGTTCCTTTCAGACAGAGCTGGTACGGTCACAGTGGATTTCAGTGATAGGAGTCTAATGCATTCCCTTCTCTTTGGAGTGGCCGGATCTGCACCAGGAGTGGTGGGAAATCTTTTAAAAATAAAGAAAGTATGTACAAAATCTGGGAAGTATGCTAAGATTGCAAAGAAAACTAATTGAAGCAAGGAAATCCAGAGTGAAGGCTGCTCCTCTGTACTGAACTAGTCTGCCTCTTACAGTAATTGGAAATTATTATTTTTTGTATCATGGTAGTGCTCAGAGGTTTCATCCAGGTCAGATCTCCACTGCACTAGGCACTGTACGAAGATACAGCAAATGACAGGCTCTGTCCCAAAGAACTTACAAGCCCATTGAAATACAGGCTTCTAAACCCTTCTCACACCAACACAGGCTTTTATCTCACATGGTGTACGTATTCCAGTGCCTACCTAGCTACCTCTGGAGCTCTGTACTTTATTCTTTTTATTTATTAGCAAAGCCAACAAATTCTTACAAAGTCATTCTTATGCTAACTTCACAATCCCACAAAAATAGGTCTGGGGCAAATACAAGTTCAAATACATCAACTGGCATCAGAAATCTGTAAAACTAGGATGGTGGGTGACTAGGGGGGTGCAGTTTCTATAGTATTCATAAGTAGTTTTCAGTCTCCAAAGTTTTATGGCTGGAAGATGATGTTTCTAGATAAGTATCTTTTTTCCCCCTTCTCCTCTGCAGAACTCTGACTTGATGAATCAGCTTGTCTACTGCTAGCATTTCCCATAATTTTGGAATCCACCAATTCATTTGGGGGAGTTTTGTGCCCACCACCACTATGTGATTGTTTCTTGCTGGAATTAACAGATGGGAAATCAGTTCATCGTGGCTTTTAGATGGCACAGAATTATCAGGAAAATGAAACAAAAATAACGATGGGCTTATCTGACAACAGGCAATCCATCAACTCCTTAGTGGAGTCCCCAACCTCTTCCGAAAATGTCCTCATTTTTAGATAGGTCACCATGTGTGCAAAATCCATCCATTGTGTTACATTCTCTCCACCATTCCCCAGGCCCATACTATAAATGAGTTGACTTGAGCTGTAGTTCTGAGTGCCCAGTATTTCTGCGAATCAGATCAGAATCTCAGCTTGGGCACCCAGAAAATAAGGAGCACACACAAATCTATGGCCACCTGTGAACAGTCTGGTTTAAATGACTTGCTCAGCATCCCCTAGGAACTCTGTAGCAGAGGCAGGGATAGAATCCTCCAGGGCAGCTTTCAACTGCCTTATCCACAAGACCCTCCTTTCTCTTCCTGAAGTCCTCTGCCCCATTCAGAGACGATGTGTAACTGTTGATAGTGTGTGGGGGAGGGAATGTAAAGTTCGGGTGATATGCAGCATGATTCAGAGCAGGGCAGAGAAACTCTAGCAGAAACCGTGGGGGCGGGAGGAGGGGACATGACCCTGCATGCCCTGCCACCAAGCATTGCCTCTGGCTTCATTCGCTAAATAGCTTCAAAATTCTGCAACAAATGAAGCAGGAGTCCGGCCTCCTTCTCTACACAACCCTGACTCATAATTGGACAGGTCCATTGTATCCACTGAATGAGGGAGGGCTCCTGTGGAAAAATAGTATGTTAATGTAATTAAACATGGTATCATATGCATATGCAGAAGGGGGCCAAATTAAGGTTGTGAGGGCATGGAGCATGCCCAGTGTGGATGGAATTGTCTGAGAATTTAGCCAAACTTTAACAAGAGTTTATTGAGCATGTGCAAACTGAAATGTTTCAAAGTCATATAACTTGGACACATTTAAGAGAAGGTTAGAAAAACACCTGTCAGGGATGGTATAGGTAATAGTTAGTCCTCAGTGCAGGGGACAGGACTAGATGACCTCTTAAGGTCAGTCCCTTCACGTCCTATTATTCTATGATTTAGGTGAATTTTCATGGGATAGCAAAAGGCACATCCTTCACAACCGGGAAACCTCCTTGCCAAAGTGCAAGTCCCTGCTCCAAAGCATAGAGATGCTGGAGTTTCTCAACAAAACAGTTGTAAGAATATTTTTAATAAGGGAAAAACATATTTTCCCCTAATCTCATTCTTGGAAATGACTGAACCATTTTACATGAAACCTAAAAAAACCAACAACAGCCTGAGCCGGAACCTGGCTCAGAACATTTCATCCAGAATGGGTTCCATTGAGCACAGTCATAAGCAGCTGGAAACAGGTCCTTATAAGAGAAAGTATAAGGCAACCTTAACCTTAGGCAGCATTACCAGCTCCACCTGTAATGCACAATTTTATAATAAACTCTTTTGACACCAGATAACCTCAGAAATTAGAGTAATCTCATGGAAACTATATGAAACATAATCAGTAATTCCCAGGTTCACAGGAATCATTTAAAGTGACTGTAACAGTTTTTTTTCCCCACTCAGAACAAATGTCAGTATTGGTTAGATTCACCATAAATATAAATATTAATCACACCAGCTTATATGCCAGTGGTAGACGAACAAAAATGGATTCACTGAATGCTGGAAGGAGAACTAGCATTGTGCAAATTACTTTTCAAATTTTGATTCTACTTTAAAGCAGGGAGGTTCGTTTTAAGATTTGAAGAACACAAATATGCCATATTGGATCTGAGAAATGGTCAGACTAGCCCAGTTTCCTGTCCAGTGCCAGATGCTTCTGGCAGTTGGAGATTTAGGGACACCAAGAGCATAGGGTTCCATCCCAGACTATCTTGGTTAGTAGCCATTAATGGACCTGTGACAGGTTGGATCACAGAAACCCCGCTTGGGGCTGCCAACTGATGTGCCTAGACTACTTCTGCCCCTGCCTTCCATGCCAGCTTGGGACTCCAGAACCCTGCCGGGTTGTGCCAGACACACTTGCCAGCCACAAGCACAGACCCAGGTCTGAACCATGTCCCACAAACTGCAGGCTTAACTGAAAGCAGCTTAAGAAGTGTTCCTGTCTTTAACACTCAGATGCCCAACTCCCAAAGGATAACCCCAAATAAATCCGTTTTATCCTGTATAAAGCTTATACAAGGTAAACTTGTAAATTGTTTGCCCTTTATAACACTGATAGAGAGATATGCACAGCTGTTTCCCCCCTCACCACCTCCCCCCAGGTATTAATTCATACTCTGGGTTAATTAATAAGTAAAAAGTGATTTTATTAAATACCAAAAATAGGATTTAAGTAGTTCCAAGTAGTAACAGACAGAATAAAGTGAATTACCAAACAAAATAAAATAGAACACGCAAGTCTATGCCTAATACAGTAAGAAAACTGAATACAGATAAAACCTCACCCTCAGAGGTGTTCCAGTAAGCTTACTTTTACAGACTAGTCTCCTTCTAGTCTGGGCCCAGAAATCACTGACGCTCCCTATGGTTACTGTCCTTTGTTCCAGTTTCTTTCAGATATCCTTTGGGGGTGGAGAGGCTATCTCTTGAGCCAGATGAAGACAAAATGGAGGGGTCTCCCAGGGGTTTAAATAGACTTTATCTTGTGGATGGATACCCCTCCCTCTCCCTGTGTAGAATTCCAGCTACAAGATGGAGTTTTTGAGTCACATGGGAAAGTCACATGTCCATGCATGACTCACAACTTACAGGTAGCAGCCATGGTTCACACGCTACCTTGAATGTCCTCAAGTAGACTTCTTATGTGGATTGGAGCCTTCCCACATCCATTGTCCCTAAAGTGAAGGAGTACTTGTGGCACCTTAGAGACTAACAAATTTATTTGAGCGTAGGCTTTCATGAGCTACAGCTCACTTCATCGGATGCAGCATCCCCCGCCACCTAGCACCCAGGCCACCATCCCTGAGTCTCCTCCAAGTTTTAGTCAAGGGTATATAGTAAAAGTCATGGACAGTCATGGGCCGTGAATTTTTGTTTACTGCCCGTGACCTGTCTGTGACTTTTACTAAAATACCTGTGACTAAAACATAGCCTTAATCATGATAATCTAATCTGATCTCCTGCACATTGCAGACCACAGACGCTTCCCCACTCACTCCTTTAATAGACCCCTAACCTCTGGCTGAGTTACCTCAAATCATCGTTTAAAGACTTCAAATTACAGAGAATGCACCATTTACAATAGTTTAAACTGCAAGTGACCCATGCCCCATGCTGCAGAGGAAGATGAAAAAACCTCAGCCAATCTGACCTCGGGAAAATATCTTCCTGATCCCAAATATGGTGCTCAGTTAGACTTTGAGTATGTGGACAAGACCCACCACGCAGATACCTGGGAAAGAATTCTCTATAGTAAGTCAGAGCCCTCCCCATCTCGTGTCCCATCACCAGCCACTAGAGATATTAGTTGCTAGCAGTTGCAGATCGGCTGCATGCTGTTGTAGGCAGTCCCATTATACCATCCCCTCCGTAAACTTATCAAGCTCAGTCTTGAAGCCATTTAGGTTTCTTGTGCCCATTGATCCCAAGTTTTCAGGCTTTTCACCCTGGTGACTGTTCCTTTTAATTTCCATTTAACTAGCTTCTTCATTTGTGTATAGCTCCCCTTTTGGAAGTTAAATGCTACCTTGGAAGGTTATTTGACATTCCCCCCCCCCCCCACATGGACGTTAACTGTAATTACTTTATGGTCACTATTACTGAGTGGTTCAACTCTATTTATCCCCCGGACCACCTTCTGTATTGAGGGAATCCAAAGGGATCATTGAGGCCCATGATATGGTTTAGTTTATACTATTTATGCATATGAGTAAGTATGCACTTGCACATAGAATTCAGCAATTACATTCACATCACTTGCATTTCATGATCCACACAGTAATGGCACCTCAGATGGGAAACATTTATATGCACAATGGACCATTGTTCTCATAGCAAAAATTCTTATACATCATAGAATCATAGAATAACAGAGTTGGAAGGGACCTCTGGAGGCCATCTAGTCCAACCCCCTGCCCAGAGCAGGATCAATCCCAACTAAATCATCCCAGCCAGGGCTTTGTGAAGCCTGACCTTAAAAACTTCTAAGGAAGGGGATTACACCACCTCCCTAGATAACACATTCCAGTGTTTCACCATCCTCCTAGTGAAAATGTTTTTCCTAATATCCAACCTAAACCTCCCCCACTGCAACTTGAGACCATTACTCCTTGTTCTGTCATCTTCTACCACTGAGAATAGTCTAGAACCATCCTCTCCCTTCCAACCATCCCTTCCAACCCTGATATTCTATGATTCTATGATTCTCTGGAACCACCTCTCAGGTAGTTGAAAGCACCTATCAAATCCCCCCTCATTCTTCTCTTCTGCAGACTAAACAATCCCAGTTCCCTCAGCCTCTCCTCATAAGTCATGTGTTCCAGATCCCTAATCATTTTTGTTGCCCTTCGCTGGACTCTCTCCAATTTATCCACATCCTTCTTGTAGTGTGGGGCCCAAAACTGGACACAGCACTCCAGATGAGGCCTCACCAATGTTGAATAGAGGGGAACGATCACGTCTCTCGATCTGCTGGCAATGCCCCTACTTATACATCCCAAAATGCCATTGGCCTTCTTGGCAACAAGGGCACAATGTTGACTCAGATGATAATGTACAAAATGGCCAAGCTGTTCAAGACTGACTAGTGACATAGGTGCCTTCATTTTCGAATGTGCAACTTGAGACAGACTCAGTGCTTTCTGAAAATTGGGCCTGTTTCAGTGTCTTACATAGGGCCCCACATCCCTCACCACTCTTGAAAACCTTGGCCAGTCAGAACTAAACAAACAGCTTCAATTTAAATTCCTCACAACAAACTGCTCACAAAAAAGCTACAGAACAAAAAATTACTCCCAGCAAGCATTGGGGTCTAAATTCACCATGAGCAGAGGGTCAGCACAAGTCACAAGCATCACTGACAGCCCACTTCAGCTATCAGGGAGGGCTTCAGGGAGACTTATGTGGCTCCTCGGCCTTGTGCTGGCCCCTCTGCCCAGGGTGTATCTCATCCTCCCTGAGCAATCATGCAGAGGGAATAAATCAGAGAGAGCTGTCAGCTGTCCTTGGCCCTTGGCAAAGATAAAGGGGTTCACAATCCAAACCAATACTTTGCCTTGGACATCAACAACCAGCCAGACAGTGGACGTTGTTCTTGTAATTTATAAAGAAAGAAAAGAGTTTCCCATAGAGCACATCAAAAGGGAGGAATCATGAACACTTCTCCTTCAATTGTCAAAGGGTTTTCCAGACCCCTTCCAAAGCAGCGTCAGGCACTGCAGTGCCGTCTATAACATTTTAATCCCAAACTTTTAGAAAAAGGAGCCTAATACAGCAAAGACAAATGAGAGCAACCACAAGCTAAGATCAGCTGCTCCCGAGGGAGACCGTTAGAAGGATGAGTGATACACTCGCTCAGGCATAACAAGCAGTAACACTGGGGCTAGAATACATCCTCAGAAAGTATAGTCTACACATGTACACTCCTCTGAAACAGTGTTACGGTAGTGAGACAGAACCCACTATTGCTTCCTATGCCACTGCCTCCCCTTTACAACCCCCTCCCGCCACACACACACCTCTTTAACGCTTCTCACATTTGGGGTTTTAGACTGGAAATATGCAAGAAGGAAGAACAGTGAATGCCGAGTCACGTTACCGTTGGAGTGCAGCACAGACAGCCTGGGCAGCCTAGTGGTTAGTGCACCTGACCTCCAGCTCCTTGCCTGTCTGTCAGGATGGTAGAGGTACCTAGTTTCTGCCCCTAAGCAAGGAATCTTCTGGCTTCCACCCAATTCAGCATGTCAGCTCACAAGAAGGGTGTGGTAGGGGGACCCAGGCCCTCCCTCTCCACCAGATCCCAGCCTAGGCCAGGTTGACTGTCCTTTATAAAGATTAATAATTAGATTACTGGCCAATTGATCTGACTGTGAAAGGTTCTTCCCGCAGAATCAGGCCACACAGAATTCATACTATGGAGTTCAATATCTTTTGGGGAGTCTCTGTGTAGATGAAAAGGGATCACAGAGAGGGCAAAGTAAAACCTTAGATACGTTTATTACAATAATGGATCAAGCTAGAAAAGCCCCAAGCCCCATAACAAGGTGGAGATAATACAGGATGAGGGTAATCTGTGGTATCATTCAATGCATTGGCTCTTAGAATTGCATACTCACAACCTTAATTGAGGACTTGGTGGTAAGAGACAAAAGGACCAGCCCTTGCTCTGGCAGTGTCCGATGGTCCAAGTTCCCCAACGAGTTGAAGGATCAAGTAGAAAAGAAGCAGACAGCAATGGGAGAGGCCCAGGAAAGAACAGCCCCAGACCACATGGTGACTGCCTGTCATAAGGCCAGAGCATCATCTGCCCATGCATAGTCCGCCATGCCCATATTTAGGCTTTTTGCTAGTATAATACTGAGCTGTACTTATTCTATAGGTTAACACATCGATACATGCAGCTGCCATTTCAGCTCATGATCACACCCTCACCCCTCGCGTAACCAGATTGGCGGTTATTATTGCCCGGCTCCTTGCGGTAGCACTTACCGGAAAATTCTAACTCCTACCATTGAGCTAGATTTCCTTCGTTCCCCAAATCTAAAAGTAACCGTTGATCTGTGCCAAGGGTTACGGCCTACTTACCCACACCTATGCTAACTTATTCTCAGCTAATACATTACAGGATACAGGCCTGGTAGGGTTCCTGCATTACAACTGAATATAATAGAAGGCAATCCAGTGAACGTAATGGGGTGAATATAATAGGGCAGACTTGCCCTATGGGCTATAGAAAGCAGCACTGGCAGGGTCCTCCCTGCAGAGAGTCTAAGTCTGCTGCCCTGGGCAATTTCCTACCCATAGGTCTCTTCATATAGGAGTTGGGCCCTGTAGGACCAGCTGGTTCTCAATGGGGCGGTGGCTGGAGAAGTTCCTACCAGGGGCCTTATCCACTTTGTGGTCCCCTCTCAGTCTCCACGTTTTGCCTGGCTTCCCAGAGGAGGGTTCCTTTCTCCCGCAGCCAGTCCACCACCCCTTGCCTGGGTGTCTGAGGCCCTTTTAACCTGCTCCTCCAGCTGGAGCATGCTCGGCAGTGCACACTTACAAATGATGTCCCTGTGTGGCCTGACCTAGCACTCAGTGTGAGCACGAGGTCACGCCAGTGGGGATGGTGTGGCATGCTGTTCAAAATGGTGTCCTCATCTGATATCGGACAAAACCACATCCAGTTTGGTCCCAGTACTGGATGGGGGATAAACCAGCCAAAATGAGGACTCTCCGGTATAAAACCGGACAAATGGCCTCCCTGCCCATCCCAGGCAGAATATGTAAAACATTAACATGCAGAATGGCAACGCAAGGCACGCTCGAGGAGAATCAATGCTAAATGAAAACACCTTGAAGCAATTCTGTATTGTGTTAGTGTGGAGCTGGTGTCATAATGTGGGATTCTTGTTACCCAGCTCTACTGTTGGAACAGGTGTTCACCCCCCCCCCCCCCCGCCATCCAACCCCCCAGGATCATCAAACAAAGCTGAGTGGTCCCAATTGTCTAATCAGAGGCCATTACACGCAGACACAAAACCTCTCAGTAGTTCAGAATGCTCCCCTCTGCTCCCACAAGTGCTCTTCCTTTCATTCCCCTACACAACAGCTGCTGTTTCATTCCCCAATTACTATCCCCTGATTTCCCAGTTAGGGTGAAAAATTCAAGACTTCATGAGGAAAAGACCTTGCAGAGAAAAACAACCCTTTATTCTCTCTATATGTTTGCTCTATTGGCCAAATAATAACCTAATTTAAACCTGTCTGAGATCTTTGGTATTGCGTCTAAAGGAGAGAACATCCAACCTCAATCAGTATGGTCTCGACTTTCACAATGACCCTCAGGGCACTGCACACCTGTGCCGTAGAAAATTATTTTAATCGTCCCAGTCCCCTGGATGGCGGAAAGTGTTTGGGAGAAATTAGTCTCACCGTAGAGTTTCTTCACCATTCATAAGAAGGACATTGTAATAATTGTATTTGTGCCTTTTTTTTTTGCATCTGACATATAAAAACAGGCCTGAAAGGTTTGTGTAACAAAACGAGGTTTGGATTTGATCCTCTGCTTGTTCACCTCATGGATATCAGTAACGTTAGATCTCATTGTGCTGGGGAACCTTCTGGAGGCACCAAAGGTGCATACATAGAGTGAGCTCACACCTGTCCTGAGGGATGGTGATTGGGGTCTGAATTATTAACCTTTTTCACCACATGTTCTTTAGACATTGTTGTGCAATGTGTGAACAAAAATAAACTGACCAACGAGTTTTAAATCAAGTGTCTAAAACTCCCTTCCCCCATCAAGTGATCAGCCTTCCATCTCAGATGGCAAATATCTCCCAGTGTTCCAGTTACCGCAGAGTCTGCCTGGGCAGGCAAGCCCTGCCCAAACAATAAACCATTGTAATGTAAAAGCCAAACAACAAACCGTTCTTTGGAAAAACAAGTGCCCCCTTTGGTAGGTGTGGCCTGCATTCTCCGTACCCAGGTATATCCCTTAGCATTTGGCTGAATTCAGCTTGCCAAGTGTTCCAGATCACTCCGTATGATTGGCCTGTCCACACCATTATTGATCACTCCACCAATCCTTGTGCCCGCTGCAAATAGGCACCAGTTCTTAGTCCATTTCACATGCGCCCTGTTGATACTGAAAATTGCTACTGTTTAACGTTTGAATATTGTGTGGCACGAGCTCAAACACCTTACAAATGGCTACCTACACAGTTCCCTTTACCAACCACCCTGGTAGGCTCAAAGAATGGAAGCGGGTTTATGTTGCTCCCCCTTTTTGCACAGTGGAACCAGCTCAGTTCCCTTGCCAGGGAGACATCAATACCCACAGACCTGGGGGCAGGATATGCTTCTAGGTGTGGGGATTGCACAGATCTCTGCAAAGAACTCTGAGTGCAAACCAAGCTAGTCTGAGGTCCCATGGGTTAATTAAGGCACTTCTTCCTAAGAGAAACCCCCTGCCCAAGTAACCCAGTGCCCCCAAGCAGAGGTGTCAGAGGAAAATAGAAACAGAAGGTGATAGCTAGCAAATCCCTCTAGGACTGAACACTGTCCCAGATTCAGTTTTATCTCCAGCAGCATGGACAGAGAACCCTCAAAATTACCCTTATGGCGAGACAAAGCTCAAGTCTGTGCAATGTCTGGGCTACGAGAAAAGGCCAAAAGGAGCTGCAAGAGATGCTGGAACTAAATTTCCTTTCACCTGAGCTATTACACAGAGTGTCAAAAAACAAACCAGACCAAATATAAATGACAAAACACTCTTTATATTCAGCCAAATTTATTAACACTTTTGTACCTCTCTGATAGATTCAGTTCCAAAATATAACCCATTATTTAATTAGTAGATAGAAATTAACAGATGATCTGACTTTAGAGTATTATTTTCCTTATTTTGGTGTGCTTAATATTTTAATACTTCTATCCTGAGGCATGAAGTTATAATTAGAAATCTTAAATCCAGCCTTACCATTTCATTTTATATGTAGCCTACATGCAAAATGACAAAGGATACAAATGTTTGTCCATTCCCCCTGTAAGGCTGAACTACAGCAAAATCCTATTTCAAAAGTTTCTTCTACCAGTCATGGCCACTGCTTTACATTAGGTTACAAATCTCTTCCAAAACACACACATGCAGAATATTAATAATGCTGGCTTGCGAGTGTGGTACCTTGCCGGTGTTAACCTAGAACATCCCATACGGGAGACGCAGGCTTCAAGGTTTCACAGATGGAGCATATCGGCACATGCACTTTGGCACTCAGATTTGGAAGCAATCATGCATCTAATTATTGCTTATTGCTTTGTTTGTCAAAGTACTATTTCCCTGTGTCTCACAGTGAGTTGATAATTGGATGATTATCTCTTCACTTTGTCAAAAAGTTCAAAGCAGCTGGGAAACATATATTGAATAGTGGTGAAAAAAAAAACATACCTAGTAATAAAAATGAAATATTAGCTAAAAGATAAGCAAGAAATGGGAAAAGGCAGACCTGAGAACATGACCCAACCTTATTAAAATTACATTATGGACAGTGAGAGATGTCAGAATGACATGCACCCAATGTAGCCGTTCCATACCTGCTACTGTTCCAAATATGTTAGCCTGGCCAAGGTGACATGAAATGTGTATATTATGTGACAAAGTTCCTCCTTTACCTTGGTGGGTCTTGCACTTGTTGGTGGATTTGCTCACCTCGGAGATTCAAGGCAGCCCTCAGTTTGGCCGTTTTCGTGAACCTACAGTCCAGGTCAACTCCTCCTGTGTCTGACCTGGAGTTGGGAAGTTTGGGGGGAACCCAGGCCTGCCCTCTACTCCGGGTTCCAGCCCAGGGCCCTGTGGAATGCAGCTGTCTAGGGTGCCTCCTGGAACAGCTGTGTGACAGCTACAACTCCTTGGGCTACTTCCCCATGGCCTCCTCCCAACCCCTTCTTTATCCTCACCACAGGACCTTCCTCCTGGTGTCTGATAATGTTTGTACCCCTCAGTCCCCCAACAGTCCGCGTTCTCATTATCAGCTCCTAGTGCCTCTTGCTCCCAGCTCCTCACACGCACACCGCAAACTGAAGTGAGCTCCTTTTTAAACCCAAGTGCCCTGATTAGCCTGCCTCAATTGATTCTAGCACCATCTTGATTGGCTGCAGATGTTCTAATCAGCCTGTCTGCCTTAATTGTTTCCAGAAAGTTCCTGATTGTTCTGGAACTTTCCCTGTTACCTTACCCAGGGAAAAGGGACCCACTTAACCTGGGGCTAATATATCTGCCTTCTATCACTCTCCTGTAGCCATCTGGCCCGACCCTGTCACAATTTCTTTTATTGAGCGCTCCAACCTGCCCTAGTAATGTAACTGCATTTTAATCCTAATTGGCTAGCTCTGGTTCAAGACTTGCAAACAGTACACTGCTCGAATGCATGACTTCAGCTCTGGCCCAGGCTGGTAGGTACTAACCAGAATACATAACCGTGGGATGGCTGTTCAGCAGTGTATGTGAAATGAGTGTGTGATCACCGTCCATTTGCTGCTGTTCACATCACATAAACTAATTGCAGTTAGCTCCTTTGTTCACACTCCATTCACCCTCACAGGTGCTTCCTTCATGTCAGAATAGACACATATCAATAGGGTTGTGCGGTTGGAGTTTGCACAGGTTCACTGCTATACTTGTTCTGTGGCTTCCAGCCCCGGGGCTGTCGCTCCCTGCCGCTACCTCTGAGAAAGCCCTAACCTTGAATTAGAGGTGTGCTCACACACTCTGGTTATTTTACTGTCAGAACAAGGCTTGAAGACACAGCTAACATTTTGCCTTGAGAGGTGTGTAAATATTTAATACTGACAAGATCCAGTTAGCTGGCACCCAGTGGTAAGCAAGAGTAAGTGTTTGTGATAGGTATCACATTCTAAGTGAAGGCAAAAATCAACCAGGGCACATTCATTCTTCTCTTTGAGGTTGACATGCTGTAGCTTGGAAATTAATTTGGAGCAAGCTGCAAGGGAAAAACCTTGTTTCTTCTCAAGTCCATTAACACAACATGACATAAGATGCTTAATTGTTTACTACACAGGATCAAAAGTAAAGGAACTGCCAGAGAAGGTCAGGGATGCTACTCAAACCTTTGGTGAATATCATCAGATATTCCACCACAGAACAAAGGAAAACATGTTCACAACATTGATTAGTACCCCCATGAGATTGTTCTTCTCATATTAGTAGCTAAACTCCTGCTGAATGTCTAGGTGAAAGAGTCAACAGAGATGTCTTTTCTTCACGTCTTTGAATTGTTAGCAAACTACATTCATTGTTAATGTTCGTCAATTAAAAACATCTGACAGGATTCACTGGTACATGCTGGTGATGCAAAACTGAGGTAAACTCATTTTATTCTCTGTAATGATCCTACATTGAGTTTCTGTAGATGAGATTTTTCCAAAGTTTGTTTGCTTCAATATGATTCTCTATGTTAATATTTTATTAGACCACTTATGCATTAAGCTGTTGTTTGGGGACTGCACACAGCCTCCCCAGGTGGGGCAGAGCAACTCTGAGCCAGCAAAGCCTTCTTTATGCCAATGTGACTCAGGAAACCAGGGTTCAGTGGCACTATGCTGATGGGAGTGGCCGTGCAGACAGGTTGCTGCATCGTCGGAATCAGAGAAAGGCGTTTCGTCCTTCTCTAGTGCAGGGTGAGCACATATAAACGCTTCCTGGCTGAAGGGTGGGGTTAATTTTGCCAGTGCCTCAGGAACTGAGTGTGAATTGTCTGCTGCTGTGGATTCACACAGCTCCGTTGAGGGTGTCCTGGGGATAAAAGGGTAGGGTTTTTCTGAAGCACTCAGCCCTGACTTCAATAGGAGCAGAATTTGGGCAACACTGGGTGCTGTTTAAGATCCCTACCTGAATCTTTAAGGAACTTTAACAGACAGCTCCGAATACTTATTGTTTTAATCCTTAATTTAAAAAGAAAACACTCATCAGCGGTGATAATTTGTGCTTCACATCACCTCGTTACTCTTTGTATCCATTTTTCCTTTAGTAACATTGCTCATGGTCCAATCAAACTTCACCACTTAGGCAGGATATGGGGAGAAAATATTTCAAAGGACACCCATGGCGTGACAGGAATTGACAAAAGGCCTGATCGTGCAAATGCTTAGGCCTTTACTCACATGTGCATGTACCAATAGCACCCCAAGACAGAGAGATTCGGTGCAGAGTTCTGGGGAAAATCGTGTCAGCCATAACGACAGAAATAGCTAGCAGCACGGTCTCTCTCTGACGGCAAAGCACAGTTATGAAGGACTCATCTGCATGGGTTCCTTTTCTAGCCATTGCTGCACTTACATCACAGGGCTTTGGGTTTGTTTGATTAGTAAACCCTACTTGGATTCCATCATGTCGCATCCCAAACATCCCAGCTACGATAACCTATGATAACACAGTCATTGTGCTATGCCTCGTGTCTTTTTTTTAAATGATGGATCTGTGTCTTACTTGATATTCGTACACAAACTCCACTCATTTCTAATTTTTTCCTGTATTACAAATGCACACAGACTATTTCAGATAAAATGTGTGCTTTTTAAAATGGAGGCTAGTTTGGCAGTAATACACTTATAGGGTAAGATCCATCCTGTATTCTGTTGACTTTACTCCTGTCCCCTTAGTTTGTGTTCTTTTTGCTTAGTGGGATACAAGACATCCACAGCCTACACTTGTGATTCGTAATCACCCTCCAATTGGATTCTGTGTTCTGCCAGACTCTGGTCTTTGGCCTGCTGCTAACTATGTCCGGAGAACTGCCAACTTGCCCTCTCAAACCTCATCTGCTCTCCCTTAGTTCGCAATATGCTCCCCTCCTGCATTAACTCCCACATATCATAGAATATAAAGCTAAGTGGAACATCCTGGGTGAAATTCTGGCCCCACTGAAGTCAATGAGAGTTTTGCCAGTAACTTCAATGGGGCTAGGAAGTAATCCTTTGTGGGAACCTAAACAGACTGCTCTGAAAACATTGATGGGATAAGGGTATTTCTCCTCCAAGCCATGCCCTGATCAACCAGGGTAATACCCAGCTGACATTGTGGCATTTAAAACTGCTGTAGACAATTATTTTAGTTTATTGTTCATTTATTGTGTTATGATTAACTAACATGCTGTGTCATATGTCATCACTGTATGCTAAATAGAGTGGCATGGCAGGGTGATAGAAGTCTAAGACGGATCAGTGTGTAGAGGGAATGATCATGTATTAGGTGCCTAAGTAAGTAGGATTGAAACACGAGGCCTGTAGGCTGAGGCCTGCAAGATTTAACATAGCTATTTTAGGCCTTGGAGCTAAGAAAGCAAGTAAGTGACCGAAGAATAACCTGATGCCCTCAGATGATGGGAAAAGAGGTACCAAGTGGTAATATTGTGAAAAGTTATCCGGAAGATTAATTTTAGATCATAAAAATGTTGTAAATGCACATCTGTTTCCAACATGTGTCTCAACCCCAGGATACAGGTGGTGCGTTAATGCTAATGAGAATCATAGAATCATAGAATATCAGGGTTGGAAGGGACCCCTAAAGGTTATCTAGTCCAACCCCCTGCTCGAAGCAGGACCAATTCCCAGTTAAATCATCCCAGCCAGGGCTTTGTCAAGCCTGACCTTAAAAACCTCTAAGGAAGGAGATTCTGCCACCTCCCTAGGTAACGCATTCCAGTGTTTCACCACCCTCTTAGTGAAAAAGTTTTTCCTAATATCCAAAGTCCAAAGGTGCAAACAATTTGATGTTTATTGGGTGAACTTCCAGCAAGCATGATTCCAGTTTCATAGAATCATAGAATATCAGGGTTGGAAGGGACCTTAGGAGGTCATCTAGTCCAACCCCCTGCTCAAAGCAGGACCAATCCCCAGTTAAATCATCCCAGCCAGGGCTTTGTCAAGCCTGACCTTAAAAACCTCTAAGGAAGGAGATTCTACCACCTCCCTAGGTAACGCATTCCAGTGTTTCACCACCCTCTTAGTGAAAAAGTTTTTCCTAATATCCAATCTAAACCTCCCCCACTGCAACTTGAGATCATTACTCCTCGTTCTGTCATCTGCTACCATTGAGAACAGTCTAGAGCCATCCTCTTTGGAACCCCCTTTCAGGTAATTGAAAGCAGCTATCAAATCCCCCCTCATTCTTCTCTTCTGCAGGCTAAACAATCCCAGCTCCCTCAGCCTCTCCTCATAAGTCATGTGTTCCAGACCCCTAATCATTTTTGTTGCCCTTCGCTGGACTCTCTCCAATCTATCCACATCCTTCCTGTAGTGTGGGGCCCAAAACTGGACACAGTACTCCAGATGAGGCCTCACCAATGTCGAATAGAGGGGAACGATCACGTCCCTCGATCTGCTCGCTATGCCCCTACTTATACATCCCAAAATGCCATTGGCCTTCTTGGCAACAAGGGCACACTGCTGACTCATATCCAGCTTCTCGTCCACTGTCACCCCTAGGTCCTTTTCTGCAGAACTGCTGCCTAGCCATTCGGTCCCTAGTCTGTAGCTGTGCATTGGGTTCTTCCATCCTAAGTGCAGGACCCTGCACTTATCCTTATTGAACCTCATCAGATTTCTTTTGGCCCAATCCTCCAATTTGTCTAGGTCCTTCTGTATCCTATCCCTCCCCTCCAGCGTATCTACTACTCCTCCCAGTTTAGTATCATCCGCAAATTTGCTGAGAGTGCAATCTACACCGTCCTCCAGATCATTTATGAAGATATTGAACAAAACCGGCCCCAGGACCGACCCTTGGGGCACTCCGCTAGATACTGGCTGCCAATTAGACATGGAGCCATTGATCACTACCCGTTGAGCCTGACAATCTAGCCAGCTTTCTACCCACCTTATAGTGCATTCATCCAGCCCATACTTCCTTAACTTGCTGACAAGAATACTGTGGGAGACCGTGTCAAAAGCTTTGCTAAAGTCAAGAAACAACACATCCACTGCTTTCCCTTCATCCACAGAACCAGTAATCTCATCATAAAAGGCGATTAGATTAGTCAGGCATGACCTTCCCTTGGTGAATCCATGCTGGCTGTTCCTGATCACTTTCCTCTCATGCAAGTGCTTCAGGATTGATTCTTTGAGGACCTGCTCCATGATTTTTCCAGGGACTGAGGTGAGGCTGACTGGCCTGTAGTTCCCAGGATCCTCCTTCTTCCCTTTTTTAAAGATTGGCACTACATTAGCCTTTTTCCAGTCATCCGGGACTTCCCTGGTTCGCCACGAGTTTTCAAAGATAATGACCAATGAAGAATAAATGGAACCTACATAACCCATAGGTATTGGATGTCTTATGTTTCTAGGGGACATTAGACCAATAAGGGACAAGAGGGTTGACACTTTCATGTACATGCACAGAATGTAGGTATAGTCAGAATTACATTATAAAAGAGGGTGCCTAGATTAGGAAAATTGAGCTCCCTATGGGAAACTGTAGCAGGAACCATCCCTCTACTGATGATCAATCCGTGAGACGCCCATCAGACCCTAACGCTGTTGTTAAGGATATGAGTAGAACTATATTTGTAATTTATGCATGTCTGTATAACATTGTTATAGGCTTTGGTAAAACATAACTTTAATTGTAACTTTTAATAAGACTTGTAAAACAGACTAGACCTTCTACTGGTGAATGTCTGTGTGGTCGCTACCCTTGGTCTTTGTGTGCTCCTAGAGACTCTAAAACAAATAGCAGACATGACTTTCACTCTGATAAGCTTGAAACTGTAGCCACCGGAGCCGAACCCACAGTGGTCCAATATCACATTACAAAATTCACTTTAAATAAAATAAAAGGCTGCACTGCCCAGCCACCATTCCTGCGGTGTAGGACGAGCACTAGTGATGCAAATGCTGTTTGAGTGGTGAGCATGTCCCACTGGATCTTCACTGAAAGCACTGACTCACTCTACACATAGACCATCAAAAGGTAAGTCATCAGTCACTGACTCTCCATTGAACTGGGCTGGATTTAAACCAACCACCTAAACAGGGCAGTGTCCACATCCCATCACCAGTCCCCTCAAACACCCAGCTCTGCCCTGCAGGAAGGAGTCCGCCCCAGTTAACTCACAGCTGTGACCTCCGAGGGCTCTGCTGTCACTTGTGCAGGCAGAGCAGCGCAGAGTCTGGTGGGGATCTGCAGGTGTGGAGGACTGAGGCCACCAGACTGCTTTGGGGAGCACGGTGATGCACAAGACAACATTTTCAGCTGAGGGTTCAGTGTCATTGGCCACCTATGAAAATGTTGGCCTCAACATTTCGGTGCGGCCTGCGGTCCTCCCATCCCCAGGGCCAGGTCCCAGCAAACTCAGTCGCTGCAGGCCTGGAGAGTTCAAATACTACCCTCTCTCCTGCACTAAATCCTCCATGGCACCAGGGATACTGAGTCAGGCCACCCTTTGGTATACAAACTGCTCAACACACCTATCATTCACTCTGCAAACCTGCACTCTCCGATTTACTTGTTCCTGGTTTAGCCACTTCCTTGGCAGGTAATCTAGTTTTTTTTCAATGATGTATAAATTGTTACAAATTCACAGCCAATGGCCTTGCTCAGGTGTCACTCAGGGCAGAATCTGGCCTAGACTGCCTGGGAAAATGAGGATTTAGGTGCTCCTCCCAAGGCTGCTAAACTAGCCACAGGATTTAAGTTACACTATTTCGGAGCTTGCATGTGGAATAGGCCCCCAAGGAAAACCTTGACAGAATGATCTTCCACTGCCTGAGAGGCATCTGCCTGCACAGTATATGTGCCAAAGGAAAAAAAGAGTAAATATGACAACGTCTTTCCAGAGAGGGAAATTTGTCGTGATTTCAAGATGTTAAACACGATACAGGAGAGTCCGTGTTCTCCTACAATAGCCACATGTGTCTCACTTGGCTAGTTCTGCCTCTGCAAGCCCGGGTGACAATGAGAAACGGCTATAGTATCATCCAGATAACGAGTTGAAGGTTAAAAACAAAAATAAAAAACGGGCTGTCCCCAAGGAAGGTTAATATAGAAAATGAGTTGGGCTCTTTAGGATCCAAACCAACGTAAAAAATGCCCCTGTGCTACTGCCCAGCAACCCCCATGGTGCCATTGGTGTTCTCCGCTGAAGTTCAATCCACCCCCACTCACAAGTGTCTGCCAGGTGGCTGGAATGTTGGTGTGCGAATTCGCCCTTTCCTCTGTGGGGCGACCGCAGGAAAGCGAGCGGCTCCCTGGTCCTCCGGCCAGGGAAGACAGCTGGGTAAAGCTCCTCTGTATGAGGAGATCACTCTCGTGCCAAGTCCCAGTGGGAAGGAGCCAAGCTAAGAAACTCAACCCCTCTTCTGCCTCTGTCCTGTCCTTTGAAAGGCTGTCTGTGTAGCAGGAAGGGACTTTCTCAGTTGCTTAATTTGAGAAGGTTGTGCCTTTTCCTATCCCAGCACGACACTGGAAAGAGGAACACATGCCTTTGTGATCGGGAGGAATGATGTCCCCTCCTGAGAGGGCTTCCTGCAGGATCATGCCGCAGTTTTCTCACAATGCAGCAGCATGATGCTCAGCAACTCAGTCCAATTGGCTCCTGTCATGACTGCCCTGCCCACTGTTCTCTACGCAGACTGCCTATAGAGTGGCAGTTTTACTTATGTTGGTGGGATTGGCTGTTCAAGCTCTGAGCTGTGTGAGCTCTGGAAAAATGCAAAAGCAACTCCCGGAGCCGCACACGGATGGGCATCTGCTCACACCCCAGTGGCTGCTCACAATGGTACCCTGGTGCCAGCAGTTGGCAGACTGCAGTTTTGCTGTGGTGGGTCCTATGGTGGGGAATTCACTTCATGTTGTTTAAGGAGGTTTTGGTTGTTTTGCAAAGATCTGAGCTCCTCTTATTTTCCAGTATCTTTCTCTTCCTTTCTTGTCCGTCCAGAGCCAACTGTAGCTCTGAGACAGTCCAAGCCAATGTACAACCTCACCTTTAAATCATCCCCCAGGCAAGGGACATACTAGGCGTGCACAAAAACAGTGTAAAGGGAAGGCAGTGGAGGGTCCGTTCCAATGTATCTGCGGGAAGGAGGTCTGGCACTATGATCAGAGCTTGGGTTTGGAAGTCAGGAGCTCTGGGATCAGGCACAGCTCTGCTGCTGACTTGCAGTGCGATTTTGCTTGCTTCAGTTTCCTTCCTTATGAAAGGGACAGGGATATTTACGTATCTCTCATGCGCCGTGGATGCTGAATGTTCATAAGAGAGTTAGAGATCCAGGGATGGATGCACTGGAGAAGTGCAAAGGACCTGCTATGCACTCACACCCACTAACCTCCAAGAATTCCGCTTGTAGCTTCTCAAGCTGGCTGTTTCAACATTGTTCATCTCCCGTCTCTATTCTGTTCAGCACACGCACCCAGAAACAATTGGTTCAGCTTGTATTTGTTTGCAGCTCATCTGCCGTTCCCTCCTTTCCTAGGGCTTGAGTGGGTTTCCCAACAGCAGAGCCTGGCACTGCAAAATCAAAGTAATCAATAACATTCAGAAATCACATTTTTAAAATAACAGTCAAAGAGCATTTCCTATTCCGCTTGATCATGTCTGGAACCACTGCCTTTCTGGGATGCCGTTTCAAACATAATGGAAGGAAATTCTGCAGAAGCATCTGCTGAGTTTGGAAGGAAGATTGGTACCAAAATCTCTCTCCTACCTACAGGTGTTCAAATGCTCCCCAAGGGCCTACAAAGGCCCGCATATCCCACAGGGGAGCCACCTGGAGTCCCTTCGAAAGCAGGTAAGAGAGCTTCAGGAGGAGGTGGGTCTCTGCATAGCATCCAGGAGCATGAGGACTTAATCACAGGTGGTCCATGGAAACATCTGGGATGGAGGATGCTAGCCAAATTCAGAGGACCACAGTGCACCAGAGGGGGAAGGAGAATGAGTCTCTCTGCGGGGAGGAGAGTGGCGCCTGGCCACCTCGGGCAGTAGACAGTGCTGCACCCCCCACCCAGGCTCCTGTCCATCGAGGTCAAGATGTAAGTACACTGTACTGGCAACAGCAGGTGAGAGGCAGCAGGTGACAGTGCCTGAGGAGAAGCTCACCTGCCCCCACAGCTGGGAGACTCACAGGCACTGCACTCAGGAGGAGGAGATGTAGGATGCTGGTGGTCAGGGACTCTCTTCTGAGGGGAATGGAGGCATCCATCTGCTGACCTGGGTGTCCCTAGCCTCTGACTGCCAGAACTAGACTAAAACGTTGGCGCTCTGCCAGTTACAGGCAGGGGAAAGCGAGAAGCCACACCAGAGACAGCTGGAATTGAAACGGACGGAAATTGATGAGCAAAAGGCTGCACACCAGAGAGCCATGGAAATTAAAGACAAAAACATGGAAGTCCAGAAGCAAGCGACGGAGGAGAAAGAAAAGGAGATAAAGCATAAATTGGCCATAATGGAGTGGAGGAGACAGAACTGCCTACCAGGGGGCTGCACCTCTCCAAATATCCACAAGCGGGAGCGGTTGTGTCCTGCATACAGCGAGTCTGGGGCATTGCTGAATACTTCATCACCTTTGGGAGGCTGTGTGTGCTCCATGGGATTCAGCAGATGATCACTTTGGTTGCAAAGTTGTCTGGAAGAGCTCTGGACATATTCAATAAGATGTCAATTCAGGATGCATCCAGTTATGGTAAATTTAAGGAATTGGTTTTAAAACTGTTTCAGATTACACCAGAAACGCATTGAGCATCAGAAGCCTTAAGAGAGGGGCTGGATTGAGTAATGTGGCTTGTGTAAACCACATGAGAGATTTACTGGAGAAGGGGGTAAGGGGAAAAGGTATTTCAGGCTTTGAAGAAATGTCTGATTTGGTTGCTCAGGAACAGTTCTTGAATATGTGTCGTGATGATGTAAAACAGTGTTTATGGGATAAAAGTGTAAAAACTGACAAGGAACTTGCAACTTCTGCGGATAATTATGAACAGTCCCAAGCATCTATTTGAAATAAATCACAGGCAGAGAGGTTTAAGGTTGGTGGGAAGCAGGGTTCCCATTTTACCCCTGGGAAGGAGGAGGATGGATGGGAGGCTGGACACTCTCCTCCCCAGGTTCCTTCCTCCAGTTCCTGTCCCAAATCTCCTGTAAAAGCAGAAGAGCCCAGAAGGTGCTATCGCTGTAATTCCACTGAGCAACTGAGGAATAAACACTCTTTGCTGAGTAGGAACAGGCAGCAGACAATACATGGAAATGCTTCTACCCAGTATAAGTAGGGGCATTGCCTGCAGATCGAGGGACGTGATCGTCCCCCTCTATTCGGCATTGGTGAGGCCTCATCTGGAGTACTGTGTCCAGTTTTGGGCCCCACACTACAAGAAGGATGTGGATAAATTGGAGAGAGTCCAGCGAAGGGCAACAAAAATGATTAGGAGTCTGGAACACATGAGTTATGAGGAGAGGCTGAGGGAACTGGTCTTGTTTAGTCTGCAGAAGAGAAGAACGAGGGGGGATTTGATAGCTGTTTTCAACTACCTGAGAGGGGGTTCCAAAGAGGATGGATCTAGACTGTTCTCAGTGGTGGCAGATGACAGAACAAGGAGTAATGGTCTCCAGTTGCAGTGTGGGAGGTTTAGGTTGAATATCAGGAAAAACTTTTTCACTAGGAGGATGGTGAAACACTGGAATGGGTTGCCTAGGGAGGGGGTGGAATCTCCTTCCTTAGAAGTTTTTAAGGTCAGGCTTGAGAAAGCCCTGGCTGGGACGATTTAGTTGGGGATTGGTCCTGCTTTGAGCAGGGGGTGGGACTAGATGACCTCCTGAGGTCCCTTCCAACCCGGATATTCTATGAACACAGAGGCACCTCAGGCAATTGTCACTTATCAGACCGGGTTTGTAAAGATGGCCACTGCACAGCCCAGAAAGAAGCATAAAAGGTTGCCAGAGTAAATGTCAGAGAGCTCCCTGGATGGAGAGATACTGGTGCTGAAATTTCTGTGGTCAGGAGAGACCTTGTTCAGGAGAAAGTCTTACTGCTAGGAGAGCTGGCAGAGCTTTTGTTAGTAGGGAGTCACAAAATCCTTGTGCCTTTGGCTGAAGTGCCATGGAAACTGAAAATGTGCAAGCTGAATTGACAGTTGCGGCTTTTCCCCATAACCCAACACAAATATTAATGAGTAACGGCTTTTTCAATGTGGCTCAGGCTGTCTAGGAGTCTGTCAGCGACAAGGAGGATCGGGTTCTGAAGCCCCAGACGGAAAGAGTAAAGTCACAGAAACTGCTGGGGAAATGGGAGAGTGTCTCTTTAATTCCTCTGCAGCAGTGGGAAATAGTCTGCTGCCAGGGGTGGGTGTGGTTAAGATCAGCTATTACCCTGAGGCTAAAGACAGGCTTTTCTCCAAGGAGGAAGGGAATGTTTTCCCTGATTGTGAGAAAACAGTCCAGGTTGCTGGCTGTCAGGAGGTTGCAGTTAAGCAAAAGATAAATCTCACTCTAGAATGTATTGGGAGATGTGTCCTAGAGGAAAGCCCAGAGGAGGGTGGTGGAATCCGAGATACCGCTGCGGTGGGTGAAGATTCCATGGGTGCTGTAACTGGAGACAAACCCAAGTCAAAGAGGGAGGAGGGTACAGTGCTTACCAGTGAAAGGACTATTCTCTCTGTTAGCTGTGAACCCACAGCTGACCAGGGGATAGATCCTGATCTAGAGAGCACAGAGGTGTGTGCCTTAGAGGGGGCCACAGAGAAAGAAGTTAAGAAGGAATGTGGGGCTGTATAGGAATGTCTCCTCACTAATTAAAGGGAAGGGTTTGCCCAGGAGGATTTTGCTGGAGTGGCATCTGTGCTCCCAGGCATCCAACCTGTGACTCAGGTTTTAAGAGGGAACTGTGTAACTGTCCTCCCGGAGGGGAGCAGCCATACAGCTGACCTCTTGGGAACAGAAAGAGGGGTGACAGAGGGTACCCCAATCCAGGTCCCACTTTTGCAAAATGTTGTTCCTGTTGTACTTGTGAAAACCAACTCTGTCCCTTTAAGGCAGAATAAGAGTCTTTCCAACGACTCTGGTGTCAATGAAAATGCTAACGACCCACCTGACAAAGGGCAGGAGGCAGCCATTTCTTAGGCAGGTAAACCCCTCCCAGCAGCTAAGCATGGAACATTGAGTAATGGGAGTCAGAAACACCGAGAAACCTCAGGAGATGGGTCAGAGTCTTCTCATGGGCTTAGCCATGGAGAGGAAATGCAGCTCCACAGGGGGTGAGCCAGTAACATGCAAGGTCTCCATGCACCCTTTCCTTGCCAAAACCCCGAAGACACACATAAACTAAGGACCTCTACTAAAGGGAAGAGAAAACCTGTATTTAAACACAAAAAGGGGTTGGAAAATGCAATAAATGCTGAACAAACTGAATTGTCTGAAGAGAAGGCATAGGATAATAATCATACTTGAAAGAGCCTGCCTGTCATGAATTTGCTGGTAATTTTATGTCTCTTACTACACAATCTATGTGTTGAGACAAAGAATTTGGTATGAAGGGTAAATCCTTTAAAGATGTGGAAGATGCATGATTTTTGGAAGAAACTTTGGTACAGGCTAGGAGTGGTAATGAGGAAGTCCTGTAAGAATACTTCTTCTCAGCTTGTACCTCTAAATAGGCTTAGAGCTTTGCACAGCAGAGAAAGCATAACCAATCTAGAGTGCTGTGTGAAAGGGGAAACTGGGGCACACCGCCTCATGGCATTAGTGTCTAAATGCTAAGACACCTACACTCTAAAAGATATTAATATCTACATTGTGTTAACAATGCTGCACGCTAAAATAATTTCAGGCAACCTGGGAAAAGAAACCCAGAGATTTTGTAAAAACACCTGTGAATAACACTTCAATTTTTGGTAATGCTTGCAAGCTGGATACCCAAGACCTAAAGAAAATTTTAGGCACATGGCCTTCACATTAGTCAGTTACTAACCCTCTGGCAGTAAACTAAGGGGAGAGGTGTGACACTGTACCCATTATTCTTCATAATAATATTGTTCTAATATGAATATGGCATAACTAAGATATGTTGTATCCAAGATGGGTCTTGTGAGCTATCATTGGAAAGGTTTTGTTTTATTGAATGTGATTATACTATTTGTATGCATATATCACGTCTGTATCTGAAGTTAGGAATATGAACTCTGTATACATTGCAAAAGTGTTTGCATCTGGGAAATGCCCACTACATAGGAAAACAGCTATCAACTATGAGCACATTCCTGACCCTCAGGACTGCCTGCGCCACAGCAGGCCCTGATCACCCACTTCAAACCAACATAAAGGCTCTTAGCTGCTTACTGGGGGTTCCCTCTCCACCCCTCCCCTCCATCTAGCCATTTGCACGTTTGTTTGTGAAATCACAAGAGCTACTGTGTGCACACATTTTGCTGAGTATTTGAATAGCCTTCTCCACTTTGAAATTACATCCCAAAGACCTGGCCAGCCATCCGTCTGGCTGGCAGCCCATGAAGTGCAGCTTGCCAAGGAGGGAGCTTCAGGAAAGGTGAAGCATCGCGTTCTCTTCACATGTGAGGCCAGGGGTAAAGCTGCCACTGCAGCAGCCAGCCTGGGAGGGTCCTGTCAAGTTTCATTGATACTGAAATACACAGAAGCTGGCAAACTGTCTCAGACTGGCTGCTCCATGTAGACAGAAGTTTAAATATCCATTTATGTAAATAATTAAATCCTCCTCACTGATTTTTTTTAATTATCTGTCTGTGCTCAGGGAAAGCAGCTAATGATACTGAGCCTGCTTTCAAAATTCAGGGAACAGCTGAATTCCGAAGCGCGTTGGTAAAGGGTCTGGCATGCCAAAAAGAGATTCTGAAGGCCTAGGCAGTCCTCTTGCTTCAGGGCAATTACAAGGAGAAGCAGCAGGAAGAGGAAAGCAATTACCTGTGAAATGTTTATTCAATGAATGAAAAAAAACACACCAGCCAAAACCGCCTTACTGACTATAGGAACATTGATCCAATGGGCAGGGCCTGGGACACCAGAAACCTGGGTTCAGTTCCTGATTCAGCCAGATTCCCTGCATGATTAGTGTCCCAGGGCACCTCCATCGCTACCTGGTGTGCAACTCCATCACTTCACAGTCAGAAGCATGCCCCAGCTGCTTTCCTTTCACCACATGCATCTTCTATTCCTCCACACTTCTACAGGCAGAACATAACCAAGGCATCTGTCACATCAACGAGTTCTTTCCACATAGCCTCACTCTCCAGCACAGCTCCCCTTCTGAGCTCCTCATGGCTTCCTGTTCCTTCTACTTATAGCCTCCAGTTACTCCATGAGCATCACAATCACCAGCCAGATGCTCCAAATACCCCAAGAGAAAGTGTTTAATTGCTCCCAGCTGAGCCTGCAGCGTCCGCCTGTTGCAGCAGCATCCGTGGTCAGGGTACAGCTGCCAACACTCTGACGCACTTGGGGAGTCAGTCAGCCTGTGGCTCATTTCCTCGCTGGTGAAATGGGGATAATGCACCTATTCCAAAGAGGTGTTGTGAGCAGGCATGCCCCCCCTCCCCCCACACCACAACATGCATGGGGATCTGGCTGCAAGGAGCACGCATGTCCCCCCCACACACCCCAACACGCATGGGGATCTGGCTGCAAGGAGAAGGCATGCCCCCCCTCCCCACACACCCCAACATGCATGGGGATCTGGCTGCAAGGAGCAGGCATGCCCCCCCTCCCCACACACCCCAACATGCATGGGGATCTGGCTGCAAGGAGCAGGCATGCCCCCCCTCCCCACACCCCAAAATGCCATTGGCCTTCTTGGCAACAAGGGCACACTGCTGACTCATATCCAGCTTCTCGTCCACTGTCACCCCTAGGTCCTTTTCCGCAGAACTGCTGCCTAGCCATTCGGTCCCTAGTCTGTAGCTGTGCATTGGGTTCTTCCGTCCTAAGTGCAGGACCCTGCACTTATCCTTATTGAACCTCATCAGATTTCTTTTGGCCCAATCCTCCAATTTGTCTAGGTCCTTCTGTATCCTATCCCTCCCCTCCAGCGTATTTACCACTCCTCCCAGTTTAGTATCATCCGCAAATTTGCTGAGAGTGCAATCCACACCATCCTCCAGATCATTTATGAAGATATTGAACAAAACCGGCCCCAGGACCGACCCTTGGGGTACTCCACTTGATACCGGCTGCCAACTAGACATGGAGCCATTGATCACTACCCGTTGAGCCCGACAATCTAGCCAGCTTTCTACCCACCTTATAGTGCATTCATCCAGCCCATACTTCCTTAACTTGCTGACAAGAATACTGTGGGAGACCGTGTCAAAAGCTTTGCTAAAGTCAAGAAACAATACATCCACTGCTTTCCCTTCATCCACAGAACCAGTAATCTCATCATAAAAGGCGATTAGATTAGTCAGGCATGACCTTCCCTTGGTGAATCCATGCTGGCTGTTCCTGATCACTTTCCTCTCATGCAAGTGCTTCAGGATTGATTCTTTGAGGACCTGCTCCATGATTTTTCCAGGGACTGAGGTGAGGCTGACTGGCCTGTAGTTCCCAGGATCCTCCTTCTTCCCTTTTTTAAAGATTGGCACTACATTAGCCTTTTTCCAGTCATCCGGGACTTCCCCGGTTCGCCACGAGTTTTCAAAGATAATGGCCAATGGCTCTGCAATCACAGCCGCCAATTCCTTCAGCACTCTCGGATGCAACTCGTCCGGCCCCATGGACTTGTGCACGTCCAGCTTTTCTAAATAGTCCCTAACCACCTCTATCTCCACAGAGGGCTGGCCATCTCTTCCCCATTTTGTGATGCCCAGCGCAGCAGTCTGGGAGCTGACCTTGTTAGTGAAAACAGAGGCAAAAAAAGCATTGAGTACATTAGCTTTTTCCACATCCTCTGTCACTAGGTTGCCTCCCTCATTCAGTAAGGGGCCCACACATTCCTTGGCTTTCTTCTTGTTGCCAACATACCTGAAGAAACCCTTCTTGTTACTCTTGACATCTCTGGCTAGCTGCAGCTCCAGGTGCGATTTGGCCCTCCTGTTTTTGCCAATTATCATCATGAGCCAACCACAGCTCATGCTCCAGCCTGGACCTTTCCCTGCTGTGCTGTTTCCACTTCACTACTTGGATTCACAGCTGAGTGCTGTGGTAGTCCTATGGCAGTGAGAATATGAGACTTCGCTACCAAGCAGGGAGCAGCTAATGAAAACGTGCACAAATGCAATTTCAGAGACATGTCGCTACCTAACCTGAAAGAGAATGAAAGGAAACCAGCATCTCACAGGCTGGACAACATGGGCCCCACCTGTGATACTGGGCAAACACTATTTCTAGTGCTATAGTGAGCTTCAGATGGCAGTTCACCACCTCTGGCATCCTGTAGTGCCCCCTCTTTCTGGAGCACTCCCCCAGACACCCCACAGGTACGGGTCCTGAGTAGCACTGGATCACTCCAGCACATTGCTCCTGCGGTATATGTCCTACCCAGCACTCCTTGATGAGAAATGCAGACAGTGATGGGATCAGGAACAGCTGGTGTAGATGTGGCCAGTGGTGTGATGCAACCAAATAACTCTGCGAATGTGTTGTGGTTGTATTTCCTCCTCGCGCGTTCAGATTCTTCCCTCTCTCCTTCATACGAGTCAGAAATAGAACAGCTTTTCTACCGAGGGCCTGGTTCACCGCCCCTTTACCCCTCGACCCAGGTGACAGATCCTGCTCCACTCTGGCCCCACGCGGAGCACCCTGCTGAGCCAGCAGCAGATTCTGAGCATTATGCAGTCAGAAGAAGAGGCAAAATGTGTTGAATAAATTATTCATGATGACTTTCTCGTTCCGCTCTACTCATAACTAACGACTGCTTTAGGAGCAAGCACTGTACAGCAGCGTGTTATGGTGCTAGCAGAGAACGCCTTCCAAAGCTCTGCACATTTCATCTCTAGCTGTCCTTTCCCTCCCCCCCCCCCCACTGCAATACATTTCCTAAGCTAGATTTTCTGTGAATTAGTTTTTAATGCCCCCTTATGAGAGGCAGTTTTTCATATTTTATAACTCCATCAATAAAGATTTCTCTCTCATCACCACTAAAATTGGACTTTTGATTAAAAATGAGCCAGCAGGTCTAAGCACATAGTCTGTATTACTTTCAGTGCCCCGTTATATGCCAATTGTATTTATATGGGGGTGTATATCAAATATATTATGTGTATATAAGCAGACAGATGCAGAAGAAATGCTAGATATATGAACCATAAAAGAGTGCTTACAACTGAAATGAGAATCTCACTTAAAACAGGCAAAGCAAATGCATTTAACGCCCCCTTTGTAGCAAGGCAGTGACGGGACCTCATGGGCGAAGATGCTGCAGGTGCTGGAGGTGCATCGGGGCCTTAAGAAGAACGGTTACATTATGGAGAGACTCATCAGCCGAATGTTACAGCAACAGTTCAATGTGCTGCCATAGATGAGTCCAGGCCTGAGCTCAGCAGTTCACTCCCGGACATTGGGAGGCCATGAACTCCTCCTCCAGGGACAGACCCCGCTTTGTCTGTTGGGTTCCCTCTGATGCAAGGCAGCAGTGGTGAGCTCTAGAGAGAGCTGCATTTGGCCTTTCTTTACTCCAGGTGTAGCGCTGTGATTTGGGGACCAGACTCTGACATTGGGGAAGGACCGGCTCATAAACAGGTCAGGACTGTATATCTGTGTGCACAAGCAGAGAATCAGACATCCCAAGGCATTAGGCTGAAATTCCCAGTAAACAGACAGCTGCTCCAGTACCAGGAGCCTCTGATACTTACAACATAAGAAAAGCCATATTGGGTCAGACCAAAGGTCCATCCAGCCCAGTATCCTGTCTTCTGACAGTGGCCAGTGCCAGGTGCCCCAGAGGGAATGAACAGAACAGGGAATCATCAAGTGATCCATCCCTTGTTGCCCATTCCCAGCTTCTGGCAAACAGAGGCTAGGGACACCATCCCTGCCCATCCTGGCTAATAGTCATTGATGGACCTATCCTCTATGAACTTATCTAGTTCTTTTTTGAACCCTGTTATAGTCTTGGCCTTCACAACATCCTCTGGCAAGGAGTTCCACAGGTTGACTGTTTGTTGTGTAAAGAAATACTTCTTTTTGTTTGTTTTAAACCTCCTGCCTATTAATTTAATTTGATGATCCCTATTTCTTGTGTAATGAGAAGGAGTAAATAAGACTTCCTTATTTACTTTCTATACATCAGTCATGATTTTATAGACCTCTATCATATCCCCCCTTAGTCGTCTCTTTTCCAAGTTGAAAAGTTCCAGTCTTATGAATCTCTCCTCATACGGAAGCTGTTCTATACCACTAATCATTTTTGTTGCCCTTTTTGAACCTTTTCCAGTTCCAATACATCTTTTTTGAGATGGGGCGACCACATCTGCACGCAGTATTCAAGATGTGGGTGCACCATGGATTTATATAGAGGCAACATGATATTTTCTGTCTTATTCTCTATCCCTTTCTTAATGATTCCCAACATTCTCTTCACTTTTTTGACTGCCACTGCACACTGAGTGGATGTTTTCAGAGAACTCTCAACAATGACTCCAAGATCTCTTTCTTGAGTGGTAACAGCTAATTTAGACCCCATCATTTTATATGTATAGTTGGGATTAGGTTTTCCAATGTGCATTATACAGGAGACTACCTAAATATTTGAAGCCGTACTTTCACCCCTGAAGCTGAGACCACTGCCTTTCACCTTGGCCAGTCTTGTCTCATTGTTTCCTGGAGCTCCCTGCTCACTCTGCCTGCATCCACCTGCTGCCTTTGGCTTTATATCTAGATTTTAAGCTCTTTCGGGCAGCGACTGGCTCTTTGCACTGTGTTTGTACAGTGCCTAGCACCATGGGTCCTGGTCCAGGGCGGGGCTGCTAGGCACTACAGAAATGTAAATAATAAATAACAACACGGTAACTGACTGCTGCCATTCCTACTGGGGCTAGCTTGGGCTACCCTTATTCACCTGGGGAATACTTCCTCACATGTGCAGTTCCTCTGAACTCAATGGAGGCATGCATGGAGCACAGTGCTACTCAGCCTGTCTAGGGAAGATGTTTTATATTTGCGTAACTTTGTATCAATTTGTTTCATACAGAGTTCAAGTTGATAGAAGAATCCAGGTGAAATTTAAAAGGAGACAACACTGAATTGTTTTCTGATCACTGACCTAAGTGCTCTTCGATTGGCAGGGCCAGGAAAAGGCACGGTGAAGGTGGTTCTGTTCTCACTTCTCAGTCATGAATAACCCTCTTTAAGTCAGTGGAGTCCTGATGGTGATGCAAATGAGAGCAGAGTCAGACACAGCGCTTGGAAATGAATGAGAATGCTGCCAGATGCTCTGTCTTGCGGGACAAAGTTTCATTCTTAATGTTATTCAGTCTTGCAAAAATCCCAATGTTTTTTCTTCGAGAATGTGTGTGACACAGGATCCTAAAGGGGGAATGAGCTTTGGCAATCTGGGTTCCTGTTCTATTACTGCTTGACACTGAGATTTTGCTAATGACCAGAGGCCTCCGAAAGACCAGGCCCATTGTGCAAGGTGCTGCACATACACATACCGTGAGAGTGTAACCCCAGAACTTGACATTACTGCAGTCAGCATTTTCTGTATCATAGAATCATAGAATCATAGAATATCAGGGTTGGAAGGGACCCCAGAAGGTCATCTAGTCCAACCCCCTGCTCAAAGCAGGACCAATTCCCAGTTAAATCATCCCAGCCAGGGCTTTGTCAAGCCTGACCTTAAAAACCTCTAAGGAAGGAGATTCTACCACCTCCCTAGGTAACGCATTCCAGTGTTTCACCACCCTCTTAGTGAAAAAGTTTTTCCTAATATCCAATCTAAACCTTCCCCACTGCAACTTGAGACCATTACTCCTCGTTCTGTCATCTGATACCATTGAGAACAGTCTAGAGCCATCCTCTTTGGAACCCCCTTTCAGGTAGTTGAAAGCAGCTATCAAATCCCCCCTCATTCTTCTCTTCTGCAGGCTAAACAATCCCAGCTCCCTCAGCCTCTCCTCATAACTCATGTGTTCCAGACCCCTAATCATTTTTGTTGCCCTTCGCTGGACTCTCTCCAATTTATCCACATCCTTCTTGAAGTGTGGGGCCCAAAACTGGACACAGTACTCCAGATGAGGCCTCACCAATGTCGAATAGAGGGGAACGATCACGTCCCTCAATCTGCTCGCTATGCCCCTACTTATACATCCCAAAATGCCATTGGCCTTCTTGGCAACAAGGGCACACTGCTGACTCATATCCAGCTTCTCGTCCACTGTCACCCCTAGGTCCTTTTCCGCAGAACTGCTGCCTAGCCATTCGGTCCCTAGTCTGTAGCTGTGCATTGGGTTCTTCCGTCCTAAGTGTAGGACCCTGTTTTGGTAACCCTGATAATTAACCCTGATAATGGTTAATTATCCAGCCAGTGCTAGCTGATAACCAAATACTGCAGAGCTAAGAATAATCTTAGGGCTCTGAAAGGCAAGGCCAAACAGCTGCATGGTCAGAAAGGAAAACGGTGATGTTCTAGTCTGGCCTCCTGTACAACACAGGCCATGGAACGTTCCTAGACAGATCTTACAGAAAAATATCCATTCTTGATTTAAAAAATTTCAGTGATGGAGAATCCACGACAACCCTGGGTAAATTGTTCCAATGGTTAATTAATCTCAATGTAAAAATGTACATGTTATTTCCAGTCTGAATTTGTCTAGCTTCCACTTCCAGCCACTGGATTGTGTTAGACTTTTCTCTGCCAGATTGAAGAGCCCATTACCAAACATTTGTTCCCTGCGTAGCTACCTATAAATTGTAATCTAGTCACCTCTGAACCTTCTCTCTGTTAAGCTCAATAGATGGAGCTCCTTGCATCTGTCGCTATAAGACGCATTTTCTAATCCTTTATTCATTCTTGTGGCTCTTCTCTGAACCCTCTCCAATTTATCAACATCCTTCTTGAATTGTGAACACCAGAACTGGACACAGGATTTCAGCAGCGGTCGCACCAGTGCCAAATACAGAGGTAAAAATAACCACTCTACTCTTACTCGAGATTCCCCTGTTGTTGCAACCCATCATTATATTAGCTCTTTTGGCTACACCATCACACTGGGAGCTCATGTTCACATGATTATCCCTCCTGACACCCAATTCTTTGTGAGAGTCACTGCTTCCCAGGAGAGAGTTCCCTGTCCTGTAAATATGGCTCTACGCTCTTTATTCCTAGATGTACAGATTTGCAATTAGCTGTATTAAAATGCCATGTTATAATGCATATTGTTTGTTTGGGCCCAGTTTATCAAGTGATTTCGATTGCTCTGAATTGGTGACCTGTCCCTTTCATTACTTATCTCTTCCTCCAATGTTTGTCTCATCTGCAGACTTCATCAGTGATGAGTTTATGTTTTCTTCCAGTTCATAAAATTGTTAAATAATGTAGGGCCAAGAACCAATCACTGCAGGATCCCACTAGAAACACGCCGGCTCGATGATGATTCCCTGTTTACAGTTCCATTTTGAGACCTATTAGTTAGACAGGTTTTAATCCATTTAATGTCGGCCATGGTAATTTTATAGCACTGCAGGTTTTTTAATCAAAATATTGTGTCGGACCAAGTCAAATGCTGTGCAGAAATCCAAGTCTATTAGAAAAGGAGTACTTGTGGCACCTTAGAGACTAACCAATTTATTTGAGCTTAAGCTTTCGTGAGCTACAGCTCACTTCATCGGATGCATTGCTACTCTGAAACCTACTTATTTTGACAGGATTTATTTTCCATAAACTTTGTTGATTTTCATTAATTACATTGCCCTCTTTCAGTTCTTTATTAACTGACTCCCTTATCAGCTGCTCCCTTTTCTTGCCCACAATCAATGTCAGGTAGAAGCTTATAATTATCTGGGTCGTCCCATTTACCCTTTTTAAAAATTGACACAGCATTAGTGTTCTTCTAGTCTCTGGAACTTCCCCAGTGTTCCAAGACTCATTGAAAAGAAATGTTAGCTGTGAGCCTGCGATGGCAGGAATGCCAGTGAGCTCCTCTGCCAGCTCTTTATAACTCTTGGATGCAAAGTAGCTAGACCTGCTCATTTATATATGTCTGTGTGGTGAGGTGGAGTAGCCCCCCACTAAGTCAGAGGGGGAGGAACCAATATCTGAACCCTGGTGGGTGGAATCAGGCCGTGCCTGCTCTTCCTACCAGACGTTAAGAAGCAGACAGGAAGTATAAAGGGCAGGTCCTGGAGCTCAGTTGTGCTGCAGCTGCCAGAGGAGACAGACACCTTCTGCCTGCTTCCAAGCCGGGAGACTGAAGGGGAGCCTCACCCAGCTAAGGACTGGCTAGAGCTGCTGGGGCCACCAGCCAACACAGGGAGCCACTGGGACTGCCGCTGGCTACCCACCCCAGGGAGACGGATCCAGGTGTACCCCACGGGGACCCAGGTATACCCCACGGGGATCCAGGTATACCCCACGGGGATCCAGGTGTACCCCCTGGGGATCCAGGTATACCCCACAGGGATCCAGGTATACCCCATGGATCCAGGTGTACCCCACGGGGATCCAGGTATACCCCATGGATCCAGGTGTACACTGCGGGGACCCAGGTATACCCCACGGGGATCCAGGTGTACCCCCTGGGGATCCAGGTATACTCCATGGATCCAGGTGTACCCTACGGGGATCCAGGTGTACCCCACAAGGATCCAGGTATAACACACAGGAATCCAGGTATACCCCATGGATCCAGGTGTACCCCCCGGGGATCCAGGTGTACCCCCCGGGGATCCAGGTGTACCCCATGGATCCAGGTGTACCCCTAGGGGAGGATAGGAAGTGGCCCAGAAACAGCCAGGTCTAGTCCAGCTGTGTTGCTGCCTGAACCCAGGTCAGCGTGTTGTGGCTGGACCCCCGCTGACCGACTGGCAGAACACTCTGCCACTGTCAGGACCCTGGGCTGGGACCCAGTGCATTTGAGTGGGCCTGGGTCCCCCTACCCCTGCCATCCTACTACCTGGGGTGGCAGCCTCCCCACCTTTAGGCCAAGAGGTGAGTTTGTTGGCCATCTTCCAGAGCCAAGACACCCAGATTGCTTAGAGCCTGCCCGGTCTGAAAGCCAGAGCCCCTTAAAACTGCGAGTCTGCTCCACCCTGGAGCCTCACGCCAGATTTTGCTAATTCCCTGACTGTGGGCAGGGCCCATTGACATAGTGGGGTACAGTGGCCTCCCACTGAGTCAGAGGGGGGCACCCACCACTAACCCAGGACAATCTGACTTTAGTAGCTTCTACTTAATATCTCCCAGAGAAACTCGTGGAATGGACAGAGTGATCACCACTGTACGATAAGCCCATATTATCTGTCTCCCCCCGCCCCCCCAAATACAGAACAGAATTTTGTATTGAACACTTTGTCAGGTAGCCAGTAAAGAGAGTTGTGGTTAAACTTGCTATCCCTGGGCTCACTATGCAGGCTCCTGACTGTGTTAGAAAACATGCCAGGGTCACTCTGCATTTACACTGGTGGAGAACAGAGGCTGACCTCAGTGTTTAATCTAAGAATCACTAGGCCTGCTCTTGCTCTCGTTTCTTGCACCTGTTTTACACTGGTGTATCTCAGCTCCAGCGGCAAGAGGCCTGATTTAGACACATATCAGCACAGGGAGGCTCAGGGCCCATGTCTCCCCTTGCAGCCTCTGCCCCGGAAGACGTGGTGCTGTAACTTTGCCTGCGGCGGAGGAGCAGCTGCGCACTGGGCCTGTACGTTTACAGGCATTCAGGTGAGTGACACCTAGAAACCCAGGCAGAGCAATTCAGTGTGTGCCCCTCCCGGGGATGCTACTGACCCCTCATGGGCCCAGGGTAGAATTAACCCTTGGTACGCCTGACCCAGGGCAGGTAGCTGGGGGGCAATAAGGTTGCATCTTCTCCCAGCTCTCTGATGTGTCTCACTTGGATCACACAGTGCCCCTGCCCTCACTCTGAAATTTCTCTGGCGTGCTGTATCCATTAAGACCCAGCTCACTCACAGCCTGCTCATCCTGGCACTTTCCCTCCAGCAAGAGCAGGTGAAAAACTCTGTCAAAAATCTCCAAGATTACCGCCCTTGGACTCTGTGAACCTGGGCCCTAGTGTGGCAGACTTTCCCAGCACCCTTTGGCATGGGCCACAGCTACAGCATCTCAGGAGGTGTGAAGCCAGGCCAGGCTTTGAACATGGCAGCACGTGGTTCCACCCCTCAGCCTGCGAGGTGCCAAACACACACCACTGCTTGCTTCCTGTTAAATTGCCTCTGTCCCCTCTCTCTTTCTTCCCTCTCCCTTTCCTGACTGCCTGTTCCCCTTTCTGCTCTTTCTGTGTCCTCTCTCTCCCCACAGCTTTCTCTGACCCTGAGCTACTCCAGTTCTCACCGAGCCTGAGGCCTTCACTAGGCCTCAGCTGTCCCTGTCTAGCCCAGCTTCCACATATCTCTTTCTCACAAGCTTCTAAAGCAACACTGTCTTGGTCATTCCATCTCGCATACTGAAACCAACAGTGTGTCAGCATGGCCCCATGCTCGCTGCATGGCACGAGGACAGGCATTTGCAAATGCCCATGAGCATGCTTGTTCAACATAGAATCGTAGAATCATAGAATATCAGGGTTGGAAGGGACCTCAGGAGGTCATCTAGTCCAACCCCCTGCTCAAAGCAGGACCAATCCCCAACTAAATCATCCCAGCCAGGGCTTTGTCAAGCCTGACCTTAAAAACCTCTAAGGAAGGAGATTCTACCACCTCCCTAGGTAACGCATTCCAGTATTTCACCACCCTCTTAGTGAAAAAGTTTTTCCTAATATCCAACCTAAACCTCCCCCACTGCAACTTGAGACCATTACTTCTCGTTCTGTCATCTGCTACCACTGAGAACAGTGTAGATCTATCTTTATTAATGATCTGGATGATGAGATGGATTACACCCTCAGCAAATTCACAGATTACACTAAACTGGGGGGGAGAGGTAGATATGCTGAAGGGTAGGGATAGGGTACCTTGGAACCTGGACAAATTGGAGGATTGGGCCAAAAGAAATCTGATGAGGTTCAACAAGGACAAGTGCAGAGTCTTGTATGTAGGATGGAAGAATCCCATGCACCGCTACAGGCTGGGGACCGACTGGCTAAGCGGCAGTTCTGCAGAAAAGGACCTGGGGATTACAGTGGACGAGAAGCTGGATATGAGTCAGCAGTGTGCCCTTGTTGCCAAGAAGGCCAATGGCATATTGGGCTGTATTAGAAGGAGCATTGCCAGCAGATCGAGGGAAGTGATTATTCCCCTCTGTTTGGCACTGGTGAGGCCACACTTGGAGTATTGTGTCCACTTTTGGTCCTCCCACTAGAGGAGGGATGTGAACAAATTGGAAAGAGTCCAGTGGAGGGCAACCAAAATGATCAGGGGGCTGGGGCACATGACTTACGAGGAGAGGCTGAGGGAACTGGGGTTATTTAGTCAGCAAAAGAGAAGAGTGAGGGGGGATTTGATAGCAGCCTTCAACTAACTGAAAGGGGCTTCCAAAGAGGATGGAGCTCGGCTACTCTCAGTGGTAGCAGAAGACAGAACAAGGAGCAATGGTCTCAAATTAAAGTGGGGGAGGTCTAGGTTGGATATTAGGGAACACTATTTTATTAGGAGGGTGGTGAAGCACTGGAATGGGTTACCTAGGGAGGTGGTGGAATCTCCATCCTTAGATAATGACAGGTTTCAGAGTAGCAGCCGTGTTAGTCTGTATTTGTAAAAAGAAAAGGAGGACTTGTGGCACCTTAGAGACTAACAAATTTATTTGAGCATAAGCTTTCGTGAGCTACAGCTCACTTCATTGGATGCATACTGTGGAAAATACAATGGGGAGATTTATGTACACAGAGAACATGAAACAATGGGTGTTACCATACACACTTGTAACGAGAATGATCACTTAAAGTGAGCTATTACCAGAAGGAGAGCCAGGGCGGTGGGGGGGAAACCTTTTGTAGTGATAATCAAGGTGGGCCATTTCCAGCAGTTGACAAGAATGTCTGAGGAACAGTGGGGGGTAGGGGAAGAATAAACATGGGGAAATAGCTTTACTTTGTGTAATGACCCATCCACTCCCAGTCTCTATTCAAGCCTAAGTTAATTCTATCCAGTTTGCAAATTAATTCCAATTCATAGTCTCTCGTTGGAGTCTGTTTTTGAAGTTTTTTTGTTGAAGAATTGCCACTTTTAGGTCTGTAATCAAGTGACCAAAGATATTGAAGTGTTCTCTGACTGGTTTTTGAATGTTACAATTCTTGACATCTGATTTGTGTCCATTTATTCTTTTACGTAGAGACTGTCCAGTTTGACCAATGTACATGGCAGAGGGGCATTGCTGGCACATGATGGCGTATATCACATTCGTAGATGTGCAGGTGAACGAGCCTCTGATAGGGTGGCTGATGTGATTAGGCCCTATGATGGTGTCCCCTGAATAGATATGTGGGCACAGTTGGCAACGGGCTTCCTGGGTTAGTGGTTCTGTTGTGTGGTGTGTGGTTGCTGGTGAGTATTTGCTTCAGGTTGGGGGGCTGTCTGTAAGCAAGGAACAGCCTGTCTCCCAAGATCTGTGAGAGTGATGGGTCGTCCTTCAGGATAGGTTGTGGATCCTTGATGATGCGTTGGAGAGGTTTTAGTTGGGTGCTGAAGGTGATGGCTAGTGGCGTTCTGTTATTTTCTTTGTTGGGCCTGTCCTTATAGTAAGTGACTTCTGGGTACTCTTCTGGCTCTGTCAATCTGTTTCTTCACTTCAGCAGGTGGGTATTGTAGTTGTAAGAATGCTTGATAGAGATCTTGTAGGTGTTTGTCTCTGTCTGAGGGGTTGGAGCAAATACGGTTGTATCGTAGAGCTTGGCTGTAGACGATGGATCGTGTGGCGTGGTCTGGATGAAAGCTGGAGGCATGTAGGTAGGAATAGCGGTCAGTAGGTTACTGATATAGGGTGGTGTTTCTGTGACCATCGCTTATTAGCACCGTAGTGTCCAGGAAGTGGATCTTTTGTGTGAACTGGTCCAGGCTGAGGTTGATGGTGTGATGGAAATTATTTGCACAGACAATCCAGGAAGTTTTTGGAAAGTGTAGGGGACAATTTCCTGGTGCAAGTGATGGAGGAACCAACTAGGGACAGAGCTCTTCTTGACCTGCTGCTCACAAACCGGGAAGCATTAATAGGGGAAGCAAAAGTGCATGGGAACCTGGGAGGCAGTGACCATGAGATGGTCGAGTTCAGGATCCTGACACAGGGAAGAAAGGAGAGCAGCAGAATACAGACCCTAGACTTCAGAAAAGCAGATTTTGACTCCCTCAGGGAACTGATGGGCAGGATCCCCTGGGAGAATTACATGAGGGGGAAAGGAGTCCTGGCTGTATTTTAAAGAATCCTTATTGAGGTTACAGGGACAAACCATCCCAATGTGTAGAAAGAATTGTAAATATGGCAGGCAACCAGCTTGGCTTAACAGTGAAATCCTTGCTGATCTTCAACACAAAAAAGAAGCTTACAAGAAGTGGAAGATTGGACAAATGACAAGGGAAAAGTATAAAAACACTGCTCGGGGATGCAGGAGTGAAATCAGGAAGGCCAAATCACACCTGGAGTTGCAGCTAGCAAGAGATGTTAAGAGTAACAAGAAGGGTTTCTTCAGGTATGTTAGCAACAAGAAGAAAGTCAAGGAAAGTGTGGGCCCCTTACTGAATGCGGGAGGCAACCTAGTGACAGAGGATGTGGAAAAAGTTAATGTACTCAATGCTTTTTTGGCCTCTGTCTTCACGAACGAGGTCAGCTCCCGGACTACTGCACTGGGAAGCACACCATGGGGAGGAGGTGACCAGCCCTCTGTGGAGAAAGAAGTGGATTGGGACTATTTAGAAAAGCTGGACGAGCACAAGTCCATGGGGCCGGATGCGCTGCATCTGAGAGTGCTAAAGGAGTTGGCGGATGTGATTGCAGAGCCATTGGCCATTATGTTTGAAAACTCATGGAGATCACAGGAAGTCCCGAACGACTGGAAAAAGGCTAATGTAGTGACCATCTTTAAAAAAGGGAAGAAGGAGGATCCGGGGAACTACAGGCCAGTCAGCCTCACCTCAGCCCCTGGAAAAATCATGGAGCAGGTCCTCAAGGAATCAATTCTGAAGCACTTAGAAGAGAGGAAAGTGATCAGGAACAGTCAGCATGGATTCACCAAGGGCAAGTCATGCCTGACTAATCTAATTGCTTTCTATGATGAGATAACTGGCTCTGTGGATGAGGGGAAAGCAGTGGACGTGTTGTTCCTTGACTTTTGCAAAGCTTTTGACTCAGTCTCCCACAGTATTCTTGTCAGCAAGTTAAAGAAGTATGGGCTGGATGAATGGACTATAAGGTGGATAGAAAGCTGGCTAGATTGTTGGGCTCAACTGGAGTGATCAATGGCTCCAAGTCTAGTTGGCAGCCGGAATCAAGTGGCAGCCGGAATCAAGCTACGATACAACCGCATTTGCTCCAACCCCTCAGACAGAGACAAACACCTACAAGATCTCTATCAAGCATTCTTACAAGTGGAGTGCCCCAAGGATCGGTCCTCAGGCCGGTTTTGTTCAATATCTTCATAAATGATCTGGAGGATGATGTGGACTGCACCCTCAGCAAGTCTCCAGATGACACTAAACTGGGAGGAGAGGTAGATACACTGGAGGGTAGGGATAGGATACAGAGGGCCCTAGACAAATGAGAGGTTTGGGCCAAAAGAAATCTGATGAGGTTCAACAAGGACAAGTGCAGAATCCTGCACTTAGGACGGAAGAATCCAATGCACCGCTGCAGACTAGGGACCGAATGGCTCGGCAGCAGTTCTGCTGAAAAGGACCTAGGGGTTACAGTGGACGAGAAGCTGGATATGAGTCAACAGTGTGCTGTTGTTGCCAAGAAGGCCAATGGCATTTTGGGCTGGATAAGTAGGGGCATTGCCAGTAGATTGAGAGACGTGTTCTTTCCTCCCTATTCGACATTGGTGAGGCCTCATCTGGAGTACTGTGTCCAGTTTTGGGCCCCACACTACAAAAAGGATGTGGATAAATTGGAAAGCATCCAGCAGAGGCAACAAAAATGATTAGGGGACTGGAACACATGACTTGTGAGGAGAGGCTGAAGGAACTGGGATTGTTTAGTCTTCGGTTGAGAAGAATGAGGGGGGATTTGATAGCTGCTTTCAACTACCTGAAAGGGGGTTCCAAAGTGGGTGGATGTAAACTGTTCTCAGTGGTAGCAGATGACAGAACAAGGAGTAATGGTCTCAAGTTGCAGTGGGGGAGGTTTAGGTTGGATATTAGGAAAAGCTTTTTCACTAGGAGGGTGGTGAAACACTGGAATGCGTTACCTAGGAGGTGGTGGGATTTCCTTCCTTCGAAGTTTTTAAGGTCAGGCTTGACAAATCCCTGGCTGGGATGATTTAGCTGGGGATTGGTCCTTCTTTGAGCAGGGGGTTGGACTAGAAGAGCTCCTGAGGTCCCTTCCAACCCTGATATTCTATGATTCTATGATTCTATGAAATCATGGTGGAATTCCTCAAGGGCTTCTTTTCCACCATCAATGTAGCACAAGTAGAGTAGGGGCATTAGGGGACAAGAGATGAAGAAGCGTTGTTCTAAGTCAGCCATAAAAATGTTGGCATTCTGTGGGGCCATGCAGGTACCCATAGCAGTGCCGCTGATTTGAAGGTATACATTGTCCCCAAATGTGAAATAGTTGTGGGTGAGGACAAAGTCACAAAGTTCAGCCACCAGGTTTGCTGTGACATTATCGGGGATACCGTTCCTGATGGCTTGTAGTCCATCTTTGTGTGGAATGTTGGTGTAGAGGGCTTCTGCATCCATAGTGGGCAGGATGGTGTTATCAGGAAGATCAGCGATGGAGTGTAGTTTCCTCAGGAAGTCAGTGGTGTCTCGAAGATAGCTGGGAGTGCTGGCAGCATAGGGCCTGAGGAGGGAGTCTACATAGCCAGAGAATCCTGCTGTCAGGGTGCCAATGCCTGAGATGATGGGGTGGCCAGGATTTCTAGGTTTATGTATCTTGGGTAGCAGAATACCCCAGGTCAGGGTTCCAGGGGTGTGTCTGTGCGGATTTGTTCTTGTGCTTTTTCAGGAAGTTTCTTGAGCAAATGCTGTAGTTTCTTTTGGTAACTCTCAGTAGGATCAGAGGGTAATGGCTTGTAGAAAGTGGTGTTGGAGAGCTGCCGAGCAGCCTCTTGTTCATATTCCGACCTGTTCATGATGACAACAGCACCTCCTTTGTCAGCCTTTTTGATTATGATGTCAGAGTTGTTTCTGAGGCTGTAGATGGCACTGTGTTCTGCACGGCTGAGGTTATGGGGCAAGTGATGCTGCTTGTCCACAATTTCAGCCCGTGCACATCGGCGGAAGCCCTCTATGTAGAAGTCCAGTCTGTTGTTTCGACATTCAGGAGGAGTCCACCCAGAATCCTTCTTTTTGTAGTCTTGGTAGGAAGGTCTCTGTGGGTTCGTATGTTGTTCAGAGGTGTGTTAGAAATATTCCTTGAGTCGGAGACGTCAAAAATAGGATTCTAGGTCACCACAGAACTGTATCATGTTCGTGGGGGTGGAGGGCAGAAGGAGAGGCCCTGAGATAGGAGAGATTCTTCTGCTGGGCTAAGAGTATAGTTGGATAAATTAACAATATTGCTGGGTGGTTTAAGGGAACCACTGTTGTGGCCCCTTGAGGCATGTAGTAGTTTAGATAGTTTAGTGTCCTTTTTCTTTTGTAGAGAAGCAAAGTGTGTGTTGTAAATGGCTTGTCTAGTTTTTATAAAGTCCAGCCACGAGGACGTTTGTGTGGAAGGTTGTTTTTTTATGAGAGTATCCAGTTTTGAGCGCTCATTCTTAATCTTTCCCTGTTTGCTGTAGAGAATGTTGATCAGGTGATTCCGCAGTTTCTTTGAGAGTGTGTGGCACAAGCTGTCAGCACTATGGTGCTAATAAGAGATGGTCACATAAACACCACCCTATATCGGAAACCTACTGACCACTATTCCTACCTACATGCCTCCAACTTTCATCCAGATCACACCACACGATCCATCGTCTACAGCCAAGCTCTACGATACAACGACATTTGCTCCAACCCCTCAGACAGAGACAAACACCTACAAGATCTCTGTCAAGCTTTCTTACAACTACAATACCTACCTGAAGAAGTGAAGAAACAGATTGACAGAGCCGGAAGAGTACCCAGAAGTCACTTACTACAAGGACAGGCCCAACAAAGAAAATAACAGAATGCCACTAGTCGTCACCTTCAGCACCCAATTAAAACCTCTCCAACGCATCATCAAGGATCTACAACCTATCCTGAAGGACGACCCATCACTCTCACAGATCTTGGGAGACAGGCCGTTCCTTGCTTACAGACAGCCCCCCAACCTGAAGCAAATACTCACCAGCAACCACATACCGCACAACGGAACCACTAACCCAGGAATCTATCCTTGCAACAAAGCCCATTGCCAACTGTGCCCACATATCTATTCAGGGGACAGCATCACAGGGCCTAATCACATCAGTCACACTATCAGAGGCTCGTTCACCTGCACATCCACCAATGTGATATATGCCATCATGTGCCAGCAATGCCCCTCTGCCATGTACATTGGTCAAACTGGACAGTCTCTACGTAAAAGAATAAATGGACACAAATCAGACGTCAAGAATTATAACATTCAAAAACCAGTCAGAGAACACTTCAATCTCTTTGGTCACTCGATTACAGACCTAAAAGTGGCAATTCTTCAACAAAAAAACTTCAGAAACAGATTCCAACGAGAGACTGCTGAATTGGAATTAATTTGCAAACTGGATAGAATTAATTTAGGCTTGAATAGAGACTGGGAGTGGATGGGTCATTACACAAAGTAAAACTATTTCCCCATGTTTATCCCACCCTCCACTGTTCCTCAGACATTCTTGTCAACTGCTGGAAATGGCCCACCTTGATTATCATTACAAAAGGCCCACCCCCGGCTCTCCTGCTGGTAATAGCTCACCTTAAGTGATCATTCTCATTACGGTCTGTATGGTAACACCCATTATTTCATGTTCTCTGTGTATATACATCTCCCCACTGTATTTTCCAGATGTAAGCAGAGTCAGGATGAGCTCCACCCTGACATCTGGTGGTGAGGTGTGGCAAGTTGTGGAAAAGAACTTCAGGGGCCGATCTCATTTGCATAGGCACACCCACCCCACCTAGAATGAGGCCATAACTGTCCAAATGGTCACTTTGGCTGTAGTGGGATCCCCAGTGTCTCTGTTATTGGGGCAGGAAAAATAAATTGTTATTACCCTGATTATGGGAACTGTGCTTGGAACTGTACTTGGCCTTTTGTTATGATGGAGGGATTCACCATCAACTAAGTAGCACTCACTAGGCAAGGGTCATGGGTTCCAAAACTCTGTGAATTGAGAGAGGCTTGAGACAGGTGTCAGTACCTGATGGTGTGGGCCCCTTTGTGAGGGCCTGAAGCACCAATTGCACCTCTGTCTCTCTCCACTGTGGAATGTCAGAGCTATTTTTGGGTCTATTAAGAGTCTTGCTACAGGTACTGTGCTGAATTCACTTTGGCCTTATGGTGCACCAGCACTAAGGCTCCCACTACTATGAGCTGAAATCACTGAGAGCTGGAATCACTGAGCACTGTGTCAAGTAGCGGGGAGCCGGAAGATCTAGAGTGCAGCGGTGCTGTTCGTAGATAGGCTGGCGGAGTGTTCATGAGACGGCGAGGCAAGCTGTGCCGAGCGGAGCCATTCGTGAGATGGTGGAGTGGAGCGTTCATGAGAAGGCGAGGCGAGCTGTGCAGAGCGGGGCCGTTCGTGAGACGGTAGAGCGGAGCGGAGCCCTGTGGGGCAGTCAGCTTCAGATCATGTAAGGTGCCCCTTACCTCTTTCCCCCACACACAGGCACATTTTTAGACAGACTGGGAGTAACACTCTGCAGATGAACTTTTGAACTCTGGGGCTGGACTTTTTGGACTTTGGGTGATTTGTGGATTGCTGGACTCAAGAGACGCTTGGGTTCTGGGACTCAAGAACCCGAGGGAAAGGATGTGGCCCAATTTGCTGGGGTGGGTCTTTGCTTGTGGTTTGGTTGCTGAACACTAGTTGTGGTGTTTCCCCAATTTAATGCTGATGTCGTTTAGAATCATAGAATCATAGAATATGAGGGTTGGAAGGGATCTCAGGAGGTCATCTAGTCCAATCCCCTGCTCAAAGCAGGACCAATCCCCAATTAAATCATCCCAGCCAGGGCTTTGTCAAGCCTGACCTTAAAAACTTCTAAGGAAGGAGATTCTACCACCGCCCTAGGTAATGCATTCCAGTGTTTCACCACCCTCTTAGTGAAAAAGTTTTTCCTAATGTCCAACCTAAACCTCCCCCACTGCAACTTGAGACCATTACTCCTTGTTCTGTCCTCTTCTACCACTGAGAATAGTCTAGAACCATCCTCTCTGGAACCACCTCTTAGGTAGTTGAAAGCAGCTATCAAATCCCCCCTCATTCTTCTCTTCTGTAGACTAAACAATCCCAGCTCCCTCAGCCTCTCCTTATAAGTCATATGTTCCAGACCTCTAATCATTTTTGTTGCCCTTCGCTGGACTCTCTCCAATTTCTCCACATCCTTCTTGTAGTGTGGGGCCCAAAACTGGACACAGTACTCCAGATGAGGCCTCACCAATGTCGAATAGAGGGGAACGATCACGTCCCTCTATCTGCTGGCAATGCCCCTACTTATACACCCCAAAATGCCATTGGCCTTCTTGGCAACAAGGGCACACTGCTGACTCATATTCAGCTTCTCGTCCACTGTCACCCCTAGGTCCTTTTCTGCAGAACTGCTGCCTAGCCATTCGGTCCCTAGTCTGTAGCTTTGCATTGGGTTCTTCCCTGCACTTATCTTTATTGAACCTCATCAGATTTATTTTGGCCCAATCCTCTAATTTGTCTAGGTCCCTCTGTACCCTATCCCTGCCCTCCAGCGTATCTACCACTCCTCCCAGTTTAGTATCATCCGCAAATTTGCTGAGAGTGCAATCCACACCATCCTCCAGATCATTTATGAAGATATTGAACAAAACCGGCCCCAGGACCGACCCCTGGGGCACTCCACTTGACACTGGCTGCCAACTAGACATGGAGCCATTGATCACTACCCGTTGAGCCCGACAATCTAGCCAGCTTTCTATCCACCTTATAGTCCATTCATCCAGCCCATACTTCCTTAACTTGCTGACAAGAAGTTTACCTCATGTTATTAAAGATTCTCTGCTACACCGAGACTCTGTGCTTGCGAAAGGGGAAGTATCGCCTCTTTGAGGCGCCCACGGTGTGTGTAAGATTTTCCCAGGTCACTGGGTGGGGGCTTGAGCCAGTTTTGCGTTTGCTTTGATGAGAGGGAACCCCTGTGTACTGAACCTGGCCCTTGCTGCTATCAACTTGGCCTGGCAGAAGGGTTACACACTGAATGCATCCAATGAAGTGAGCTGTAGCTCACGAAAGCTTATGCTCAAATAAATTTGTTAGTGTCTAAGGTGCCTCAAATACTCCTTTTCTTTTTCCATCCTTAGAGGTTTTTAAGGCTCCGCTTCACAAAGCCCTGGCTGGGATGATTTAGTTGGCATTGGGGGTGGTTGGACTAGATATCCTCCTGAGCTCCCTTCCAACCCTGATATTCTATGAATCTATGGATGTGGGCAGGAGGCTACGGCCCTCCAGATGTGCTCTGAGCCATGGCTGCTGGACAGGTTTGCCCTGCGGCCTGAAGATTTCCCCCCCATTTGTAGATGTATTTTCTCATTGGGAATGCTCAACTCAGTGGTTGGTTCTGACAGAAGACAAATATGTATCCACATGTAGCACTGCCTTGGGCCCTGATCCTGAATTGGGTTCCCGGGGGACAAACCCTTGACCCCTACGGAACCCCGGGGATCTTATCTACCTATGCAAAGCTCAGTGCAGGATCAGGACCTTCACATGCAGAGGGATCTGTCTTTACAAAATCTATACAAATAAAGTCCCCCATAATAGCTATCCATGCATCCCATTGGACTGGGCCACGTTGGACAGGTATGGTGCCGAGCAGCGAATCAGTGAGTGTGTGCCTCACCTTTACCTGTTCAAAACCTTTAATTATGCGCTCCCTTTTTATTTGCTTTTGTTTCTTTCTGAAAGAGCTCTCAAGCAAACCTGCATCTATTGTGCCACCTGACAACAGCCATGAGGTACTATCTTCAGACACTCACAGGAGATGTTTGTGCTATTTCTCCTTCCCAGGAATAGCTCTGTCATAGAAACAGATAAAAGTTTTCACAACTATTTTCACACTTTTAAACTGCAGCACCTTGAAAGGAGATGAAGATTTGCTGCTCTCCATTTGCTGTTATAAATGGTGAGGGTCATAGGTTATCTCCTCCTGGCAGCATGCAATTTTTGTTCTAACACATTGCCCGGTGCTTCTTCTTTTCGTGCTCATAGCTATAACCACATATGTCAGAAGAGCAGCCAAATAATTCATCCGTATACGAAATGTGGTTATGGCTTGAAAAAAGACCAGTGTACAAACTCTTGTTTGTTCTCAAGGACAATTATAGGTGTGTGTGTGACAGCGATAATGGCCTTTCTTAGCCAAGGTTTTAACACTGAACATCTTGCTTTCATTTACTTTAGCGGGGAGAGCAGCTGACAATTAAGTTTCAATGCTTCCGTGGATCTCTTCTTTCAGGTTTCTTTATGTTTTCTTTGAGAGATAAAAGACAGTAGTTTTGATCTAATGTACTAAATTACATGCTTGTGGTTGCTGTCCACAGTTAATGTTAAAGCTACTGCCCCTTAGAAGACTTGTCTTAGTACCGCCATCCCCCTTTCCAAAATTCCCTACAAGAAACCAGTATCCCTGAAATGTTGCGTCTCCCCTCAAACCCTGAGTAGAACTGCTCCCGGTGATTGGAGGAAAATTCTGAAAAGGGATCTTGAAATTACTGTGTTTCAAAAGTTTCCATGTTGTTGCCATCTTCACAGATTTCCAATTTGTTTTTCTTACGTCTCATGGGTCTGATCACAGGTGGTGTTGATCAACTTTGAGGGAGTTATGCCTATATCTCCAAAATGAGACTCAGTTTGGCCTGCAGACACCAGATGTCGTTGGGTTTGTTAGCCTCGTTGAACTGCTTTACGCATTGTTTGGGGTGGGGCTTAGCGAGGGAAGGTGAAGGTTCACAGAGTTGTTTGTATGTGTCTGAGATGGCGTATAGTGTAAATCTGTGCGTGGGATGAGGAATGCGACAGGATTACGTGGCAGTGGCTGGATCCCTTAACTGTGCAGTTCCATATGCTGTGATAAGTGGGTGTCAAAAGTTAACGTCCGGAGACCATCGGGGTGAGAGCAGGTGCCTTGCTTACCTCTCCCCCGTTCTCTGGACAGTCGCACCCTGTGGCCTGGTTCTGGGGTGTGGAGTAAAGCCCTCCAGCTGTGCCTTTTAGTGAGTCACCCCCACTCCCTTTCAGGGGATACGAAGGAGTCCAAACAAAGGGAAATACTTCCTGCCCTCGTCCTGGTGTGAGGGAGAGGGAAGCAATCTCTCAAGCCACACGGGCAGTCTCAGTGCGAGGAAAGGTTGGGGCTCAGTCCTGGGGGGATTTCAACACAGAGCGTCAGCCCAGCCCATATTCTCCCTCCAAGGGCTAGGGCAGTGGGGTTTCATGGTACAGGGCCCCCAGGCTCGGAGCCCTCTCTCGGCTTGGCCCTGCCTTTGAGGGGCCTGCCGAAAGCTGACAAGCCTCAGGGGGCTGGGGCTGGCTGTGTCCCTAGGAGTTCCTTCCCCTGGCCTGGCTGGGGGTGGGGGGCGAGGTCGCCCCCCATCACACACACACACACTGGGTTCTGAAGATATTGTGGGGATATTTTTGATGAAGAAAGTGTCCTTGGGGAGGAGGGCGAGGGGCAGGTCTCTGTGAGCCAGACTCCACTGAAACACAACGTCAATCTGCAGTTTTTCACCATGTGTCTGTTTATGAATACAACTCTATTTATTACACAGAGACACCTCCCCACCCCCCCACCCCCCCACCCCCCACACACACACTTCACTCTGTGACTTCAGTGATGTCCGGGCCTCTAGCAAACAGTCACATGTGAGGGTTGAACTTCCACCTGCCGAGCTGGGGCCTGGCTTTCTCTGTGCAGGGGCACATGGAGTTCTGTCTGATGTCGAGTTCTGTCTGTCTGAAACAACTGGGTTTGTTTAGTCTGGAGGAGAGGAGACTGAGCAGGGACATGATAACAGTTTTCAAGTACATAGAAGGTTGTTACAAGGAAGAGGGAGAAGAATTGTTCTTTTTAACTTCTGAGGCTAGGACAAGAAACAATGGGCTAAAATTGCAGCCAGGGCGGCTTAGGTTGGACATTAGGAAAAATTTCCTAACTGTCAGGGTGGTTAAGCACTGGGATAAATTGCCAAGGGAGGTGGTGGAATCTCCATCATTGGAGATTTTTAAGAACGGGTTGGACAAACACCTGTCAGGGATGATCTAGATAATACCTAGCCCTGCCGTGAGAGCCGGGGACTGGATTCGATGAGCTCTCAAGGTCCCTTTCAGTTCTTTGATTCTCTGTTCCTGGCCATTGCTGAGTACGCTGAAGTTCTGTGTCTCCAGATGGGAGCACAGAGGGGAAAAGCACGCCCAGGACAAGCAGCCATGCTGTAAAGCTCAGGGTGAAAGTGAGACACGGCAAACAGAAGTCAGGCTGCCTCCATCTAATGCTGGTAATGGCTTGTCTGGGCAGCTCTCACACACCCATTGTGCAGGACCCAAGGGTGCAGATGAACCTGAACAATGGAGATCACACCAAGAGACTTCCTGGTTCCCGTGCCCTATGCCCAGGCTGACCCTGATGTCGCAGCTCGGTTGGTAAATGAGAAATAAATTGGTAAATGGAGAATAAATATAGGTACTTATAGACCATGATCATGGCATCCTTAATCTTCTCTTTGTTAAGCTAAATAGATTGAGCTCCTTGAGTCTGTCATTATAAGGCAGGTTAACCAATCATTTCATAATTCTCATGGCTCTTCTCTGAACCCTTCCCAGTTTATCAACATCCTCCGTGAGTTGTGGGCACCAGAACTGGACACAGAATTCCAGCAGTGACCGCACCAACACCAGATACAGACATGAAATAATGTCTTCTCCTACTCGAGACTCCCCTGTTTATTCATCGCAGATTTGCATTCGCTCTTTTGGCCAAAGTGTCGCACTGGGAGCTCATGTTTGGCTGATTATCCACTATGACCCCAAATCTTTTTCAGAGTCCCTGCTTCCCAGGGGAGAATCCCCCATAGTGTAAGTCTAAATTCTTTGTTCCTCGATGTATCCATTTACATGTAGTCATATTAAAACATATTTTGCTTGAACCCAGCTTATCAAGTGATCCTGATCATTCTGTATCAGTGACCTGTCATCTTAATTAGTTATCTCTCCCCCACTCTTTGTCATCTGCAAACTTGATCAATGATGATTTTGTTTCCTGCCAGTTTATTGATAAAGATGTTACATAGCCTCGAGCCAAGAACTGATCCCTGTGGGACCCCACAAAAACATGCCCAATCGATGATGAGGCCCCATTTACAATTCTATTTTGAGACCTATTGGTTACCTTTTTTAAATCCATTTAAAGTGTGCCGTGTTCATTTTGTATCATTCTAATTTTCAATTAACCTGTGGTGTGGTACCCAGTCCAATGCCTTACAGATGTCTAAGTATATTGCTTGAACCCTATTGCCTCTATCAGCCGAACTTTAAAATCGTCCAGTGATGCAGATTCTACCACATCCCTTGGTAAGATGTTCCAGTGGTTAATTATCTTTAAAATTAACCCTTATTTATCTTTTTTCTTTCTCTCTCTTTTTTTTTTTTTTTTTTTTTTTGGTTTCAGCTTCCAGCCATTGGATCCTGTAGCCTGGTCTGTAAACATTTTTGGGAAATCAAAATGAATAGCTACTCCTAGTAGTTCAGAAACAGTTGGGTTCTCTTGATAAGACAGGTCAGTAAAGGAGGCTCCTGTGAGATTTGTTTGTTTGGAGAAATTATGAGCCAACATCAGAAAGAAAAAAAAAAAGGCAAATCGGGTATTAAAAATACGTCTTAGATTAAAATCTTTCCAAAGGAAACCAGAGTAGGAGTCAGAGTAGCAGCCGTGTTAGTCTGTATTCGCAAAAAGAAAAAGAGGACTTGTGGCACCTTAGAGATGAACAAATTTATTTGAGCATAAGCTTTCGTGAGCTACAGCTCACTTGCATCCGATGCATTCAGTTTTTTCCACTGAATGCATCCGATGAAGTGAGCTGTAGCTCACGAAAGCTTATGCTCAAATAAATTTGTTCGTCTCTAAGGTGCCACAAGTCCTCCTTTTCTTTCAGAGTAGGAGTGTGAATGTGAATATTCAAAGCAACATACAACATATCCAGACAGATATTGATCTGATTACACAATCTTTATATTGGTGATTACTACAGCAATACTTCAAAACAAGTTCTTCACTACAAAAACAAGTAATTCACAGGAGTCTTGGAACTTAATTATAGTTCTAATATGCTTAGTATTGAATTTGAGCATAATTATGTCATGGAGTGATTTCAGGGGTGTTTCATGCTAATGCTAATCACGTCCATTTAATGTGCACACCAGTTAATGAACATACTATTTACTCCCAGCAGATGTCTCAGACACACTACAAGTGGTTAATTAAAAACATCATGTCTGCAGGGTGAAAGGGAAGTATTCAAGTTACACATTCCCCTGTTTCCCATGGAGATCCTCTGCCTGGCTGTGCAGGCAGCAAAACCTTCCTTCTGACATGGTATGGCATCGTAGAGTGTTAAAATGTAGCTGTTGGCCTTGGGACCTGGACAGTGAGTATTTGACTCAAAATAGTCCACGGTTGGACACAAAACTCTTTCTTTATTCCTAAACTGTCTTTTGGCTTAATAAACTGATTTATTGTGATGTTTAAAACAGAGTAAGTATTTGTGCATCCTAGATGAGCAACTTCTTAAACACAAATGCCCATCGGTGAGCAAAGCAGAGCAGAAACCTTCTTCTTTTCATGGATTGTGCCACACTGCAATGAGCTTCCCTCAGGAGAGTCTGCATTGCGTGAACCTTTTTCAAGCAGCAGCCAGCTATGCTCCCCAGGTTCATGCCAGCTTCTGACAGCTCCACTAACTTCCAGGCCCTGCCTCAGAAAGTCTGCTGGTGATGCAAGGCAGCGGCCAGCTCCCTCCGCCAGGAGGCTGCAACAGCCAGCCTTGCCCCAGAAGGAAGCAATTGACCGTGGGGAAAGCATTGCCACAGAGCATTCCCACTACCTGGTGCCTGCGGAGTTCCCATCTGAAACTGGCGCTGCTCTGCACCAGGGTAGTAGAGGTGCAAGTGGGATCACCAACCTGGGAAGTGGCTGAAAACTGGGGACTGAGAAAGTTCAGCCATTCCTCTTAGCTAACAAAGGGCCCGCTGCAGCAATGCCCAGCATCCCCTGCCACCCTTCTGGTGCAGCTAACCCGAGTTAACAGGGTCCCACCCCCAGGGAGGGAGCTGCACTGTGAAGCAGAGGGCTGTACTCCTGGAGCTCATCGGCACCCTCGCTGGCTCGCACCCACTGCTCCGAGCGTCTCTTTCGGCTGTGCTGGGCTAGGTGGCATCGGGGAGGGGTAGCTGGAGGTTTGATGTCAGCAACCCCTGTGGCGGCTAGCGGTGTGTTGGTGCCATGCACAGGGCCATTGGTGGGCAGGCCACATTGGTGCCAGGCACAGGTACCCTTTGCCATGCACTCAGGGTTAAACTACGTGCCTGAATGATACACGGTGATGAAGTGAGCTTTCCTGAGAAAATGTGTGTTTGGAGGAAGAAAGACAGTTCTGGCAGAAGAAAGGGTTAAATAGTCCAGACAAAACTCCATTTCTCAAACAGGAGGGCCAGGCTGAGAGGTGAGCCTGAACCCTACAGTGCGTGCGTGACTAATAGATGCCAACAGAATTTCATACCTCCGGGCAAAATAACAAGCTTCCCCCTTTTTTTTTTTTTTTGGTCTCTTGTTCATGTCCTATTTTATGCTTGCAAAACATTCCGAAAGTCAGGAAACACGACACGTCTCTTCATGCTCTGTCCTTCTCAAGGCAAGGTTTAACCACTGGGCAAGAATATTGATTAGAGAAGTTTTGCAAAGAGCAATACAAATGACAACTGTTATTAAAATGGAAGCTCAGACTTTGGTTCAAAGTAAAGGCATATTCAGATTGAGACATGTTCCTGTCTTTCTTTCAGATAATTTAACAAAGTTTAGGCCTCCTCTGTGAGAAATAATTAATTGAGCAAAATGTTAATTAAGCAAAATTATTTGTGCACGGAACAATTCTTCTAAAGGCATAACACTGAGTTAAAAAGACTAAAGTGTAACTTGATTAAAATTGGTGTCAATCCTTACATAGGCTCACAGCTTGTGCTCTCTCTATGCCTGACAGCATTCAAAATTCATCCAGTTTCAACATAATGAATATGTCCAAACTCAGGGTTTTAGCTCTCCTGCACTGTGAAAACTACATATGCCATTTCCTGGAGTCCACCCTTCGCTGTAAAGGGTGGACTCCAGCTGGGAGGAGCTGCAGACACTGTGCAGGGCAGGATTAGAATTCAAAATGGCCTTGACAAATGGAGAATTGGTCTGAAATCAACAAGTTGAAATTCAGTAAAGAAAAGTGCAAAGTACAGCACTTAGGAAGGAAAAATCAAATACACAGCTACAAGCTGGGGCATAGTTGGCAAGACAGCAGTACTGCTGAAAACCATTGAGGGGGGGAAGTTGGGGATCACAAATTGAATAGGAATCAACGATGGGACACAGCTCTTCATGGGTGCTTGGTACAACTGCCTCGAGTGGCAAAGGAAGGACAGAAGGAAGAAAAGGACAAGTAGGCAGAGTTTGAACCTGAAGTCATTGGTGCCACCCAGAACTGCAGCTGCAGCCGCTCATGTCCCAGCTGTCCGGTTAATCAGAGTGACCTTCCCAGTCATCTTAATGGTTTCGTCTCCTGCTTGCAGCTGTGAGAGGACCTTGTTTGTTGCCTCTCACACAAAGACCATCCAAGCTCCCTTTACTCCCCGCCCACTGCGATTCCTCACTGGTCTGAAGGTCCATCCAACACCCGGTGAAGTACAACAGACGCAAAGAGGTCAGGGCCCTAAATGCTGTTTCCAAAGGTGCTGCTGTTACCACGGATGCTGAAAGTGCTTGGAGTCCCCGCTGGTTCCTCTATGAGTTTTCACTAAGGCCCCAAGTCCCCTCTGTGGACGGGAGATGGATTCCTCTGGCTTCCAATGCAAAGATCTCAGCTAGAGAGCCGGCTCCTTCGTGCTGTTTTCATCTTGTGGGAACAGGGCACATGAGTGGAATTCTCTGTGGCTATCTGAGTGTGGCGAGGCACGGAGCAATGTGCATGCACATGGGCAGCAAAGCCAGACAGCAGGGTCTGATAGATGTGGGTAGAGAGATGTGGCTTGGGGTGTATTTGGGCCACTATCTCGCACAACGAAACATGGGAAGGGGCATTAAATCATGTCACGTACGATTATTTCTACTCAGAATGAACGGTGGCACCTCCTAAAGCTGAACGTCTTTGTGTTCTCGCTCAGCAGGTACCTAGGGCAGGGCTGGGCTGTCCTCCCACTCTCCGCGCAGTGCCTTCGATTCACCCCCACTCCCAGTAAAAGCCCCTCTGCTCAGGAACACGAGTGTCCCGAGGCCTGACCCAGGGGCACCTCCTCATCGCTGCCAGCGGACTGTTCCTCTGGCCAGCAGTGCCCTCACGGGGGGCATGTCCTGCGTTAATTGGGCTAATTCTGTGTTACAGATGGAGCAGGGCTGACCACCTGGTCTGGCTTCTGGCTGGCTCTGCCTCAGTTTCACCCCCCCGAGTGCCTCGGTAATGACAACACCGGGTTCATAGAATCATAGAATCACAGAATATCAGAGTTGGAAGGGACCCCTGAAGGTCATCTAGTCCAACCCCCTGCTCGAAGCAGGACCAATTCCCAGTTAAATCATCCCAGCCAAGGCTTTATCAAGCCTGACCTTAAAAACCTCTAAGGAAGGAGATTCTACCACCTCCCTAGGTAACGCATTCCAGTGTTTCACCACCCTCATAGTGAAAAAGTTTTTCCTAATATCCAACCTAAACCTCCCCCACTGCAACTTGAGACCATTACTCCTTGTCCTGTCCTCTTCTACCACTGAGAATAGTCTAGAACCATCCTCTTTGGAACCCCCTTTCAGGTAGTTGAAAGCAGCTATCAAATCCCCCCTCATTCTTCTCTTCTGCAGGCTAAACAATCCCAGCTCCCTCAGCCTCTCCTCATAACTCATGTGTTCTAGACCCCTAATCATTTTTGTTGCCCTTCGCTGGACTCTCTCCAATTTATCCACATCCTTCTTGAAGTGTGGGGCCCAAAACTGGACACAGTACTCCAGATGAGGCCTCACCAATGTCGAATAGAGGGGAACGATCATGTCCCTCGATCTGCTCGCTATGCCCCTACTTATACATCCCAAAATGCCATTGGCCTTCTTGGCAACAAGGGCACACTGCTGACTCATATCCAGCTTCTCGTCCACTGTCACCCCTAGGTCCTTTTCCGCAGAACTGCTGCCTAGCCATTCGGTCCCTAGTCTGTAGCGGTGCATTGGATTCTTCCATCCTAAGTGCAGGACCCTGCACTTATCCTTATTGAACCTCATCAGATTTCTTTTGGCCCAATCCTCCAATTTGTCTAGGTCCTTCTGTATCCTATCCCTCCCCTCCAGCGTATCTACCACTCCTCCCAGTTTAGTATCATCTGCAAATTTGCTGAGAGTGCAATCCACACCATCCTCCAGATCATTTATGAAGATATTGAACAAAACCGGCCCCAGGACCGACCCTTGGGGCACTCCACTTGATACTGGCTGCCAACTAGACATGGAGCCATTGATCACTACCCGTTGAGCCCGACAATCTAGCCAGCTTTCTACCCACCTTATAGTGCATTCATCCAGCCCATACTTCTTTAACTTGCTGACAAGAATACTGTGGGAGACCGTGTCAAAAGCTTTTGCTAAAGTCAAGAAACAATACATCCACTGCTTTCCCTTCATCCACAGAACCAGTAATCTCATCATAAAAGGCGATTAGATTAGTCAGGCATGACCTTCCCTTGGTGAATCCATGCTGGCTGTTCCTGATCACCTTCCTCTCATGCAAGTACTTCAGGATTGATTCTTTGAGGACCTGCTCCATGATTTTTCCAGGGACTGAGGTGAGGCTGACTGGCCTGTAGTTCCCAGGATCCTCCTTCTTCCCTTTTTTAAAGATTGGCACTACATTAGTCTTTTTCCAGTCATCCGGGACTTCCCCGGTTCGCCACGAGTTTTCAAAGATAATGGCCAATGGCTCTGCAATCACAGCCGCCAATTCCTTCAGCACTCTCGGATGCAACTCGTCCGGCCCCATGGACTTGTGCACATCCAGCTTTTCTAAATAGTCCCTAACCACCTCTATCTCCACAGAGGGCTGGCCATCTCTTCCCCATTTGTTGAGTAACACCCTGTCCTGGTTTATTAACACAGCTCACCCGTAACCACCAGAACCCCCCTCAGTCTTCGCAGCCAGCTCATGCCCTCAGTGCTGGGCTCCTAGTCCACTCCTGAGGCTCTCCTCTAGCAGATTGTCCCTCCACACTCCAGCTTCCCAGCTGGCAGCCTTGCACCATGCAGGCCTCTGCCTGGGAAGTGGGGAGAGTCTCGCTGTGTAAAGATGCTCGCCCAGCCTCCTGCCCCTTTGAGCTTCCACCTGCTCCCTAGCAAGCAGCGAGTCTCCAGGCTTCCTAGTGGAGTCCCCTCCTGTCTCCTTTGACTCTGCACAGGCTTCTCTCCTATCTGCACCACAGAGAGGCTGGTGTTAGCCCTACAACTTGCCTGCCATTGTCTCCAGCTGGAGGGATGAGTTAAGGTGGGGCCCCTCTTAATGGGCCAGTCACCCAGGGACAAGGAACTTTAAAGAGAGGCGGGGAGCCCTATGGAATTCCCTGGGGTTTTTCCATTGACTTCACTGGCATTGCAGCTTTGCCCCCAGTGAACAGAAGCAGAGCGACAATTGGAACAAGGCCCCTTTGTTCTTATGCTGTTGTTAGTCACTTAGTGGGGACCCTTTGGGGGCCAAATGCAGGACTGAGAAGCCACGTTCCCACGTTCCCGTGACTCTCTGTTTGCCTGCTAGATGGGAGGACGCGAATTGTCTTCTTGAACCTATTAGTGACAATTAATGGAAACGCTTCCTTCTGAGCAAGACATTGACATTCAGCAGTCGGCAATTTACCGAGGCCTTGTCTAGACTGGGAGGAAATGGTGCTTTCAGTTGGGCAAGCTTAACTCCACTGAAACCCTCCGAACACCAGTAGGCTGAATCTGTATCCACTCTCCAGCACTGACCTAACGGGGTCAAACAGCGTTAACACTGGTGCTCAGTGGAGGTTTTGGTCGCGTTACGCTAGCTCACCTGAGCTCACTCACGGGAAAGGCACCGATTTCCTGGTCTGGAGAGACCTGGAGAGACGAATCTTTGCACAAGACCTTTAAACAAGGAAGCCCTACGTGCTCTTCATGAACATGGCTGATACCTTGGGGTGTTTGCTTCAGCGACCTTGGCCAAACATATGTCTGGGACCCAGCTTAAACCTTTGGGCAAATGAGAGCCCATCATATCCCCAGGGGAGTGAGTCAGAGCATACAACCTATGTTTGAAAAATACCTGGCTGTTTTCACTGTGACATTCCTGTCTGCAAACAGAGACATTCTGCTTGGGGCAAATTCACAGAAAGTAGCAATTTACCCAGCAAGGCAGGATTTACAGTTCTCCCAGTAAAAGGGACGTGGTCCCTGGTGGGAAAGGTGAGTTTCTTCCTGGAGCAGTGTGGGGCTGCTAGAATCATCTCACTGGGACAGATTTGGGGTCTGCCTAGCCCCTGATTCTGTCTCAGACCATGGCCAATGCCACCAGGTTCAGAGGAAGTTATAAAACCCACATAGCAAATGAATGTGAGCAGTGTTATCTCACCAAAGGGGTGGGCTGGGGGGTCCCTGCCAGAGCAAGCCTCCCAAGGCCCTGCCTAGTGAGCGGCATTGCACCAGATGTGTTGATGATTTAGTTGGGGATCGGTCCTGCTTTCAGAAAGGGGTTGGACTCAGTGACCTCCTGAGGCTCCTTCCACCTCTGATATTCTAGGATTCTATGTGCTGCAGACAGGGATCTGCCATATTGCAGAGGAGCATGCAGGGTTTGCCCTACCTAGCATAACACGCTACAGACAAGTGTTATCCATGCAGTGGGCAAGAACCCTTCGGTGAGAGATCAAGGCAAGGCCCACATGATTTCCTATATGAGTCTGCACTGGAAAACTGTCAGCGCACAAGGCGCCAGGCATCAAGCTCCTCTTATGGAAGGTGCTAATACCCGCCTCTGCCTTCTGATTTATTTGTTCACAGCTCTCCAAATAATTCCTCCTTTATCAGCACCCTCCACACCTCGTCTCAGCACAGACCCCTCTGGAGCCAGGTCTCCCAGGCCAGCATATTCACTGAGCTTGCTGCATCTGCTGCGGCTGCCTGTCTGAGAAACGTCCTGCAGCCCCGCTGCAGCTCCCAGCTCAGCGTCGTTTGTCATTCACTTCTGCCCTTTGTGTCTCGAGCGCCTGATTTCCCTCCAGTTACTGTTTTGCCTCCTGGAGGGATGATCACCATTTATTTCTTATTGGGGGGGCTGTGTTTTACAAGCAGGGATGGAGATGCACTACTCTTCCTCCTGAACATCCCCTCTCTTGCTGGATGATATTCTTAGAATCCTAGAATATCAGGGTTGGAAGGGACCTCAGGAGGTTCTAGTCCAATCCCCTGCTCATGGCAGGACCAACCCAACTAAACCATCCCAGCCAGGGCTCTGTCAAGCCTGACCTTAAAAACCTCTTATATTGCAGGTCTGGTCCCCCTGCTCCTTTCAGATTCTTTTCTCAGATTTGCTACATTAACATGCTTTTCTGGGGGCAGTGACCAGCTGGTGCTGCGACACATAGTCTTACTTTTTGGTGCAAGAGCACACAGCTGTGGAAGAGATGAGGTGCCGCTGTTAATTTTGTGATAATTTCTTGTGGGGGAGCTGTGGCAAGCAGCAAGGGAGATTGCTTTCATCCTTAACCAATCTAACTAGAGTCAGTCCTTGGAGATTGTCGCTTCCCTGGGACCCTGATGCTGGTGTTTGGGGTCCCTGGAATAGGGGATTGCCAGCATGCTGTGTGACACGTCCTCTGTGGAAAGATTGGTGTATGTGTGTAAAGAAAGCAAGTTACGCTAAGGAAATACCCCAGATTCACAGCCCTGATTCCCTTCCAGTGGAAAACCAACCTGTGTCTGCTACTGCTCCACAGAGGCTCAACAATACTGTAAGATGGGGTCTGCTAGCTCTTACATTGCAATGCTGTTGCTTTGTTTATTGCAATCCTGTTGCATTTTTTGTTTTGTTTTGGATTTCTTGGGTTATCAGGCAAAGAAACAAAAAAAAAGAGAAAAAATATTTCTCTCTTTAAAGTTTTAAATCTCTTTCCCACAGAGAAGAAAGTAAGGAAAGGAAGATAATATTTCAGATAAAAACAAAAGCAGAACCAGCATTTTCATTTGAAAATTGCTCCCAAATATTTTCTAACATAAATTTGGATAAAACTATTTTTTCAAAGGGAAAAACATTCTTTTTCAGCCACAAATAGTCCTTGGACTGTGACCTCCATTCGTGCACTTTGTTCACTCCTTGCTGTTCCTCTTGTATGGGAGCACGGAGCCATTCAGACAGCAAGCAGTGCCGCTGTTCTTCCCCTTGCAGCTTGTGCCGAAATTCCTTTCTTTCATGCTGAGGCTTTTCCCTCAGCTTCCTTCTCCCGTAGCTTCTACTCTCTTTCCTGTACTGCCCTGCTGCAGGCCACAACTCAGGCCCTGTCTATGCCAGGCTGATGAGGCAGAGAACCGTGAGACAGAGACTCTATGATCCCAGGCACAGAACTCCCCCCACTTTACTGATGTCCACCTTACAACATTCCCTGGTCCTCTCTAGGAACTGCAGTACCAAGAGCTTTATGGCTATAACGGCTACACCAGAAATAGACCACAAAACCCTGTGCGTCACATTCCGGAAACCATTGGGCAAAGCACTGCCTAGTGTTCCCTGATTTGTCAGTTGATTATTGATCATGTTGGCTATAGTAACTATTTAGAATCCCCAATTAGTAAAGTAATTAGACTTCTGAGGCTTAATGGGTTCTAGCCCCAGAATGAGGCACAGCAGAGTCGTGATCTCTGTCTGGCTGGGACCCTGACGTGCCCAGCAGAGACACACACAGCCAGGGCAAAGCTGAGTTAGTAATAGTTAATACTAACACTGTTAATAAAAGCACACATGTTCCAATCCAAAAGGGAATGTAGCTATTGTGCAGTGTCAATCTGACGTCCCATGTCATCCCATACACTTACTCACATTGCCGGCAGACACCTGAGGACAGGTAGTGATCCACAGGGGTCCAATCCTGTCTCTCTGGCATGTCAAGCAAACCCAGTGGTCAAGGTCTTCCACCTACATCATATTTGGGCCGATTATAGTGTCTGATGGCCACCAGAAATAGTCATAGGAGTGTTCTGCCTCTTTTCTCATAACTTACTTCCTCACCCTGACAAGCTTGGGGTGCCCTTACCCTGTCGGCTAGTATAGTCATTATCCCAAACTTATTAGCGTATACGTCAATTGGTTACCATGGCAATCTTGCAATTGTACACCTGCTGATAGTCCGATCTCAAAATACCCAAAGCTGGCACCAGCTGGTTTCTTGTGGTCGCTTGTCTGCATTTTATGCAAGATCACAGCAAAAGCACTTATTGCAACATAAGCAAAATAACATCTGACGACCTCTTGGGACTTAGGGTCACAGCTGGTCAATGTACTTACGCTAAGGCTCATAGGCCTAACCACCATGTGCCAATTGCTTAAGCTAATGATTTACAGGTTTAGACCCATAGGTTTCTCACCTGACAGCTGGGTATACTATCCTAAATCTGGCAGTGAACTCTGCAGGCTGCACTAGATTTCAGAAAATGATCACAGAACTGCAAAAGGACTCGTGAACTGTGAAACACAAGTCCAGGGAGCTCGAACGACTAGTGGGCAATGAGTGGCTAATGCGGCAGCAGCTTCTTCTTTCAAGAGGGCCTATGAGCAGTGAAAGCAAGGAGCTGCAGAAAGATGTGGTTAATGTAAAGGATAATTTTCCCCACTATCCGTATTGCCAGTTGAAATCCTCTGTCCTGTGCTATGCAGGAGATCAGACTAGCTAAGCATAATGGTCCCTTCTGGTCTTAACATTTAAATCTGTAACTCAGGTGTCCCCCATTCCTGAAACAAAATGTGAGATGCTCAAACAGGAACCACCAAGTTATGGACGCCCTACAGAAAAATGCCCTGACTTGTCCCAGCAGGAAATCATATGGGGACCTTTAAGATGAAACTGTTGCACAGAGGACAATCTATCCCTCCTAGCGCCACCCAGCATGAGGTCAGAAACGCCAAGTATAGTCTGCAGCCCCCATCTGAGTACTGAGAAATCTATGGGGCTGAGATGACCTATTCTGACAGGTGTGAATGGTGCCAGGGAAGACAAGGAATCCAAGTGTGAACTCTGTGATAAACACAAGTCAGAGAGTACAAGAGAAGTACCAAAACCACATTCAGCATGCTTGGGAGCAGTTTTCTGTGACCTATCCTCTTTCAGGATAGAGTCCTAACGTGGATCTAAGGCACATATGTTTGTAATTGTGAAATCAGGGCCTTGGATTCTCCCACTCCACCCCCTGATATTTTTGCTTCTTCTTGTTCACTGAAATATTACTATCATATGAAGAATTTTGTCGCAAGAGTCAATTGTAAGCAATATTTCAGAATATTAATGGAAAGCACTTTAAAATTTGTAACAGAATATCTTTTTACAAGAAAATTGAGTCTAAGGCCTTGTCAACACTACACAGTTTTGTAGACAAAAGTCAGCTTTTGTCGACAAAACAGTGGAGGCGTACACACTGAAATGTTCGTCCGGCCGATGGAACTCCCCTGCTACGCCGACAGAATAAAAGGATCTCAGTGAGTGGCACAGGGATTTCCGGGATGTAGTTAGAGGGACGCAGTGCCAGTGTAGAGGCTGCAAATGGGTATGTCGCCCTAACTGGCCTCCACGAGGTGTCCCACAACGCACATCATGACCACGCTGGTAAGCAGTTTGAACGCCATTGCCCTGGAGATACGCAAGTATGCACCTTCTAAAGGCCTGGGACTTTCTGAAATTCCTCTTCCTGTTTGCTTTGCGTGGACAGTTCACATAACATCTTCCCAGCGGCTGTGCCGGCTTTCTGCAGCAGGAGAACACCGGAGTGGAGCACACAGGAGCTGTTGGATCTGCTGGGTTGGTGGGGAGAGGAGGCTTTGCAGTGGCAGCTGCGCTCCAGCCGTAGGAAATTTGATACCTACCGGGCTGATTGCTAGTGGCAGGCCGGAGAAGGGGCATGAGAGGGACATGCTGCAGTGCTGGGCTAAAATCAAGGAGCTGAAGCGGGTGTACCAGTGTGCAAGGGAGGCCAGTTGTCGCTCTGGTGCGGCACCGAAGACATGCCACTTCTACAAGGAGCTGCACACCATCCTCGGTGGTGACCCCCCCTGCACTGCCAAGAGCCCTGTGGATACTTCCGGGGGTCTGGAGGCAGGAGCCATAAACTCAGCCCCAAGAACGATGTGGTGGGCAAGGACGTGGAGTTGGAGGAGGACATGGAACACAGAATAGGGCCTCCAGTGGTGCGGTGAGTCAGGACCTCTTTTTGGCTCCAGAGGGGTCTAGCCATGCCCAGCACTCCAACTCTGGCATGCATGAAGCAGGGGACACGAGCACGGGTAGCAGCATTTTGCTTTGATATTTCACGGTGAGAGGATATTGAGCTCTCATGTATTTTGTTACCTGGTAGGGGAGCGATAAGGGACAGAAGTTAACAACAGAGCCTCTGTAGCTACGGAGTAGGGGCCTGGCAAAAAGGTTTGTTAATGGACACCGGGGCATCCTGGGAATCCTGCATAGTGATCTCTAGGAAACACTCCTGTCGGTATTCTGCAATCCTCTGCCAAAGGTTCCCTGGGACAGCTGCCTTGTTTCTTCCCCCCCACTCACACACACACACACAACCTAACCCCCTCTGAAGGAAACTTTCCCATACCAACCAGCAATTATTTCTTCAGGGACCAAACCTGCACAGAGGTGAGCAGCATGCGGCACTGATCTGAAGCCACATGCATGCAGGAGATGTATCTTTGCATCCTGGGTTACCCTCAGGACTGAGATTCTGGGTTCAATTACCCCAACCTGTGCAAAGGGTATCCATATTCAGAATACTCTCCATAAGTGCTTGTAGGAGCCCCCTTCTCAGACCACTCAGGCCCTTCAACTCTTCTTGCCCTTTCCCCGTAGCCTCTGCTTGCCAGAAGCTGGGAATGGGCAACAGGGGATGGATCACTTGATGATTATCTGTTCTGTTCATTCCCTCTGGGACAGATGGCATTGGCCACTGTAGGAAGACAGGATACTGGACTAGATGGACCTTTGATCTCACCCAATATGGCCGTTCTTATGTAAGCACTCCTTGCTGCTGTCTAGATTTCCAGTGTAAGGCTTCTTGAGCCACAGGAGTAAGGGGTAGGCTGGGTCTCCCAGGATCACTATCGGCATTTCCACATCTCCCATCGGAATCTTCTGGTCTGGAAAGAAAGTCCCAGCGTGTAGCTTTCTGTACAGTCCAGCGTTCCGAATGGTGCATGCATCATCACTTTCCCTGACCACCCCGCATTGACGTCAGTGAAACAGCCCCAGTGATGCACCAGCACTTGCAAGACCACGGAGAAGTAGCCATTTTGATTAATGTACTCTGTTACAAGATGGTCTGGAGCCAAAATGGGGATATGCGTTCCATCTATCACCCCACCAAAGTTAGGGAATCCCATTGCCTTGAAGCCATTGAGTATTTCCTGCACATTGCCCAGAATCGTAGAAGGACATGATAAATTGCCTGGCACACTTACATCATTGCAACCCCCACGATGGATTTTCCAATCGCAGACTGACATGTGACTGACTGGTAGTAGTCTGGAGTTGCCAGCTTCCCCACAGCAGTCGCAACTTGCTTTCCACAGTGAGGGCAGCTCTCATTCTGGTGTCCTTGTGCTGCAGTGCTGGGGTGAGCTCCGCACACAGTTCCAGGAAGGTGTATTTGCACATCTGAAAGTTCTGCAGCCACTGCTCGTCATCCCAGACCTACATTACGATGTGATCCCACCCCTCAGTGCTTGTTTTCCAAGCTCAGTATCAACGGCCCACCACGTGCAGCTGCTCTGTGAATGCCAACAGCAATCTTGAATGATTTATGACCATGGAAAACAGCAGGGCAGGCATCACTGATTCACTTTCTTCTTTTGCAGCTCATGCAATATTGCAGGACCGGCTGCATTGTGTTTATAACGCTCATCACCAGGCTGGTCAGCAGTTCAGGATCCATGCTTTCAGGCAGAGATGGCAGGTGCAGAGTTTACAAGGGTTGTTAAAAAATGGTGCAAAACAAAGTCAGAAGCCCATGGAATGATGGGACGGAAAGAACTGCATCACGGGACGGTGAGCATGCCCCCATGATGCACCACAATCCATTCCCAGAGCTCCCAGTGGCAGAGAGTGGCAAGTTGCACCATGGGATAGCTTCCCGTGATACAACACTCTCTCTGTTGATGCAAGAGCACCTACTATGGACGCCCTCCGCCAACACAAGGAGCGACCTGTGGACATGCACAACCAATGTAATTAAAGCGTCATATGACCGTCAAAGTAATTTAAGTCACCTGAACTCTGTAGTGTAGACATGGCCTTATTGTTCTTCTCTCCAAGTTAGGAAATGAAAACAAGTCAGGTGATCTGTCTGTCCACTCAAAACAGCTCAAGTATCAAATTTTGTCTGGCAAGCACTAGCCAAGAATTACCACAGAACTAAGGTAGCAAATACTTTCAAGAAAATTCCAATATTTTCATACAATTTGTTAATGAAAAAAAGGTGAACTTTGTCCAGGTAACCTACCTGCCACATGGATGTTGCAAGGCTTAACTGAGATCTGCAAATACCTTGAAATGTGTGGCTGAACTGTGCTATGAAGATGCTACGTGCTGATGTATTGTTACGTTATAAAATATTAAAGAACGTCTAGCCTGGGAATCCGAAGAAAGCTTTTCTTCACTTGCTAAGTAGTGGCCTTTGATTCTGGTTAACATTTTGTCTCTAAAGTAATCCAAGGAGGATAGTTTGTTGGGCAAATCCTTCAGGGCTGAGCTGTGATTCTGTCGACCTGAAGAATCTGTGTGACTGTGGTGTGTGAGCAGAGAGCCCGCTGCCCAGGCTGCCACCGGTAGGTAATAGTGCACAGCAAGCAGCAGCACCGCCATGCTAAATCATGGTAATTTGCGTTTTAGCTTAATCTGGGAAATCTGCTACCCCAGCTGAGAGCTGCACTTCCAAGCAGGAAGAAGTGAAGCCATGGATGAGAAAATCTCAAAGGTGGCCTGCTAAGCAGCTTTATCTGCATCTTTCTGACATGAAGTGGACATAGCGCTGCATCGGGAATGGAATTCCTTTCAAAAAAGCCCCTTGATGTGCCAGCTGTCTCCTTGGCTTCCTGCCCCATCACTAATTTGATCCCAGACTGCCCAACTGCACCTTCCAGCAAACTGTGGTGTCTCTTACCGGTCTCTTGCTGGCTGACATGAGATTCCCAGCATGTGCGTTGGCCTTCACTCAAATGCTGCACTCTGGACATAGCTGGCAGAATTAAGGATTTTATTGACTTGCAACAGTGGGGTAATTTTGGTCAAAAAGCAGATTGATGGGAGAACAGATCCATTCCCCTGGATCCTCTTTCTCTACAATACCACTTGCATCCCACCTGCCATTAACATAAAAATACTCCAAAACCAAACAAACACGAATCCCTTCCTGTGTGCACTTGCTGTCCCATGTGTGAATGTGCAGAACCCATTTTTTGTTTGCAAGCAGAGGGCAATTGGCTGTGCAGGTTTAAAACTGACTCTTTGTGTGTGTAAGTGACACTGTGCTCAAGTTGTGTCACTCAACACAAGAGTCGCGGTGGGTTCTCCGTCACTGACAATATTTAAATCAAGACTGGATGTTTTTCTAAAAGCTCTGCTCTGGGAAATATTCCAGGATGTTGTATGGCCTGTGAGCTACAGGAGCTCAGACTAGGTGATCTCAGTGGTTCCTTCTGGCCTTGGAATCTATGAATCTACAAAAGTGGACTCAGGTCAGGGCTCCTTTTAAAAGGTGGCTCTGAGGATTTAGAAACACTCCCTAACGTCTATCAGGAATGATACGCTGGTGGCATAAGGTAGAGCAGCACCTGGGCTGCTCTAACTGATGCTAGGGCCAGGGCAGGGCAGAATCAGGGATCTGTCACTTGCTCTCTGATGTCCCCCAGCCCACCCCACCCACTCAGCTTGAGCACAGGGGAGAGCTGAGCTCACATTCTCTTATGTTTCTGTGCTCCCCCGCCATGGCGATTTAAGGGATTCTGGGGGCTGCCAATGACTGCAGAAGCTCTGACAGCCTGGCACCAAGGGAAGCACTTTGTCAGGGATCAGTGATAGGGAGGCAGAGCCAGTGAACAGGCATGGAGCCTCCACCCCGCCCTGCCTGCCCTGGGCCTGGTTTCTCTGCAGTCCCAGGAGGGCACAGGGTGTATGGATGGGCTCCATTGAGCAATTAGAATGAAATCTGCCAGAGGAGAACCTTGGGAGCAGCTGATCAGGCCCTGGGATCGACTATTTGTGCTCCTTAAAACTCCCCTGACTCCTTTTGGGAGAGTAGGGCAGGTAACTGCAATGTCCAGCTAACTCCCATACCAAGACACTGTGCTTGACATTCTTGGTGGGAAGTTTCAGTCCAAAGGGCCTGCATTTCTGTCTGATACAGGGATCCACTAAACTCAGACTCCCTCACAAAGGCAGGAGCCAGACCCTGCAGTTATAAGGTACCATTTGACATTGACACACTTTATTTTGGCTCTAGCAATTGGTCCACAATATGCCTTTCACAGGCTATGTAGGGAGAGTGAGTGACCATACACACCAGCTGGCTAAGGAAAATAGCTGGGGTCTTGTTTAAGCCACAGATTTTGATACTGAACAATTTTTCACTCATCTTCTCATTTCTTTCTCAAACGTTCCCATGAATCTGAACCCAAATGTCTTTATTTTAAAATTAGAGCAATTTCTGCCATCAGCTTAATGAAATACATATTTTATTTGGTACAGAATTTCTTCACATCAGCAGTAGGTGTGTTCTTGGATTTCACTCCCCCCAAAATATTAAAGGAACTGTAACTCCTGGATAACTGCAAAGTGTGTTCCATTGCACCTGTATCTGGGGTGTGCCCAGATCCTCAGACGTGGTTTGGTGCCTGACTCCCATTGGTTCTGATGGGAGTTTGGTGCTTAACTACCTCTGACAGGTTTCAGAGTAACAGCCGCGTTAGTCTGTATTCGCAAAAAGAAAAGGAGTACGTGTGGCACCTTAGAGACTAACCAATTTATTTGAGCATGAGCTTTAAATTGGTTAGTCTCTAAGGTGCCACAAGTACTCCTTTTCTTTTTGCAACTACCTCTGAGGTTCACAACCTGGGAGTCTTTCTATTGACTCCACAGGACATTGGATCAGCTCTAAATGGATTATTCCCTATTCACCAGAGAAAGTCAGAGGAATAGGCCCACTCTGACACATCACAGGAACATGAAAGGATCTTAGCGCATTTGTCTTTTGGTTGCTTGTCTCTTACGGTAACTTGGTTTCGAACAATACAGGCAGATTAATCTTAAATTCTCCACTTTATCTTTTCTTAACCATCTTTTTGTTTTATTCTATTTTTCATAATATGTATTTCTTTCAAAGAAATTTCTCTGAAGGATAAAATATTTCACAATTAATCAAAGACTCATCATGACAGTTGCAAGAATTGTGCTTTGATTTATTCCACATTGAAATAAAACTTCTGAGCGAATGATATCCAAGTTGCATCTTTATGCTTAAAATGTTCTGTGCTTCCATTTCACGCTGCACCTTACTGAATATCAACAAGTCCCTAGAACCTTCCTTAATCTAATGCCCTTTAATGGCTGTGTAGGTGTTCACTGACTCTGGGATTTTGAGCTTTCTATCAAACCTTCCAACTAAATTCTTTCCTACCTGCTGTTCAAGGAGCACTTTCTGCTGTGGATATTTAAACAAGAGTCTGTTTCATCTCTATGGTGACAGTTGTATCTGAAATAATGACCTAAAGGCCAGGGGTTTGACAGGGCCCCATTGCACGAGAGAGCACTGTTCCAGAGCTAGCACTGTAATAAGAACATAAGAACCTAAGAACGGCCAGACTGGGTCAGACCAAAGGTCCATCCAGCCCAGTATCCTGTTTGCCGACAGCAGCCAAAACCAGGTGCCCCAGAGGGAGTGAACCTAACAGGTAAGGATCTAGTAATCTCTCTTCTGCCATCCAGCTCCACCCTCTGACAAACAAACAGAGGCTAGGGACACCATTTCTTACCCATCCTGGCTAATAGCCATTAATGGACTTAACCTCCACGCATTTATCCAGTTCTCTTTTAAACCCTGTTACAGTCCTAGCCTTCACAACCTCCTCAGGCAAGGAGTTCCACAGGTTGACTGTGCGCTGAGTGAAGAAGAACTTCCTTTTATTTGTATTAAACCTGGTGCCCATTAATTTCATTTGGTGGCCCCTAGTTCTTATCTTGTGTGAACAATTAAATAACTTTTCCTTATTCACTTTCTCCACACCACTCATGATTTTATAGACCTCTATCATCTCCCCCCCCCTTAGTCTCCTCCTTTCCAATCTGAAAAGTTCTCGCCTATTTAATCTCTCCTCCTATGGGGCGCGTTCCAAACCCCTAATCATTTTAGTTGCGCTTCTCTGAACCTTTTCTAATGCCAGTCTATCTTTTTATATACCCATTAGATACCCAAAGGGTATCACCATTTCCTGCTACGTAAATGAGAAAATATCTGTGAGAACAAGGGCTAGCGTACTTGACTGGCTGCTAGCGTACTTTTCTAATGTGACTTGTATTGAGCTAATACCATTGGCAGTTACCTGGCTAAATTGGAGAAAATGTCGCCCAAGTCCGAGGGTTGATTTGTTTATATGGATTGTGCTGCTGACCCTGTATTTTGCATCATTCTGCTAGGCTATTATTATTTTTACTGTTTTTTATTTTTCTGTAATGCCTAGAGGCCTTGTAAACAGGACAGCTGGCCCCCAAGCGCCCCATAGTGGGCAGAGGCCACTCTGCAGGTGCCCTGCCTCAGTTTACCCACCCCAGGGCTCCTTAAACAAATCCCACTAGCCCAAAGTCCCTAAAACATTCCCCTTCTCAGTCTAATTTATTTATATACAATTCACAACAACATTCAGTGCTGTGGGTTTTCCCCTTCATACAGACAAGAACGCTCCTCTCCCCTGGAACCCTCCCAGGCCTTCCCACCTGCAGTCTGCAACTTATGAAATGAAGCCATGAAACCACAGCTCTCCTCTGAGAGCTCCAAGTGAAAGTGTGTGTTTTGATCTTTGCAATGCATTATCAATTTGCAGTCTGCTGAAATCATACTGTGTTCCCTGACTGCTATTTTTAGATAGTCTCTGATTTGCATTTTCCTTGCATGCCATTCTTGTTTCCCCCAGAAGCTGGGAATGGGCGACAGGGGATGCATCACTTGATGATTCCCTGTTCTGTTCATTCCCTGTGGGGCACCTGGCATTGGCCACTGTCAGAGGACAGGACACTGGGCTAGATGGACCTTTGCTCTGACCCAGTCTGGACGTTCTTATGTTCTTCTTATTTTTATTTATTTTGTTTTGTTTGTGATTCTTTGTTTGCCTTGTTCTGTTACTTCACCCTGTGGAGTGACATCCCAGTGTGTGTTTACATTGCTGCTCATCCTGTGTAAGGATGTTTCTACTTTCTGCTGCTCTGCTCCCGGCATACTGAGGACAATGGTTGAGGTTTGTTTGCCAGTCCTGTTGTGTGCAGGAGTCTCTGACAATGTGCAGCAACAGCCAGAAAAGCAAACAGCATTTTAGGGTGTGTAAATAAATAGTAGAAAACGCCACTATCTCCATCAAGGCCCTGCTTGTCCTTGCAGTGCTTTGCCCGGCTCGGCTCTGCCCATCCCCAAAAGGAGATAGCAGAAGGAGAGATTTAGAGGCAAGGGACAAAGATTCAAGGCTGAGAGATTTAAAAGCTGGGGACTTTTCAATCTGCAGAGGGGATGAATGGGAGGTGACATGGCAGAGATATACACGGTAATGAACAGCACGGAGCAGGTGGATGGGGAGCTCTGATTCATTTCACCCTCCTGATGATCCAAGAACAGTGGGAAAGTAAATGAAATTGACAAAACTTGACAGTTGAATGGGGGACAAAGCATCATAGACGGGTGCATTTCCATAAATTAGTTGTCACAAGTGTGTGCCAGCATAACCAATAGCTTCCAGCACTGAAATCACTCCGTAAGCACCAGGAGCCCTGGTGAAAGGAGAATGCATCAAAAGACTAGGGCCGGGAACATCTAAAAATGGTAGTGTAACTGTACTCCCCTAGACCATTGATCACACCTGGCAGATGTGACAGGCAATACGGAACAGAGATGAATTAGTCCAGTACACAAATCAAGAGCAACGCCATTATTATCGCAGCTTCCCTACATTTTGTTTGACTTGTCAGTTAAATTGCTATAAGGGCACAGTGAATGGTCAGACATGGAAACTGCAGGGAAAACATATAGTAGAAAGCGTTTTCAAAGACGGTTGAAGCTGCCCTGTGTACACACAGGAGAAGGGAGAGCCATGAAGAACAGCAGAGGGCGCTCACACGCGGCCTTTCATGGTTACATCAATGCTGAGCATTTTTCAAATCCGCTTATTTCCTATTGTGTATTTATTAAGGGAAAACGGGCAGCCCCAGGACACAGACTTCAGGGCAAACCCCGGCGACATTCCTTCTGTCTTCCCAGGCTGATCTCCTGGGGCAAAGGCTGGGAGTCTGGCCCCGACGGTCCACGTGCACAGGGCTGGATGCAAATAGTGCGTAATATTTGCAAACATCTTTCGAAATTCCTTTGAGTCTTCCTTTCAGTCAGCCCCATTTGATTTTGCATTTATAGAAATGTCATTCAGACAAACACTCATCCAAATATGAGCAAGCACTTCTGCATACAACTATGGATAAAGAAAAGGAGGACTTGTGGCACCTTAGAGACTAACCAATTTATTTGAGCATGAGCTTTCGTGAGCTACATGCTCAAATAATGCTCAAATGCTCATGCTCAAATAAATTGGTTAGTCTCTAAGGTGCCACAAGTACTCCTTTTCTTTTTGCGAATACAGACTAACACGGCTGTTACTCTGAAACCTGTAACTATGGATAGTCATTCTTCACCTCCAACTGCTCTTCCCTGCTTCATAACATTTCAATGAGCCAATATCTAAGCTCTTTGGGGGAAGGACTCTCCTTTTGTTCTGTGTTTGTACAGTGCCTAGCACAATGGGTTCATGACAAGGGCTGCTAGGCACTATGATACTGGGTAAGAATGATAAATCATGTGACTCAGGCGACCAATGAGACACTGCAAGTGACAGAAAATGAAACAGAAAAGTGGAAGACACAATGAAAGTGAATTACGGCGAACAATCCATAGGCTGAAGGATGTTTTCATAAATGATTTGATGAACAATTGCACATAAGACCGAATAACATGAAGATCTAATTCTATGCCCAGAAACCAGGCTAATTTCTAATGTAAATTCAATATTAAAAAACCTATGCTAATGGAACATTAAGATTGAAAAATTATGGAATCAAAAACCACACAATGCAGAATTTGGGGTGAACCCTTGTGCATCTCCCTTAAAATATAACATCTCTTTATAGCATTATAATAATATAATTAATGTAAATCTTTATACAATTAAAATTATATGTCTATAATATATCTTCATAGCATTATAGTCAATTAATACAAAAGATAACGCAAACAATTTTTTTACAACATGATATACAATAATTTACAGATACAAAACACAGTCTTCAGTCTTGGCTCATTTTGTAGAGCTCCCAAATCTAAAAACCAGGCACATTTTAAGAAAAGCAGTTGAGTCATTTTACAGTTGTGAACATTTACATCAGTAAGTGGAAACATTATTTGTTTTATTACTGTGTTTAATGCCATTAAATCACATTAGCTAGAAGGTCATAGGTTGAGTTATTCCATGGTTGAAAATGGTGAGATTTATATCAGTTCTACAGATGGAGAAAAATACAATTTTCTTTGAAGTACAGTGGGGCCATTTGGGTTTGCTGATTGTATCAGGAAGTGGAGAGACTTAACCTAATAACATCTGGAAATTGGTGTTTATATACAAAGCATTATTCAGACCAGGCAGTGATAAAGATGAGAACTCAATAGAATGAGGGTCCCAGCTCTCAGAGTAACAGCCGTGTTAGTCTGTATTTGCAGAAAGAAAAGGAGTAAATTGGTTAGTCTCTAAGGTGCCACAAGTACTCCTTTTCTTTTGGTCCCAGCTCTGTGCCTTTTCCACTTCAGAACTTCTGAGCCTATCTCCTTCAAAGTGGGCTTGTTCCTTGGACTGGTACAAGAGATATCAAACCAGCCAAATTTGAACAAAAGTCTATTTCCTGCTGTTGAATAGGCCAGAAACAACATTTCTGGTTGAAAAAGATGGGATAAATATATCAGTGAGTTTGTTTGTTTTGTATTTGCATGTGAATTACTATTTCTAAATAGATAAACCATCTCCAGGTGAACCATAGCATGGGAATAGCAGGCCAAAAGAACTGTAGAGAACAAGTGAGAATGGGAAGGGGAAGAGTTAAAATGAAAGATCCATTTCACAGTAAGTACAGAGCTTATTATGGCTTCTACCATTCTTTCCATACACATCTAATACAAACAGCACTCCAGCTCTAGTAGTCTAGAAGGTTATTCAACTCACATACTTATGGGAGGGCGAGTGTGTGAGAGTGGGAAAGAAAGCTTAGTGGTTTCCCCTGAGTTCTTAATGGCATTTTAATGTTGATTCCATTTGTTGACTTTGCTTAATGAATTACTCATGAAATGTCATATGTTAATACAATTATCTCAAATGAAATATAACCCCCGCCAGTGGCATTTCTGTTGTTTTCACTGTAAAGCAGCATGTTGATACATTTCTGCCATTATTTTAACTGGGGCAATGCAGTCATCTGATATAATTGCCATTAATTTGTGCTGATATGTCATTGAATTTCCCAAGTTTGTCTCTATTGTCCAGAAGTTGGTCCAATAAAATCTTACTTCACCCACCTTGTCTCTTATTGCATTTCGCAGGCACACTAGCTGATTTCCCACCATATAACTAACCACAATACTATCAATTAATGCCTGGGCTGTACAGGGGCAGCAGCCCTCTCGCACTGGTGGACAGCAAGAGACCACGGATTTTCCACATTCCATAAAGAAACTGTGTGGAGTTTTAAAAAAGAAAGTTCCTGTTATTAGCTTGACATGGGAGTCCTTTCTGTGAATGGGAAGGCTGCACTGCTGTATGGTGTTCTGGCACTAAACTCTACTCATTGGCCAGCTACAAAGGCAAAATTATACAGCTCTTTTAGACACCTGGGTCTGGATGGTTACCATTGTGCTATTCTTCCGTTGTGTTAATGAGCCTTTTTCAAATCTGATTAATGTAAAAAAATATAAAGTTCAAAGCTTTGATCTTCCCTTTCCAGACAAAGCATGAAGACAAAGTTCAAAGCAATAGCCCTTTGGTAATGGTTTCCCTCTTGAGTAATTCAACTGGCTGTGGGGAAAAAGAAAATGCTTTTGTCTTGCCCCCCTGCTCAGTAAAACTCAATTAGCTGCTAAGTGTCCCAGTGCATAGAAAAATACAACATCTCAAGGTGAAGTGAGGCCAGCACATTTGCTGCAGCAAGTTGTTTTGCAGGTGGAAATCTCAGCTGCCCTTCAAGTGTCACCAGTTTGGGAATTAGGCAGCAGTTACTTGGATTCAGTAACTGAAAACATTTATCTTTTTAGCAATTGTTTAACTTTGAAACCTGCCCTTGGGGTAGGATGTTTTCAAAACGTATTGATTGAGCCCTGTGTGGAGTCAAGGCATCTAGGGCAGGTAACACAAGGGAAGCAGATGAATTTCAGTGTTGATAAATGCAAAGCAAGGCACATGGAAACACATCATCCCAACTATACATATAAAACGATGGGGTCCAAATTAGCTGTTACCCCTCAAAAAAGAGAGCTTGGCGTCATCATGGACATTCTCTGAAAGCATCCGCTCAATGTGCAGCAGTAGTCAAAAAAACTAACAGACTGTTGGGAACCGTTAGGAAAGGGATAAATAATAAGACAGAAAATATCATCATGCCTCTCTGTAAATCCACGGTGTGAACACACCGTGAATACTGGGTGCAGGTCTGGTCACCCTGTCTCAAAAAAGACAAAGTAGAATTGGAAAAAGTACAGAGAAGGGCAACAAAAATGCTGAGGAGTCTGGAGCAGCTTCCCTAGGAGGAGAGATTGAAAAGCCTGGAGACTGTTCAGTTTACAAAAGAGACGACTAACAGCGGATATGATAGAGGTCTATAAAATCATGAATAGTGTGGAGAAAAAAGAAACGGAGGACTTGTGGCACCTTAGAGATTAACCAAGGTGCCACAAGTCCTCCTTTTCTTTTTGCGAATACAGACTAACACGGCTGCTAGTGTGGAGAAAGTGAACAGGGAAGTGTTGTTTACCCATTCTGACAAGACAAGACCAGGGGTCACCCAATGAAATTAACAGGCAGCAGGTTTAAAACAAACATAAGGAAGTATTTCTGCACAAAACACACAATCAACCACAGAACTCATTGCCAGGGGATGCGGTGATGGCATACGTATAAGTGGGTTCAGAAAAGAACTGGAAAAGTTAATGGTGGATCTGTCAATCAATGGATATCAGCCAAGGTCAGGGATGCAACCTCATGTTCTGGGTGACCCTGAACCTCTGATTGCCAGAAGCTGGGACTGGACAACAGGGGATGGATCACTTGATAATTGCCCTGTTCTGTTCCTATCCTCTAAAGCATTTGGCACAGGCTAGACTGACGGGCTAGATTGACCATTGGTCTCACCCAGTAGGGCCATTCTTATGTTCTTAATATCCTCAGAGTAAGGCCAGAAATATTGCATTCTGATCATGGCTTGACAGGTGGTGAGTTGGGATCATTGCTTCTGAGCAGTTAGGTATTTCTCTCTCACCTAGTCTGGGCTAAAACATCCCGTAATTTGTGTTACTTTGTCCACCCTGCTGCTTTTTGTTTCTGTCATAAATATAAAGGGAAGGGTAAACCCCTTTGAAATCCCTCCTGGCCAGGGGAAAGCTCCTCTCACTTGTAAAGGGTTAAGAAGCTAAAGGTAACCTTGCTGGCACCTGACCAAAATGACCAATGAGGAGACAAGATACTTTCAAAAGCTGGGAGGAGGGAGAGAAACAAAGGGTCTGTGTCTGTCTGTATGCTGGTTTCTGCCAGGGATAGACCAGGAATGGAGCCTTAGAACTTTTAGTAAGTAATCTAGCTAGGTATGTGTTAGATTATGATTTCTTTAAATGGCTGAGAAAAGAATTGTGCTGAATAGAATAACTATTTCTGTCTGTGTATCTTTTTTGTAACTTAAGGTTTGCCTAGAGGGGTTCTCTATGTTTTTGAATCTAATTACCCTGTAAGATATCTACCATCCTGATTTTACAGGGGGGATTTCTTTATTTCTATTTACTTCTATTTTTTATTAAAAGTCTTCTTGTAAAAAACTGAATGCTTTTTCATTCTTCTCAGATCCAAGGGTTTGGGTCTGTGGTCACCTATGCAAATTGGTGAGGCTTTTTATCCAACATTTCCCAGGAAAGGGGGGGTGCAAGTGTTGGGAGGATTGTTCATTGTTCTTAAGATCCAAGGGTCTGGGTCTGTAGTCACCTAGGCAAATTGGTGAGGCTTTTTACCAAACCTTGTCCAGGAAGTGGGGTGTAAGGTTTTGGAAGTATTTTGGGGGGAAGGACGCGTCCAAACAGCTCTTCCCCAGTAACCAGTATTAGTTTGGTGGTGGTAGCGGCCAGTCCAAGGACAACGGGTGTATAATTTTGTACCTTGGGGAAGTTTTGACCTAAGCTGGTAAAGATAAGCTTAGGAGGTTTTTCATGCAGGTCCCACATCTGTACCCTAGAGTTCAGAGTGGGGGAGGAACCTTGACAGTTTCATCTGCCTGTTATATCTCATTTTTTTAGATTGTAAACCCTTTGGAGTGGGAACCGTCTCTTGCTCTCACTGTATCTGTATGTACAGCACCTTGCACAATGGGACTGACTCTTTTGAGATCTCTAGTCACTAGCAAAATCTAAATGGCATGCAGTAATAGAAGTGGGACCCAGATTGCCATAGCAATTTGAGTGACCCTCTCCAAAGCTCATTCCCCCTTTAGGACCCTGTGTCACACACAGTCCTGAAGAGGTAACATTGGGTTTTTTGCAAGACTGAATAACATTGAAATGAAACCTTATCCCGCAAGACAGAGCATCTGGCAGCATTCTAATTCATTTCCAAGCTCTGTGTCTGACTCTGCTCTCATTTGCATCACCATCAGGACTCCACTGACTTAAAGAGGGTTATTCATGACTGATAAGTGAGGACAGAACCACCTTCACTGTGCCTTTTCCAGGCCCTGCCAATCAAATGGCACTTATGTCAGCGATCAGAAAACAATTCAGTGTTGTCTCCTTTTAAATTTCCCCTGGATTCTTCTATCAACTTGAACTCTGTATGAAACGAATTGATACAAGCAAAGTTATGCAAATGTAAACCAATCCTCAGACTCAGTGACAGGAAATTAGAATGAAGGCCATGGCGGCCTTATCTCCCTTATCAGGCTGGGTCGCCCTGTACTCCATGAGCCGCTCCCTGGAGATCAGGCACAGTAGAACTCAGGTTATCTAGGTCAGTGTCCGGGTGGGAACCCCGATGTGCACAACCACAACCTTCACACTGAGGGCAAAGAAAAGCTTTAACCATTTTTATTAGCACGATTCGTAAAGACACCAGTGCTCCAAACCACATAAAAAGTTAGCTGCAATATCAAGTTGTGGTCATATCATGTATCATTCCTTACATATACTTACACCCTTTCTTGGGGATCTGGTGGTAAGACACAAGCAATCATCCATGAAGGTCCAATCCTATCCCTGGCATGCCAAGAGATTCCAATGGTCCAGATCTCCCCATACATGGTGGTCAGGATTATTATACGGCCTGATAGTTGCCATGAATATTCATAAAAATGCCCATCCTCCTTTGTCCATATTTAACATCCTTACACTAATGTTGGAGTGTTCTCATTCTATAGATTAGTATATTAATGATTATTCATTATCATATATGTCAATTAGTGGCCAAGGCATGGTTGTGGTTAAGCCAATGTTTCTATTCTATAATATCCAAGCCTCAGATGAGTTCAATGTCCCTGCGGTTACCTGGGATCATTTTGTACAAACTCCACTTCTAAGCACAGTGTTCTCACTTCCCTAAAACTCAGGGTCACTGTTGGCCACTTACTTATGCTAAGGCTCAAAGTCTTGTGCTTACGACTTAAGCTGATGCCTGACGGGTAGGCCTGTAGGTTCCTTGCATTGCCACTAAATAAAATGCTAAAACTAGCTCTATGGGCTACATCTTATGATGGGTCACATTGGATTCTCCATCACTGGCCATTTTTTCGATTGGATGTTTTTCTAAAAGCTCAGCTCAAGTAATTACCATGGGGCAGTTCTCTGGCTTGTGTTATACAGTAGGTCAGACTAGATGATCACAATGGTGCCGTCTGGTCTTGGACTCTCTGAACCTCATGTATTACATGCAATAAGGATATCCGTAGAGCTGCAGACCATCTGTCTGAGACATGAATGAGACACTAGGGCTGGAGATACTATGAGATGATTAAGGAGAGTGATCACTTTAGATAAGCTATTACCAGCAGGAGAGTGGGGTGGGAGGAGGTATTTTTTTCATGCTTTGTGTGTCTATAATAAGATCTTCTACACTTTCCACAGTATGCATCCGATGAAGTGAGCTGTAGCTCACGAAAGCTTATGCTCAAATAAATTGGTTAGTCTCTAAGGTAACAATACTCAGGTTACTCCTAATCATAGAATCATAGAATATCAGAGTTGGAAGGGACCCCTGAAGGTCATCTAGTCCAACCCCCTGCTCGAAGCAGGACCAATTCCCAGTTAAATCATCCCAGCCAGGGCTTTGTCAAGCCTGACCTTAAAAACCTCTAAGGAAGGAGATTCTACCACCTCTCTAGGTAACGCATTCCAGTGTTTCACCACCCTCTTAGTGAAAAAGTTTTTCCTAATATCCAATCTAAACCTCCCCCACTGCAACTTGAGACCATTACTCCTCGTTCTGTCATCTGCTACCATTGAGAACAGTCTAGAGCCATCCTCTTTGGAACCCCCTTTCAGGTAGTTGAAAGCAGCTATCAAATCCCCCCTCATTCTTCTCTTCTGCAGGCTAAACAATCCCACCTCCCTCAGCCTCTCCTCATAAGTCATGTGTTCCAGTCCCCTAATCATTTTTGTTGCCCTTCGCTGGACTCTCTCCAATTTATCCACATCCTTCTTGTAGTGTGGGGCCCAAAACTGGACACAGTACTCCAGATGAGGCCTCACCAATGTCGAATAGAGGGGAACGATCACGTCCCTCGATCTGCTCGCTATGCCCCTACTTATACATCCCAAAATGCCATTGGCCTTCTTGGCAACAAGGGCACACTGCTGACTCATATCCAGCTTCTCGTCCACTGTCACCCCTAGGTCCTTTTCCGCAGAACTGCTGCCTAGTCATTCGGTCCCTAGTCTGTAGCGGTGCATTGGGTTCTTCCGTCCTAAGTGCAGGACCCTGCACTTATCCTTATTGAACCTCATCAGATTTCTTTTGGCCCAATCCTCCAATTTGTCTAGGTCCTGATCCCAAAGGATCAGTCACTTATCCCAGGTCAATTGTACCTTAGATCTTACACCAGAGACAATGCTTGTAGCCAAACCTAAAATAAATGAACTAAAGGGTTATTAACTAAAAAAAATAAATGAGAGTTATTTACCATGTTAAAGCAGGTAAATCCACACACACCAATGAGTGACAGTATTAGGTTCCAAAATTTGACAGAAGCTGCTGTAATATGCAAGCCCTATAAATTCTCTGGGGTTAACCCAGGGCTAGCACTGGGGATCCCTTGCTTATGCTTAGAAATTTTGCCCTCTCCAAGACCAAGCAGCATGGAGATACAGTTCCTTCTTGTCAGGGATGTTTATTCCCTCCCCCCAGAGTTCAAGCTGATGGGACGAGTCCATCTACGTCTCCTCCTCATGAGTGTGTGTGGGGGGAAGAGCAATCAACAAAGTCTTTGTTCTTCAGTGTTTCACAATAGCTCATTAGGTTTCACTGGGCATCCTTGTGGGCAGGACCTAACCCTTTCTGTAGGAAGCCAGCATTTCTGCATTAATTAGTGCTCTTTTCCTGGTTGGTGAGTTACACAGTCACAGAGGATTGCAATGCAAACCCTTAATATAACTTTCTAATATTGGAAGCAGATGTTATCGTTGGGATCACTACATACAGCATCCTTCAAGCATTTCACAAAGTCTAAATAGCTAAAAGCTTTCTTATAAATCTAAGACCTGTTTTAATAACACAGGTGAGCCAGACTGGTTTCCAGCTGTGTATTGGTCAGCCTTCAGAGGAGGCCTAGAGGCCTTGGCATGAGCTGGCACCTGGTCTGCCAGCATCACAGATGCCATTTCCTGGGACTGTTTTTTTCAAGAACAAACGGGGGGCAGAGGAGAAATATACATAAAAGGACTCTCCAGCTGCCCCATCGGTCAATGGCAACTATAGGCGTTATAAGAAAAGGAGTACTTGTGGCACCTTAGAGACTAACCAATTTATTAGAGCATGAGCTTTTGTGAGTTACAGCTCACTTCCTCAGATGCATATCGTGGAAACTGCAGCAGGCTTTATATATACACAGAGAATATGAAACAATACCTCCTCCCACCCCATTGTCCAGCTGGTAATAGCTTATCTAAAGTGATCATCAGGTGGGCCATTTCCAGCACAAATCAGGGTTTTCTCACCCTCCACCCCCCCACACAAATTCACTCTCCTGCTGGTGATAGCCCATCCAAAGTGACAACTCTTTACACAATGTGCATGACAATCAAGTTGGGCTATTTCCTGCACAAATCCAGGTTTTCTCACATCCCCCCCACCCCCATACACACACAAACTCACTCTCCTGCTGGTAATAGCTCATCCAAACTGACCACTCTTCAAGTTTAAATCCAAGTTAAACCAGAACATCTGGGGGGGGGGGGTAGGGAAAAACAAGAGGAAACAGGCTACCTTGCATAATGACTTACTATAGGCGTTATGGTATCCTTCAGAGAAGGCTCCAAGACCTGGCTGGCTTTCAAAAAGTGGCCCCCAGAATTCATGAATTCTGCACCTGGGACGTGTTTGGCCAGACTGCCCCCCTCCCCCCACCCCGCAGGACACTCTTTCCCATGCATCTTAGGAGGCCCCGTGGAACAATCACCTCCCAAGCTTCAACCAAGCAGGACCCTCTCCGGACCCTGAGTCAGGCACACAGGCCCCTTCCATTATGCTCAAGTGGTGGGCATGTTCAGTGTGTCAGGATAAACAACTGGCATGTGTTGCTGAGGTCTGTGAGCTGGTGACATGACTGGCAGCCTGTTACCATGCCGAGCTCACTGCAGCAGGCGCATCCTTGGTTTAAACAGGCAGGAGCTGCTGGAAGGGCTGTCCCAAAGGGCCTCTCTGTTCTGGAATGCCATTCCCCTTGGGTCCACCCGAGCCCAAGCTCCTAGGTGTGGGTACATGCCAAAGGCTTTTATTTCTTCTGTGCCCTTGGGCAGAGTGGGAGCTAGAGTGGGATGCTGAGTCTTCTAATGATGGCTGATAGGTGGGTTACTGCTACGTGCACAGTATTGTATTTCACTCTGAATTTTAATTGCTCCTAGGAGCTCAGAGCTTTGGTGGGGCATTCATAATGATTATAAATCAAAGTGGAGAAATCCAGCAGATGCTAAAGCGCTTGCGGAAACACCGGCCACACAGGCAGGCACCCTGGTTTAGAAGCCGTGCTTTACTGCGCGCGTCTGAGGAGGAACTCCGCATTCTCCATGTGGGACGGCTGCTACAGTTGCTAATGTGGAAAGAGGAAAATGAACTCGGAGAAGACGGCATTTAGCATATGGCCAGAAATAGTTTCTCTTTGCTTTGATTTGAACCCAACCCCCCTGTCGAAGCTCTGGTTTTGATCTTCACATGGCAGGGGACGGATGACGTCCAACAAATTTCTATCAAAGCTGTTTTTTAAAAGCATGCTTTTAACAGGATGGGGGACACTGACTAGATCTGACACATGAGCCAGCCTAAGCAGCCCGGGACTGCAGAACGATTAAAGTGAGGTCTGGCATAAAATATTGCTTTTTTATTCGGTGATCTGAGCCTTTCAGCAATAAGGTTTGGGTGCTATTATCCCAACCTGACAGCTAATAGTTAATATCCAGGGAGTTGTAATTCTTGTTTTTCCCGTCTGCTATCTTTCCAGTTTAACAGAGCATGCCCTGGCGCACAAAAGCCTTATTAGCAAGTTTCCTGAAATGCAGGTTTTGTGACATAACACATGCAGTTTTGCTGGCATGGAAATACAAGCTTCTTCCTGCTCCTTCGGCTTGTGGGGGACACTAGAAAAGCAGAATTTATAGCCACGAGTGAAATGGTGCCAAGGCGCAGAACCAGCTACTCGGGGCCAGTGCCACACAGCTGGGGAGTCCTAAACCCACCGACCTGGGGAACTGGTGCCTTCCAGCAGGAGTAGAAGGCCAGGGCCTGGAGAACAGGACTCCGCCTGCTGCAGCTGATCAAGGGGACATCGTGAGACCAAATGGTGAGGGCCAGTGGTATTATCCTGTTGCTGGCCAGGCTGCTCGGAAGGGACTTCCTACGTGGCTGGGAGGAAATTACTCCTCTCCTCAGGATTACACCGCAGGATTTCACAGCTGCTATCCCCGCTCAGAACCAGAGCAGCCTCCCCACGGGCAGGCAATGGCTGGTGGGCAGAGATGGGTATCCTCACTACACATCACAACAGAAGGACCCCGGTAGAGCTGGGCTAAGCAGCACACAGAGGGCACACGTCTTGTGTGCAGGTGGCTCGTGCCCCGGTCCTTTGCAGGGGAGCCCTTTGCCGGAGGGTTCTCTGCAGCCATGCAGGGGGAGACAGGAGATGTCCCGTCTGCCATGGCCCCGCCAGACACAGATATTTCCTGCAAACTGAATCCAAACATTGCCGCCTGTGACTCCTCTGGGAGCAGCTAGCTAGAGACACTCCCGCTGGGCCGCCCAGCCAAGGGGTGCAGTGATGGAGCTCTGCTTATAGTCCCTCAGGGCTCCCCAGCCATGCAGGGCCAGGAGGAGGCTCCTGGGCCCAGACGCTGGTACTCCCTTTCCTGGTACCATGCCTGTTCTGTACGTCATGCAGCCCCGCTGCCTTCACATGCACTGGACCTGCTCACGGGGCACGTGGAAAACGGCACCCGGTCCGCAGGAAACGGAGAGATGCCAGAGACAGCCTGAGGAGCTGACAGCTGCCCAAGCATCATCTGCTTAATCTTCTGACCGCCCAGGCAGCCAGGCTGCACCGCTGTCATCGGTCTGCAGAGCCACCTCGGCCACTGGGCTAAAGCCGCCTCCGTAAAACAGGCTCTCTGAGAGCTGCAGGCTCTCTGGGTGGCCTGCTCGCCTCCCCACCTGGTGCAGCCACTCCGCTCTGGGCCTGACGCGGCGTGTGTGTATTGCACAGGAATGAGACACTTGAAACTTCAGTGTAAAAAAACAACAAATGAGTTGACGTCAGGTGGGCAGCACAGCCAACCTGAACCGGATTTAAACCGCGCTGGGCCAAATTCTTGGGCAGTGTAAGTAGCAGAACTCCGTTGAAGGCAAGAGGACTTCACTCCTTTACACTACAGGGAACTGGACCCTCTGTGTTCAGCCTCTTGTGACTGACAGTCTCTGGGGTTAGTCAGCACACAAAATGGCAGCCAGTCACCGGTCAGCTCTGCAAGGTCCCCGCGGAGTGTCTGGGGCGGAGTAGTCAATCCCACAGAGGACTGAACGCTGGGGATGCATGGTTTGGTCTCCTGTGGTGTCAGGCTCTTGGGAGGGTTAGTAACTGTGTCATTTTGCCTTCAGTTACCCAAATGGGAAAAAGATTGCGGGGTGAGGGAGGCCACCAGCTTTTATTGCTGTGTGACTGCACAGGACAGAGAATGCAGACACCCAGAGGCTTGCTCTCCATTTGGTAACTGTTTCGTTTTAGAGCTAGGCTCTCTTTTCATGAATTCAGTAGCACAGGGCCTAGACTGGGCTCCCAATCTGGTTCTCAGCACGCAGACCAGGTGCTAGAACAAGGATTGCTAAGGTATCCCGAGCATAATTATTCACTCAAGCTACAATAAGTGAGTATTTGGAAATGCTTAGACCTGACAGAGGGATTTTTCCTTTTTACTCTCTGATATGCAAAGCATAGAATCATAGATTCTAAGCATAGGACCTCAGGAGGTTCTAGTCCAACCCCCAGCTCAAAGCAGGACCGATCCCCAACTAAATCATCCCAGCCAGAGCTCTGGCAAGCCTGACCTTACAAACCTCTACGGATGGAGATTCCACCCCTTCCCTAGGTAAACCATTTCAGTGCTTCACCACCCTGTTAGGGAAAAAGTTTTTCCTAATATCCAACCTAGACCTCCCTCACTGCAACTTGAGACCATTACTCCTCGTTCTGTCATCTGCTACCATTGAGAACAGCTGATCTCCATCCTCTTTGGAACCTCCCTTCAGGTAGCTGAAGGCTGCTATCAAATCCCCCCTCATTCTTCTCTTCTGCAGACTAAACAAGCCCAGTTTCCCCAGCCTCTCCTCATAAGTCATGTGTTCCAGCCCCCTAACTATTTCCATTACCCTCCGCTGGACTCTCTCCAATTTTTTCACATCCCTTCTGTAGTGTGGGGCCCAAAACTGGACACAGTACTCCAAATGTGGCCTCACCAGTGCCAAATTGAGGGGAATAATCACTTCGCTCGATCTCATGGCAATGCTCCTACTAATGCAGCCCAATATGCCATTAGCCTTCTTGGCAACAAGGGCACACTGCTGACTCATATCCAGCTCCTCGTCCACTGTCACCCCTAGGTCCTTCTCTGCAGAACTGCTGCCTAGCCATTCGGTCCCTAGTCTGCAGCGGTGCATTGTGTTCTTCCGTCCTAAGTGCAGGACTCTGCACTTGTCCTTGTTGAACAGAGTGGGAGCTAGAGTGGGATGCTGAGTCTTCTAATGATGGCTGATAGGTGGGTTACTGCTACGTGCACAGTATTGTATTTCACTCTGAATTTTAATTGCTCCTAGGAGCTCAGAGCTTTGGTGGGGCATTCATAATGATTATAAATCAAAGTGGAGAAATCCAGCAGATGCTAAAGCGCTTGCGGAAACACCAGCCACACAGACAGGCACCGTGGTTTGGAAGCCGTGCTTTACTGCGCGCGTCTGAGGAGGAACTCCGCATTCTCCATGTGGGAGATTAAAGCCATGAGCCAGCCTAAGCAGCCCGGGACTGCAGAACGATTAAAGTGAGGTTTGGCATAAAATATTGCTTTTTTATTCAGTGAGCTGAGCATTTCAGCAATAAGGTTTGGGTGCTATTACCCCAACCTGGCAGCTAATAGTTAATTTCCGGGGAGTTGTAATTCTTGTTTTTCCCGTCTGCTATCTTTCCGGTTTAACAGCGCATGACCTGGTACACAAAAGCCTTACTAACAAGTCCTCCAATTTGTCTAGGTCACTCTGGACCCTATCCCTCCCCTCCAGCTTATCTACCTCTCCCCCTAGCTTACTGTCATCTGTGAACTTGCTGAGAGTGCAATCCATCCCATCATCCAGATCATTGATAAAGATGTTGAACAAAACCGGCTCCAGGACCAGCCTCTGGGGCACTCCTGTTACATTTTTTAAATGTTGCAATATTTGGTAGAATCATAGAAATTAGTATCAGAATTATATGAAATTGCCTGTAATTATTACTTATGCTTTGCCGAATTCATGTTCTGCACAGAAGTCACACGACAATTATTGCTGTTACAAATTGTACAAGGGAAAAGAGATAGGGAACTTTTCAAAGTATGTTACACACAATATATATTTATTCCAGTTTTCATTACTCCACATTGAAAAGTGTCTGTCCAAAGCTCTGGGCTGCTTTGACAATCTTTCAGAAGGAAGCACATAAGCAGAACTAGCGATTACCTCACGTCAGATAGCCTCGATCAGAGATACAACACATTGTGTCGTCATTCAGTCATTCCTGCCTTCTGTTTTGCACGCATGAAAGAGAAAAGTGTTCCAAAACTTTAAAAAAATGGAAGTTAGCAACCGCAAATACACAACTTGTCCCAACACCGGCAGTCAGATTATAGTGCTGTGCCATGCTCTGCACACACTGGGCAGGAGGGCAGTTTGCAGCACTGAAAAGCATTCAGATCCCAGAGACACTTGGGTGCCAGATGAGTGCAGGGCTGCTGCCTAGGGAGGTCAGACTGTCAGAGCGGATGCTGACATTGCTTCCAGCCGACTGTGGCTGCCACTCCCAGTGCATATTACTGATGTCACTTCAAATACCGGATGATCCTTGCGACACGGAGGCTGAAAACTATTTCTGATTTAAATGAAGCTGTAGGAGACCAGCTTGGATGCTATGTAGAACTGAGACGAATGTGCCAGCGGGGTGTGACCTGGGCAGCAAGGCTTAGTTCAGAGCAGTCCTAGTGCACAGCCAGCCCAGGGGTCGGGGGTGCCGGGTGGCATGAAGCCTCTCTCTGAGTGCAGCTCAGCCAACCTAGATGATCTGGGGTAGAGTCCAGCTCTGTCTCTGCAGGGGCCTCCCGCACTCATCCCTGAGATCAGGATGGTGCTGCAAACTCCCATTAAATCCATGGGGGCTGCACTGGGCCCAAACTAGCCACCACAGAAATCATCAATAACTTCATTACAAGCTCCAGCCAGCCCAGAACTCAGGACTCAGCCACAGAGTGTTGCTCCAAAACTCTTTGGAGCATCACTGAGAAGGGCTCCCTTGTTTTCAACATGTTCCCCAGCCTGTCCCCTACAACAGGCTGGGAGGATGATGGGGTCAAAGCCAAGATGGAGGGGCATGACAAGGCATTGTCCTATATTGGGGGAATCCCTCTGCGTTGCTTCATGCCACCCAATTAGTGAAAAACAGCCTTAAAGGTTCAGGGTCAGGTCATAAGACTGGTTCTACTGGCAAGACAAGGTGCAGGTGAGCTCAGCAATATGCCTGCAGGGATTTCCCCTCCTCTGACCCTGAGTCTCCTGTGCCTTTCATCAGAATAACCAGTGGCTGCTGGTTACACTGGTGAGCCGGGCACAGCGGGTCTGCAGTGACCTTCAGAGCACCTCTCGGTACACAAAAGGAAGACACTAACTGTGGTAAAAACGACAAGGAGCATTCACCTCCCACCACTTTGTGCAGAAACGTGTTCCTGAGACAAGCACTGGGCAGTAGAGGACACCACATGGAGCAGGGGAAATGACTATTTACTCATTAGGGACCGAACTCACGCTCGGGGCATGCGAGATGGGAAAAGCAGTCGAAGGGCTGTAGAGAGCATATACAGAGGAGTTGAGCAGTGCTGTGGCAATCCACAGCTCTCCACGGGGGGCCATAAAAGGAGGCACCATGGTTAGGTTCGGGATTGCCAGGGGAATGACCAGTGGCTGTGCATGTCAACCTGTCTGGAGTGGCTGAGGACTGTGAGTGCCAACCTCTGAGCAGCCTGTTACAAACCAGTGTGCAAACCCCCAACTAGGTGTGAGTTCTACACTTAAATTTCACCAACCAACAAGTGTGAACTCCTCAAGCACTATGCCAGGGTTGGCGTGGAGTCACAGACAGGCCCCTTGGGCACACCGGTCTATCTGGCCACCCAGGAAAGCCTGCCTTTCATAGAATCATAGAATCGTAGAATATCAGGGTTGGAAGGGACCTCAGGAGGTCATCTAGTCCAACCCCCTGCTCAAAGCAGGACCAATCCCCAACTAAATCATCCCAGCCAGGGCTTTGTCAAGCCTGACCTTAAAAAACTTCTAAGGAAGGAGATTATACCACCTCCCTAGGTAACGCATTCCAGTGTTTCATCACACTCCTAGTGAAAAAGTTTTTCCTAATATCCAACCTAAACCTCCCCCACTGCAACTTGAGACCATTACTCCTCGTTCTGTCATCTGCCACCACTGAGAGTAGTCTAGAACCATCCTCTTTGGAACCACCTCTCAGGTCGTTGAAAGGAGCTATCAGATCCCCTCTCATTCTTCTCTTCTGCAGGCTAAACAATCCCAGCTCCCTCAGCCTCTCCTCATAACTCATGTGTTCTAGACCCCTAATCATTTTTGTTGCCCTTTGCTGGACTCTCTCCAGTTTTTCCACATCCTTCTTGTAGTGTGGGGCCCAAAACTGGACACAGTACTCCTTTGTGATAGATGGTCCCTTACATCAAAAATCACAACAATGTTCAGGTCATTCCCAGTCTCAAGTCACTTACCCCACTTACCTCTCGCTAAAGACAATACTTGTAGCCAACCCTACTCATGATTTATTGACTAGGAAATAGAACTAAGAGAGTTATTTACTCGGTTAAACCAGGTAAACACCCCCCCCCCACAAATGAGTTTCAGTCTTAGGTTCGGAAAAGTAATAGAGGCTGTTGTAATGTGCAACTCTACATGCCCTCAGTCCAGGGCTAACCCAGGCTAAGCAGCCCAGGGTCCCTTGCTTGTGATCACAAGTCTGGCCTTCTCCCTGAAGGCCAAGCAGCACAGGGATAACAATTTCTTCTTGACTGTTTTTTTTTTATTCCCTGCCCCCAGAGTTCAAGCCTTGATGGGACCAGGGTGTGTGCATGTCCCCTCTTCATGGTTGTGTGGGGAGCAATCACCAAAGTCTTTTGTCCATTGATGTTCCACAACGACTTGTTCAGTGTCTGTGGGCCTTCTTTGTTGGGCGGGAGATGACACCCACCCTGGTAAACCAGCGTTTCACTCTTCATAAAGCTTCTCTCCTGGCTGCGGGGGTTTCCCGTTTCAGAGCAAACACTTTTACAGTTGCTGCTTGCATCAATCTCACATATAGCATCGGTATCCGTTGTTAGAAGTTATATCAGAGTGTTTGCTCTGTAACTTACAAGCATTTAGAATCATAAAATCATAGAATATCAGGGTTGGAAAGGACCTCAGGAGGTCATCTAGTCCAAGCCCCTGCTCAAAGCAGGACCAAACCCCAATTAAATCATCCCAGCCAGGGCTTTGTCAAGCCTGACCTTACAAACTTCTAAGGAAGGAGATTCCACCCCCTCTCTAGGTAACGCATTCCAGTGTTTCACCACCCTCCTAGTGAAAAAGTTTTTCCTAATATCCAACCTAAACCTCCCCCGCTGCAACTTGAGACCATTACTCCTCGTTCTGTCCTCTTCTACCACTGAGAACAGTCTAGAACCATCCTCTCTGGAACCACCTCTCAGGTAGTTGAAAGTAGCTATCAAATCCCCCCTCATTCTTCTCTTCTGCAGACTAAACAATCCCAGTTCCCTCAGCCTCTCCTCATAAGTCATGTGTTCCAGACCCCTAATAATTTTTGTTGCTCTTCACTGGACTCTCTCCAATTTATCCACATCCTTCTTGTAGTGTGGGGCCCAAAACTGGACACAGTACTCCAGATGAGGCCTCACCAATGTCGAATAGAGGGGGACGATCACGTCCCTCGATCTGCTCGCTATGCCCCTGCTTATACATCCCAAAATGCCATTGGCCTTCTTGGCAACAAGGGCACACTGCTGACTCATATCAGCTTCTCGTCCACTGTCACCCTTAGGTCCTTTTCCGCAGAACTGCTGCCTAGCCATTCGGTCCCTAGTCTGTAGCTGTGCATTGGGTTCTTCCGTCCTAAGTGCAGGACCCTGCACTTATCCTTATTGAACCTCATCAGATTTCTTTTGGCCCAATCCTCCAATTTGTCTAGGTCCCTCTGTATCCTATCCCTGCCCTCCAGCTTATCTACCACTCCTCCCAGTTTAGTATCATCCGCAAATTTGCTGAGAGTGCAATCCACACCATCCTCCAGATCATTTATGAAGATATTGAACAAAACCGGCCCCAGGACAAACCCCTGGGGCTCTCCACTTGACACCGGATGCCAACTAGACATGGAGCCATTGATCACTACCCGTTGAGCCCGACAATCTAGCCAGCTTTCTACCCACCTTATAGTGCATTCATCCAGCCCATACTTCTTTAACTTGCTGACAAGAATACTGTGGGAGACCATGTCAAAAGCTTTGCTAAAGTCAAGAAACAATACATCCACTGCTTTCTCTTCATCCACAGAACCAGTAATCTCATCATAGAAGGCGATTAGATTAGTCAGGCATGACCTTCCCTTGGTGAATCCATGCTGACTGTTCCTGATCACTTTCCTCTCATGTCAGTGCTTCAGGATTGATTCTTTGAGGACCTGCTCCATGATTTTTCCAGGGACTGAGGTGAGGCTGACTGGCCTGTAGTTCCCAGGATCCTCCTTCTTCCCTTTTTTAAAGATTGGCACTACATTAGCCTTTTTCCAGTCATCCGGAACTTCCCCCGTTCACCATGAGTTTTCAAAGATAATGGCCAATGGCTCTGCAATCACAGCCGCCAATTCCTTCAGCACTCTCGGATGCAACTCGTCCGGCCCCATGGACTTGTGCACATCCAGCTTTTCTAAATAGTCCCTAACCACCTCTTTCTCCACAGAGGGCTGGCCATCTATTCCCCATGTTGTGATGCCCAGCGCAGCAGTCTGGGAGCTGACCTTGTTCGTGAAGACAGAGGCAAAAAAAAGCATTGAGTACATTAGCTTTTTCCACATCCTCTGTCACTAGGTTGCCTCCCTCATTCAGTAAGGGGCCCACGCTTTCCTTGGCTTTCTTCTTGTTGCTAACATACCTGAAGAAACCCTTCTTGTTACTTTTGACATCTCTCGCTAGCTGCAGCTCCAGGTGCGATTTGGCCCTCTGGATAACATTCCTACATGCCCGAGCAATATTTTTATACTCTTCCCTGGTCATATGTCCAACCTTCCACTTCTTGTAAGCTTCTTTTTTATGTTTAAGATTCACTAGGATTTCACCATTAAGCCAAGCTGGTCGCCTGCCATATTTACTATTCTTTCGACACATCGGGATGGTTTGTCCCTGTAACCTCAACAGGGATTCCTTGAAATACAGCCAGCTCTCCTGGACTCCTTTCCCCTTCATGTTAGTCCCCCAGGGGATCCTACCCATCCGTTCCCTGAGGGAGTCGAAGTCTGCTTTCCTGAAGTCCAGGGTCCGTAGCCTGCTGCTTACCTTTCTTCCCTGTGTCAGGATCCTGAGCTCAACCAACTCATGGTCACTGCCCCCCAGATTCCCATCCACTTTTGTTTCCCCTACTAATTCTTCCTGGTTTGTGAGCAGCAGGTCAAGAAAAGCTCCCCCCCAGTTGGCTCCTCTAACACTTGCACCAGGAAATTGTCCCCTACGCTTTCCAAAAACTTCCTGGTGCACATTTCATAAAGCTCAAACCCTAAACACATCTCTATAAATCTAATCCCTATGTTAACAACACTAACCCGCAGGAGAGCCGCACTGGCTCCAGCCAGGCATTTGTCAGTGGTCAGTGGGGCCTAGGGGCCTTGGCATGAGCTGGCACCTGGTCCGTCAGTGTCACGGTGCACACAGCACAGATGCTTAGGCCTAGGATCGGTACAGAAAGCCCCTTGCCTACTGCCAACCCCACCCCCAGGGATAAAGCCACAGTCCAGCTGAGACAGGAGAGCATTCCGTCCCTCCAGCTTTGTGTTGCTCCCTGACACAAAGGTCTCCTCCGGTGGCTGTCTGCAGTGGAGCCGGTTTGGCCCTCATCACAGAGCAGACACTGGCAGAGGAGAGAGACGCACACTCTGAAAACCTGCCACCAGCTGGGTTTCAGTTCTGTGTGGACTGGTTGGCTGCAGTTCCAGGCGTTTCTTATTGTGGGCTGACGGTTAGGCAGATGGGTCTCTGGGTACGCTTTGCGCACACAGAAGATTTGTGCAATCACATTCTTGGTATTAACTGGAGGGATTATTAAAACACAGACTTCCCCCAGCTGTTCTTCTTTGTTCTGTGTGAAATAGAGAGGGGAAGAGCGCAGCCTGCTCTCCTGTCTCACACTCCCAGACTTGCTCCAGCCACTGTCAGGGATGTGCAGCTCCACCGAGCCACCATAAGAGCTTGGTCTCCCACAGGCCCATCAATGGCTATTAGCCACGATGGTCAGAGATGCCTCCCCATGCTCGGGGGGTGGGGGGAGAGGGTCTCTAGCCAGAAGCTGGGAGTGGATAACAGGATGGTCACTTGATGATTGCCTCTTTTGTTCATTCCCTCCGAAACATCTGGCACTGACCACTCTCAGAAGACAGGACACTGGGCTAGATGGATCTATGGTCTGACCCAGTATGGCTGGTTTTATGTTCATAAACAGCTGTTCTCCACATCAGGGCATGCTCAGAGAGCAGAGTGAATTATTCTGGTCCCTAGAAACCAGGGACTAAATTCAGGGCTGGTGCACCATCGGTTTATGAACTACAGACCCTACCTTGACATCTTTTCTGATGAGATGAGAAGTCTGACTGATAAAGGGGATAGTGCTGATGTAACATACTTCAACTCTTGTAAGGCGTTTGACTTGGTGCCATTGACTGTTTAATTAAAAATTTAGAACATTATAAAAACTAACCTGGCACACATTAAGTGGGTTAAAGCCTGGCTAACGTATAGATCTCAAAATGTAACTAAACGGGGAATGGTTATTGAGCAGGTGTATTTCTAGTGGGGGCCCACAGGGATTGGTTCTTGGCCTGACACTATCTAGCATTTATATTAATAACCTGGCAGAAAACATAAAATCATCACTGACAAAGTTTGCAGATGACACAAAAATTGGGCAAGTGATAACTAATCGCTGATAAAAGAAAAGGAGGACTTGTGGCACCTTAGAGACTAACCAATCTATTTGAGCATAAGCTGTAGCTCACCAAATAAATTGGTTAGTCTCTAAGGTGCCACAAGTCCTCCTTTTCTTTTTGCGAATACAGACTAACACGGCTGTTACTCTGAAACTAATCACTGATACAGAAGGATCTGGATTGCTTGGTAAACTGCCTGCAAGCAAATTGTATGCATTTTATTCCAGCTAAATGCAAATGTACACATCTAGGAACAAAGAATGCAGGCCATGGGTACAGGGTGGGGACCTCTAATCTGGGAAACAGGGGTTATTTTCCATCAGTATTTGGCACTTATGTGACCACTGCTGGAATCCTGTATCTAGTTCTGTTCTTCAAAACTCAAGAAAGATGTTAATGAACTGAAGAGGGTTCAGAGAAAGGCAGGAGAATGATTAAAGGTTTAGGAAACCTACCTTAGAGTGATAGACTCATGGCACTCAATCTATTTAGCTTAACAAAGAGGTGATTATGAGGTGACTTAATCACACTCTGTAAGTACCTATATGAGGAGCAGAAATCTGATAATAGAGGACTCTTCAATTGAACAGACAAAGAGTAGAACAAGACCCAATGGCTGGAAGCTGAAGCTAAACAAATTCAGACTGGAAATAAGGTGCAATTTTTCAATAGTGAGGTTAATTAACCACGGGAACAATTTACCAAGGGTCCTGGTGGATTCTCCATCCCAGTTAATTTTTAAATCCAGATTGGCTGCTTTTCTGAAAGATCTGATCTAGTTCCAACAGGAACTATTTGTGGGCAGGTCTCTGGCCAGTGCTAGGCAGGAGGTCAGGCAGACGATCACAATGGTCCCTTCTGGCCGTTGAGCCAGCACGTTTATGAATCACTGCAGTGCATGGACTGTGCCTACTTACGCCAGGTTGGACTGTGGGTGTTGGACTCCTCAGTGAGTCTCATTTCTAACCGTGAATTTGGCAGGAACTCCGTGGTTTCACCAGCCCCAGCGGCTTTCTCATGCTGCCCGTGCTGCTTCCTTAGTACAGGGCGACTGGCCAGTGTCACGCTTTTCAGGGTGCTCATAGTCATTTGCAACGTACAGTCAATTGCTGAGGAGGAACCACAGTTTCCTGTTTGTGACGTTATTGACATAATCTGGGACCCTATAGATCATTGTTGCAACCAAGCTCCTGTAGTGGCCCCAAATCTTGTATGGGGGAGGGGGTCAAATGAGGTGTCTAAAACAAGGTTATGGTTTGCTGGTTGTGAATATGCTGTCTATATGTGTGTATCATTTTTGTAGTTAAAGTTATGAATATTGGCTCTGTACTGTCTGTATTTCAAACTTGTGCTGTGCTTCTGGGTGACACCCCAGACACGTTGGTGTCAGCTCTGCCTAGCCTGCTTGGTGGCCCATTAAGGACCATCAGCTACACAACTGATCCATTGAGAGAAGGCAGACATGCCTTGTGACACAGCAAAGTATGCAGGGACGAGCTCATGTGACTCCAAACTCCATTTTGCTGTAATTTTCCACAGTAAGAACAAAGCGGTGTTCTTACACCTGGAAAAGATTATAAAAGGTTGATGCCTCATCTCCATCTTGTCATCAATCCTGCTTCTTACCTCTGAAGGGTTGTTGCTACAAATGGAAGCTCCACACAAAGGGCTTGAAGGACCCATCCCAGCTGTGGATGTTCTCCACAGACTTGATTTGAACCTGAAGTTTATTCCATCACTGCTAAAAGCCTGAACCAAGAACTTTGCCATTACTCAAAAAGAAAAGGAGTACTTGTGGCACCTTAGAGACTAACCAATTTATTTGAACATAAGCTTTCGTGAGCTACAGCTCACTTCGTTGGATGCATACTGTGGAAAGTGCAGAAGATCTTTTTATATACACACAAAGCATGAAAAAATACCTCCTCCCACCCCACTCTCCTGCTGGTAATAGCTTATATAAAGTGATCACTCTCCTTACAATAAGAAAAGGAGTACTTGTGGCACCTTAGAGACTAACCAATTTATTTGACCATGCTCAAATAAATTGGTTAGTCTCTAAGGTGCCACAAGTACTCCTTTTCTTTTTGTGAATACAGACTAACACGGCTGTTACTCTGAAACCTCTCCTTACAATGTGTATGATAATCAAGGTGGGCCATTTCCAGCACAAATCCAGGGTTTAACATGAACGTCTGGGGGGTAAGGGGGGAGGTTAGGAAAAAACAAGGGGAAATAGGTTACCTTGCATAATGACTTAGCCACTCCCAGTCTCTATTCAAGCCTAAATTAATAGTATCCAATTTGCAAATGAATTCCAATTCAGCAGTTTCTCGCTGGAGTCTGGATTTGAAGTTTTTTTGTTTTAAGAGAGCGACCTTCATGTCTGTAATTGCGTGACCAGAGAGATTGAAGTGTTCTCCGACTGGTTTATGAATGTTATAATTCTTGACATCTGATTTGTGTCCATTTATTCTTTTACGTAGAGACTGTCCAGTTTGCTCAATGTACATGGCAGAGGGGCATTGCTGACACATGATGGCATAGATCACATTGGTGGATGTGCAGGTGTACGAGCCTCTGATCGTGTGGCTGATGTGATTAGGCCCTGTGATGGTGTCCCCTGAATAGATATGTGGCACAGTTGGCAACGGGCTGTGTTGCAAGGATAGGTTCCTGGGTTAGTGGTTCTGTTTTGTGGTGTGTGGTTGCTGGTGAGTATTTGCTTCAGGTTGCGGGGCTGTCTGTAGGCAAGGACTGGCCTGTCTCCCAAGATTTGTGAGAGTGTTGGGTCATCCTTCAGGATAGGTTGTAGATCCCTAATAATGCATTGAAGTATGTCATTGATTCCATTTAACCAATTCTAGCTCTCATCTATATCTTTTTCCTTTTATGAATAAACCTTTAGACTTTAGATTCTAAAGGACTGTCAACAGAGTGATTTGTGGGTAAGATCTGATAGTATATTGACCTGGGTCTGGGGCTTGGTCCTTTGGGATTGAGGGAACCTTTTTTCTTTTACTGGGGTATTGGTTTTCATAACCACCTGTCCCCATAACGAGTGGCGCTGGTGGTGATACTGGGAACCTGGGGTGTCGAAGGGGATTGCTTGTGTGACTTGTGGTTAGCCAGTGGGGTAAAACCAATGTCCTCTCTGTCTGTCTGGTTTGGTTTGCCTTAGAGGTGGAAAAACTCCAGCCTTGGTCTGTAACTGCCCTGCTTTAAGCAATTTGTCCTGAACTGGCGCTTTGGGTTGTGTCCCACTGGAACCATCCTCGTTACACTGGTTTATAAGGTAGTTTGGCTCTGCTAAGGGATGATGTAATTGTCTGAAGAGGATCTCGCTCATTCTCTCTGGAAGGGCTCCATAATGTTCCCTAACGCCTGGCTGTTCCACAGCACCTAGGCCTTGTGCCGCATCCATATAATAATGTTGGCTAGTACCACGGGTGTGGATGGCCTGCGTTGAGTGAATATTAGCATTTTGTGCATCGTATATTATCTTCCCTTCACCCTCGATGAAGCTCAGTCAGCTACAATAGGAGAGAGGTGTAATCACATGCCGAGCAGGCAGCCCAAGGAAGGGAACAGGAATAGGAAGCATGTCTGGAGAGGCAGCTGAGAGAGAGAAACAACTGAGCCTCAAATAATGTGATGCTGTCCAGCAAACACATCCAGCGTTAACATGAGCCCTCTGTCCTTCTGTAATCCATTCCAAAAACACGCCACAGCAAGGAGCCAGCAGACCGTAGTTGCTAGACTGGAATCCAGAGTAGTGGGCAGGCCAGGTTCCCCTACCAGCCCCAGGACCTGGCCTTGGAGCACCCGGCAGTCTGGAATGGCATGCGGACAGCTGACCCAGCTGGGCTATGACACCCCAGAAGGGGAGGATGACACGGCCACCTGGCCAGAGGGCTGAGTCACAAAGAGCATCCTGGAGAGCGAGGAGGGACATGGTGAGAGCAACTGGTTGGAAAGGGGGCATCAGAGCTGAGTGGAGCTAATCCTCAGACCCAGCGTCAAGCAGGTACCGAACAGCGAGTGAACCCTGAGACATACGTACACTCCATGCAGAAACAGGAAAATGGAAGGATTTCTCAGGGTGCATATGGACAATTTTCGGCATTTTGTTGCCTGTGCATAGCTGAGAATATTATTCTAATAATCGTCTCTAAGTCCTGGCACTATTTTTAGCTATGTACGTATTTTTCACATAAGAAATAAAAGCATTTTTGTTTTTCTCACTCATTTTTCTCAGAGATGAGGAAAAGAAACACTTGCCACCTGGTGAATGTTTGCATATGTTGCTGTAAGCGGAATCTGTTTTTCTCAGAGAATATATGGACCTGGCCTATCCCAGCAGCAGGAGAGCTGGAGGGGCACTGCCTTTCCCAGCCTGCTACCAGCAACTGTGTCTGTAAAAAGCGCCAAGAGGGAAGGGAGACGGGAGAGGCAAAGACTGTGGGCTGTGGGCTGCGGGAAGATGTTTCAGGGTCACTAATATAAATGGGGATCTGAGATTGAGTGGACATTGGAACATTTATTTTTCAACAAAACCAGCTCTTCAGAGCCTGGTTCTGACAGGAGGAGGATGCGTTTCCAGACCTCCATCCACTGTAGACAATGCAGCTGCTCACAGGCAGTGCACAGAGGGAGGCCCAGCAGACAGGACCTGCTGCTGCTGCCTTGTCAAGCAATGCTGATGTTACAGCCCTGGGAACACAAACACAAGTGCATTATTTGGAGGAGCACAGATCTCAGAGCAGTGTCAGAGATGGGAGCATATGTTGCAACAAATAGAGGTGAGAACACCTGGCGCTGCTTAGCAAAAAGAGCAACTCATTCAAGTGGCAAAGGAAAAGCCTCTTTCCCCATTCTCTTCAGTGTCTCATTTGAGGCCAGGATCTCTTCCCGCTCTTGGTTTACACTATTTTAAACAAAATCAGCCCGAATGTCAGACAGAAAAAAGAAAATGGTTTTCTCATCTGCTCCTTCCCAGCACCTGCAGCATGAGTGCACGTCGGATGTCCTAGGCTGGGAGAAGAGCAATGCCATGCTGGGGGAGGTAACTCTCTACTCTGAATAGAGCTCAGCACATCATTTAAAAAATCATTAATATCCATTTAAACTTTTCAAGAGGCTTGTTTTGGCTGCAAATAGCCTCGCAAACACAGGCCAGCGCCTGGAATGCGGGGCAGAAGGAAGCGCGTGACCCCGGCAGGGCAGTCGCGCAGAGCAGGGTCGAACTGAAGGCGTCGGAGTCACTCGGCGCTGCTTACCCAGTCAGGGGACCGGAAACGCGCCCTGTGACCTACGTGCTCAGGCGAAACGTTTATCAGCCAATCATTTCAGATAAAAAATTAATTTAAAAACAATTGTGATTGGGTTTGGACTGTGATAGGAGAAAGAGGCATTCTGGACCTCCCCGGCGCCTCTGCGTCTCCACACCACCCCTTACGCACAGCGCTGTGGCTTGGAGCCATGATCTAGCCAGCAGACATTATTGCTCTTGGTCTGCAGCAACATTCCAGTCGGAGGGATGTTAGCTTCCACTCAGCCGCAGGGAACCCCGAGCCATATTTCTTCACCTCCGCAGAGCGCATCACAGTGACAGCTTAGGTGTCGGAGCCAGACACGCTGTTGATCTGTCTAGCCACTTGTGCAGCCCTCGTCTCTGCACACCATATCTGATATGTGTTCTCCCACCAACACTTCCGCCGGGTATGGATGAGCCACCCACATCTGACAGAGGGGGCCTGAGGTACAGGGCGGGTAAGTGACTTGCAAGACGTCACACAGGGACCTGTGTCAGAGCCAAGAACTGAACACAAGTTTTCTCTGTGTAAATCCAGTGCTCTCTCCATTAGGCCATCCTGCCTCCCTCCCCAGTCCAGCAAATGAGCCCCGACTCACAACCTAAGACTACAAACAGCTTAGCCCCAGCCTAATTCTCTCCTACAGCACATTGGGGCATTTCTGGGCAAGACGTGAGGACAAGCACAACACAGGTCCCCATGAGGCACACAGCACAACACCCGTCTGTGACATTATTGACATGAACTGTAACTGTATAGATCATTGTTGCAACCACTGTTATATATTTGCAGCAAATATTCTACAAAGGTTGTCATGTGAGGTGTCTATGAAAAGGTTATGATTTGCTGGTTATGATTATGCTGTGTGTATCATTTTGTAGTTGAAGTTATGAATATTGGCTGTGTACTTCTATCGCAATATGTTTGATTCTAAGTAGCCTCAGTGAAGCGTCTGGTCAGTTTCTTGAGAAAGGGATTTGCAGATTAAGTGCCCAATGAAGAAACACTTAACTGACAATGCACCTTGGGAGACCCCAATCCACATGAGAAGTGTTCCTGGGAACGTTCAAGGTAACGTGAGCAATGGCTGCTCTCCCTGTACAAGACCTGAGTCAGGCATGGACATGTGACGCGCCCATGTGACTCCAAACTCCATCTTGCGGCTGTGATTTTCCACAGTCAGAACAAAGGGGTGTCCTTCCACATGGCAGAGGATATAAAAGGCCCTGGAAACCCGTCCATCGTGTCTTCAGTCCTGCTTCTGACCTCTGGAGGAACCTTGCTACAAAGTGAAGCTCTGAACAAAGGACTGATGACCCATCCCAGCTGTGGATGTTCTCCAGAGACTTGATTTGAACCTGCAGTTTATTCCATCATTGCTACAAGTCTGAACCACAAACTTTGCCCTCACTTCACTAGGAGGGTGGTGAAACACTGGAATGCGTTACCTAGGGAGGTGGTGGAATCTCCTTCCTTAGATATTTTTAAGGTCAGGCTTGACAAAGCCCTGGCTGGGATGATTTAACTGGGAATTGGTCCTGCTTCGAGCAGGGGGTTGGACTAGATGACCTACTGCGGTCCCTTCCAACCCTGATATTCTATGATACTGTATGTCATTGATTCCGTTTAACCAATTTTAGCTCTCATCAAAATCATTTTCATTTTATGAATAAACCTTTAGATTTTCAATTCTAAATGACTGGCAATGGGGTGATTTGTGGGTGAGATCTGACTTGTATATTGACCTGGGTCTGGTGCTTGGTCCTTTGGGATCAAGAGAACCCTTTTTCTTTTACTGGGGTATTGGTTTTCAAAAACAGTCATCCCTATAATGGCCCTTTGCCTCCTTTCAAAATCCCACCCAGAGGATTTAGTTGACCTTTATATCAACAGTCTCACAAACTGAAGACTTGCCTCGGAGAAACTGACACTGTCAGTAAAGAAGGTCCTCTTTGCCCTGCTGCTGAAAGCTCAGAGTGGACCAGCACTCCTATTAATAACCTTGGTTGTTGGCATTTCAGTGCTGAGGAGAGAATGTGTTCCTTTTCACTTCTCTTCTTCAATCTCCCTCCCACCTCCCCATTACTTTACTGCCTCCTTTTACATCAATTCCTTTCGGTAGGGGGGCAAGGTGGTGGTGGGGGAGGGCGGGGGGGTGTTATTTCCTGCAGACGTTGTGGAAAGGGAAGGAATCCTATGGTCTTCATTTCCAAAGACAAGTTTTCCATTGTTATTTCAGGTCTTGCTTCACTGAGCTTCCTAATAATACACTAACAGTTAAATGCAGATGGACCAAAATGCTTTGGACACACTATTGCCTAGAACATGGAGGTGAGAGCTCAGAAATCAAGTGAAATCATTCTCTGAACTCCTTGAGGTTTCCCTGAGATGACAGGGATTAGTTATGCACGGTATAGCTTTAATATTTCAGTCACAAGAACATATACCCTTCTACAAGATGCTTTTAGCAAGTGATAAATTTGTAGCTGTTTGTGAATGAATGTTTCTTTGTTAACGCTGTGATCTCCTTGGGAAATTATAATCTACTATCACCACAAAAGTAATGATAGACCCCATCTACCTGGCACTGCATAAAGCAATGGATTATTAATAAGCAAAGTACATTTTGGTTGATTTTCCATGTTGGCAAATATCCTATTTTTACTTCCTGCATGTGAATCTTCAGAATTAATTATTAAGGAAAACATATTTAGTGTGACAACATTTCCCATTCTACGTTACCAACCAGTTTATTGCTGGTCTAGATTTGGGGAAAATCAGTTTCACATGGAAGTAATTCTTTGAATTTTTATTGACAGTTTTTTCCTCTTGCTCTTTGTTGCTATGGAAACCTCCCCTTTTTTATTCTTAAATCATTTGATCTTAACATTTCCCATTAAGCAGATTCACATTTCTCTCACAGTTGCAGTCAGGCCTTGCTAACAACTGTTTCCCTAAGTGATTGCTGACCAGGCATGACCAGGGGCTTTTACATATCTTCATTTCACCAGAGAGAGAAAACAGTGACATTCCCTCAAAGCAGCTTGTCCTTGGCAGTATACATGGGTTAAGACAGGTAAAGCTCTGGGGGCCGGATAGTGTACGTCCATCAAGCGTGTGCAGAAAGAGGGAAGGGACAATCCAACGGTCAGCCGTACCAGCAGCTCCTGGGATGCAGACAGCAGTGTGTGAATGCTGTGGGGGGTGAGCAGTGAAGGTGCAGGTTGTGTTGGCGGAGGTTGGTACCAATCAAGGATCATGCCTAAATGGCTGCACCTGGCCCTATATGGGAGAGGGGTCCATTAAATAGGCTCCCGGGGGAACCTCAAGTAGTAAAAAAGGAAGATCCATTTTGGATGAGAATCCCCACTTTTTGCAGTTTATCTATGGGTAATAGCAAACGGAGAATTATGTGAGGCAACTGGTGGAGCCAGTATCATCCGCAAATTTGCTGAGAGTGCAATCCACACCATCCTCCAGATCATTTATGAAGATATTGAACAAAACCGGCCCCAGGACCGACCCCTGGGGTACTCCACTTGATACCGGCTGCCAACTAGACATGGAGCCATTGATCACTACCCGTTGAGCCCGACAATCTAGCCAACTTTCTACCCACCTTATAGTGCATTCATCCAGCCCATACTTCTTTAACTTGCTGACAAGAATACTGTGGCAGACCGTGTCAAAAGCTTTGCTAAAGTCAAGAAACAATACATCCACTGCTTTCCCTTCATCCACAGAACCAGTAATCTCATCATAAAAGGCGATTAGATTAGTCAGGCATGACCTTCCCTTGGTGAATCCATGCTGGCTGTTCCTGATCAGTTTCCTCTCATGCAAGTGCTTCAGTAGTAGAAGTTCATAATAGTTCAGAGGTTTGAACAGGAAAGAGGCAAAATGGAGATGTTTCCAGCACCTTTTATAGCTTCTCTCAATTGAAGAGAAACCCATTGTTCTCACTCTGGAGAATTACAGGTAGCAAGATGGTGTTTGGAGTTACATGGGCAAGTCATGTGTCCATGCGTGACTTTGCTTTGTCACAGCAGAAGCCATCACAAGAAAGTCCATTAAGTGTAGATAGGCATCTCTCATGGTACATTGTGAGTTAAGTGTTGCTTGATGGGTCCTTCAACTTGAATAGTCTCTTCAAGATGTGCAGGCTAAATACCTTGTTGGCATTACCACCGGAGCAAACATATTTGAAATCCAGGTATAGAGCCAATACTTATAACTTCCAATACAAAAATGATACATGCATCCAGATAGCATCATCCTAACCAGCCAATCCTAACCTTTCCACAGACACCTTACTTGGCATACTTTGAACAAGGTTTGTTGCAATTATATAACAGTGGTAGCAACAATGATCTATATGGTCACCACTGTGATCGCCTAGTGTGACCTCCTGCAAGCACTGGCCATAGAACTCCCTGAGTTAATTCTGGTCTGAAGTAGAGCAGATCTCTTAGAAACACATCCAATCTGGATTTTAAAATTGCCAGCGACAGAGACTCCACCATGACCATTGGTAAATATTTCCAGTGGTTAATTACACTCTCTGTTAAAAATTTGCATCTTATTTCCAGTCTGAATTTGTCTAACTTCAACTTCCAGCTATTGAATATTGTTATATGTTTGTCTGCTAGATTGAAGAGCCCTCTATTATCAAATTTCGGTTCCTCGTGTATTTATTTATTTAAAGAGTGTGATCGTCACCCCTTAACCTTCTTTTTGATAAGCAAAATGTATGGAGCTCCTTGAGTCTATCATTGTAAGATGAGTTTACAGTCATTTTATCATTCTCATCTCCCCTGAGCTCTCTCCAACTTGTTAACACCCTTCTTGAATAGTGCATGCCACAACTGGAGACTGTGGTCCAGCAATGGTTGCACCAATATTCTTTCACCTCTTTTGTCCACAGTGTCACATTGAGAGCTCACGTTCAGCTCATTGTCCACCCCTTACATTTTAGTGTCCCTGTCTGGTAGTACTCCAGTTCCTCCATGGATTATGGTTGCTAACTAGTTGCGGTAATTCTTCCCAGGTAATGCCAGTCCATTCAATATCCTACGTCTGTCTCTTCTGCCAGTCCTTCCTTGGTCTTTCCTCCCTCAGGTACCCAGTTCAATGCTTGCTTCGCATGTCTCCCATCTTCCATACGGAGAACTGGTCCCAGCCACCTGGCCCTTCTTTCGTTGATTATATTTTCTAATGTGTCCTGCTTTGTCAGCTCCTTACGCTCACATCTGTTATTTTGTCTTTCCATGACATATGTAGTATCTGCCCCAGCCATCTCTGATGAGCAGCCTCCAGTCTCTTCTTGTTAGCCATGGTCATTCGCCAAGTCTCTGCTCCACGCAGGAGTGTGGTCAGTACAAGGGCATGGTTTAATCTGACCTTTAGTTTGGTGTGGAGATCTCTGTTTGGCCACACGTTATTCATCCTGCCAAACATGGTGTTTGCTTTTCCTAACCTCCTATGAATCTCTCTATCACAGCCATCTTCAGCTGTCATCACTTTCCACAGAACGCAGAACAATTCTACCTGTTCAATTTCTTTTCCAGCCACATACACATTTCAATCTGTTGTTCAGTTTCCTACCTTCATAATCTTGGTATTCTCTGCAATCCAATTTTTGCTGCTTCCCGTTCTACTTCTGCTGTAAGGGCAATCACTCCATTCACATCACACTTCGTAAAACCATGTTGTTGGCAAATTGAAGGTTGTGTTACTCATCTCTGCTAATTCGTTTTACACCATCCATGGTGCCTTTCATTGCTACCTTTATCACCCAGTCTATCTCTAGTGCAAAGGGGATTCGTGATGACACACACCCCTGTCTCACTCCAGTTACAATATCAAATCATTCACCCAGGGCTATATTTGATTTTGCTTCACAAATACTTCCATCGTATAAACTCTTTATTACGTTGATCAGCTTGTCTGGTAGCTGATAGTATCTAGCAATATTCCACAGGGTCTCTCTGTGGAAACTATCAAATGCTTTCTTAAAGTTGATAAAGTTTATTGAGATGGCTTTTTGCCAAGCAGTAGCTTTTTCGGTGATCTGTCGAATAATGAATATCCGTTCACAACATGATCTCCCTGGAGAGAACCCACCTGTTCTTGTAATATTTCATCCACTGCCTTCTCCATTCTGTTCAGAATAATGTAACCAATACTCTGCCCAGGATTGATATCAGTACAACATCTCTCCAGTTCATGCACTAAGATCCCCCTTTTTGGGCAATGCCATGATGACCACCTTTCCAGGCTCGTTGCACCTGCTTTTTCACCCATGTTTTGTTAGATGCTCAGTCATAATTTCTCCTCCTGCCTTTAGTACCTCTGCTTGATTTCTGTCAACCCCAGGTGCTTTCCCTCTGTGTGAAGCCTTTGATGTCTGTCTTAATTTCATCTGGGGTTATTGGTCCCTTTTCTGTTTCTAACTTAGTATTGGCATTTCTCTTGAACATGTACATGATCGTCGGCTCTGGACAGTTTAGTATGGAGTAAAAATGTTCTTTCCATTGTCTGGCTTGTTCTTCTTGTGTTTTCAACATCTGTCTGTGAGAGTCCCTGATGGACGTCAACTGTGATCGTTTGGTTCTTCCTGAAATGTCATTCACTATTCTACAGCTCTGCTATTTCTGCCTCATCAGCCTTCTTCTGAACACAGGCATTTCTATCTGACCTGCATTTCTCCTTTATTTCTTTGTCTTTTTCTCTGTATCTACAGGGTCTGCCTTTGTCTTTCACTGTTCTTTTTTTGCCTTCAGCACTTTTCACTCATCAATTGCTGGCCATGTTCTACTTGGGAGGCCCACTACTTCTCCTGCTGTCTCAACTACTTCCAGTCTGACCATCCTTCCAGACCTTCAGCAGCCTGGTCCTGTAAAACACTGGACTGGTTGCTAAGTGCAATCTGATCTGTGTTTTTGTCCCTGAATTTCTCTATTGCTATAACACTTTTTTATCCATCTTTGTGAGCTTTTGGAGTTGAAGTTGTGACATGGGCACTAAACTATAATGATTGGAGCCAATATCTGCTTGTCTGCTGACCCGGACATCCCTCAAAGAAGGTGCCAGTCTCTTAGAGATATGTACAGGGTCTATCTGATTGACAAGTCACATTATCCATACAAAGTCAAGGGAGGGATATGGTTTTTCCATCCGAAAATCAGCTTTCTCGTTCCCCTTTAAGGTGAACCTGAGACATTTTAAATTTCTTTTGAAAACTAGAGAGAGTGAAAGAGCGGAATAGCTGGGAAATGGGAGAGCCAGTTTCAAGTCCCTGCAATACCTAATTCTGAGCAGAGCCTTGAACGTGCATCTCCGTCTGAGTGTTCTAACCCCAGCCTACAGGGTCAGTCTCCCTCTCTTGCCCAATGAATATTCAATTATTTGTACAAAGTGGGACAGTTCCTGCACGAGACACTAAGACTGATGGACTGACTTTATAGCCTGGTGATTAGTGCACTCTCCTGGGATGTAGGAAGTCAATGTCCAGGTAGGAGCTCTCTGACTCAGAGCAGTGACTTGAAGCTGCATATCCCACGGGAGTGCCGTAACCACATGGCTATTGGCTATTCCAGAGCTGGGTGGGTCTCACTTTCTCTAGCTCATCTTCAACCTCAGAAACCTTCTGAGGAAAGTTTTGTCACAACTGCTACATTTATGTGAAAAGTTCCGGCTTTGCGGACCAGCATTTTCCAACAACAAAGACAACAACGTTTTACTGAAAAATTCCCAATCAGCTCAAATGCAAAGTCACATCCTTCATGGGAACATCCTCCAATCCTGTCTGTGCTGCTTCCCTGGGCTGCCATTGCAAACGCACAGAAGGGGCACGTAACCGAACAGAAAGTCAGTCAGCTTCATCAACAGCACAAAGGTGATTAAGAAACAGGAACAGAAAATGCCGTCACGGTAACACAGACCGCTCAGAAGGTGTTTTAAAATATATCCAATCCACACCAAAACACTGTACGTCCTAACAAGAGCTTGCTAACTGTGCTTAATGGGTCTGATTCCTGTGCACCACTACTTCCTCCATGGAGTCACCCTTGATTTATCTCTGTGTAAATGCAGAACCTGGTCTAATCATGTTATAGTGTTTGATGTTATATTGTAAGCACCCAAAAGTGCCAGGTGCTGTACAGAACACATAGAAAGACCTGGTCCATGCCACAAAGCGCTCACAGTCTAATAAGGGATGTGATGCAAAGAGTGTGAGTAAGAACTGGAAGGGAGGTAGAGAAGCATGAGAAAGGACAAGGGATACATCAATAAGATGATGAGGTTACTCTGAGGCCATATCCCTATCTTGGCACCGGAGCACCAAGCCGCCGAGTACATAAACCGCAAGGGGTACTTTTCAATAGTGCTGCAAGCTCTGGTGGATCACAAGGGACGTTTCACCAACTTCAGCGTGGGATGGCCGGGAAAGGTACATGACGCTCGCATCTTCAGGAACTCTGGTCTGTTTCAACAGCTGCAGGAAGGGACTTTATTCCCAGACCAGAAAATAACCATTGGGGATGTTGAAATGCCTATAGTTCTCCTTGGGGACCCAGCCTACCCCTTAATGCCCTGGCTCATGAAGCCGTACACAAGCACCTGGAGCATATGTGTTTGATCCTCCAGCAGCCTGAGCATTGACTCCGGACTTCTTTCAGCAAGCTGACGCCACCTACCATCTTCAGCCCGCCACCTCTCCTCGCGGTCATATTGTGCTTTCCTGCACTCTGAGATTGTCTGCCTCCACGCATTCGTCTGGGCTCTGTCAGTGTGGGAGGACAGCATGAGCTCAGAGAACATTTCATCGCGAGTGCATTTTTTTCGCCTTCTAATCTTCGCTAGCCTCTGGGAAGGAGAAACAGATGCAGCTGGTGGAGGAAAAAAAAGGGGGAGAGTGGTAGTTAAAAAGACACATTTTATAGAACAATGGGTACACTCTTTCACAGTAAACCTTGCTGTTAACATTACATAGCACATGTGCTTTCTGAACAAGGTCGCATTTTGCCTCTTATTGAGGGTCTGCAGGTTTGGTGGGAGAGATCACTCACACAGGGCAGCAGAATTCGGCTTGCAGGGAGCCATGGTAAGCCACAGTCTTTAACCTTCATAACATGTGGGAATGGTTTCAAACAGCAGGGCCCTCATTTCCCATACCAAGCAGCCGTTGGGTTGGCCATTAAAAATGGGTTGGCAATTTAAAAGGAGGAGCTGCGGTTTCCGGGTTCATGTGCAGCAGAAACCCAACTAACCCCCCCCCCCCCACACACACACACAAGTCTCTGGGATGATGGCTTCACCCCTCCCCTTCCCCGTGGCTAACAGCGGGGAACATTTCTGTTCAGCCACAGGCAAACAGCCCAGCAGGAACGGGCACCTCTGAATGTCCGCTTACTAAAACCACCCTATTTCAAACAGGTGACCACGAATGAGATCACTCTCCTGAGGGTAACGCAAAGAGATAAAGAACAGATGTTGTTTGAATGCCAGTAAACACCAGGACCATACGCTGCGATGCTTTGTTCTGCCGTGATTCCCGACTCTGTGCTATTGGCCTGGCGCGGTAAAGTGTCCTACCATGGTGGACGGAATAAGGCTGCCCTCCCCAGAAACCTTTTGCAAAGGCTTTGGGAGTACATCCAGGAGAGCTTTATGGAGATGTCCCTGGAGGATTTCCGCTCCATCCCCAGACACGCTAACACATTTTTCCAGTAGCTGTACTGGCGGCGAATGCCAGGGCAAATTAATCATTAAACATGCTTGCTTTTAACTATGTATAATATTTACAAAGGTACACTCACTAGAGGTCCCTTCTCTGCCTTTAGGGTCCGCGAGCCTGCCTTGTGTGGGTTCGGGGGGAACTGGGTCCAGGTCTAGGGTGAGAAACAGATCCTGGCTGTTGGGGAAACCGGTTTCTCCACTTCCTTGCTGTGAGCTATCTACAATCTCCTCCTCATCATCATCTTCCTCGCCCCCAAAACCTGCTTCCATGTTGCCTCCCACTCCTTGGATTGAGTCAAAGCGCAGGGTTGGGGTAGGGGTGGCTGCACCCCCTAGGATGGCATGCAGCTCATCATAGAAGCGGCATGTCTGGGCTCTGAACTGGAGCAGCCGTTTGCCTCTCTGGTTTTTTGGTAGGCTTCCTGAGCTCCTTAATTTTCATGAAACACTGCTGCGGGTACCTGTTATAGCCTCTGTCCTTTGTGCCATTGGAGATTTTTTCAAATATTTTGGCATTTCATCTTTTTGAACAGAGTTCTGCCAGCACAGATTCGTCTCCCCACACAGTGATCAGATCCCGTACCTTCCGTTCAGTCCATGCTGGAGCTCTTTGGGGATTCTGGGACTGCATGGTCTCCTGTGATGATGGGTTCTGCATGGTGACCTGTGCAGGTGAACTCGCTGGCCAAACAGGAAATGAGATTCAAAAGTTTGCAGGACTTTTCCTGTCTACCTGGCCAGTGCATCTGAGTTGAGAGCGCTGTCCAGCGCAATCACAACTGAGCACTCTGGGATAGTTCATGGAGGACAATACAGTCGAATTGTGTCCACAGTACCCCAAATTCGACCCTGCAAGGCCGATTTCAGTGCTAATCCTCTTGTCGGGGGTGGAATAAAGAAATCGATTTTAAGAGCTTTTAAGTCAAAAGAAGGGGCTTCGTCGTGTGGACGGGTGCAGGGTTAAATCGAGATAACGCTGCTAAATTCAACCTAAACTTGTAGTGTAGACCAGGCCTGATACACCTACCTACATCCTGAGGGTTGGACTAAAAGGTTGGGGGTATTTTTTAAACGTTGTTATTATTATTGAATCATTTCTTCTGGGTCTCACACAAGAGGTGAGTTTTTGCAGGGGGGTTAGGTTCTGATCCAAGTCCATTGATGTCAAAGGGAAAACATCCATTTAACTCCAATGGGCCAGGCCCTTAGAGGAGACAGCGTCTAGATGAAGAAGGTGGAAGGACATCTGAGGCACAAGAGAGGAGGTGTGAAAAAGGGACGTTACGAAGCACATTTCACAAGCCTGGCTGAAGTACGGAGTGGAGTCTGAAGGCAGGTGGGGTTCCTGGGGGTTTGGTGTGGGCTGGGAGTGTTTCACACACCAGGAAGCACAACACGCCAAGGGAAGCAACTCGTGCACAGATCTTTGGTCATCTGAAAAGGAAATGTTGAGTGCTCAAACCTGCCTTTCCATCCGGCTCCGATACAGATGTGAGTTCACACCGGAGTTGGTTGCTGCAGGGCTGTTGTAGCCACGTGAGTCCCCGATATTAGAGAGACCAGGTGGGTGAGATAATATCTGCTACTGGGCCAACTTCAGCTGGTGAAAGAGACTCGCTTGATTCCTCTATTCCACTAGCTTAGACGGTAGCAGTCTCAGTGTAGATTGCTTCTGCTCTGCTCTGCTAATCTACTAATTATTTTGTCCTCAGGGCTTGCTGCTTCCCTGATATAGTCTGGGTGCCGGTGCAGTCTTTAGAAATGATGCCATGCAATCTAGGTCCAAGTCCAGCACATTACTGTGGAGGGAGTAATAGAGTTTGACCTAACCTGGCTGACAGTAAAGAGGCTGAGAGCTGGTCTGACATTACAGGGAACTGCTTTGGAAGTTAATTACCCACAAAGCCATTAATTTTCATTTAATTTTTGAACAGTGAAGATGAACAGGGTTGCTATTATTTAATTTTGTCCACCTCCCATTATTCCCACTGACACTAATGCCATTGAAGGGCCAGTGACCCAAGAGAATTTTGCTGTCAGTAAAGTCACTGCCATCCGAACGAGTCACAGAGAACACTCCAGGGCACACAGCCTTGCTGAGAAAACAGTTTGCTCCAGGGAACAAGCTGAAGCAGAAGGCTCAGACAAGCGCTTTCAGCGATCTGAGGAAATGGTTTTCTCTCTTTGCGGCCACGTGTGCTGGAGTGCTTTATTTGCGTGTAATTTTGAAGATAGGTATAATGGTATTTTAGGAGTGTCAGAGACAGAGAAGAAAAAAATAAGGCCGACAGTTTTAAAGAAACAGTAACTGAACATAGGCAAAGATCTGTTTCCAGTCACAAGTCAATTATAAAAGTATTCAAAATTGACAATAAGTCTCAAACAGCCAGAACGTGCTTAACTGCAAGCCAGTGGGCTAGGCAAATCATTTGTTGTTTGGGTTTTGGGGTCAGCATAGGTGAGAAAGCTAGCACAGACCACTAGCCATTTTTAGCAAATTTCATGCACAAATATGCTTTCCTGTGGCCAGTCTACCCCAGACTTTATGGTACCAGCTCTGTGGAACGGGGCCGAAGGGCTGCACCGTTGGGCTGGCTGCAGCAAGGAGCCAGTGCAGACAGGACTGGTGTTTTTTGGTGGGTACCAGCTAAGCAGCTGCTATGATATTTGTGTGCAGGAACCTAGAGTCAGGCTCCTCTGGCCGGGTGCTCCTTCCCGGGCCTGGGTACTGCCCCGGGCGCTGCTCTGGCCGGGTGCTCCTTCCCGGGCCTGGGTACTGCCCCGGGCGCTGCTCTGGCCGGGTGCTCCTTCCCGGGCCTGGGTACTGCCCCGGGCGCTGCTCTGGCCGGGTGCTCCTTCCCGGGTCTGGGTATTGTCCTGGGCACTTCCCAGGCCCTGCCAGCCCTGAGCAGCTCACTTACAAGTGCCGTGTCTGTTGTTGTTAGCAGTGGGGATGGTGAGTTGCTGGGGATGGGGGTCATGAGGCAGAGGGAGAGGCGGGCATCGTCTGAGAGTGCGGCTGTGGGGAGCAGTCAGGTGGACAGGAGATGGAGGCATGGACAGGGAGAGCTGCTGCAGTGCTGGCTGAAGAGGAAGAGTGAGTGATTATTTCCGCTCTACCTGCATCTAGCCTTCTGGAGAGAGAGTTCCTGTCTGCCCGGAATTCCTCCCAGCTCAGGGTCAGAGTGGCTGGCCTGATTAACCACTAGATTGAGTCATAGCCCCTGCAGTAATTGGTGATATTTAGCATTATAGAGGGAGAAGGTGAATCTGCTAGTGATCTTTCCCAACATATTTCCACAAAATGTTCGATGCAAACGCTCCTCAAGCCTTTTGGGGGGCGGGATGTGAGCACACAGACACAGACAGACACACACCTAAACAATAGCAGAAAATGCTCAACTTATGAGACATGAAGGACCCTGCAAACTTTCAAAGTTCTAGGAACAGGCTAGTGAAAGATCTGAGCAGAGTGAAAGCATCTGCTGAGCTGTATGTTCCCTGAGACGCAGAGTTCTGGAAGGGCCGTGGGAGTTTCCTCTATACCAGTCCAGTATTTACGCCTCTGCAATGAGTTCTATAACCTTCCCCATTTGTCCAGCCAGCAATGCCCAGGGGGACTAGATATAAGTTCTTCTTTGTGCATGTGTGTGCTTTCTCCAGCCTCTGTGATGAGAAAAACAGCGTGGCTTTGGCTTTACAAACCAAACACAGAGGTGGTGAAAGTATAAGCTCTATTTTATCCATATCCCCAAAGTCTGGGATATGGAAGGGTTTTGCAAAGAAGGCAGCTCTTGAGAAATCCCTACAAGTTATGTGTAAACCCTTGTAAAGATGTGCTTGATATCAAGACTCCAAAGCTTTCTTGACACCCACATTTGCTATAGGATAGAGAAAGGTCCCCTCTTTTTCCATTGCTTAGCCTAGTTTGAAAAAGACTATGTTTTTGTGATTCATTATTTGAGAGTAAGTGCTTCCATCTGGTACCACGACAGGTATCTGTTGATAACCTCTCTGAAGCTGCATCCATGTCTCTCTCTGAACCCTCCAGAAACAGCTTGGCTGGATTATGGATGGAGGAGATGCTCTTCCCCAGGGGTATTGTGCCAGTCAGACTGCAGAGGCAGGTTGCAGGTGGAATGAGATGCTGCCAGTTGCAGATGCGGGTAGGGATTCCATGCTCTACTCAGAAATGCGTTCTTCACCTCGCTGCTAATAAAAAGATATTACAATATTGAAACAAAGCAAGGAGCAATGAATAATGATGCACCAAGTCAGCAGAATAATTGTGACTTGTTTGAGTCAAACATCCAATCTTCATTTAAAAATTGCCAGTGATGGGGAATCCACCATGACCCTTGGTAAGGTGTCCCAATGGCTAATTACCCTCACTGTTCAAAATGTACTCTTTATGTCCAGTCTGAATTTGTCTAGCTTCAACTTCCAGCTATTGGATCATGTTACACCGTTCGCTGTTAGATTGAAGAGCCCATTACCAAATATTTTTTCCTTACGTCACTATTTATAAACTGTAATCTAGTCACCTCTTAACCTTCTCTTTGTTAAACTTAGTAGATGGAGCTCCTTGAGGCTATGACTCTACGGCATGTTTTCTAATCATTTAGTCATTCTCTGGCTCTTCTCTGAGCTCTCCCAATTAATCAACATCCTTACTGAATTGTGGGCACCAGAACTGCTTCCGGCAGAGCTTGCACCAGCGTCAAATACAGAGGTAAAATAACCTCTTGAGCCTCCAGTCCCTGTGATCCATTCAAGTGCTACCCGAATTGCAACGGGCTTACCTTCATTTGGAAGGGTGGGTAGTTATTACCAAGGGACACATCTCTGGAAATAGGGAATTATTCCGATCGTACTATTTGTATGGATCTGTTTCAATGTTATTGAAAGTTGATGGAAGTCAGGTGCCTATGTAGGTCTGTTTCTGTTGTTAAAAATCTCCCCTGAAAAGTGGTGCAGGGAAAGCAGGACTCAGATCTGTTTGTCTAAAGCAGCAGAGACAACCCTTGTGACATGTACAATGGACATGTCCTCATAAGACACTGCTAATCTCCTGCTCAGAGAGGAGGTCTGGGCCATTACATACATGGGAGTGGCCCTGACCTGGGAAGGACTGGAAGGACCAACCTAGGGAGTCCTTGGTATTGGTACCCAGTGGCTCCCTGTGGCTGACCCAGGAACACCTGGGACAAATTTCACAGGGAACAATTTACTCCCTTATTTACTGGGAGGGTGATCCAGCTCCATGAATGAACTTTGAGAGGGATGTGGAAGGTGGTCTGGAGAAATGGTCTGAAGAAAATAGGATGAAATTTAGTAAGGACAAATGCAAAGTACCCCACTTAGGAAGGAACAATCAGTTGCACACATACAAAATGGGAAATGACTTCCTAGGAAGCAGCACTGCGGAAAGGGATCTGGGGGTCAGAGTGGATCACCAGCTAAATATGAGTCATCAGTGTAACGCTGTTGCAAAAAAAAGAAAATATTCTGGGATGTATTGGCAGGAGTGTTGTAAGCAAGACATGAGAAGTGATTCTTCCGCTCTGCTCCGCTCTGATTAGGCCTCAACTGCAGTATTGTGTCCAGTTCTGGGCGCCACATTTCAGGAAGGATGTGGACAAATTGGAGAAAGTCCAGAGAAGAGCAACACAAATGATTAAAGGTCTAGAAAACACGACCTCTGAGGGAAGATTGAAAAACTGGGTTTGTTTAGTCTGAAGAAGAGAAGACTGAGGGGGGACAGGATAAGAGTTTACAGGTACGTAAAAGGTTGTTACAAGGAGGAGGGAGAATTTTTTTTCTTACCCTCTGAGACTAGGACAAGAAGCAATGGACTTAAATTGCAGCCAGGGCGGTTTAAGATGGACATTAGGAAAAACTTCCTGACTGTCTGCGTGGTTAAGCACTGGAATAAATTGCCTTGGGAGGTTGTGGAATCTCCATCATTGGGGATTTTTAAGAGCAGGTTAGACAAACACCTGTCAGGGATGGTCTAGATAATACGGAGTCCTGCCATGAGTGCAGGGGACTGAACGAGATGACCTCTCGACTGGTCCCTTCCAATCCTACGATTCTATCCCACAGAGCCACCTCTGCCCCATCTTCCCTCAGAAAGTCTAGACCTTTCTTGGGTAGTTCAGAGATGGGGCCAGGCATCTGCAGTAGTTTGTCTGAGCTCCATTGAAGACAATAACTGTTCCCTTTGATGCCAGTGGTCAGGGCATCCCTAACCATTTGGGTGCCCTATGCAGCCCCCACCGTGGGGCAGCTGTGGGGAGCCCCAGGTCTCCCCCTGCCCTCCCCCACCAGGGTCTGGGAGGCAGGAGCTCTGGGGGGCAATTTTGGGGGCTCCACCGGCCCAGAGTGGCCCCGGGGATCAGCAGGAGGCTGGCAGCAGCCTGCTCCTCTTCTCTTGCCCCGGCCCCAGCCCTGTCAGTCGGAGGAGGGGGCTTGGGGGAAGGGATCCCCACGCACTCACCAGCAGTGGTAGGAAGCGAAGCAGTCCAGCCCCAGCCCGCTCTACTCCGCCAGCTCCCAGCCGCGGCACTCCGCTTCCCACCGCTGCTGCTGAGCGCGGAGTGGCTGGGGGAGGAGGTGGGATGGGGGCGGGCCAGGGGCAGAGCAGGGGGGAAGGGGAAGAGGTCGGGTGGAGGGAGTTGTCCGGGCCCCTCCCAAGGATGGGCCTGCCCCTTGCAATGGGCACAGCCCGAGGGGGTGAGGCCGGGGGATAGGGCTGGTTGCCGGGGCTGGTGCTGCCGTGTATGCAGCACGCAGCTGCCTAGGGCACCATGAAATTCGGGGCAATTTGGTACCCCAAAGGTCATGGTGCCCGACGCAGCTGCATGAGCTGCGTACGCCTAAGGACGGCCCTGCCAGTGGTTTCCATCAAAATGGAAAGTTCGATGGAAACGGCAAATTCTTGTCTAGTCTGGCGCCTCACAGTGCCCAGCGGGGGCTGGACCCGTGCAGCCTATAGGGGCTGGAAACCTGCAGCAGGTATTGAGCCACTGCTGATTAAAGAAACAGTCCAGTTTCAAACAGACCCCAGATGGTCTGATATTACAACGTTATAATTCTCCGAGTATGACGATGAGAAACTGACAGCTCTGAAGGAACTGCTGACTTCCCCATCGGTTATTGAATTCTGAATAAATGATTTACAGCTTTGGAAGGTCAGTGTGCTACTTGAGGACAAAGCACTCTGAGATGCTATTGATTGTGTGGAGACAGCTATGCCTTTGGATTTGCCGGCTTATCTTTGAGACACTAATGAAAGAGAACTTTGGCACAACCGAAAACCTGAACCATTTGAAAAACATCAGGGTAAAACTAGAAAAAAAACAACGAGCTCACACCTGGCCCAGGGAGCAGGAAAGAACATTGCTCTTCCCCTTGGGCAGTGTATTGTCCTCTCTCCCCAAAGTAACTCTATGGCTATAAACTTAGTTGCCAATTAGAATTTTTATTAGACCTATGCATTTTTTTAGACCTATTAGACCTGGGGCCGAAAGGGCTAATGTGATCCTGGGGTGCATAAATGGCAATCTTGAGTAGAAGGAGGGAGGTTATTTTACTCTGTATTTGGTACTGGTGCTCCTGTTGGTGAAATACAGAGCCCAGTTCTGGTGCCCATAATTCATATGGAGAGAAGGAAATAGTCACACTACAACTGACTTGTCTCTGCTACTCTATTTTATTTCCACCTATATTTAAATCTGTTTTGATCTACTGCTGTCTCTTCAGTTTCCAGCCATGTGGCAGAGGGTACTGCAGACAGTCCAGTGTCCCAGTGAAACTGTCCTGCAGACTCCAGCACTTGTAGCCAACCCTACGTCTGTGTGGAACCTGACACTATGAGCAGCTCACCTGGCTGCGGGATTTGTTACAGATTCGCAAATCAGTGCAGGTCTTGATGCCAGAAAGAGTCTCTAGGGTTCATCAGCTTTTCAAGCAAGCTTGGTCCCAGTTTATGGCTTCTCATTAAACCGTGCAAAGTCTGCAGTTCTATTTGCTTTAGGTTCCATGGGGAACTTCAGTTGTGAATGTCGGGTTTATCTGAAAGCAAACTTCAATGAAAAGACTTCCTTTGGGGGATTGAAATCAAGGGAAACATTTGCATAAACTCTTGTGAAGGGAAAATTACATGTTTTCCACTGCTCTGGTCAATACTCATTTCCTGATCTCTATGACGATAGATGGAGTATGAGCTAGAATAAAAATAACCAATGGTTAGTTAGCAGCTGTCAAGGTTCCTTCCCCACTCTGAATTCTAGGGTACAGATGTGGGGACCTGCATGAAAACCTCCTAAGCTTAGGTTACCTTAGGTTTTACCAGCTTAGGTTAAAACTTCCCCAAGGTACAAATTAATTTTACACTTAGCCCTTGGATTTCCACTGCCACCACCAAACTTTATCTGGGTTCCTGAAAAAACAGAGTTTGGACACGTCTTTCCTCCCAAAATCCTCCCAACTCGTGCACCCCACTTCCTGGGGAAGGTTTGGTAAAAATCCTCATCAGTTTGCACAGGTGACCACAGACCCAAACCCTTGGATCTTAGAACAATGAAAAAGCATTCAGTTTCCTTACAAGAAGACTTTTAATAGAAGTAAAAAGAAAAGAATCACCTCTGTAAAATCAGGATGGTAGATATCTTACAGGGTAATTAGATTCAAAACATAGAGAATCCCTCTAGGCAAAACCTTAAGTTACAAAAAAGACACACAGACAGAAATAGTTATTCTGTTCAGCACAGTTCTTTTCTCAGCCATTTAAAGAAATCATAATCTAACACATACCTAGCTAGATTACTTACTAAAAGTTCTAAGACTCCATTCCTGTTCTGTCTCTGGCAAAAGCATCACACAGGCAGACAGACAGACAGACAGCAACCCTTTGTTTTTCTCCCTCCTCCCAGCTTTTGAAAGTATCTTGTCTCCTCATTGGTCATTTTGGTCAGGTGCCAGCGAGGTTACCTTTAGCTTCTTAACCCTTTACAGGTGAGAGGATTTTTCCTCTGGCCAGGAGGGATTTTAAAAGGGGTTTACCCTTCCCTTTATATTTATGACAGCAGCCCATTGGGCCAGTCCCTGGCAGCAGGGAGGTTTTGTAATCCCTCAGTACCAGTAGAAATTATTGTGTCTTTTGCATTTTTCTGCCAGAGAAGGAAGGAGAAAAGAAATTCAAACACAGAATGAGAAAAAGGTAAATAGACAAAAGACACAAAAAACTCTCTTAATTGTTTTGTGAGCCTTCCCTGCTTAATGGATCCCTTTGTGATGCCACAGCTGGATGGCTTATCCGCAGCTGTGGACTTATCCGCAGGGACACACAAGCTTGTAATCACCAGCAAAGAAGAGCAAAGATTTCTCAGCTTTCCTTTCACTCCAGGGACCCTGCACAAAGGTCATGTGCCTCTTTGGCATTAATTCTCCTCCAAAAATATTTGTTGCTTGAGCCAGGGCAGCTGTTACCCTGACTGAGTCACTGTTATGATCCTCCCTGCCCTGCATCATGTGTCTTCACTGGCAACTGTGCAATGAGAGCAAAGTGGTTGTAAAAGGCCAGAATGGTCACATGCTTACACTCAGTCTGCAGGGAAGGAAATGACGGCACAAGGTGCAGGGCAGTAGGGAATCCGACCTTCTGTCCTCTTAACAATGACTAAGGAGGAAATTATTCCTGTGGAAATGAGATCGATACAGCACTTCTCAGCTCCCACGCCCAAGAGCAGGTGCTATGCGTTCCTGTGATCGCATTTAGCCTACCACAGATCTAGACCTATAACCATGTGCCGGGGAGGAGGAGAAGATACTTACTGGTTTTCCTGGGCTGAGTGTCAGCCCTGACTGCGTGGTGTTCCGAGTTTCTGCTCTTCTACTACATTGTACTTGAATCCCAGCTGGACTGTGCTTCAGATTAAACAGTCTCTGGCAGTGGGCTGGGGAAACAAGGTCACAGAGACTGTCAACGTATTAAAAACTGCACTACCAAGGGGCTCTCAGGAGCCCGTCATGAAATGAGATGAAACCCAGGATCGAGAAGCACAGCGAGAACAAATGAAATGAGAAGCAAGAGCAGAACGGGGTTGTAAATTGAAGCGTGCAGGCTAGTTAATGCAGAGCACTACTGGTGTATCGTGAGCACCCATTCTGGCAGAGAAAGTGCTTTGAAGGGGTTTCTCATGCCATAGTACACAAAAGTCATTCATCTCATTTACAGTTCTGATTTATTAAAATGCCACTTGTTTTTATAACTTAATTCTGTTTCCCTAAAATATTTAAATTTGGGGGAACGTTTAGGCTGCTTAATAATTTAGAACCTGGTTCCCCCTGGCAGACTTAGTGGCATTATGTGCTGAAAGCTAAAAAAAATTCACCTCCCAAAATAGTACCTGGACAGATGTGCACCCTGTGTGCCCATGGTTCTGGGAGAGCTCTGTGTGGCTCAAACGGCTTGCCTTTCTCACCAAGAGAAGTCGGTCCAGTAAAAGATATTACCTCACCGACTCTGTCTCTCCTGGTTCTGGAGCAATCCTGGTTCTGGAGCAATCCCTGTTTGCGACAGGGAAGCCTGGCTGTTTAAAAATAGCCAGAGCTTCGCGAACCAGCTGAGCGGCGGAGAACCAGCTGAGCAGCGGGGACAGCAGAGCAGCTCACAGCAGGAGTTTGCCTGGGAGTTCGCCTGGAGGGAGCCCAGTGAGGCTTACGTCTTGCAAACTGCTCTGAGGAAGCTCATAGTAGGAAGGTGATATGGAAGGGGGGGGTTCAGCTGTTGTGACCTGCACTGGATGTGCCATGTTTGTCTTTCTTCCACAGGACAGAAGCGACTTTGTCTGTACAAAGTGCAAGCTGGTCTCCATATTGGAAGAGAAGATTGAAGGTCTGGAGCAACAGATAACAACCCTGCGTTGCATACGGGAAACTGAGGATTTCCTGGACGAAACTCAGGATAGGCTTCTAGGGGCACAAAGCTCTACAGATATAGAGCAGGTTGCACAGAGGAGCCAAGAGGCCAGTGAAGAAGCTTGGCAACATGTGACCTCCAGAAGAGGTAAGCGGAATGTCCGGGTTCCAGTAACACAGACACAGGTAACTAACCGCTTTCATGTTCTCTCCACAGGTATCGTTGCGGAGAGTGGACCAGATGATATGTCTGGGGCGAGAAAGCAGAAGGAGACTCCGCTGGTTGGAAGGCATGAGATGCGCTGTCCTGAGGTTGGGGGTTCCACGACCACCACCCCCAAGAGGAGAAGGCGGGTGGTGGTGGTCGGGGACTCTCTCCTCCGGGGGACTGAGTCATCTATCTGCCGCCCTGACCGGGAAAACCGAGAAGTCTGCTGATTGCCAGGGGCTAAGATTCGTGATGTGACGGAGAGACTGCCGAGACTCATCAAGCCCTCGGATCGCTACCCCTTCCTGCTTCTCCACGTGGGCACCAATGATACTGCCAAGAATGACCTTGAGCGGATCACTGCGGACTATGTGGCTCTAGGAAGAAGAATAAAGGAGTTGGAGGCGCAAGTGGTGTTCTCGTCCATCCTCCCCGTGGAAGGAAAAGGCCTAGGTAGGGAGCGTCGAATCGTGGAAGTCAACGAATGGCTACGCAGATGGTGTCGGAGAGAAGGCTTTGGTTTCTTTGACCATGGGATGGTGTTCCATGAAGGAGGAGTGCTGGGTAGAGACGGGCTCCATCTTACGAAGAGAGGGAAGAGCATCTTTGCCAGTAGGCTGGCTAACCTAGTGAGGAGGGCTTTAAACTAGGTTCACCGGGGGAAGGAGACCAAAGCCCTGAGGTAAGTGGCAAAGCGGGATACCGGGAGGAAGCACAGGCAGGAATGTCTGTGAGGGGAGGGCTCCTGCCTCATACTGGCAATGAGGGGCGATCAACAGGTTATCTCAAGTGCTTATATACAAATGCACAAAGCCTTGGAAACAAGCAGGGAGAACTGGAGGTCCTGGTGATGTCAAGGAACTATGACGTGATCGGAATAACAGAGACTTGGTGGGATAACTCATATGACTGGAGTACTGTCATGGATGGTTATAAACTGTTCAGGAAGGACAGGCAGGGCAGAAAAGGTGGGGGAGTAGCACTGTATGTAAGGGAGCAGTATGACTGCTCAGAGCTCCGGTACGAAACTGCAGAAAAACCTGAGTGTCTCTGGATTAAGTTTAGAAGTGTGTGCAACAAGAGTGATGTAGTGGTGGGAGTCTGCTATAGACCACCGGACCAGGGGGATGAGGTGGATGAGGCTTTCTTCCGGCAGCTCACGGAAGCTACTAGATCGCATGCCCTGATTCTCATGGGTGACTTTAATTTTCCTGATATCTGCTGGGAGAGCAATACAGCGGTGCATAGACAATCCAGGAAGTTTTTGGAAAGCGTAGGGGACAATTTCCTGGCGCAAGTGCTAGAGGAGCCAACTGGGGGGGTGCTTTTCTTGACCTGCTGCTCACAAACCGGGTAGAATTAGTGGGGGAAGCAAAAGTGGATGGGAATCTGGGAGGCAGTGACCATGAGTTGGTTGAGTTCAGGATCCTGACGCAGGGAACAAAGGTAAGCAGCAGGATACGGACCCTGGACTTCAGGAAAGCAGACTTCGACTCCCTCAGGGAACGGATGGCCAGGATCCCCTGGGGGACTAACTTGAAGGGGAAAGGAGTCCAGGAGAGCTGGCTGTATTTCAAGGAATCCCTGTTGAGGTTACAGGGACAAACCATCCCGATGAGTCGAAAGAATAGTAAATATGGCAGGCGACCAACTTGGCTTAATGGTGAAATCCTAGCGGATCTTAAACATAAAAAAGAAGCTTACAAGAAGTGGAAGGTTGGACATATGACCAGGGAAGAGTATAAAAATATTGCTCGGGCATGTAGGAATGTTATCAGGAGGGCCAAATCGCACCTGGAGCTGCAGCTAGCCAGAGATGTCAAGAGTAACAAGAAGGGTTTCTTCAGGTATGTTGGCAACAAGAAGAAAGCCAAGGAATGTGTGGGCCCCTTACTGAATGAAGGAGGCAACCTAGTGACAGAGGATGTGGAAAAAGCTAATGTACTCAATGCTTTTTTTGCCTCTGTTTTCACTAACAAGGTCAGCTCCCAGACTGCTGCGCTGGGCATCACAAAATGCGGAAGAGATGGCCAGCCCTCTGTGGAGATAGAGGCGGTTAGGGACTATTTAGAAAAGCTGGACGTGCACAAGTCCATGGGGCCGGACGAGTTGCATCCGAGAGTGCTGAAGGAATTGGCGGCTGTGATTGCAGAGCCACTGGCCATTATCTTTGAAAACTCGTGGCGAACCGGGGAAGTCCCGGATGACTGGAAAAAGGCTAATGTAGTGCCAATCTTTAAAAAAGGGAAGAAGGAAGATCCTGGGAACTACAGGCCAGTCAGCCTCACCTCAGTCCCTGGAAAAATCATGGAGCAGGTCCTCAAAGAATCAATCCTGAAGCACTTGCATGAGAGGAAAGTGATCAGGAACAGCCAGCATGGATTCACCAAGGGAAGGTCATGCCTGACTAATCTAATCGCCTTTTATGATGAGATTACTGGTTCTGTGGATGAAGGGAAAGCAGTGGATGTATTGTTTCTTGACTTTAGCAAAGCTTTTGACACGGTCTCCCATAGTATTCTTGTCAGCAAGTTAAGGAAGTATGGGCTGGATGAATGCACTATAAGGTGGGTAGAAAGCTGGCTAAATTGTCGGGCTCAACGGGTAGTGATCAATGGCTCCATGTCTAGTTGGCAGCCGGTATCAAGTGGAGTGCCCCAAGGGTCGGTCCTGGGGCCGGTTTTATTCAATATCTTCATAAATGATCTGGAGGATGGTGTGGATTGCACTCTCAGCAAATTTGCGGATGATACTAAACTGGGAGGAGTGGTAGATACGCTGGAGGGGAGGGATAGGATACAGAAGGACCTAGACCAATTGGAAGATTGGGCCAAAAGGAATCTGATGAGGTTCAATAAGGATAAGTGCAGGGTCCTGCACTTAGGACGGAAGAACCCAATGCACAGCTACAGACTAGGGACCGAATGGCTAGGCAGCAGTTCTGCAGAAAAGGACCTAGGGGTGACAGTGGACGAGAAGCTGGATATGAGTCAGCAGTGTGCCCTTGTTGCCAAGAAGGCCAATGGCATTTTGGGATGTATAAGTAGGGGCATAGCGAGCAGATCGAGGGACGTGATCGTTCCCCTCTATTCGACATTGGTGAGGCCTCATCTGGAGTACTGTGTCCAGTTTTGGGCCCCACACTTCAAGAAGGATGTGGATAAATTGGAGAGAGTCCAGCGAAGGGCAACAAAAATGATTAGGGGACTGGAACACATGAGTTATGAGGAGAGGCTGAGGGAGCTGGGATTGTTTAGCCTGCAGAAGAGAAGAATGAGGGGGGATTTGATAGCTGCTTTCAACTACCTGAAAGGGGGTTCCAAAGAGGATGGATCTAGACTGTTCTCAATGGTAGCAGATGACAGAACGAGGAGTAATGGTCTCAAGTTGCAGTGGGGGAGGTTTAGATTGGATATTAGGAAAAACTTTTTCACTAAGAGGGTGGTGAAACACTGGAATGCGTTACCTAGGGAGGTGGTAGAATCTCCTTCCTTAGAGGTTTTTAAGGTCAGGCTTGACAAAGCCCTGGCTGGGATGATTTAACTGGGAATTGGTCCTGCTTTGAGCAGGGGGTTGGACTAGATGACCTTCTGGGGTCCCTTCCAACCCTGATATTCTATGATTCTATGATTCTATGATTCAATTCCTACAACCTATTTACCGCCTCCTATAAGAAAGTACAAATAGGTCCGAGAGTCTGGGTTTGACCAGCCAACTGGTGTATTAGCAAATATTGTTGGGTTTGCTTTCTGCACAAAATCATTCAAGCAATTTTGCTTTGTCACATGCTCACATGTTATTTGTGCTGACGCTAAAACATTTTCTTACCCATTATATTGAATTAGTGCTAGATGGAAAAATGGTTTTTTTCTGTTGAAAATTTCAATTTTTTTGTCAAAAAACAAAACAAAACTGAAAGTCTTGAAAGTTTTTGTCGGAAAAGCTTTTGGTTTTCAATTCTTCCTTGACAAGTAAATTTTTCCACAGCAGGCAGACATTCCCCCCAAAAACCACATTTGGTTAAAAAACAACAACAACAAACAAACAATTTTCTGTAAAAAGCCAGTTTAAACAGAAAAATTCCACCCAGCCTGAAGAAGTGCGGCCTCCCCAGGAGAGCGCCTACTTGTGACTGGGTGTGGTGCAGCTGCTGTCATGTGCAGCACCCCCTGCTAACAATTGCTCCAGGACAGTGACAATCTCCCTTTCCATAACTTGGCCCTCCAGCCAGGCCACGATTTAGTCCCCACCCATTTTGGGATGACAAAGTCCAACCAATAAAAGTCCAGACGTCCTTGCAAAAAGGTCTTTGGCCCCAACTCTGGGCCCCCTGGTCCTCACACCTTCTTTGCTGGGCATTCCCATGTCCTTATCCCCTGCTTCATGCCACCTTCTCCAGTGGCTGATAGGGAAATTCATGCCCACCCACTCCAAAGGGCCATCTAGTGAGCAGGCAAGCCCTGCCCACCCCTGCCACCGCTCTAGACTTTTTCGTACCATAGCCTTTTAACCAGACCCTCTGTGGAGATATAGTCCCACAGTAGATCTGGGTGAACAATGATTTTAAATTGAGTTTGGATGTTAGCATGAGCAATAGGCCCAAATCATGTGCCCAGAAAGATTAAAGAGATCATGAGAAATAAGAGCTGTTTGTGTTTAACTTGTAGTGACTTGTGACATACTTGCATTATCTTACTTAAGATTTGGGCTTAGGTAGTAGATTAAAGAAAACACAGTTTGCTGTAAATTATGGGCTGCACAGATTGGTTTAATGCATTTTTTAAAATGCCTCATCTGGCCTGAAGTAAGGCCTCATTCCAGAAAAGGCATCACTTTTTTATTGTAAGGTATAAAAAGGCAAGATTTCTAGGGGTTTCTTTCTTCGAGCTCGGGAGCCATGGTGGAAAGGTATCTCTCCATCCCAATCCCATTCCGAATATTTGGCCAATATCTCGGCCTGTATTGTCGCTAGGATACAGTGCGTGTAGGCTTATATTTGTCCTTTTGATGTAACCAACACCAAATGGCCTTTGGAGTAATAAAGGAATGCTTGTGTGGAAATGAATTTTGGTAAACTTTAATACATGTACGAGGAAAATGATTTCCAACACCTTTTCCTCACCTCTTGAGGCTCACCCTTCTTCCAGGGTCAGGAGTCACAGGGCTCTCCCTGGGAATTCCCTCCCCCCTCACCCCCCCGTAAAAAAAAATAAAATAAAAATCCCAACTCAGAGTACAAATGTAAACCTCCTTCTGCCCTCCTTGGGCTTGGCCTTTCGTTCCCTTCTGTTCCTCAGTTAGACCCTCCGAGGGCTCTCTCCCTGGAAGTCCAGATCCTGCTCTGTTATCAGAGCCCCTCACCGCTAGAGCCTGCTTCACCCCGTGGTGCCTGTGAATCTTTCCAGGCCTTTGGTCAGACTTCCCTGTCTAAGAGAGGCTACCAGGGCCAACTTCCTCCTTGACCCTCCCAGTCTCTCCATTCCAGTCCCAGAGAGTTCGTTCCTCTGCTCCCTGCAGCCCCCTTCTGTTCCACACTTCCAGCCTTCGTAGTCACCAGCCACCTCCTCCGCCAGCTGGACGCCATCTCTAAGTCAGTTTGGCCCCCCCTCCTGCTGCCGTCAGGGGAAGTAACTGGCCTCAGGCCCACAGGAAGCCTTTCACTGCCTGTCGGGGGGGCACGCCCCATGAGGCAGCTCAACATGCAATGTTTTTTAGGATGAGCCATAACGTAACGATGCCGGGATGGTGCCCGGGCCTGCACTGAATGCATACAGGTTTGATGAGTGTGCCATTGGTTTTACATATGCCTCTTTCCCTGGTGTTACTCACTGCCTCAAAAGGCCGTCAAGATGTACATTCTGTTTGCATTTTAAATGGGTTGGAACTTTATTAACAAGCTAGGAAAGTGACCTGGATAATCACTGTCCTAACCACAGAGAGCCAGGCTTTGCTCATCTCTAGATTAGGGGATCACAGCTCATTCTGCCTGGGGCTTACTAGGTAGACCATGTAGGATGGCATCTGTCCAGTGGATTAGTTCTAGCTCTGACGGTGGGCTGATCGGTTCTCTTCCTATAGCATGGGTGTTGGCATACCAAGAGAAGCACACCTGCCAAAAATGAAACAACTGATCCCACCCCACTTCTGCTGGCCCCCAAACTTTGGGAAAATTGCCATACAGATCTGTATTTTCAGTTCAGGTCCTGCTAATAAAACCCATAAAAGTCCAGAGGCCTCATTTCCTACCACAGAAGGATGTGAAGCACCAACAAGGACTTCTTTCTCTTGTCGCAGTAGTTCTTCTAGTTTCTATTTTGTTTAGAAGACAGCAAATAAAGAGAGTGGGTGAGGTTCTGTGGCCTGCAATGCGCAGGAGGTCAGATAAGATGATCTTGATGGTCCCTTCTGACCTTAAATCAATGAGTCTATGAGAACCCAGCAGTACAATTCAGCCACACCACCTTTTCAGCAAGCTGGGTTTGAAAAACAACTGACTATGTTTTCTCTTGTTACACTTAGGAGCCCAGAGGTGAAAACTAAACCTGTCTGTCTGAACTGAAATATTTTAAACTTGTTCATGTCTGGAAATGAAATCAGATTTTTGTTTATAATGAAATGAAGAGTGATGTCCATTTCACAGTCTGACTGCTCTAATGCACTACTCCCCTTGGCTGCAGAAAGTTACTCAATATCAGGGAGAGCTTCAGCCCTATATTTATTAAAGTCACCAGCAAAGGTCAATGAGGACACTGGAAAAACCATGTAGACAGCACTTGTTAATGTTATCCAGGAGAGCTGTTTGAGCACAGGAGAAAGGTGACTGTGCATCAAAGATCATTGAGCAAAGTTAATAATCTCTGCATTTCATGTTGTGGGGGTTATAGGCTGAAAGTGATCTGAGCTGGGAGTGTCTTAGCTGACACTCCAGAAGCTGTAGGTAATTATTATAAGAGGCATCCAATACGTTCCTCAGCTCTGCGCCCGAAGCTCCAGGCACTGTCATACAATTTCTGTCCATTATTCCACGTTCTGATGTTGGTGCCCATCACTGGAATATCTGAGCATAGATTTTAGGTTCTTGACTTAGAGTGCCAGGGAAAGTGACTTTGATTAATCATTTACATGGGAATAAAAAAAGGAAAAACAACCTGTAACACGGCACATAGACTTATAATCTCATCACATTGCTGTATGGGGTCACCTGGCAATTCCCCTATAATGGATTCTATGCGTTTTTCTACTCCTTTCATGAAAAGATTTTTCTGGCTGATTTCCTGCTTTTTTCTATTCAGACATTATTCATACACACCATTTAATTTGTATTAACTCGTTTGTTTAACACTTGTGTGAACGTATTTGAGGCAAAGGGTTTTCCTCATAGTATTCATGTGGTCTGATTTTGGCTCTGACTATTTATTATCCATGGATATTATTTCCTCAGCATGCTCTGACAGGGCCACTGAAGCACCGTAAGCAGAGCAGAGGAGCAATTCCAGCACTAGTAGTGAGCAAAGCATAGACCGGACATAAGACAAATGGGGATTTGCCTGCAGAAGAGGCGTTCCCCAGAACAAAACTCCATTTGCATGTTTATGGAAAAGCAAAACGACGGGGCGCAACACGCAGGGATGAGCCCGGTTGGGAGTTCAAGCCAATGTTCAGCTCTGCACATGACGAGAGAGCGAAGGCAGTAATGCTGCGCTGCCCCACTCTCTGTTTGTAAAGCTGTCATAAGCACCCGGGGCAGGGACTGTCTCTGAACAGTGCCTAGCACAACGGGGCCCGGACCTGACTTGGGACCTTTAGGTCCTACCACCCTACAGTTAATAAATCCCTACCATATGATGTTTCAATTAAAAAGGAGCAGAGTACATACATACAGTAATGGTATGTATTAAATGGACTGGAACTGGCTAAGTGATAGATCTTAGCATGCAGTTGTTAATGGGCAACCATCAGCCGGGGCGCTACACACTGGGTCCTGCAGGAGAAAGTTCACATCCCTGTTCTGTTCACCAGGGTAGGTTCTCTGGCCTGTGCTAGGCAGGAGGTCACACCAGCTGCTGCCGCTGCTGGGCCCCTTTAGCCTGAGAATCTGTGAAATAGAAGAATGGAACGTCCAATATCAAGTCCTTTGTCAGGGATGGCCACGCTCCTGTATATGTTTGCACCTGCGACCCAGCTGAGCCATTCAGAGCTCTTGTAGTGGGATTTCTGCCATCAGCATGGCTTCCAGGGCAAGCCCTGCAGGTTGTCTTTCCCCTTTGTCTCAAGGCTTGTTTCAGGCCGACTGAGCAGTGGTGTTGCTGCCAACCAAGAAGTCACCTGGGACACCCCACGGAGACCATGTACTGGCTGTGCCAGAGGAGAGCAAACAGTGAACCTCCAACGGGAGACCAGGCGAGCGGGAAGGTAATGCAGAGTCAGTGCAGTGCTCCCACAGGAGCAGTCAGCAAATCCCCAGCCTGCCTGTCCCCTCCGGATACAGGTGCTTCTTCTTCTTCTTCTCCTTCTTCTCCTTCTCCTTCTCCTTCTTCTCCTTCTTCTTCTCCTTCTTCACAAAGGGAGTATCCCAATGCCAGTAACTAGGAGTTACACGGTAAGTTTAGGAGAAACTGTACTAGACTCTGAGAGCTCCCATCACAAATACTAAGCCACGGCCTAACTCAGGAGGTACTGAAGCTACAATTGTCTAGCTTCGGTCTGAAGCCAGCGGTGGTATAGTTATCAGCTGAACAGGCCAAAAGGCAATCACAATTGAAAGTGTTCTTTCAAGTGCACAACGGATATTTTTGAAGCCGTTTTGTTGGAAAAGAAACAGAAAATCTTCTGAACTGTTCTTGTGCAGCCGTTGAGTTCATAGACAAATGACCCAAATAAAAGTAGGGGGTAACTGTTTCTAGGACCCTTTCTCTGAGCTGTCACTGGTTAATTTCCCCTGCTCTCCAAACAGCCTTGGGAAGAGGCATGGGGCAGTCAGTATAGCAGGTGCCATAGCAGGAATGTTCAGTATGGACCATGGTGACTCTCCAAATCACATGCTCTCTTCCTGGGTTGAGATGTCCAGAGCAGCTTGGAGGATTTAGACACATCTTCCATTAAAGGTGAGGGAGGCACCCTGTCCAAGTTCCCTGGAGCATGACTCTCAGGCCAGCTGTGTTCTGGGAGTGACGGATCACTGGTATCAGAGTGTTAGTCTGTATTCGCAAAAAGAAAAGGAGTACTTGTGGCACCTTAGAGACTAACCAATTTATTTGAGCATGAGCTTTCGTGAGCTACAGCTCACTTCATCGGATGCATACTGTGGAAACTGCCGCTTCCTCAGCTCTCGTCCCCTAAAGCCCCTACTCTACTTGCGCTATACTGATGACATCTTCATCATCTGGACCCATGGAAAAGAAGCCCTTGAGAAATTCCACCATGATTTCAACAATTTCCATCCCACCACCAACCTCAGCCTGGTCCAGTCCACACAAGAGATCCACTTCCTGGACACTACAGTGCTAATAAACGATGGTCACATAAACACCACCCTATACCGGAAACCTACTGACCGCTATTCCTACCTGCATGCCTCCAGCTTTCACCCTGACCACACCACACGATCCACCGTCTACAGCCAAGCTCTGCGATACAACCGCATTTGCTCCAACCCCTCAGACAGAGACAAACACCTACAAGATCTCTGTCAAGCTTTCTTACAACTACAATACCCACCTGCAGAAGTAAAGAAACAGATTGACAGAGCCAGAAGAGTTCCCAGAAGTCACCTACTACAGGACAGGCCTAACAAAGAAAATAACAGAACGCCACTAGCCGTCACCTTCAGCCCCCAACTAAAACCCCTCCAACGCATTATTAAGGATCTACAACCTATCCTAAAGGATGACCCAGCACTCTCACAAATCTTGGGAGACAGGCCAGTCCTTGCCTACAGACAGCCCCCCAACCTGAAGCAAATACTCACCAACAACCACATACCACACAACAGAACCACTAACCCAGGAACCTATCCTTGCAACAAAGCCCGTTGCCAACTGTGTCCACATATCTATTCAGGGGACACCATCACAGGGCCTAATAACATCAGCCACACTATCAGAGGCTCGTTCACCTGCACATCCACCAATGTGATCTATGCCATCATGTGCCAGCAATGCCCCTCTGCCATGTACATTGGCCAAACTGGACAGTCTCTACGTAAAAGAATAAATGGACACAAATCAGACATCAAGAATTATAACATTCATAAACCAGTCGGAGAACACTTCAATCTCTCTGGTCACGCGATTACAGACATGAAAGTTGTGATATTAGAACAAAAAAACTTCAAATCCAGACTCCAGCGAGAAACTGCTGAATTGGAATTCATTTGCAAATTGGATACTATTACTTTAGGCTTAAATAGAGACTGGGAGTGGCTAAGTCATTATGCAAGGTAGCCTATTTACCCTTGTTTTTTCCTACCCCCCCCCCCCCCCCAGACGTTCTGGTTAAACTTGGATTTAAACTTGGAGAGTGGTCAGTTTGAATGAGCTATTACCAGCAGGAGAGTGAGTTTGTGTGTGTATGGGGGTGGGGGGGATGTGAGAAAACCTGGATTTGTGCAGGAAATAGCCCAACTTGTTTATCATGCACATTGTGTAAAGAGTTGTCACTTTGGATGGGCTATCACCAGCAGGAGAGTGAATTTGTGTGGGGGGGTGGAGGGTGAGAAAACTTGGATTTGTGCTGGAAATGGCCCACCTGATGATCACTTTAGATAAGCTATTACCAGCAGGACAGTGGGGTGGGAAGAGGTATTGTTTCATATTCTCTGTGTGTATATAAAGTCTGCTGCAGTTTCCACGGTATGCATCCGATGAAGTGAGCTGTAGCTCACGAAAGCTTATGCTCAAATAAATTGGTTAGTCTCTAAGGTGCCACAAGTACTCCTTTTCTTTTTGCGGATCACTGGTATGTCACTTGTGGGACCAGCACTGAGTAATGGCGAATGCTGCCCACTGTGTTCCAGGCCGTGCCCCCAGAGCAGGACTCATCAGTGGAAATTACCCCTCTCCTCCCAGCCCCAGGCCATGGCAAACTAGATCCTCAGGGATACACCAACAAGGGAGGCTCAGAAGTCCATGCGGGGTAAGAATTTAGGGGCAGATCCTCAGCTGGTGTTAATTGTCATAGCTACCTGCAGTCAGTGGAGCTGTGACTCTTTACCTCAGATGAGGATCTGCCCCTAGACATCCACAGTTGTAAACCTTTGGGTACCAGGTCTTAACAGGTCCCTCCTCTCTCACAGCCACCAGAACTGTGGCCACTGGTCTTCCATCGTTTACAGCCCCTTGCGTACTTTCATCTTCCTTCAATATGGGGCTGTCGCCCGCTTTCACCACAGGGCCTGGGCCTCCAGTTCTCCCTTCCTGCTGCACCGTTTGCTCCCACGTCAGACTTTCCCAGGCATGGATGAGCTCGGTGCATCCACCGGCCCCTGATACCCTGGCATGAGTCAGAGTCAGGCACTTAAAGGGGACGTACTCGGGATCCAGAAAAGAAGCATCTGGGTCCCTGAAATAGCAGCACCATTTGTCATTTGACATCCTCGGGGTGCTCTGCAATCATTAACTATCTGTTGACCAGTGGAGAGAGACAGAGTAGTGACTTGCCTCGGTCAGAAAGTGAATCAGGGCTGTGCCAGAGGAGAGCAATCAGGTCAGAGCTGAAATTAGCTTTTGGGGATCCTGACTCAAAGTCCTGTGATCAAACAAGACCATGCCTCTTCCAACGTCAGTCAGCAGGGTGTTATGGGTGCTAGAGGAAAGGATCTGCCTATCTTTGAGGGAGCAAAGAGGGTAATTAATCACTGGAACAGGATGCAGGGGATTCTGTATCATTTGGAGTGTAAGTCCAGATGGGATGTCTATTTAACAGGTCTATTCTACCTCACCCCAAAGTACAGGAATCCCTGGGTGAGGTTCTCTGGCCGGTGCTATGTTGGAGTCAGACTAGATGATGACACTGGTCCCTTCTGACTCTACAAGCTTGGTTCTATGAGCCATGGGGAAGCCAACAGTGTGTTGGGGTCTTGGCAAAGTCTCTGGAGACAACTGGGAATTGGTAGGCAGCTGGTGCACTGTGGGGTTCTTCTTCCCCATACCGTTCCTAAACTCTGGTGCGGGACAGGGACCTCTTCTGTTGGGAAATGAGAGGAGGTTCAGTGAGGTCAGAACTGGGTCACCACCCTTAGTTGCCATTATACAGTTTCTAGGCATGAGTCTCACCTCAGTCACATGGTGTAAATGGAGTCAGACCAGTGTAAAACCTGTGGGAGAGGAGAACTGGGCCCTAGCCTTGAATCCCCTCTAGGCACCACACTTCATAATGATCATGTGATACAGTGCAAAACTCTCTCAGCAAATCCCTACTGGCCACATGAGCACACTGATGCTCTCTGACAATGACGGCTCGTTAATGAAAGCTGTAGCAATCACAACCACATGGCACAATGGCAGGTTACCATGGCAAAACTGATAGTGCAGCATGAATTGTGTTGGTCTAGCACCACTTTCAAACATAAAGCACAATTTCAGAGGCTGCCAGCTTTCCTGTTAGACATGCTGTCACAGACCCTGACACGGTAACACAAGCATAACCATCCAGCCTGGGTGGCAGATCAGAGGGGCCCACGGGCGCTGGGGGGCGGACTGAGAGACGCTTGCTTGGCTGCTTGCTCAGTACAGAGAAAGCATGAGGGGGTAGAAGAGCAGACGTGGCAGGACATCCATTAGGAGGGTGTTGGCCACTGTCTCCACCAGCCTGCATTACTGGGGTGAGCTGTCCCCAGTAATGCAGGCTGTCCCCAGATTGGACCCCAATTAGCCTGAAGCAAAAGTGAGACCAACATTCTTGGTGAAATGATAGCCCGAGTGAAGTCAATGGGAGTTTTGACATTGACTTTAACACAACTGGGATCTCACCATCATTCAACAGTGGTCGGAGGTCAATGGGACTTAATGGGTATCTGGTCACGCCCTACCCATAGCTGTACAAATGCATAATGGAAAGGCGCTGTGTACGGACATGCCAGCTACCCATCCTGACAAGCAGATAGACTCTGGAGCAGCTAGCATACTGTGGTAACCGTAAATCAATGGGCTAAAAGCTGTCATTGACATTCAATTCAACAGGACATTGCATTTTCTCTGTGCTGAAAGTTTGAAAATAGTTCCTTTCCCCATAGAAAAGTAGGAAGCATACTTTGTATATTTCCAAAGGGACCAGAGCTCTCAAAGGCTACCTATTGGCCTTCAAAAGAGTCCAAAAGTCCCATTTATCTGCCAACAATGCCAGATGGTGAAGCACTGGAATGCGTTACCTAGGGAGGTGGTGGAATCTCCATCCTTAGAGGTTTTTAAGGTCAGGCTTGACAAATCTTGTTTCATATAATATATTAATTAAGGTGACATAAAATAGCGTCCATTCTCATTCATATACTGTTTTCTCCATTTTTCCTCAGTAAAAGAGTATCTGTATTTTCTTCTTAAAATAGGCAAAACCAAGACTTGCAATCTTAGTAAAGAAAACTGCCAGCACTTCCCCATTCCTTTTATATTCCTCCTGCTCCAAGTACAGGAAAGTCAGTTATATGCATGTGACATTACTGACATAACCTGTGACAGTATAGATCATGGTTGCAACCACTGTTATATATTTGCAGCAAATATTGTATGAAGGTTGTCATGAAAAGGTTATGAGTTGCTGGTTATGATTATGCTATCTGTATGTGTGCATCATTTGTGTAGTTGAAGTTATGAATATTGGCTATATACTTGTATCGCAATGTGTTTCGATTCTAAGGAGCCTCAGTGAAGCATTTGGTCAGCTTCTTGAGAAAGGACTATTCTCAGTAAAAAAAACGAGGAGTACTTGTGGCACCTTAAAGACTAACACATTTATTTTGGCATAAGCTTTCGTGGACTAAAATCCACTTCATCGGATGCATCTTCTCAGTCAGTGCCCAATCAAGAAACACTTAACTGACAATGGACTTTGAGAGCCAATCCACATCTGAGCTTTCCTGGGAACATTCAAGCTAACATGTAAACAATGGCGTCCCAGCCTGTAAAGAACTGAGTCATGCATAGACATGTGACTTGCCCATGTGACTCCAAATGCCATCTTGCTGCTGTGATCTTCCACAGGGCAGAGAATATAAAAGGCCCTGGAAACCCCTCCATTTTGTCTTCAGTCCTGCTTCTTACTTCTGGAAGAACCTTGCTGAAAACTGAAGCTCTGAACAAAGGACTGAATGACCATCCCAGCTGGGGATGTACTCCAGAGACTTGATTTAAACCTGAAGTTTATTCCATCACTGCTACAAGCCTGAACCAAGGACTTTGCCATTACTGTATGTAATTGATTCTATTTAATCAATTCTAGCTCTCATCTATATCTTTTCCTTTTATGAATAAATCTTTAGATTTTAAATTCCAAAGGATTGGCAACAGCGTGATTTGTGGGTAAGATGTGACTTGTGTATTGACCTGGGTCTGGGGCTTGGTCTTTTGGGATCATGAGAACCTGGGGTATTGGTTTTCATGACCATTCGTCCCCATAACGAGTTGCACTGGTGTGATACTGGGAAACTGAAATGTCTAAAGGAATTGCCTGTATGACTTATGGTTAGTCAGTGGGGTAAAACCAAAGTCCTCTCTGTCTGGCTGGTTTGGTTTGCCTTAAAAGTGGAAAAACCCCAGCCTTGTGCTGTAAGTGCCCTGCTCTAAGCAATTTGTCCTGAATTGATACTCTCAGAAGTGTCCCTCCAAAGCCAGCAATGTTACAATGCATTTATACTATTGTATCTGATTGATGATAATCCACAATATACCATGAAACACCATGAGGCAAATTCTTTGTTGGTGTAAATCAATAGAGTTTATATTTATATAAAAATCATTATATATTTCAGACTAACATATGAAACTTGAACTGAATGGACCAAAAACCATTAGAGAGCATTATTTTAAGTCAAACCTGACATTACTTTTTGATATTATAACTTCCTGTCTAGCTTCAGGTAAAAGATGCAAATTTTGCTTCTGCTATTAGCCCCTCCGTATCTTGATTATTAAATGTTTATGCTTTCCGTAGCTTCTCTCTGTATATAGGTTATTAAAGCTCATAAAATTAGCAATAGTTACTATATGATCAACTCTTGGTATTAAAGATAAACTGCTTTTAAATTTTGCCTCTTTATTGGCTCTGCTAGTCTAGTACCATACAGAACACTTTTGCTACACAATTTATATTAGGAAGTTGAATTTATAACTGAGAAGTGATCTCCATCTTCTCCTGTGCTCTTTAAAAACCAGCACGCTTGAGTTCTGATATTTATCAGAACACTAGGAAGGAGATATCTCTCTCTCTCTCTATAGATATATCTCCTCACTAGAGTTGCTGTCATTTGCTCTTCGCATACTAATTATTCTCTAGACGAATGATGCTCTAATTTTGTCACTCATGTGGGACTGATCCTGTGTATATGTGACAGGCACCATCCTGGCCACCTTACCAGGTAGTGCACTAAAAGCAGAAGTCTCTACGGCTTGAGCTAACGAGGGTGGGTCTGAAACCGGGGCTGTCTCAGAGTCACACCTGAGGGGACAGTTCATCAGACACTGTGCCAGGGGAAGCTGTGGGCCTCCCTGCTCTTTTTCCTGCTCTCCTAGGCCCATTTCTCTGGGTGGGGGTGAGGGGACCGATGACCCAGCCTTAAATCTAAACCCTTTCGCCATTGTTGAGCACTCTTTTACAAAGAGACATGAAAAGTGCCGAACAGCTTTTCTCCCTAGATCCCCAAGGGCTAACTCTGAAACGCTAAGGCAAAATGAGCTCAGCATCAAGGACTCAGCTCGCTGGACACAGAGATTACACTGGCATCCGGACAGGCAGGCACAGCAGACAGCCGGGCGTGTGATTTGCCTCTCACTTGAGTTACATTGGGAGAAATCTCTCAACAGATGGAGCCTCAAGGACCTTACCTTACAAGGTGGTGGGCTACTCATTCATCAGTCCAGGGGCATCAGGATCACAGCCCCGCTTTGCTATCAGAGGAATCATTCTGGGCTTGGGTGGTTTCTCAGTAGAACAGTATTTGAGCAAAATCTCCTTCCTGCTATGTGTGTTCCCCCGCCACCCCATTTTGCTAAATGGAACGGGAGTTCCAAACCAAGGGAAAGTTGCTATTTTGACCAGGAGGTCAACAAATGATCTTCGGTCTCCGACCTGGGTGCATTTGTTTGTACAATAGATTAAAGTGCACATAACAGGGTGGCCCATGTGACGGTTGCCACCATCACTCCAGAGACCAAGTGCTTGCACGGCCTGCACACATTGGCAGCTTTAAATGGCTTCAGCTTTTATTGCCTTGTTGTCAGCCTATGATGCCTCCTGCTAAATCCATCCAACCTGCTTCAATGCAGCCAGATGTCTTCCACTCATTAGGTCAGTGTGTCACCCTGACAGACCCTGGTTGTCGGCAGGCGGGGTCGAACCTGGGACCTCTGGAGCTAAGTGCATCAGACTCTACTGCATGAGCTAAAAGTCACGTGACTTTTTAAAGCCACGCGGATGTTAGCTAAGGCTGTAGAGCAGACTCAGCAATCTCTCTCTCAGTGCCACTAGATGGGCCCCAACACCACACCCAGAAGGTGTGTGGGTGACATATTTCCCCGAGCTGAGGAAGTACGTCCTGAGCTTCAGAGACTTCCCAGTTGAAATCCCAGATGAGCCCCCACTTGTAACGCTGACAGACTGGTTGTCGATGGGTGGGATCAAACCTAGGACCTCTGGAGCTAAATGCAGGAGCTAAAAGCCACCTGGCCCTTAGTGAAGGCTGCCGAGTTATACAGGATGAGGTGAACAATGGGATTGTTACAGACAGGGCAGCTGTTCTCAGTACAAACTGTGTGTATCCTGAAGGGAACAAAGCATACACCTTTGTGTTTTAGAGCCCTTAAAGTTAAGGTTCCACTGTTCCTGCCAAACCCAACATTTGGCCACAGTAATGTATGATACTCGCATCTAAAACGAGGTATTTCCATGTGCAATCACCAAATCTGCCTGTACAAACTGCTGCTGGAATAGAGGAAAATAGGGGGTTGTAAATGTGCCTAGGGACCCATTGCACAGTTTACTCAGAGTGTGGCCCTGTCATAAACATACAGCTAAGGGTAGCATAAAATCCCTCCTTTACATGTAAAGCGTTAAGAAGCTCAGATAACCTGGTTGTCACCTGACCAAAAGGACCAATAAGGGGAGAAGATACTTTCAAATCTGTGGGGGAAGGTTTTGTTTTGTGTTTCTTTGTGTTCTCTCCGGAGACAAAAAGAGAGGCCAAGCAAGTAATCCAGCTCCTACTGAATGATCCATCTAAAATTACAGAAGTAGTAAGTAACAGCAAGGGAATGTGTTAGATTATCTTTCGTTTTAGCCTGTGAATTTTCCCTAGGCTAAGAAGCAGGTTTATTCCTGTTTTTCTTTTTTTGTAACTTTAAAGTTTTGCCTAGAGGAGAATCTTCTCTGTTTTGAATGTTATTACCCTGTAAAATTACCTTCCATCCTTATTTTACAGAGGTGCTTCTTTTATTTTTTCTTTATAATAAAGTTCTGCTTTTAAGAACCTGATTGGTTTTTAGGGTCCTAAAAACCCAAGGGGCTGGTCTGTGCTCACCTTATTTACTCTCAAGCCTCCCCAGGAAAGGGGGTGAAGGCGCTTGGGGGAATATTTGAGAAACAGGAACTCCAAGTGGTCCTTTTCCTGAATCTTTGTCTAACTCACTTGGTGGTGGCAGCGGTACTCATCCAAGGACAAGGAAGGATTTGTGCTTTGGGGAAGTTTTTAACCGAAGCTGGTAGAAATAGGCTTAGGGGGTCTTTCATGTGGGTCCCCACATCTGTATCCTAGAGTTCAGAGTGGCGAGGGAACCCTTGACAGGCCCTTTCAAAAATTATGCTCTTAATATTTATTTCAATGTTTTTGACAAACTATGTACTTCAGTATTTATAGATGTAAGAAACTAACAAGTCCCGGGTGGATCAACACTCTCAGTCCCCTGGTATTTTAGTTCTGGGCTTTTCCATAAGTAAATTACATATATATATATATATATATGGAGGCTTTGAGATGTATGCAAATGTGTGTTTGGGACTCAAATAAGATGACAAAATTCATTTACCCTATAATCTTAGGCAAATGTGAGGCCAGGTCCCCAGAGTTGGAGACAAGGGCAGAGCAATTCATATTTGAATATAGAATACATCTTGTTTGCTTAACTTGATAAGGGGAATTTTTCGTTCTCAGTTTTGAAAGACATGCATAGACAATTTTCAGAATTGACTGGCTAATTGGTTCAAAGTCAGAAAGCACAAAAATAGAGAGCTAAATCTAATAAAGAAGTATGTAATAAATAGTAAATTATTAACAACTTTCTCATCCTCTTATATTATCACAGATATAATGTAACCAAAATGCACATTTCTAGTGTATTCTGAGAACTAAAATATATAGAGTGGGGGAAAAAAACTTTAAGTAACATTATGGCTGAGTTTTTAAACACATACATTTAAGAGATTTAAAGTTGCAGTAACAACTTGTTGGTCCATGAAAATGTTTGAGATTTTAACTTTTTGTCTTGACTCAGAATGGATTTTTTTTTTTGAAATCTCAAAAACGTTCCTGTGATGGGAAACCCCTTTTCCACCCCACTGCATCTGGGACTTGGGGACCTGGGCTTAATCCTTGTCCCAGCACACAGATTCTGTGTGACCTTGGGTAAGTCATTTAGCCTTTCTGTGTCTCAGCTCCCTATCTGTAAAACAGGGATGAGAGTCCTGGCCTACCCCCAGGGGTGTTGTGAAGCATTTAGAGACTACATAGGTACTCAAGATAGACATATTGTAGAATACACACTTAGGTATTTTAATACAGAACACTGATGGGGGGTGAGGGGGTGAAGCGGGGAATTAACGTTACACCATGCCAGGCTGGAGTCTTTGATCGTACCTTAACACATCCTTCAACTTCCCTGTAGCTTCACTACCACAAGACCAATGTAAACTAAACAGGGCATATTTTTGCCAGGTAAGAGACTAAATGGCCTACAATCTTGGCTCATGGAACATAACCACTCTTTGGATAAATAAAGCCAATGGATTGGTCTCTCAAAGCCAGAGCGAGCAATGATGGCATCCATTTAATGTCATTCTCATGTATGAAAAAAGATCAATAAATAAAATGAGGAATTCAGGCCAGACTGTCTAAACAGAAGGCATGGTATGAAAGATCTGCAGTTACCGTTAAACCTTGTGATAAGGATTTTGATACTAACGTGAAATCTTGTGATAAAATAGATTATGCACAATTTGGGAGAAAAGCCTTTGAACATGCTAGGAATGGTAATTGGGATCACATGTTATGTTAAAAAACCTTCTGATAATCCTGCTTCTCAGCTCTTACCTGTAAAGAGACTTAAAGCTTATCACAGTAGAGAAACCATAATGAATGTGGACTACTGTGTGGAAGGAGAAACTGAGGCACACCCTTTCTTGGCTTTTATGGCTGGATGCCAAGATACCTACACACTGGAAATCTTTAATAAAGCTAATGTTAAAAAAATATATTATATATAATACATAGGTTGGGAAAAGAGTGTCTGTACATCTGGGTATATTGCTCAGATTATCCACAAATGTAAAGTTAGCTTTTAAAAGTCGTACATAGAGTACATAATCAGCAATAACCCACATTTAGATGAATAAATTTAACAATACAGTTTAGATATTAGAATCCGAATACTCGGGTACATCACTCATGACAAGTTGTACAGAGATTTGGTTGTGGAACGCAAAATCTATCAAGGAGTGGAGATTGTCCTTCAGTAATTGAGAATGAAATAGGTTGTCCATGTAGAAAATACAGTCCATGTGGAAAGTATTTCAGCTATATTCCTGACTGCACTTCTACACTGAGTTAACACCAGTTAGGAAAGCATAAGTGTTAACAGTGATGCAAAAGTGCAAGGAGAGGCTTTCTAGCAACAATTGGAAATTATGTTGTTAAAACTTGAAAGTACCATAACACACATTGCTGTCAAGTTAGTCAGTGACTAACCCTATTGCAGTGAATTTTGGGGGGTATGTGGCACTCTGTACCTCAAAGCAGCACCCCGAAGCATCACTGTCATATAATTATGATATATTTCATACAGAGCAAGCAATAAGATATCATATGAAAGGTCATGAGCTGCTGAAACCTGTCTTTCTGTTAAAATATGTATACTGTTGGTGTATATCAAGTTAAAGGATTTTGCTGTTTGGTTGTTACTGAAATATGCTGTAAATTCGCTAGTACATACAAAGTACCCCACCCAGGAGGGTGTTCAGCAACTGTTAATCAGCGGGGGCATTGTAATCAAGGGATTTATAATTCTCAGTATAAGGCAGGAGTCCTCCCCTCTTGCGCTCTCCTGCTCATGCTTCCTCCCGGTATCCCACTTCCCCACTTACCTCAGGGCTTTGGGTCTCCTTCCCTGGTGAACCTAGTTTAAAGCCCTCCTCACTAGGTTAGCCCGCCTGCTTGTGAAGATGCTCTTCCCTCTCTTCATTAGGTGGAGCCCTTCTCTGCCTAGCACTCCTCCTTCTTGGATAACCGTGCCTGGAAGGGTTTGCTCACTAGCAAAGCACTGAGAGAGACAGCCCAGGCTGGAGAGTTAAGGGGGCATGGCGGTACTCCAGTTCCAGGTTGTACCCCAGGGATCCTGTCACAATAAGAAATGTCACCCATCCAAATGACTTTGTGGGAAGAGATACAAACCCCATTTCTAAGGTTTTGCTTTCAAGTTTCACATAGTTGACTGTTTAGTAGCTTAGATAAATGCACCCTAGTCAGTGAATTCATCACGGATGCTCTCTCTTATTTTGTGCATTGACAAAGGCTGCCCTGTAATTTGTTATTTACAGTATGCTGCACACGTCTGTTACCATGGTAGCACAAACTATCATAGAATCACAGAATCATAGAATATCAGAGTTGGGAGGGACCTCAGGAGGACATCTCGTCCAACCCCCTGCTCAAAGCAGGAACTAACTAAACCCCTTCAATTTTTAAAACTTTGATCATGTTTTACGGGACTGATTAACTGTATATGACAGTTATGCTGATTTTTTTTTTGGTACAGATTTCTCCAAAGAAAGCCCAGAGGAAAAAAAAGAAATTGATGAATGCTGGGTTGTCAGAGAGCTGTAATTATTTTCTGTGAGACTAGATGGAGTGCAGCATTAACTTGCTTCTCACGCAGCTAGAAATAAGGACACTAGTGGACAAATTGGCTCTTTTATAATAACACCCCCCCCCAAACAACGCTCTTTTGTTAAGCCAAACAAGAGTCAGGGTATACAGAGTATTTAAGAATGTGAGCGTGGCTCCAGCCCTGTGTGCTTGGGGTGGAAGGGGAGCGGAAGCTCAAATTCTTATAGGTATATTTCCAATTTTCCAAAAGTAAATTGACCCCATTGAGACTTTCTCCAGAGAAGTGTGTCAGAAGTCTCACGAATCTGGAAGTTGGTTGACTCCCGAGTTTAAAAGCAGGAGATAGCTTCTCCATGATCTCTGCTCTGCCCCGATGGTAGCGACAAGAAAGCCAAGGGATTGCATGAAGCTTTGTAGCAAGGGTGACATTATGTCCCATTTTGGCTGGGATGGTCCCTTTTTTAAGCCCTGTCCCAGCCATCCTGACTTTTTTGGCAAAACCGGGCATGTGTTGATCAGTGGGCAAGAGCAAACAGGACAAATGCCCAGCTTTATCACAAAGTGAGGTGCGACCCCTAGTGGGGCACGGAGGAATGTGTGGGCAGAGCGGGAAAGCAGCAATGCCAGCCATGAGCGGAAGGGAGAGCGGCTTGGGCAGGGCAGGACCGGGCCAGCCCCACGCGGGGGGCGGGCAGAGGACGGGGGGCCTCGGGCAGGCCTTGTGCGGTGTCCCGTTTTGGGAAAATATGGTCACCCTGTTTGTGGCTGAACCAACCCCCCATGACTAGTTGGACTCCGGCTCTTCGGAAAGCAAAGGGCATCCCTACGTTTTTCAGCCACTACGAGTGATACACTGATGCATTCGGCTTGATCCTCTGTCGTGCTGAGTGCCCTCAACTGCCTTTCGCTCTCGTGGGGCTGGTGGCACTTGGCATGTCCCAGGCGCTGTTCAGCCCTTCACACAACTGGGCCTCCAGTTTTGTGTGTGCGGCTGGGCCCCCCTTCAGAGTGTCCCTGTCCCTCTCCTTCCCAGGGACTCCAGTTCCTGTACCTCCACCCCCAACACACACACGCGCAGAGGGCAGCTGGGTACCTGGGTGAGTAGGCACAGTAATGACGCTAATTGCAGCAGGCTGAGTCCCGGAGCTGCTGGCACACTGCTGCCCTCTTGCAACCACTGCTCTCTTGGGGCCTGGAGTCAGCCAGCTCAGCCCAAAGGAGTGGGCAGGGCCCTCCAGGAGGAGATGGAGCCAGCTTGCCAGGGATGCTCGTTGCTCCAATGGATTTCCAGTGAGCCTCCAGCTGCTCTCCTCTATCAGGCCTGCACGCTGCTCCGGAGGTGAACCCAGTATGGGAACCACGGCCACTGCAGATAAGAAGGATGCCCTGCAGTTCAGATAGAGACACCTGCAGCCATCCGGCCAGGAGCTGGGGAACACAGATCTAGCTAAACAGGTGCAAGTCCCCTTGGAGATGAGCCATCTGGCATCAGGGTGTCGATGCTGGGGGGTCTCCCCATTGTAACTGCAGCACTGTTCCCTCCTACAGAGATGAAGTTATTTCCCTAGTCGAGATAAGCCCCAGGATCTGCCAGAAGCAGCCTCTTGGGACCTCGATGCGAGAGAGGGAAAGTTAAGAATATAAATTGTTAAAATTTCGGAACAAAGCAGCGAGAGGCTGGGGAAGCAGGAGTTGTAGCTGCTGTTTTGTCCTTAGCTCACCCTTCCCGCTTACCGCTGAACAGGGTGGACATGAAATGCAGATAAACAACCCCGGGCCCTCAGGCGGCGGATGCCATGGTTCAGTGAGACACAAACGCTCTCCAGCTGAGTTACACTGTTGTAGCATTATCCAGACAAGACAATGGCCTGAGTCTGCTCTCACTTCACACAAACCACCTGGGAGCTGTGGGGCTGCGTTTACGCATTAAGACCCAGCTCTGGGACTAGTGGCAGTGCAAAAGTTCGATGAACCTCGCCGAAGTTTGGATAGCCCCCCTCTGCTTTGAAGCTGAAAGCAATTTTCTGAATCACTTCTTGTTGCATACGTTGCCTGGGAGTCTGATGAAACAGAATTTTTTTCCAGAGGTTTCTGGTAATTTCTGCTCCCCATAAGGCCAGACATTGTGTAACAGCAGAGCGCGTTGCCGGGATTTCTGTTCTTTCGTTCCCAGTAGAGCTGTTCAAATAATTGATTTTTCAGTTTGCTGGTTGAACAGAAAAAGATTTTCCATTTTCTCTGCAAAATGAGTGATGGTGGTGCCCCTTTATACCTGCTAGCCCTGTGGTCAGCGCACTCACCAGGGACAGGGATGCAGGAGATCCAGGATCAAGTCCCCACTGGACCTGAGTCCAAGCACGGATGTGAACCAGGGTCTCCCACCTCCCACACAAGTGCCCTGAGCACTGGGCTGTGGGCTATTTTGGAGTCAGGCTCGCTCAATATCTCCATTTTAGTTCTTGAAGAGCAAGTGAGAATGACTCTATTGCCTAGTGGTTAGGACACTCACCCCGGGGTGGGGGGGGGCACAGCTGCCTTCCAGTCCCTGCTGCAATGAACATGTGTTTATTTCAAGCTCCCTGCTGTGACGTATAGCATTGAGTAAAGCTTCCTGTCCTCAGCCTCTGTCACCAGTTTGGTCCTTGGTGAGGATGGCAACATTTCCAATAATAGGGGAAGTGTGGTTGGAAGAGCCATTCTCAGGCATAGGATGAAACTGCTGAACGGAGAGAAAATGGCCAAAAGTTCATAGCAAATGGAGAACATATGTTCTTCCGCTCGCAGGCTGATAATCGACAATAAGGGATAAAATCCCTTTTCCTCCTCTCAACTGCAGCCAGAGACAAGGGCCTTGGACTTGCCATTGCTTGAAAATGAAATAAAAGCAAACTCCACATCCCCATCGAGAGCGGGGAGAGGGCTCCTGGAGGATTTCTGCCACATCGACAGCCAAGTGAGGGTCCTCCCCCGCCCACCTCCCCAGTGGGGAGATGCCAGAGAATTCACTGTCAGTCACAGGCACTTGTCTGATTCCTGCTTCTGCCCTGGAAGTGCTCGGAGCAAGCTGGGGCCTGCAGCCAAGGGGCAGGTGGGAGCCATCCTGCCCCGGGGAGCCATTGTGTCTGCCCCAAGCTCTCAGCCCCACCAGGCAGTGCTCTGCTTGCTCTCTCCTCGGGGCGTGTCCCTCTGCTTTGGGCCTGTGGCAATGCAGGGAGCCATCAGTGTCAACTGGGTGTCTCTGCAGCATTACTGTTCAATAACAACCACGAGAGTGCATGGGGGGAGACAGACTTAACGGCGCTTTGCTCTTCAGTAGGGATAGATGACTCAGGACTTGCCTACACAGGGAAATATGGCAGCAGAACTGCACCAGCTTTGTACGCTGGCGTTGGTACAACTCCCCTGTTGCTCTGCAAACTGTGTAAACGAACCCACAACACGGCACTTTGCCTGCTGAATAGGAGTGGTCACCTGGGGGGGCGGGGCGGGGGGAGGGCACATCACTGTAGCCCTATCGTTCTGCTGGAAAATTTCCCCGTGTAGACTGACCCCAACAGAAATGGTAAGTTAGATGATGCAGACTGGGCCTTCTTGGGAGATGGAGCCTAATCCGTATCCCCCCATCTATGCTGCAGCATTGTGCCACACGGTATGGTGGCCAGGCTGTGCCGTGCAATGTGCTGGCTGTAGGAAGCACTGGGAAGTGTGGCTGCTTTCCCAACCTATGGAATATTATCCTATGAACAGCACAGTCCTGCAGGAACGATCACATAGCTTTCAATGGAGGAGAGCCTATTTCTGTGAGGGCTTTACTCTTAAATAGCCCTGGGACTTACTGGGCTGTGCACAGAACGGAAGAAATGGACAAGGTATGGGGCTATTTACAAGATGAGGCCAACACATCTTGTTTTCAAGGAAGGGTGTGAGGTGTTGGTGAAACATCGGAGGAACAGCGTTCCTTCAGAGCAACATGTATAAACAATGAATTGCATCTGTCTACACTGCGTGTGAACAAAGAATTTCCCAAATCTGCTTGGAATGTTTCTGTTTTTACTGCTATCTCATGCTATTTTCTAATTCTCTTTATAATACCAGGAGAAAAGGGGTAAATGATATTTCAGCATTCTCTCTGCTAACTATAGAAAATACTTCATTTAAAGCTCTCACTGCTCCTTATCTCTTCCTTTCTGAAGAGTTTGATCATGAATTATACATTCTATCACAGCAGGAAATATTCAGCTCATGTTCTTCCATTTCCATTCAAGCCACCAGACAAAGAAATGAGCTGTTGAGTGCCGAAAGGCCTGGGTGCATAGATATGACTCTCCCAGTGGTTATAATAGCCTTCCTCCTGCTGTCGTGCCAGATCAATAGACCAGCAGCCCTCAGAAGGCTTCAGGTGGCCAGCACGACTGTGTGTGCCATTCAATTAATTAGAGGACAAACCTGGGCTTAAGCAGATGGACAGAGCAAATATGAATTTAGCCTGAGTGTCACTGAGAATGTACCTGCAGCGTTCTAAAGGTTAGGGGGAAAACTATAAAAGAAAAATGTAATTATTGCTCCTGGAAAGTAGTTATTCCTTCATTTCTTCAAGTTTCTAAAGGCCTTCTCGAAAGGTCACAATGGAGTATTGCAACTGAAAAGTGTGAAAGCGGGACGTAGCCTCAGTATCAAACAGTGTTAGCAACTAGCTCAAAACAGCATGCGCGTAGTTCACACACAGAGGAATGGAAATGTTGTGCTCTGGAATATGTATGGCCAAAAATAAGGGGCCTGACTCACTACTGTTCTACTCCAGTTTAATGCTGACTTTTCAGTGGAGTTACGCCCTTATAAAACTGGAGTAAGACAGCGGCAAACCAGGCCAAGAGTTGAAAACAAAGACATTCGATTTCCTTGAGATCCAAGCGCATATTACTATTGTTATACAGCACATAGGAATTAGAGCTGAATGGAATTTTGATTTGGTTTCTACATTTATTTACAGCAGTCAGTGGCTGGCCAGCACGCAGTGCCTTTCACACTAGTTGTCCAGCATACACCATGGTTATAGATTGACTGCCATGGTCTACGCGAAAAATAAGAACAAGGAAGTTTCAACCAGCTTCCACGTTCAACTACATTAATTTTGTTCACTGTTGTTCCATTCATACAGGGAACATATAAAACAATTTCTGAATGAAATCTTTCTAAGACCTGCTGAAAACTCTCCTGCAGCGTTAGAATGGCATAACTGCACATCGTAACCTGGGCCTGAGGTTTTCAATGACATAAAACACATTTAAGAAATACTAAAAGGTTTTCTTTGAAGTTCTCTTTCCTTCTGGTGGATGTCACTGGCTGGTCCACTTTCTGTCTGTTGCAGCATTTAGTACCACATAGGGCAAGGCACAGAAGATATGTTACTTCAAGGACTGTATTTCAGATTCTTTCTCCTGTACATGAAGTGGCATGGAACTGTAGAATCTTGTAGCAATGGCTAATTGCATCAAATGCTACTGTATTGCACTGTATCACTTCACAGGCATGCCACCATCTTCAGAAACACATCAAAACACGTGTCTTCTGGTAGGCTTGGAGCACTGTGTCTGAAGCCAGGTAGCCGGTGCTGGAAAAATAGAATCTCCAAGAGTCAGACAGGGCTGGCTGAGCAAATCCATGCCTCTTCTGGAGGCTCAAATCCTACCGCCCTAACCTAAGCTTTCAATTAAAAAATAAGTCTTTAGCATTAAGGTTGGAAGGGTAACTTCAAAATGTGAAATGGGTGTAAATGACTCGAGTGAGAGCTGTGCAGTATTCTGGCAGCCTGAAAATACAGCCTGAAGAGGTGTGAACTGGCTCCACTTCACTTCTACTCAGGGTCTAGCCTGGAAGTTGAACACTGACATTTCTCTACTGTACTGCACAGTGCTCACCCAGTCATGCGAAGGACATAGGAGAACCTCAGTTGCACGGCGCTCAGGAGAGTCCTGCCACTCATGCCCTGTCACCCCCATCGCTTCAAGCTCCGGATGTTAGGACGTTCTATCACCAACAAAAGGCCATACTGCAATGCTGGGATTGATTCAGTGGAGTCAGGGAGACACACCTCTGAACAGTGCATTGGATTAGCAAAGCACAGTGGGTATGGACAGTTTGTGTCAGATATTTACCTTCTGGGCCCAACATGCAGTTCAGAGGACATTGGCTCATCAGAGTCTAGCCCATGCCTCTGCCACTTGCTCCTCTAAGTTGTAGGAGTCTGTTTTTTTGCCAGAAGAATGGAGCAGCCTCCATTAACTTCCGCTAGTCCGGGACTAGCGGAGGGTGGGGCAGGGGAGAACCCCTGGAGCATGCTCAGTAGGGCATCTCCAAAGGTGGGGCCAATTCCACTCCCAAGTGGGGAAAAAGGCACCAAACTCGTCAGTTAGTTCAGCCAGCCCCAGAGGGAGAGGGGAGGGCTGGTGAGGATACCAGGCCTGCTTTCACTTACAGCAGGGTGTGCTGCAGCCATGCTTAGCTAGGGATTGTTGGTGTGATATGTTCCCTGTGAGCAGCTGCTGTTGTCGACTGTTCAGGAATATCGCATTACGAGTGGTTGTGACGTATGTTTTATATGAGAGATGGGGGAGCTGCTGCTCAAAACTCTTCAGTGAGTTAGTTCAGCCAGCCCCAGAGGGAGAGAGCCGCACCGGAGGGCAGGTGAGGGTCTCTGCCCTGAGGACTGATGCTCACAGCCTGCTTTTCCCAGCTGCAGCAACAAGGTAGCCTCAAAGAGAAGGATACCAGCCTCTGCAGAGAACTGGGCACTCCCTGCGTGTTCAGCTCAGGACGGTGAGGTGATATTAACATGTGGCCTGTAATGAGAAGATTGCATTTAGATTTATAAGGCCCCTTAGTTGACCCTTAGTTTGTCTTCTTATAAACATAAAGAGTTTTTCTGGGTTTCTTTGGAATAAAGGCACCACAATGTAGTAAAGCTGCTCAGACTAAAAGCAGCCTGGAGCCACGCAGGGTAGGGCACGCACGCTGTCCACATTTACCTACGTATCTTCTGTGTTCTTATCCACAGGGGACAGTTCCGCTCTCAGAACTGACTGATCCCGCTTACTTTGAAATTTTAGTGGGTACTTGTGTAATCAGTGGTTAGTGGGCTACAAGTGCATTTATTCATATTTATTGATTTTAGGGTGAGCTAGTCTAAAAGCTGGATGAATTGGCCTCATCAGACTTTCAATTTCAGCGTGTCACTGACCCTGGGACGTGGCGTGCGCTATGTGAGGAGATGTGAGATGGGGACAGAGAGAAGAGGTTTGATTTGTGTTTCCAGATCTTTGTCTTACTATCTCCACACTTACTGCCAGGTGAAAATGTATGAGTGCAGCTCTCTAGAGCATCACTGATAGCCATTGCTCACACTGGCTGCAAGGGGGGGCAGCTTCCATTGCAATCCTAGCACACTGAGAGGTTTCTCCTTCCCACAAGTGTTCCGCTACTTGGGGTGGTTTTTTGGTTTTGTTTGTTTCTGGGGTGGGGTTGGTGGTTGTTTTTTTTTGCTGAACCAACTAATTTCCCATTTTTTCATCTTTAAAAAAAAAATTAAATGAGATTGTTTACACATAGTAATTCATAGACCTGTCTCACTGCCCAGCTGCTAGCTTTCACCTTTCATTCTGAGGGATGGCTGAATCTCAACACATTTTAAAAGTTCATTTTAATTTCAATAATTATCCAAGTGTTGATGGGCTTATCAGACACACATCCAAACCACCAAACCATTTGGATCTGCAAGATGAGACTGGCGTTGTGACAGCAGGCTGCTTTATTATGGGATTCCTACCATAGAATCATAGAATCATAGAATATCAGGGTTGGAAGGGACCCCAGAAGGTCATCTAGTCCAACCCCCTGCTCGAAGCAGGACCAATTCCCAGTTAAATCATCCCAGCCAGGGCTTTGTCAAGCCTGACCTTAAAAACCTCTAAGGAAGGAGATTCTACCACCTCCCTAGGTAACGCATTCCAGTGTTTCACCACCCTCTTAGTGAAAAAGTTTTTCCTAATATCCAGTCTAAACCTCCCCCACTGCAACTTGAGACCATTACTCCTCGTTCTGTCATCTGCTACCATTGAGAACAGTCTAGAGCCATCCTCTTTGGAACCCCCTTTCAGGTAGTTGAAAGCAGCTATCAAATCCCCCCTCATTCTTCTCTTCTGCAGGCTAAACAATCCCAGCTCCCTCAGCCTCTCCTCATAACTCATGTGTTCCAGTCCCCTAATAATTTTTGTTGCCCTTCGCTGGACTCTCTCCAATTTATCCACATCCTTCTTGAAGTGTGGGGCCCAAAACTGGACACAGTACTCCAGATGAGGCCTCACCAATGTCGAATACCATACGACTGCTTCCAGAGGAAAGCCTCGGGAACCACTGTAACATCTACTAGCATTGTGCTTTGGCATGTTCATTCTGATCCTGGCCTGGAACCAAGTTGTGCAGGCCATATAAAAATTAAAAAATAATAGGAAACATTGGCCAACAGCTTCACTTTAGGGTTGGGCCAGTCATCTGGGGGAAAGTTTGACTCCTTTCTCATTTAGCTGAACTGGTGCCCTGGCCTGGAATGGAAATGTCAGAAACACAGCTACCTTTCCACCCCTTTGATGAATCAGGATAACTTACATCTTCAGTAGTCACCAAGAGGCTAAGACCTCATGCTGGCATCAGCAATCAATTGGCACAAGATTTATTGAATTAAATCTGACATACATAGATTTTTCTATCAGCTTCTGAAGCTTACCCTAGTCATGGAGTCACCGTGGCCTTCTTCAGCAATGTATATACAGATTGCTGGTTTGAAGCAAGGCTTCATAAATAACAGTGTTGCAGAACAATCTTCCCTAATCACAGAATTGGATATCATAGGAGGTAACTGTATCAGCATGCAGAAATGGAAAAGGAAAGACACTGAGCAAGGCAGTTTGTTTCTGTGTAGATATTTAGTCTTTTGCATGCATCACATACCTAAAGCCCAATTTATCAATGGTTGTTTCAGTGTAAAAACAAATGTGCTGATGGACAGCCAGGGAGCAGCTAGAGAGAGAAAGTTCACACGAGGCTCAGGTTTAAACACAGACATGTGTAACCGGGTGGGGTCCCACCCCGCAGAATGCAACAGACACAGATATGTACTTGTTCTAGCCACCTACGGGGCTGAGGGAAGCTCGGGGTGGTGCTTGCATTGCCTTTACACCATTGCCTTTATGCTCTGCTTGTGCTCAGCAGGCCCATGACATCCAACTTCTGGTCATCTGGGAGAGCTGGGTGCCTGGAAGGGATTCACGTAGCTGATTTAGAGCTTCTCTTAGCTACTGGTGCAAGGCTCAGTCAGAACCAGCTTCATTTAAAGACCTGTGTCTGGTGCTATCATGCTACTCTGCTGACTTTGTGGCAGACACCAAGCCGTGTTGTGACTACGGGAAGGAGGGGCCAAGTGTGATGAGGAATAAAGTCACATCTAGGAACATGGATAATTTTACTTTCCGGAAGTGCCTGAGGAATAAAGGAGGTGCATGTGGAGGAGAGAACAAAGCCTGAACGTTGCACTGGCTAGGCTCTCTTTTTTAGGCTTGCACAAAGAAGATGGTGTCAGAAGTGGTTGCTCCTGCAGGTACGTAAAATAAGAAATGAAGACAATGGCAAACAAAACCCAGGGAAAACAATAATTATGGCATCATACCAGACAGCATGTTGTAGGTGGAGAGAGTGGCTTAGAGAGATCAGGATTATTGTTTGGAAAGCACCAACAAGATACTTTAAAATAAAATAATATAATAAAAGTGTGCCCAAGAAGACACTCCCCTGTACACACTTTGTGCCCTTGTGGGGCAGGGGGCTGAGAGAACAGAGACGTGACAGATGTTGGTCATGCTGCTTCATGCACATCTGGAAGGCACTCAGGTGCTATGAAGAGGTGCACAATACAAGAACCTAGCTAGGACAGAGCAGAATAGAATACTTGGCACTGTGTAGACAATCTCTGATCTGCCGAGATTACCGGGCAGGAATAGCTAGATATAAATGATTATTCATGCTATTGCTGATCATTTCTGGTGGGAAATGCAGCAATGGTGAGTCTTTGGGGGTATCTGAGCAAAGAGAGGTTAGTGGCTTGAAAGACTAGAATATGGAGCCTATTCCATGTGTACAGGGTGGATGAGTAGCTGGCTTTTGGCCACATCAATGAATCTCAAAGTCAGTAGAACATTGTTTCAGTCTCTACCTGTTATTGCTTGTATGAATATGTTTTACTGAAGATACAAGGCTAATGCTGCCCTCGCTTGTACCCATGCATCCCCAAAGTTAACAGGGATGTAGGTGGAAAGCGGTGTCGGGATATCTCATTGTTTTTTTCTGCAGAATGGTTACTCATCTGTGCTGACACAGCCTAGTAACTGGAACTTCTTGAACAATGATCTCTGGTTTATATTAAAACCACCACGTGTGGCCTATTTTCTTAGGGGAGTAGATTCATAGATGGAAGATGGAAATCTTGCCAGTTCCTGAAGAAGTGCACAATGGTTCGCAGTGTTGCAAGCAGCGACAGAGCAGCACACGCCTGTCATTTTGCAGGTTCAAAGCCATGGCCATTGAACTGAGTTAGGTTTTCAACACAGTCCAAGTATGAACATCCTGGGTGGTCATCAGGCAGCTGCCCTTCCACTATTCGTGCTATTCTACCATTTACCATCTATTCATATAGGGAACAGGCTACGCACAGTAAGAATATTGGGTGGTAACTCTTTGCAGAGTTAGGTTCTTTAGGTGATTTGAGTAGTGCAACCATTTCGGCCTGTCTCCACAACCTAGGAATTGTCTGATTGTCTCCATGCAAGAGTTAAAGAAGTCAAGCAGTCACTTTGGTATGCTTGTTTTGAAGTGCAGTAACAGTTCATTAGATAAATCATCAAGTCCAGTTGCCTTTCCACATCTCAGGGTTTTCACATCTATTGTCATTCCTGAGTGTTGAGTTGCTCGTTGTGGATTTTGCTGCCTCTGAGGAGTGAGCAAATTTCCTGTTTCCCTTGTTTCTTCCTGCTCTTTGCTGCATGGTTGTTTTACTATTTAGGAAGAGTTGGTGTGCAGCTTAGTTGGGACATGGTGCAGTGGTGCGCTTTGGCTGTTGTCCACCAGGGTTGTGAATATGCTTTTTTTTTTTTTTTTGCTATTATGGCACAGGTTTGTTGTTTCAATCAGCTCCTTCCAGCAGTTATGTCACTCCTTTCTGATGTCTCTCATAAGCCTTTCCCTAAGCCCAGAGGGTTTTTCACTAAAAGGATCTGCTTCTAGCAGTTCTGAATATCTCTTATGTTGTTAGTGTGTCTGTTCTGAAAGCCCAGGTACATACGGTGTTCGACCTTCCCTAGAGATGTGCTTTTGGGCAGTCTGCCACACCAGGGAGACAAATTCTCCTTAGTGCTTTGTGTTAGAGAAATATTACAGATAGTTTCACCAAATTCAGAAGTAAATCCTTCCCAGGCAGCCTTTCTGAAGTTGAATCTCATCAGATACTTTGTTTTCCTGGGTTATACTGAAGCCTCTGTTGTCACTGTCACTTGGGATCACTGCCATGGCCTCCCTTCTGACGTTGCCTGAATTTAGTACCCCTAGTTCCACTGTGTGCTTTGGAAGGTCTATTTGTCCTTGAAATCATAGATCAAGGTCAAGTTGTTTGTTGCCATCCATGTCTCTACTTCTTCCCTATTGCTGTCATTGTTGGGGTATCCCCAGATGGTGTTGTGACTGTTGAAATCAGCTTTGAGAAGTCATGGTTTTTCTGACAGGGGAAATTAAGTTGCCCATGCAAACTGTTCAACCGGTGGTTTTTAAACAGAAACTACTGTTAGTTGATTGAGTTCCACCATGATAACATCTTCCATTGTACCATGGTGTTTCACAGCCGTCTTTAGTCATGTACAAGTATCATGCTACCACAGATGTTACTTTTGACGTTTATAGCCATATGCATGACAGGGATATTTGGTGCTATTGTCTCTTGCAAGCACATAATATCTGCTTTCATGCAAGACAAAATTTCACCCTTCTCTGCAAAGAATCCCTCCATGTTGAAACTGATGGTTCTGAGTGTTGTCTTTGGCTGAGGCCCTGAAAGGGACCATTTATGTCTATGTCTTCTGTTGTGGTCTTGGTGCTTATTGTCAGGTTTAGTTTCCTCCATGGGTAGTTGCAATGGGAGATTAACAGTTGCACAAGATGAGCAATGTTTGCCTCAGCCAAAGATGGGACTCAAACCCATTGGTTTCAATGGGGAGGGATTCTCTGCAGAGAAGGATGAAACTGCAGCTGGCATGAAAGCAGATTGTACGTGCTTGCAAGAGACACACTGATTAACAGGGCGCACATCCTGGGCAACATGGAGGGTAATTGCTTCAACCATTTCCTGGCCACATCCCCATTTTCTCCCAGTAACTACTGTAAGCCAAGCCACCAAATAAGTGAAGCTCCACAACCTGGTCCCAACACATCTTTCGGCCACCCTTCGAGCTAGCACAGGCCCTAGATCTTCATTTAGGCCTTTGGGTTGTAATGTCTAGAAGACTGTCCCTATAAAGAGCAAGTCAGCATTCACCTACTTCCAGGAAGACACAGATCGTTTTTGTAAACCCCCTGTTTGAGACAAGACAACATTGTAAGAAGTGCCCATACCAGAGGTCTGATGGAACTTCTCCATTACTATTGTTCATGGTAGCTTTTTAAAACCATCCCAAATATTGTTGGGTTATTGACAATGTGCATCATAGCATTGTTGGGGCTGGTTTATAGTTTTCTCATCATAATTTCCCCAGGTTATCATTTTAAAATCCTTTAAAGAATTCTTTTCTTTGCATGCTGCTCATATCTTTTTGGCAGCAGTAATCTCTTGCTGTGTGAAGAAGAATGACTGAATTAAAGAACCTTGTTACCTATGGGTCAGTTGGTATCCTTGTGAAGCATGCTGACATAAGGTGTTCTGGAACATCAACTGTACTCAGCATCTGAAGAATGAAGAACACACCCATTCACCCGGCAGTCAGGTCCATACACTGAGCACACAATATATGCAGCCTAGGAAGCAGAGGGCCATTCATCAGCAAGTAATTTGTTCATGTACCATTCCGTACAAATCCATTTGTCTATTAGAATCCTCACTAGTTAGAACATAAGAATATAAGAGCAGCCATCCTGGGACAGACCATGATACATCTACCCCAGTATCCTGTCTCCAACAATGACCTGTATCAGAGCTTCAGGAGTAATATACAGAACAGGGAAATTATGGAGTGATCAACCTCTATCTTCCACTCCCAGCTTTGGGTAGTCAGAGCTTAGAGTCACCCCGAACATGAAGGTGAGTCCCTGACTCTCTTGGCTAATAGGTTGATGGAGGATAGGTCCATCAATGGCTATCTAATTCTTTTTTGAACCCAGTTTTACTTTTGGCAATCACAACATTCCCATGGTAATGAGTTCCACAAGTTATTTGTGCATTTTGTGAAGAAGCACTTCCTCTTGTATATAAGAAACCTGCTGCCAGTTGATTTCACCAGGTGGTCCCTGGTTTTTGTAGTGTGTGAATAGGTAAATACCACTTCTCTATTGACTTTTCCCACACGATTCCTGATTTTATAGTCCTCTATCATATCCTCCCTTAGTCATCTCTTTTATAATCTGAACAGTCTTAATCTTTGTAGTCTCTCCTCATATGGAAGCCATTCTATATCCTTGATCATCTTTATTGCCTTTCTCTGAACCTTTTCCAGTTCCACTATATTTTTCCTGTTCTGCTATATTAATACACCCTGATCTATGACACTAATTTACTAGTAGTAATTCCTACAGTAAGCAAAGTAAGAATGAAGCAGTCATATGGGACAAAAATAGCTCTTTTCCATCATTGCTTCTCTCTTTATCTGTATCAGGAATTTAAACACTGAAGCGACAAAGACATAATTTAGGGGTCAGTTCTTTGCCCTGAAATGATCAAGGAGAAGTGTGAGGAAAAATAAAGCTGAAAAATGGCATAACATAAAAAAAGAAGCCAACCCAGGCTTTACATCTGGATGAAGAAAAATACAAGGAAATATTCGGAGAATTCATCAAATGCCATTGTTTTAAAGCTCTGTTCTTATCTTTGATTGGGAAAGAAAAACCTATAATGCTTGATTCATCCCAGTGAAAGAAATATAGACTTTTCTTCCGAACCGCATGCTGTGGCCACGTGGGAGCTGACTCCCCTACTCTCCTCTGCTAACGTGTGTTGAATTGAACTGGCTCTTGGATGGGTGGACTGCTTTGCCTCATTTTTTAATCCAGTGGGATACCATGGGGCAGATCCTGTCCCCCTCCCCTCCTGCCACATTCCTATGGCATGGGATTGGGCTCTGCTCAGAGCAAGTGAGGGGGCTGAATCTGGCTCCATGTCTTAGAAATTCCACTTGAGTTTTAAGCTTTTCAAGGGACTTTGCAGAGGGTGGGGTAGGAGCAGAGTGAAAAGTTCCAGTGAAACAAGAGGGTGAAAAATAGAGTCGTGGAGGTGCAAAAACCAACAGGGGGAGCTTGTGAAAAGTGGAGCAGAGAAAAATATTCACACAACCTGGTACACGGTCTGCCCTCTCTCTCCCACTCAGAATATTTCAGAATTCCCGTTCCCTGGAAATACCGTTTATACACCGTAGTATCCTTGGAGAAAAACTAAAGGCTAGAAAAGAATTGAAAAGAGGTTCGCAATTCCTCCCCCTCGAGGGGGCTCCTAGGTGAGTTCATGGGAACCCAGCTCAGTGCCCGCTTGCCCAGGCCGAGACTGGTCAATGGGAGCACTCAGCTGACTGACGGGAAACTCACTCCATGGCTCTTCCTCTCCACTTCTGTGAACCTCTCTGAATGTGAGAGCAGCATTCAGGGACTGCCGTGTTACGCTGCGAGGCATGTGAAGGCCCCTTTGTTTCCAGTATCGAACGGGCTGGGCTCATCCCAGCTCATCCGGCGTGAAGCACGCACACCGCCACTGCTTGTCATCAGGTCTGTGTGCAGCACGTCCGGGCAGGCAGCGAGGGAGCAGGGCGTAGGCGTGAACGGGACGTCCCGGGACATGCAGTTGAGTCCCCTGCTTCTGACGGTGCCCCCTGCGTGTCAACCCAGCGATGAACTCCGGAGTTCCTTTGTTGCCCTCACTTCTCCTACTGGGAGGCTGCTGCAGAACCTCACTCCTCTGAGGGCTAGAAACCTTCTAATTGGTTCATGGTCATGTGATATGCACTAGCCCCCCCCCAGTGCCCAGTGCCCAGTGCCCACGATTCTTGGCAGCCCCACACCCTGGAGACGTCCCATCACACAGGGCCAGGAGCCATACTGTCGCTCCAGCATACACAGCTCTGTACGCTCTGGGGCCGCCCCGGTGCCGTTGCTCCTGAGGAGTGCAGAGCAACGAGAGACAGCAGAACCTGGTGCAGGGTATTGTACAGACACTGTCGGCTCTGCGCAAGGACTCAGCAGGAAAAGCCACCACATGTCCTACTGCTGCCACGAAACGCTGTCCCGGCCCTTCAGCGGGCAGCGATACAGACTGAACTGCGAGCCCTTCCAGAACACCTAGCACTGTCTGAGCTCATAGCAAATAAACATCACTACTTTGCTTCATTCCTGATTCATTATTACTCTAAAGTGAGCCCGAAGAAAGTTCCTACAGGCCTTGCTAACAAGTCACTTAATGGGTTTTTATTATGCAGCAGAATGCCGTATTCTGCAGGGCAAAGACTGTCAGGAGAAGTGCAGGATCTGTTTGGGGGGTTTCCTGCTATGCAGAAATTGCTTTTGTTGCGATGATTTATGTAGACTCCAGGAAATCAATATGGCTTCAGGTCTAACCTTTCCGTTACCAGCTCAGCCAAAGCGGTGCAGAGACAAAGCAGAAAGCAACGCACTGGAACACAACACACTCAGTCCTAACCCTCCGTTACGGCACAACAGAAGTGATGGACGGGTGGGAGTTTTGGTCCCCATCACTCTGACCCCCATCTTCAGTCCCGGGACCTGCTGGAGAGCGACTGAGAAGAGCCCAGCATGCTGCTCCGGGAGCTCTGTCCATTATGGAGCTTGTGTGGCTGCTAGGGGTGGGAAAAGCCCCCTGATTGTTTGCTGGGTGTCTTTGAGCTTGCCCGTGGGAGCTTACGCTAGTTCACAGGAGTGATGTGAAATTCCTCCGTTTCCCTGTACAATCCGAGAAAGCTCACGCAGGATCCAAAGTCCTGCACAGCTGCAGGAATACAGCTGAGTAAAGCAGTGCTGCTCCTTGGGTGGGAGCACTAATTAACGGCTCCGGCCCATTGCCCATGTTGACCTTCCTTGGTCACTGTCATTAAAGGGGGATGTCAATCATGGCAATTTGCAATGCCTGGCGCCAGGCGGATATTTTCCCATTGTTGATTGAGGCTGTGTGGCACAGGGCAATGGCTGGAGACTTTTCTCCAAACTTCAGGCTACCTGGCCTCTAGGGCTGGAAGTGGAGAGATGGGGAAACCAGGAGAAAGGAAAGAAAGGCGGGTGAAGCCTAGAGGAGAGGAGAGAGAATGGAAACTGCAGAGGTTCTTATGTCTTGCTGTCATATTGGAGAGTGCACTCTCCTGGAATCGCACCAAGCAATTTCAGTCAATACCCATAATTTAATACCAGAAGTTCAAGTGAAAAATTATCTCACCATTATTCTGGCCTCATCTTCGAGTGCAAAGTACTTCACTAGGAAGGAAAAATCCAATGTACCTCTACGAACTGGGGAATAACAGACTAGGTGGCAGTACTAGGGGGTTATGGTGGATCACTAACTGAATATGAGTCAACAATATGATGCGGTTGCTAAAGAGGCTAATATCATTCTTGGATGTGTTAACCGGAGTGTCATGGATTAATGGGGGGTAACTGTCCTGCTTTACTAGGCACTGCTGAAGCCTTAGCTAGAGTACTGTGTCCTATTCTAAGCACCACAATTTAAGAAAGATGTCTGTCTGTCCGTCCATCATTTTACCCCTCCCGGGCACGTATCGGGGGAACAGGAGGATGTTGCCCAGTGGGATTTTGGCCAGCCTGTCCACAGGGGTGGTGTGGAGAGGGCAGAAAGTTTCTTTTGGTCTCTCCCCCACTGAGCATGCATGCAGGGGCTGCTCAGAATCTGGCCCTTTTCCCCTGCTTTTCACCCACAGACCACTGACAGAGCCCTGTGCCCTGGCAGAGCCCCACTGATGTCAAGTGTCGTCCACATGGGTCTGGTTGCAGGGTTGGGGACTCGAACTAATCACAGGGTAGGATCAGTTTCCAAATGAACCTTGAATTCCACCTCCCCGAGGGCCAGGGAACAGATGGAGCCCAGCTTCGTTCCCTCGCTGGCACATCCCCCCTGTGACGCCATCTCTGCCCCTCCTCATCTCTCTCATTCACTCCCCTGGGGGGGCAGAGGGACAGAGAATCAAGGGCTGTGGTCAGTGCTGAACACGGCCCTTTGCTGGGCCTGACTCCAGCAGGGACGGTGTCTGGCCACCCCCGGGCTTACCCAGAGCTCTCTGCTCTCTCAGTCCCCCACACTTGCAGCCTTAGCCAGTTGGATTTATTACTTACTGTGCTTCAGCAGGGGGAGGGGGACGGAGACTGGGTGCGTCGTGTGTGCTCCCCAGTCCCTGGGCCCTACCTCTCTGCCCTGGGGAGCTCTCACACCCCCAGTTTGCAGGGCTGGGGGGCCGGAAGGGAGTTCAGTGGAGATGCATGTTAGCTGGGAATTCCCCCAGTCGGGGTAAAGCAGTTTTACAGCAATTGGGTCCTGGGCAGGGCTCCTCTGTAATATGCTGCATTAGCTCTGCCCGGTGAAACAGCAGATGGCATCTGCAGGCAGAGACCTGGAAACGTAAAGGTGCAAGACAGGAAACAAAGCCACTTCACCATGTGCACCCCGGGCCCAAAGCCAGTCTGAATTAACAGAGTAGTCTGAGCACCAAGCAAGTGCTAAAAATCAAAAGGAGGTGAACTATAGCATTCCCTTCAGGTAGTGCTTTGGCAAGTCTCCAAGCTGGCCCCGATCTGTTCCCTCCATGATATACGGGCTGCAGGCCCTTGAGTTCTCATTTGGTTTCAGAACTCTTGTTGAATCACAGGCAGGGTGGTTTCCTGACAGGCTTCCAGGGTCCCTGGCTCTAGGGCAGCCCCCCGGCAGGAAGCCTGGCAGCCCTTAGAACCATGGCTCAAGCTGGGGCTCTTCGAATCTGGGCTCCAGGCTCCTCAATCTGGGGCCTTCAAGGCTTCCAGCCCCCTGAATAGGAACAAACCAAATTTACAAATATCAAAATGTCCTGGATCCAGATATCCTGAGTGTCAGCCAAATCTTTTGGCAACAGTGCTCTGACACACATGGCATTGACTACTGTGATGTTATTGATTTGAACTGGGACCGTACAGAACATTGTTGCAACCAAGATCCTGTCGTGGCACCAAATCCTGTATAAAGGGGGTCACATCGGGTGTCTAAGACAAGGCGATGGTTGGCTGGTTAGGATGATGCTGTCTGTCTGCATGTATCATTTTTGTATTTAAAGATGTAAGTTTTGGCTCTCTACTGTCTGTAGTTCAAACGTGTGCTGTGCTTCTGGGTGACACCCCAGACAAGTTGGGGTCAGCTCTGCCCAGCCTGCTGGGTGGCCCATTAAGGACCATCAGCTACACAACTGACCCACTGAGAGAAGGCAGACACGCCTTGCGACTCAGCCAGGTAGGCAGGGAGCTGCCTATGGACAGAACTCTGAGGTTTTCCCAGGCCGTGTGAGGGACAGCTTGCCTTTGGGACAAAGGAAGACAGACCACATGGCAAGAGTTTACCTCTGGAGGGACTTGGCTACACTGAAGCTTTGAACCAAGGACTGAAAGACCCATCCCAGCTGGGGATGTTCTCCAGAGACTGGATTTGAACCTGCCGTTTATTCCCTCACTGCTACAAGCCTGAACCAAGAACTTTGTTATTACTGTATGTCATTGATTCCATTGAACCCATTCTAGCTCTCAATTCTAGCTTTGACTGTTCAGAGAGCACAACCTCAGCTCACTTTTCTTTCTCTATAGTTCATCAGTCAAACCACTCAGAAGTCCAGGCACAGTGGCAGAGCCTGGATACATGGGTTATTTTGCTGTCCAGGTGCAAGAATATCTGGTCTCACTTTTGGACAGAACCTGAGTTAAAGAAGTGGTAGAAAGCCAGAGCCACTTCAAGGCTGAGCACCCTTGACCTTTGGGAGTAGTCAGACCAACTTTCAGTGTCATTAACAAACTAGGCACATTTTGATGTCTTTTGTTCACTATATTGCAAGTCCTAGATTTATGTTGTTTGTTTGTTTGTTTTTTGCTTTTCTGGGTCTCGTCATGGAGCAGTGTATCCATATCTTAATGCTGCTTGATCTATAGCTGACTGCCCTTGTTAACAGGGACGCTTTGTCAGGGCTGCTTCCGCAGCACCACAGACAACTCCCTGCCTCAAGGCCGGCACCAGGAGGTACATTCACCAGAACCTGTGTCATTCTCCAATAATAAAGAAGGCACAAATGAGACCCTCTGGGGCCTGTGGAACAGCTTTATCCACAGAAATGGTGTCATTGGAAGAAGCAGTTTGCATTATTTATGAGTTCTTGGGATCAGATGACAGTGTTATCCTCAGCAGCCCTTGTCTTGTCTTGGATTTCCCTAATGTTAGATGTTGGTTCTGAAAAAAACCCAGTGACGGAGGTGGCCCCACCTACTACTTATCAAAACCTCCACCTCTGAAGACCTCTCCTGCAGGTGATTGGAATTGCGAACTTGCCAGCCTGGCCTGGGAATTTCACTCCTCTAAGTCACTAGCTTCCCCTTTGCCAGTGTTCATATCTGCCCAGAATTCATGAATCAATAAGTTACAATAGTTATTGCTGAATCTCTGCTCAACACTCAGCTCCCTTTTTGCCTCTCACACTGCTTGCCAATTGCAGAAAAACATAAATCTTACCGCGCAGCTGTGACGGTGCTGCCCGTGGGAGCCCGCTGAGGTCACTCAATCAGGGTGAGCTGCAAACAGACCGGGGCAGACAAACCCCACATGCTGGTGGCTATTCCAATAGTTAGATTTACCCAGCCAGCCCAAACCAGCCTCTGTCTTATCTCCCTGGGTACTCAGACGTCCAAATAATGCAGTTCCCTTAAAATGCCCAGCCTCCGGCCAACCTCCAGACACACCTGTCAAACATATGACAATCAATTCTGAAAATCTCATTTCATCATAGAAAAGAAAAGGTTCTCCTGACCCCAAGGGACCAAGCCCCAGACCCCGGTCAAATGATAACTCAGATCTTACTCCAAATACATGCTTATAGTCAATTCTTATTAACTAAACTAAAATTTATTTTAAAAGAAAAGAGAGAGTGTTGGTTAAAAGATCAATATACAGACAGACTTGAGTTCAATTCTTCAGGTTCAGATACAGGGCAGAGATGAGCTTGTAGTTGCCAAAAGTCCTTTTAGAAATAGTCCATGGGTTATAGTCCAATGTTCATATTCAGGGTGACTCCAGTCAGTGACTGGGGATCTCAATCCTTATGGCTTAAGGTTTCCCCCTCTTGAAACCCAAAGCAGATCTGAGATGAAGAAGGATCATGTCCCAGGGTTTCTATACATTTCCTGCAGCCTTTTGGCCTGAGAAAACAATAGGCTTAACTTTCCTTCTCCTAAAGGTCATGGCAATTAGCACAGGGTCATTTATCCATTAAACAGTTCAGACACAGGTTATCACAACCTTCAATGAGACACAGACAATAAAACTATTTCACTCAAGTCTCTTCCTAAATGTTAATATTCCTTTTTTTGATCTTTGAATCAAAACTACAGCGGTAGACAAGACTTGTTTGCTGACATCAGAAGACCTGAGCAAACATCTACCCTTCTATCTCTAACAATGCAGACTTGCATTTCAAAGCTCTGTTCATTTATATGTCTTCCTAACCAGTCTCTAAAGTTCAGCCATGGGTCAGGTCAGTCTGTGAGTTCATTAACTCTTTCTGGCCCTGTCATCTTTCAATGAGATATTATATTACACTCATAATGTCACAGCAACCCAAAGAATTTGTGAAAGTTTCTTAGCAGACGGTTACGTTGCATAGGGTGTGTGCAATATGCATTGAACATGTTCCACACTACACAGACACACACAGAGAGAAGGTGAATGTTCCATGCATAAAGGCAGTGACATAGCTTAACAAGAAAATGATGACTAGAAAGGCCGTGCTGCCTAGAGAGGACAGGGCACTGAACTGGGAATCAAGGGACCCAGGTGAAATGAGAACTGGGCACTGAAATACCCTTTATGCTTTTGAAAAAAATAACGTTTTAATTAAAAGAAAATAATTGGGCCATATGACCATATCGACATCACACTGTAAGAGTAAGACAGCTCCAGTCTGTGTTGTCCCCAATATCTGGATTAAATATTTAACACTATTAAATGTCACAGTGTGCATGTAAATGCAAACCAAATCTTCAGAAGCTTTTCGCATTTATCAAAATTGTATGCTATTTTTCTATTTGTCTTTTATCCAGTTTAAGTTAACTACATATAAACAAGCTGCAAGCTTAAGCCTCTTAGAAGCCTAAAGGTATTCTATTTCTCAGAATACTGGATGCTTTGCCACGAAGTTGCCTTGGCTGGCTGGCTGCTTGAAGTTGCCACAATCCAGGGACAAGCTATTTTCCCCCTTGAAAAGCTGATGTTTCAAAGAGATGCATTTTTCTAATAAGTGCTGAGTTCAAAACTATTAAAACATTAGATCCTGTACAAGAAAAACAGCTTTGTTTGGAAAACTGGCATTTCTAAAAAAATGATCTATTTATTGGTGACTGTTTCTGAAAACTAAAATCCCTTCTTCTTACCAGAGTTAGCGTACGAGGGTCAATTTCCCACTGTACAGTAGGTATAGAATACAGCTGGTGGGGAATTTTCTGGTGTAATTTTTTTTGGTTAGGAAATGCCAATTTATGGAACCCAGAACTGTTCCCGAGTCAGTGTCAGTTTCAATTAATTTCCTGTTTCGAAAACAGAACATCTGGGGATTCCCCCATGCTGGAATGCCTCCGCTGCTTCCTTAAGTGGCTTTCTGGACCCTTAGAATCCTTGAAATTTTGCAAATGAGCTGACCTAGAGCAAACGATCTGGCCTGAGGTGCTATTCAGTCAGCCTCACAGACCCACACAAATGTGGGGAAAAGCCTAAAACTTATCAGGATACGTTACGTGTCTGAGCTTTGCAAGACTGTGTCAGAAATGTGTTCTTGTCACACTGTTACCCTCAGACCTGTCTCCTCCTTGCTCTTTGGGTTTCTCCCCTCTGCCTGCCACAGGGTTTGAGATACACAGTATTGGGAGAGGACAAGCCATGTCCGCTTGAGACTATGAATGGCAGGGTCAGACTCCAGGGACTCCTTACCCAACCTCCTCTCTTTTTAGAGGGATTCTTGCCTCTTTGGGGAGTGGGTACGTCTGCGTCAAGTTACCCATACAAGAGCAGTCACCCTGAAAACAAGATTTGCAAAAGATACTTTCAAATCTGGAGTTAGGAGAAACACAGGGTTTGTCTGTCTCTGTGATTCTTTTGCTGGGAACAGAACAGGAATGCAGCCTCACAACTCCTGGAAAGTTAGTAAGTAATCTAGCTAGAAATGCATTAGCTTTCCTTTTGTTTAATGGCTGGTAAAATAAGTTGTGCTGAATGGAATGTATATTCCTGTTTTTGTGTCTTTTTATAACTTAAGGTTTTGCCTAGAGGGATTCTCTATGTTTTGAATCTGATTACCCTGTAAGGTATTTACCATCCTGATTTTACAGAGGTGATTCTTTTACCTTTTCTTTAATTAAAATTCTTTGTTTAAGAACCTGATTGCTTTTTCATTGTTCTTAAGATCCAAGGGTTTGGGTCTGTGTTCAAATGTACAAATTTGTGAGGATTCTTATCAAGCCTTCCCCAGGAAAGGGGGTAGGGCTTGGGGGGGATATTTTGGGGGAAGACGTCTCCAAGTGGGCTCTTTCCCTGTTCTTTGTTTAAAACGCTTGGTGGTAGCAGCATACGGTTCAAGGACAAGGCAAAGGTTTGTACCTTGGGGAAGTTTTTAACCTAAGCTAGTAAGAATAAGCTTAGGGGGTCTTTCATGCAGGTCCCCACATCTGTACCCTAGAGTTCAGCGTGGGGAAGGAACCTTGACAGAAGAAATATGTCCTCTGTGAAATGATTCAGTCACTTGTGTGCTTCCTTCACTCCCCTGGGCAATAGAAGTCAGTATTCTGGGGGCGGGGGTGGGGGGGGGGGAAGTGAACTCCTTTTCATGACAGTACTGCAGTGCTCTGTTAATACAAAGCTTTGTCGATGAAGGATTAGAAAGAAAAGCAACTCCTTGAAATCCCTAATTAAATAGAGCTATCCTAATTTAGCAAACTGGAACACTGAGTTTTAACTTTGCCAACTGGTAGCTCTGGGGCATTCTTTGAAAGGATGGACTGATTGATAATATTAGATTTGGAATCTGCCTATTCATTCATTGATACTTAGTTGGAGAAACAAGTAATGAGAGATGGCTTGAAACACCCCGAAAGACGTGGGATTATTTTACACAAACAAATCTATGAATATTTATTCTTTCAAAAATCTTTGTGAACAGTCAAGCAGACGAAAGGGGTCGAGTTCAGCAAAAGGCTGCATTCAAGAGGTGGTGAATTATGAGATATGAAAACATGTAGACTGGAGTTTTTAACAGGGTAGTCTGGCTCCATTACAACATCTTAAATATTTTTTAACTGGGAACCTTTCACCAAGGATCTCTAACTCAGTCCCCACTGTACAGTCAGCTTCAACTAAAAAAAATCAAAACCAAAAAAACAGGAAAAGGCTGCTCACGAACTAGCAGAGAGCTACAAGATAGCAAGATCTGTCGGTTGCGCAAGACTAAAGTGTGCTGTGCAAGCCACAGCCCATCACTGCAAAACTGCTGAATATTGCCTGATCTGGATGGTCACTGGGATTAGCAAGTACTTGTGTAGGCTGGTGGACCTGCCTGGGCCAAACAATCAGCCAGGCCCAGTTTAGTTTCTTGCCTCAGGGCCCTATTTATTCAATAGCATACAGGTGCCAACATATGGAACAACATCAACAGTTTTGCACTCAGCTGAGATTATGGGACCCTCTGGCTTCCTGTAGTTTAATGGGCTGGACCTTTCCCCAGCCTAAGCCTCCCCTAAGGAGGGCCACAGAGCCTGCACCCTCCTGCAGCCACAGCAGCTTGGACTCCCACTGCTCTCCTGTTCCCAACAGCCCTCAGCAAGCCAGGGCCCTCCTTTATATCCCCTGGCCGAGAAACATCAAACCCAATCAGGAGATGCTGTCCAGCTTGGTCAGATGATTCCCAGCACCTGCCTGCTGGGCTTGTCTCCAAACAGGGCTGGCTCCTACCCAGCCCCCCTGGCTCAAAAGGGGTACACAACTCTGTTACAATGTACTTGAATAAAATGCACATTCAGTGCTAGATTCTGCCAGGGAGCTCCTGTCCCAGGCAGCCTGGCTTACAGGAGCTGCTCTGTCTTTGACCTTTTTCATTAGTTTTCTATTTTTGTTTACAAGGCAAAAGTCACACAAATATTCCTGTCAATGTGTGCATAGGCTAATGTAGTGCCAATCTTTAAAAAAGGGAAGAAGGAAGATCCTGGGAACTACAGGCCAGTCAGCCTCACCTCAGTCCCTGGAAAAATCATGGAGCAGGTCCTCAAAGAATCAATCCTGAAGCACTTGCATGAGAGGAAAGTGATCAGGAACAGCCAGCATGGATTCACCAAGGGAAGGTCATGCCTGACTAATCTAATCGCCTTTTATGATGAGATTACTGGTTCTGTGGATGAAGGGAAAGCAGTGGATGTATTGTTTCTTGACTTTAGCAAAGCTTTTGACACGGTCTCCCATAGTATTCTTGTCAGCAAGTTAAGGAAGTATGGGCTGGATGAATGCACTATAAGGTGGGTAGAAAGCTGGCCAGATTGTCGGGCTCAACGGGTAGTGATCAATGGCTCCATGTCTAGTTGGCAGCCGGTATCAAGTGGAGCGCCCCAAGGGTCGGTCCTGGGGCCGGTTTTATTCAATATCTTCATAAATGATCTGGAAGATGGTGTGGATTGCACTCTCAGCAAATTTGCGGATGATACTAAACTGGGAGGAGTGGTAGATACGCTGGAGGGGAGGGATAGGATACAGAAGGACCTAGACCAATTGGAAGATTGGGTCAAAAGGAATCTGATGAGGTTCAATAAGGATAAGTGCAGGGTCCTGCACTTAGGACGGAAGAACCCAATGCACAGCTACAGACTAGGGACCGAATGGCTAGGCAGCAGTTCTGCAGAAAAGGACCTAGGGGTGACAGTGGACGAGAAGCTGGATATGAGTCAGCAGTGTGCCCTTGTTGCCAAGAAGGCCAATGGCATTTTGGGATGTATAAGTAGGGGCATAGCGAGCAGATCGAGGGACGTGATTGTTCCCCTCTATTCGACATTGGTGAGGCCTCATCTGGAGTACTGTGTCCAGTTTTGGGCCCCACACTACAAGAAGGATGTGGATAAATTGGAGAGAGTCCAGCGAAGGGCAACAAAAATGATTAGGGGACTGGAACACATGTGTTATGAGGAGAGGCTGAGGGAGCTGGGATTGTTTAGCCTGCAGAAGAGAAGAATGAGGGGGGATTTGATAGCTGCTTTCAACTACCTGAAAGGGGGTTCCAAAGAGGATGGCTCTAGACTGTTCTCAATGGTAGCAGATGACAGAACGAGGAGTAATGGTCTCAAGTTGCAGTGGGGGAGGTTTAGATTGGATATTAGGAAAAACTTTTTCACTAAGAGGGTGGTGAAACACTGGAATGCGTTACCTAGGGAGGTGGTAGAATCTCCTTCCTTAGAGGTTTTTAAGGTCAGGCTTGACAAAGCCCTGGCTGGGATGATTTAACTGGGAATTGGTCCTGCTTTGAGCAGGGGGTTGGACTAGATGACCTTCTGGGGTCCCTTCCAACCCTGATATTCTATGATTCTATGATAGGAATTCTGGCTCTGGGAGGGTTTGTAGAGTGATGTTGGAATTAACTTACACAGAATTAAACAGCACATACTCAAAGCCCTTGGAGCAATAAACACCTTGTGAGCAGAACAGTCTGGGCGCATAAACCCAACAAACAAACACACACATCCTAAGACACACCAAATTCTGTTCATGAAACACTCAGGAACAAAAAAGAGACAGAAGGGAGCCGCTAGCGACTTGTCGTCTTTGAATAGTTTGCCGAGGTCTAAAGTATGGGGAATTGTAGGCAGCCGAGAAATTTAATAAACTCACCTTTGACTTAAAGCCTAGAAACCAGGTGAAGTGAGTTACTGGCTTTGTTCCTCATAGGAAATCACAACACATAAATCACCCCATCCTCACCTCACAGGGACTAATATAACCAAATTCACAGGAGAATTTATAATAGGTTCAACCTGAGTAAGAGTATAAAAGATGGATTTCTCTTAATGAATCCGGACTTGGAGTTCAATTTTTCGCATTTGACAAGCAGGTTTTTAATTTTCATTTACCCATTCAAGTATTCTAACACTCTTTGCAGAGAGACACAGAGTGCTGTTTTTTTTAATTAACTAATTACCCACTCTGGATGTTGTACTTTACTAGAAATAACTTTCTCTCCTGGAAGGTTTGAAAAGCTGTCTGATTGATGTGGGTGATGGATATTCTTCCATCAGCACAGATACTGTGGCTTCACTGTTCATCGTTCAGTATAATTTCAAGGTGAGAAAGTCAAAATTTCGAGCCTTGATGCAGCTCAGGCTGGTTTTGCAGCAGATGTGTGGGCCTGCTCCTACTGGTATCCATGAGAGTTTTACCACCAATTTCAATGGGACCAGGACTTGGTCTTGATGAAGATAAACCAGAGAGAATACATTGGCACTGTTTCCAGCTGGCCAGTGACTAGGAGCATCTCACTGCTGCTTCTGAATTCCAGAATTACATTTTTCCCATTATAATGACAGGTTTCAGAGTAACAGCCGCGTTAGTCTGTATTCGCAAAAAGAAAAAGAGTACTTGTGGCACCTTAGAGACTAACCAATTTATTTGAGCATGAGCTTTCATGAGCTACAGCTCACTTCATTGGATGCATACTGTGGAAACTGCAGAAGACATTATATACACAGAGTGGGGTGGGAGGAGGTATTGTTTCATGGTCTCTGTGTATATAATGTCTACTGCAGTTTCCACGGTATGCATCCGATGAAGTGAGCTGTACCTCACGAAAGCTCAAGCTCAAATAAATTGGTTAGTCTCTAAGGTGCCACAAGTACTCCTTTTCATTTTTCCCATTGCATTAAATGGAATAAAATAATGAGGGATAACCCCTACGTCTGGTTGAGTGGGGAGAAGAGTCCCAAAATCTGAACTCCCCAAGGTGCCTGGGCCTTCAAAATGAGATGGGAAATATTTTGAGGGTAGGGTTTTTGTTTTGTTTTGTTTTTTGACTCACAGGGTTTCTGGGACTTCACGTTCTGCAGAGGCTAGAAATGGCACAAAAGCAGACTTGCACCTCATGTCAGGATATCATGGACTTCCACTTCGGCCCTAGCACAGGCCAGGAAGTTCAGAGGCAGGAGAAAAAAGAAAGAAGGAAGGAATGAAAGAGTTCTGAAAATCTTTCTGAATCTCAAAAAGAGTTACATTTGCAGTTTGAGTGAATTATAACTTTATCTGAACTAATTCTTTCTAAAAGCGGCAAAGAGTCCCGTGGCACCTTATAGACTAACAGATGTACTGGAGCAGGAGCTTTTGTGGGTGAATACCCACTTCGTCAGATGCTTGTCTTGGTAATTTCCAGCGGCAGGTATAAATATGCAAGCAATTCTTTCTACATTCATATGTAGCACCCTTAGTCACCTGCTTACCTCCTTTAACACTAATCTTCTCATACATTTTGTGGGACAGCCCAGGGTTCCTTTGGATCCCGCCATCTGCTCAGCAGGGTGTAATTTCCCTATTCTCCTCCCAGAGATGGCTGTGCCTTCACTCTCTCAGTCCTTCCTGGCAGGGTTACCAGAGCAGCTTGGAAGGGAAATTCTAACCACAGCATAACCCCCACTTATGTGCCAGAGAGTTGGAGATTCCCAAGGAGTAACACGAACTCACAGTATATCATCAACAGAGTAATTGTGTTAAACAGGGAAAACCAATACTCTCAGGGTTACCGGTACCCTTCCCACGCTGGTAATAGCCATGAATTTCCCCAAAGGTCCCAGTCCCATGATCTGATACAGCAAGATTGAAATGTCCCGCTGGTACGCATACTCCGCGGGGGCCCTTGCTAATCTGGTAAACGATACCTTCTGTAGCAGTGATAAGGAACTTGGCCCCAAAGACTCACACATGGGATAAGATGGTAAGACCCTCCAGAGCTTTAATAGACAATAGGGAATGAAATCCCCAAGTATTCTCTGGAGTGCCCTGGGAAGGGCATAGGGGGCTCCCAGGTAACTAACGGACTCCACGACGGACCCTCAGCTGGAGTAGATAAGGAGGGGCTGGCATTCTCAGCTGGCAGGTGTCCTCTTCAGACAGGAGTCAGGCTGCTCCTGTGCCGAGATTGCTGCTCACCACAAAAGGATGCAGGGCTCAGGGGAAGATGAGGTCAGAAAGCCTAGGTCAGAGCTCAGACTCGCCCGCAGCAGGCGGGTGGCCCTGGCCTTGCAGCCGGAGCAGCGCTGGCCTCCTGGTGCTGGTTTATCTCAGGAGCCTGCCTGGCTCCAACACAATCCAACAAACTGGGAGTTACCTTGAAGAGGGAAAGGCCCAAGGTGAGGGATGTTGCTGCCAGGAACCCAGAGGCCAGTTCTCAGGGGGACCCTGTATTCACCCTGCCCCTCCAGCCCCCCCCAAGTCCCTCCCAGTCCTCCCGGGGGTGGGTGTCTCGCTGAGGACCTTCCTTATTGGTCTGGCTACCTCTGCTTTCCCAGACTTTCTCCTGTCCATAATCTGAACTCAATTCCCCCCCCTCCCCCCCAAGGACACTGCTGCCCCCTGAGCAGGCGGCTGGTCGCTACCCAGGCACCTGCCACCCTCCCCAGCCAACCGGGCCCTATCGCTGGAATAGTGCCTCTCCTCTCTCCCTCTTGGTTGCCTCGCGACCAGGACTCTCCCTCCCAGGGCCTTGTGCCTCTCCCTGAGCTGGGAGTGCAGAGACATCCAACTCTCCAGGGGTTACAGACACAGAGATCACTGTCCTGGGCGTTTGTTTGTCTGGCTATCAGAATAATCCCACACAGACATTTAAAGAAGGTACTTATTTCCTAATCACTCTACAGATGGGCTGATTTTAGTGCTGACGGGCTGTAGTAATCCCTGGTGACACTACTGAAGACACAGAAGTTACAGCAGGGATTCATTTAGCTCAGTGCATTTCTGTTTAGCTGGTACTTTGCTGCCCCAAAATTTGTGTTTTCAAGGCGCATTAAAATAATGGATTTGAAGAAAGAGATTGATAATTAAAAGCAAATTCATTCTTGGTGTTCTAATGATGTATGAGAGCTTCGTTCTTGTGATTGATGAAGTTCTCTGCACTACTTGATTGAACTGCAGTTTTGTAATGAGCCCATTTATTATCCTCTGGTGAAAAACCCTGAAAAGTTTCATATCCTGTTTTTCTTGGTACTGCACAATCAAACCGCCAGCTGCAGATCACACAGATTTATGACAAACTCCTGGTTAACAATGATGAACATGTTAGGTCACAGGAATATTTTACACTCATTTTTATCAGATGGCTCGCTCTCATTTTGAAGCTAGATATCTAAGCCTTGGAGCCTAGACGGGGTTACTTTCTACGCTGGATTATAAAACATCAGGAGGGGCAAAGGAACAGAAAGTTAAGCCTGTATTTGTAGCCACTCGTGCTGACCTCACTTTGCACTTTCTAATCTCATGCTCAGGAAGACTAAGGAAGAGCTGAAAAAGGACTCAGGCACCAATCACTCACGCAGTTGCTTGGCTTTCAGCGAGGGGGCACCTCATGACACGAGAGAGGGTTGGGAATTTTTCAGTGAAACTTGTTTTTATTGCACATGCTGTGTGGTATTTCAGCTCTGTAGGCCTGGCAAGCACCAGGTGGCTCAGAGGCACGTGAAAAAGGAATGAATGGGGGAATAAAAGAACACTGGGGAGGGTTGCCTCTGTCTTCACGAACAAGGTCAGCTCCCAGACTCTGCACTGGGCAGCACAGCATGGGGAGGACGTGCCCAGCCCTCGGTGGAGAAAGAAGTGGTTCGGGACTATTCAGAAAAGCTGGACGAGCACAAGTCCATGGGGCTGGATGCATTGTATCCGAGAGTGCTAAAGGAGTTGGCGGATGTGATTGCAGAGCCATTGGCCAATATCTTTGAAAACTCATGGCAATCGGGGGAGGTCCCAGACGACTGGAAAAAGACTAATGTAGTGCCCATCTTTAAAAAAGGGAAGAAGGAGGATCCTGGGAACTACAGGCCAGTCAGCCTCACCTCAGCCCCTGGAAAAATCATGGAGCAGGTCCTCAAGGAATCAATTCTGAAGCACTTAGAGGAGAGGAAAGTGATCAGGAACAGTCAGCATGGATTCACCAAGGGCAAACCATGCCTGACTAATCTAATTGCCTTCTATGATGAGATAACTGGCTCTGTGGATATAGGGAAAGCGGTGGATGCGATATACATTGACTTTAGCAAAGCTTTTGACATGGTCTCCCACAGTGTTCTTGCCAGCAAGTTAAAAAAGTATGGTTTGGATGAATGGACTATAAGGTGGATAGAAAACTGGCTAGATTGTCGGACTCAACGGGTAGTGATCAATGGCTTGATGTCTAGCTGCCAGCTGGTATCAAGCGGAGTGCAGTGGATGAGAAGCTGGACATGAGTCAGCAGTGTGCTCTTTTTTGCCAAGAAGGCCATTTGGGCTGTATTAGTAGGAGCATGAGGGAGGTGATTATTCCCCTCTATTTGGCACTGGTGAGGCCACACCTGGAGTATTGTCCTGTTTTGGTCCCCCAACTACAGAAAGGATGTGGACAAATTGGGTAACGGAAATCATCAGGGGACTGGGGCACATGGCTTATGAGGAGAGGCTGAGGGAACTGGGCTTATTTAGTGTGCGGAAGAGAAGAATGAGGGGGGATTTGATAGCTGCTTTCAACTACCTGAAAGGGGGTTCCAAAGAGGATGGATCTAGACTGTTCTCAGTGGTACCAGTAGACAGAACGAGGAGCAGTGATCTCAAGTTGCAGTGGGGGAGATCTAGGTTGGATATTAGGAAAAACTATTTCACTAGGAGGATGGTGAAGCACTGGAATGGGTTACCTACAGAGCTGGTGGAATCTCCTTCCTTAGAGGTTTTTAAGACCTGGCTTGACAAAGCCCTGGCTGGGATGATTTAGTTGGGGTTGTCCTGCTTTGAGCAGGGGATTGGACAAGATGACCTCCTGAGGTCTCTTCCAACCCTAATCTTCTATGATTTTATGATTCCATGGTTATTTCAGTTCTTTCCAAGTTCCAAGTTGTGGTGTACCTGTTAAGTTTAACAAGGTATGAACTTAGGAAATCCCCCTATGCCAACCTGCTTTAACATATCCTCTGCGTTAAAAGTCTCAGCCATATATGGACCTTATGCTTTAGTTTATCACCATCAGAGGTGAAAGGTCCCAAACATATGTATGCTCACTTTGCCTTAGCTCTACATACAAGAGTACAAAATATACTCTTATATAAATGTATAAACCTATTATAATAAAACAAATAATCAAACCCATAAGAAACATATAAGAGATATAGGCAAGCAAGCAAGCAGTCTAGCCTTAGATGTATCTCATATACCTGTTATGTACGTCAGTTCGTTGCCAGGACACTTCTGTGGTTGACTCATGTACCTGTGGTCAGAACTTCACCTTAAACTCTAATTTCAGCTCCCCAAATACTTGCGTTTTTTTGTTGGGCTATTTATCTGTGCAAAGTTTATTTGCGCAAAGTTTAGCTTGGTAATACTGACCATAGTATAATTACAGTTAACATCTCTGTGGCGGGGAAATACCACAGTGGCCCAACACGGTAACATTTAATTTCAGAAAGGGGAACTACACAAAAATGAGGAGGGTAGTGAAACAGAAATGAAAAGGCCCAGCGCCAAAAGTGAAATCCCTGTGAGCTGCATGGCAACTTTTTAAAGACACCGTAATAGAGGCTCAACTTAAACGTGTACCCAAAATTTAAAAAACATAGCAAAAGAACCAAGACAAAGCCACCCTGGCTAAACAACAAAGTAAAAGAAGCAGTGAAAGGCAAAAAGGCATCCTTGAAAAAGTGGAAGTTAAATCCTAATGAGGAAAATAGAAAGGAGCATAAACTCTGCAAATGAAGTGTAAAAATATTATTAGGAAGGGCAAAAAAGAATTTGAAGAACAGCTAGCCAAAGATTAAAAAAGTAATAGCAAAACATTTTGAAGTACATCAGAAGCAGGAAGCCTGCTAAACAACCAGTGGGGGATGATTGAGGTGCTAAAGGAGCACTCAAGGACAATAAGGACATTGCGGAGAAACTAAATGAATTCATTGCATCGGTCTTCATGGTTGAGGATGTGAGGGAGATTCCCAAACCTGAACCATCCTGTTTAGGTGACAAATCTGAGGAACTGTTCCAGATTGAGGTGTCATTAGTGGAGGTTTTGGAAGAAATTGATAAACTAAACGGCAATAAGTCACCAGGACCAGATGGGATTCACCCAAGAGTTCTGAATGAACGCAAATACGAAATTGCAGGACAACTAACTGTAGTTTGTAACCTAGCATTTAAATCAGCTTCTGTATCAATTGGCTGGAGGATAGTTATTGTGATGCCAGTTTTTAAAAAAGACACCAAAGGTGACCCCAGCAATTACAGGCCGGTAAGCCTGATTTCAGTACCGGGCAAACTGGTTGAAACTATAGTCAAGAACAAAATTGTCAGACTCATAAATGAACATAATTTTCTGGGGAAGAGTCAACATGTTTTTTTAAAAGGGAAATCATGTCACACCAACCTACTAGAATTGTTTGAGAGGGTCAACAAACATGTGGACAAGGGGGATCCAGTGGATATAGTGTATTTAGATTTTCAGAAAGCCTTTGACAAGGTCCCTCATCAAAGGCTCTTAAGCAAAATAAGCAGTCATGGGATAAGAAGGAAGGTCCTCTCCTGGATCAGTAACTGGTTAAAAGTTAGGAAACAAAGGGTAGGAATAAATGGTCAGTTTTCAGAATGGAGAGAGGTAAAAAGCAGTGTCCCCCAGGGGTCTGTACTGGGTCCAGTCCTATTCAACATATTCATAAGTGATCTGGAAAAAGGGATAAACAGTGAAGTGGCAAAATCTGCAGATGATAGAAAACTACTCAAGATAGTTAAGTCCCAGGGAGACTGTGAAGAGTTACAAAAGGATCTCACAAAACTGGGTGACTGGGCAACAAAATGGCAGATGAACTTCAATGTTGATAAATGCAAAGCAATGCACATTGGAAAATATAATCCCAACTATAAGTATGAAATGATGGGGTCTTAATTAGCTGATACCACTCAAGAAAGAGAGCTTGGAGTCATGGTGGATAGTTCTCTGAAAACATCCACTCCATGTGCAGCAGCAATCAAAAAAACGAACAGAATGTTGGGCATCATTTAGAAATGGATCGATAATAAGACATGTTGCCTCTATCTAAATCCATGGTACATTCACACCTTGAATACTGTGTGCAGATGTGGTCACCCCAGCTCAGAAAAGATATATTGGAATGGAAAAGGTGCAGAAAATGGCAACAAAAATTATTAGGAGTATGGAACGCCTGCTGTATGAGGAGAGATTAGTAAGACTGGGACTTTTCAGTTTGGAAAAGACACAACTAAAGGAGGGTATGATAGAGGATTATAAAATCATGACTGATGCGGAGAAAGTAAATAAGGAAGTGTTATTTACTCCTTCTCATAACACAAGCACTAGGGGCCACCAAAGTAAATTAATAGGCAGCAGGTTTAAAACAAAAGGAAGTCTTTTTTTTTCTTCACACAGTGCAAAGTGAACTTGTGGAACTCCTTGGCAGAGGATGTTGTGAAGGCCAAGACTATAACAGGGTTCAAAAAAGAACTAGGTAAATTCCTGAAGGATAAGTCCAGCAATGGTTATTAGCCAGGATGGGCAGGGGTAGTGTCCCTAGCCTGTGTTTGCCAGAACCTGGGAATGGGCAATAAGAAATGGATCACTTCACCACCAGACCACCCTGCCCAGTTGCGCAAACATTTTTAGTAGTGGGGGTGCTGAAAGCCAGTCCTCTCGCTCGTCCTTGCAGACACAGCTCTGTTCTGTCTCTATGGGTGACTGCTACCTTGTGCAGAGGGCATGCACAGAGCTTATGCGTCACTGAAGACCCACATAAGCCTTCAAAATAGGGTTCCACTAGGACTTCAGTGGGGCCCTAGGCCCGTGCTGGCTCCTCTGCCTGGGTGAGAATTTCACTCCGGAGGAATCCTTTTGGCTAACGTTATATGGTGTGCTTTTCACCCTTCATGAATTCTCAGATCACAATCCGAGCTCTCTCTGATAACAAATAATGTCCCCGAGTTGCTGGTCTCCAGCAGCAGGCTGGTGAAGGCAGGTTTCCGTGATGTAGAGCACAGGAAGATGGGCGAGTGAGGTTTTGTTCGATTGCTGTAGCTTCTGCAGGACTAGATGCACTTTGTGAGGAGACAATGGAACAAGCCTGGTGGTCAGTTTTACGCTGATGAAGTGGGACATTCCAATCTCGTTTCCCACAAATGACCAGAAGGGTATAACTGACTCTGCTGCCAGTGCAGCACGATGACAATTTGGTAGCCATGCCCAAGAAATGCCGCTGCCCCATCTGTTGTACCTTGCTGTAGAGCGAGGGCTGTGTTTGCATGCTGACGTTTGTATTCGGAGCTGGATTTCTACTCAGGGGCCTGGCATTCAGATCTAGGCACATACTGATGTGGAAACAGCATCCATTTACATACTGCCTAAAACTCATCATGCTTATAAGAAAAGAGGCTAATAGTGCTGTGTGATCCTTTTAACTCACGTTAAACTGAATCTGAGATGTGGAAAATGTCTGTTTCTACTAGCTGCATCAAGGCTGAGCCCAGGTATGGAGACAGAGTTGCATCCACTCAAGTGAAGACGGTCAAGGTCAGAAGAGAACACAGGTGAGAATGAGTGCCTCTCCCATCCACCCAGGTGATGTGAGACAAACAGAACCAGCGGCTGGAGGACTGGCCTGGCATGGCCATTCCTGCTAGTGCTGCCTAGCTCCAGTACTTGCGAACAGTCCTGGGCTGGGCTCCACCTCCACAGAACAAAAGCCTCGAGCACAGCGGTCTGCTGTATGGAATGGTTGTTGGTGGGAAATTCCGACATTCTGTTCCAGTTCCACATTCCAAAATGTTCTGAATCAGAAATGTTGAAATGCAAATTTATTGAAAAGTCATTTAATTTCAAAATGTCAATTCAAAATGAAATTTTCCTTTCAATATTTCTTGCTAGAAAATCAAACTTTTACATCAGAATTGACATTTCCCCACTAAAAACTTCATTTTCAGTCAAATCAGGTATATTGGCAAGAAAACTTTTTGTATGAGAAACACTGACCATCTCTACACTAGATACGCTATTGTTCACTAATACTGGATGTGATCCTCACTTGGCAACAAGCATGGGTGGAACAAATTTCCTTCTCAGTCCTTCTTCTCTCTTCCAGTAGAAGCTTCTCTTAGAACAAAACCATCCAAAGCAGTGACCGGAACACCTTCCCTACACACCCCTTCCCCCCTTCATTTGTACATTATGCTTTTGGGTAAAATTTTTGTAGGCTTCTAGGTGCCCAAGACACTTATGAACATAGGCTCGTAAGTCACTGATTTGCTCTGGAAAATCCTAACCTTTGTCAGGTTTCTAAGTCCTTTTGCTCTGAAGTGGCTGCAGCATACCTATGGGGCCCTGTAGGTCAGATTGCATTTCTTTAATGGGTACAGCTGTCATTACATTAAAGTCAGAGTTTGCCAGCAGTTGCCTCCTAGCAACCTCTGAGATGCTGCACTTCTCTAAGGAGAGGGGGAAATTGCAGAAACCCAGATGTCAGCATGTGCTTATCTGCTGGCCAATGCTGACTTTGCAAAGATGGCGAATGCAGCAGCATAAACCTGTTTGCAAGTGCAGTAAATTAAGTTGCACAATTGAGGAGACTCATATTTTTACTGTGTGGAACTCAAACTGTTCTCCAAAACATTAAATTTTGTTAGGATGATCTGCACGCCAAGTGATCTTCATGCCCAGTGATCTGCATGCCCAGTTTAATTAACTGGTTTCTTTTACAACCTTGGCAGCCATCAGTAAATATGTCTTGCTCTGTGTCAGACATCTGTGACCAGGTAAGTTGCACCATCTAGCTCCTTAACTCGGTAAGGAGAACACTCCGTGTCTTTTATGCCCACTTTAATTTATTTCACAATAACAGAAACCTGAGAGCTCCCCACTTGCTTTTATCACTTTTTTGTGCCATCAATAATAATTCCAGGAAGGACCATGAAACAGTTTACACGAAATGGCCTCTTCTGAAATGCCTGAGCTTACCTGCTGAGCGCTTTCGGCAATATCATGAAGAGGCACTGAAAGAATGGGACCTCTTCTAACAGCACTCTCCGCGTGGTCGTACGGCAGTTAAGGCTGTGTGAGTGTTTCCATTACAAACCTCATCTCAGAGGGCCGCTTCATATGGGCATCAATCTTTTTCTTTGGAATTGTTTGTTGTGAGAGTTCTCACTTCAGTGGGTTTGTTGCTGATGTTTAAAACAAAATTTAATTTAAATTAATCAAGCTTTTGAAAGTCAGACTGTGTCGGGTGACATGGATTCTGTGTGACTGTTTTACATTCTGCTCGCTGAGGCATGAGGGTGAAGTTATCTGCTGTGGGAGGTTGACTGGCATGGAGAGCAGTAACAGTTACTGGGCACCGGTCTCAGAAGAAGCAGTCACAAGGGCACCAGAGTCTGGTACCTGCTGGCAAATGTTTACTGTTATTGGCATTGAGAATTATATGGAACATCTAGTGAAACTGGAAAAAAATAAGCTCTAACTAGCACTGTGCAGGTTACCACGTGAAGATGCATGTCCCTGGTGAGGAGGTGTACAGACCCCACGCTGGGCAGCAGAGTCTGGTTTGCCCTGGGACACTAATACTGGACATGATCTTCATTTGGCAACAAGCATGGGTGGAACAAATTCTCCATCCCAATCCTTCTCCTCTCTTCCAGTGGAAACTTCTCTTAGAACAAAACCATCCAAAGCAGTGACCGGAACACCTTCCTGACACACCCCTCGGGGTGGGGCGGGGGAAGCCCAGCTAAGGAGTAAACTGACTGGCAGGAGCTCCACTCTCATGTTTGCCCCTGGAAAGGAGGCCTGGGGCCCAGCAGACATCCAGAGATTGCCTAGACAAAGGCCAAGCTGGGGCCAGGATCTTCCTAGATGCTGTTAGGCACCAGAGCCTCCCAAGGGGGCTGGGGTGGGGAGGAGTCAGAAGGTCGGAGGTATGACTGTGGGAGGCAGACTGTGGGAAAAGCAGGAGGCAGACTATGGGAAAAGCTAGAAACAGGCTGAGGTAGGGAGTGGCCCAGCAAGGAAGCAGGGGTCTGAGTAGGCAGAATTTAGCTGCTTGCTTCAGGGTCCCAGGGCTGGAATGCAGAGCAGGGGCAGTAGCCTGGTTCCCTGCACACCCACGGAGGAAGGTGGCATGGAGACCCGGAGACAAGGAGTGGATGGACTGTGGGGTCTGGCGTCAGGCTGAAGACCCTACATGAAGGCACTGGACTCTTGTTGTGCTGGACTTGGTTTACCCCAGAAGAGGTGGGACTACATGTGAGAAGATGCTGCCATGCCATGCCCAGACAGGAGGGACCATGCCAGCCGGTGAGTCACTCTTCTACGGTCATTAATGTTACCAATTTTCAGAACCAGGCTGTAACAAACCCATGCCTGCCGGCTGTGTCTGAAGACGCTTCAGAACAAAGGCTAAAGGGAAGGTGCAACGGCACGCCGGAGCTTGCTCCGTACAAGGTTGTGTGTGTGCTGTGCAGCCGCACTTTCAGCGTGACCCTGGCTCCTCGGATATGCCGATCTTCCTCCCCCCACGCCTGGCAGTATCCGAGACCCCCCTGCTACAGCACACCGCAGGGCGGGGTCGCTGCACCTGTGTGAACTGGCCCCTGGAGTCTCTGCCTCAGTGGATCTTAGTGCGTAAAGCCGGGACTGTTTGAGGAATAGAAATAAGAGCCTATGTTTATGATTTCATCCCATAACCCTATTCAGACTGCGAGTTTATAGCTAAAGGCTTTGGTGTTCAGCAGCTGCAAATGACATCTCCACTGGGGGAAGGAAACAACCTTCCTGACACATGAAATATCTACTGTCTGCTTCTGAACTAGCAAGGAATATTTTATGAACTACTAAATGGCTAGTAACATCTAATAGGAAGTTATGGCTTTGACTGCTAATAGCACAGACAGGCCAATCCCTTAGCCCGGCACAGGAGTTTGTAAAAAAGCAACACAGAGGCCCGCATTCTCTTTATCCAGTCCTGTCTCACTGTGCTGCATCTCCCTGAGTCACACGCTGGCGCCAGAAGAGAACTGGGCCCATAGCCCCAGCCCTCCTCTTCCTTCTCCAGGCCAGACCCTCACCACTTCTCACCTGATATCTCTCAGCAACCTTCTGCAAGTCGACCACGTCTGTCTCTCTGCTGCCAGGCCCTGAGCACTCACTGCTCACAGAGGATAGTGGCACTGGACTTCCCGTTCAGCTGAGAAGCCCGAGGCACCCAGACAGCACTAATTACGCTAGCCCCGGTGCCATGCCGTGTGCGGGTGACAGGCTGTGTGCTCTAGCAGCATGAGCAAAAGTGACTGGGTTCGCCCTGGCCCCTGCTCTCCCATCTCTCTCCCTACTCCTGTCCAAATGCTGCTGTCAGGCTCACCACTTTCCTGCTACTCTGACCAGCTGCTCCCCTCCTGTGATAGTTGGCTGCTCCCTTGGCTAACCTCAGTTCAACCCCCCTCACCTCCAAACCACCTCGACCAGCCCTTGCCAGCGGCTCCGCCCTCCCCTCTGTCCACCTGTCTCCTGCTGTCATGCTGGGGTCCCAGCCTTTCCCTGTCTCCCACACCAGCTGCCCTCCCCCTCGCTCCTGGTGCCCAGTAACGTCCATGTGTGTCGCCCTGTCAGCACATCGCTGCTCTAAGCATCCCTGCGGGTTTCCCTGGCATCAGAAGCCCTGAGTAACGTGAAACTGGCACAGCCAGATCTACATCACCTCCCCCAGTCCTCCAGCACAGGGGTGCCTGAGCGTGGTAGCCGGGGCAGGCAGTCCCCACTGGAGCAATGGCCCCTTGGGTGCTATTCAAAGCCAGAGTAGCCTACAGGAGGCCTGAGGTTGCCAGAGCTTGTGTCAGGGACTGGGCTGCCACTGGCTGCTCCAGGACCCTAGCAGAACATCATGTATGCTGCCCAAGCCCTTCAGGACTCTACACGCTGCTCCTCTGACCCTGGCCGTTGCCTCCCAACTTCCCGCCACAACTAGGGTGACCAGACAGCAAGTGTGAAAAATCGGGACGGGGGGTGAGGGCTAACAGGAGCCTATATAAGAAAAAGACCCAAGAATCAGGACTGTCCCTATAAAATCGGGACATCTGGTCACCCTAACCACAACCCATTCCAGCCCACACACTGGCAAAAGCCTCCAACTTCATGCAGACCAGGCTCCCTCCTCCTGCCCCCTGAGAAGTCACCCAGCTGGAGAGGCGTTCGCGTGGCAGGAGCCATGCTCCATGCTGTACAGCCGTCGTAAAGGCCTTGGAACGGTCGCCTCAGTGGAAGGGAGCAGGGGACGCTGGGATGTGTCTGTTGTGTGTCACTCACTGTACAGCACTTTGTACGCCCAGGGCTGGAAACTGTCACATCCAGAAGAGCACGTACAGGGACTGGTTAAAGCCCAGGGAAGGGAGGCTCTGAGCAGTTTGAGAGGAAAGCAACGTGTGGACACTGTGTCAACTGCGAATTATTCAAACCCCACACTTGGGTTCTGCGGGAATGTGTTTCCATGCTGTGTTTAACAGAAAACCCCATCAGAGAGGCATCGGGGGAGTGCCAGCAGTGAATATTTATGGGTAAACGGTGACATTAAATCAAGGAAATGGAAAGTGACTCATTTCACTAAGTGGGCTTATCTATAGGTTTTTAAAATGCAATGTAAAATGAAGAAATTACCTGATTTCTTGCAAGTTTGTTTATTACCCCCTTCAAAATCTAATAACGAAATATGTCAGACTTCTTTATTTACCTGGAAAGATAACCAGGCAGACCTATCTGCAGGAGCAGACCATCTGCACACACTGTCTGCAAAGTTATCGGCCCGGAAATGTAAAACCTAGGACTCCATGCAGCTTAGATCTCTCCTGTTTCTCTGCTCTCATAGTTTATTAGCACAAGACAGGTGATGAATATTATTTCTTATGGAAAGTGCAGCCCTACCTCCTCCCCAGCCCCTGTGTCAGCTCCCCACAGCAAACAAAGAAAACACACAAGGCGGGAAATCACTACAACGTGAACATAGTCGCATGAAGCTGGGAAGCATTTTATCTGGGTCAGAAGCAACTGTTGAGCCTGGTGTCACGACTGCCGCGGCAAAGAGCACCATGGAGCAGGGGACAGGGAGGTCAATAAAATAAGCCAGATTGAGGGTAAGAGTCAGCGGAGGAGCATGTACCCGCACAGCAACAGAGGGATAACTTTGCAGGGCTGCAGCAGCCTGGCTCTAGAGTGCAGCAAACAACAGAGCAAATGAGGAGAGACTTACTAAGTCTTTGCCATTTCTGCTTCCAGCCTGGTCTCATGAGCTTTTGAGCCCAGAAGGGTTCAGGTCCGTTCGCACAAGTAGCCAGATGCCCAGCTAAACTCAAGAATATCCCAACCTGGCTAAGTTCTAGAGATGCAAAATAAATAGAAGAGACGTTCTTGTAGGAGTCCTGTGCCAGGCTGGGACAGAGAGGTCCTGCAGGGCTGTCGGGGGAGAAAGATTAGCCTGCAGCTTGTTGTGCTGCTGGCATTTAACTTTCCAAGATGGCTGATTGCCCAGAAGGCCGAGTTCTGAAAGTCGCTTTATCTACATAGATATAAATAGGTAACAAGATGCCAGTAGATGGCACTCAAGAATATGTTGTACAGTTTCTGGGATTTGTAGAGCCCACCCAACTCTTTGTAATTATGCATGGCCAATGGCTTCCTCTGTGCAACTCTGATCAGGAGGCACGGCAAGTGGGGACTTTATCTTGAGAGCGCCTACTTTGTGAGGAGTGTGGTGTGACCTCAGCTGCTCCCACTGGTGTATCTACAATCACAGCTGAGCCCAGCTGTCGGGGGCGGGGGGCAGGACCTTCTAGTTGTTTCAATGTTGTAGAAGTTGGCAGCAGACGCTGACCTACGTTAGCTGTACCACACGTGGTCTGGCCCACGGGAGAGCTGCTTGTCAGGGACTCCAGCTTAGGAAATTAAAGATGACTTGGGGATGTCAAAGAGAGTCTGTTTTAAGAAAATGGCAGGTATTTCACGAAGTAAGGCTAGAATGTACTTCAAACACGCACTGTAGGGGTGGTGAATACTCCAGTGTTCATCTGGCCTGTTTCTAGGCCTTACCTGACTGACACAATTCAAATAAATCGGCAACATTTTCCCCAAAACTCCCCTTAGTATATCCAAGTGCATCTAGTGTGAACCAGGACGGGAACACCACCAGAATCAGCGTCACGGCTGAGTGACCCATGGCTGGATGAAAGCAGGTATCCCTTAGGGTGGGTCTGGTCATTGTGCTGATAAGCAGAGATAACCAGGGGCAGCAGAACCGGGGGGTGCATTGGATATAGTGTGGGGACTGACCTATGTTGCCACCCCGAGTGTCATTCCCTGTAACTGTGCACACGTACAGGGGGACGGAGACGAGAGAGGGATTCAGAGGGGCTTGAGTGGCGGCCGCAGAGTTGGGGGTTGGGCCAGGGAGCAGGTCGGTCCTCCCCAGCCCACCCAGCAAGGCTCAGCACCTACCCATGCAGAGCACACAGCCAGCTCCCCCCATCCCTGCCACCCCAACATGCCCGGCTGACGCGGCTCTCTCCTCATGCAGCGCACTTCTGCTCTGCCCCCCATTCACAGTGAGCCCCCAGCGCCTCTGGAGCGAAGCAGTGTCTCCTGACGCGAAGAAGCATTCCTAGTCCCCTGAAAGCACTGCCCAATTCCAGCTCCTCCTTTCGCTAGGACTCAGGAATGCCGAGGTGAAGTCTGTAATGAAGACACTGGCTGCTGGCGTGGCTGAATGGCTCCACAGAACATGCACACTGGCTGATCGGTGACCATTTAGAGGCTAGTGAGAAGCCGGTGGATCTAGGACGCAGAAAACAGTGAACTGACCTGGGATAGCTGGTTACAAAGGAACGTTCTGCAACGTTGTCCTCTCAGCAAAAACTATTTGGGGCTTGTGTTCTCAGTCTGCTCTTCAGATCTTAGCGGGCACTAGAGGTCATTGTTTTTTTGGAGTTTTTATGTGGCATCTCGAGACACATTGCCTTATTGCTGGTTTACAAACTGTTCCTTGGAGGCGTTTGTGAGACTCCTTCTGCTTTCTACTCTCCGGAATAGTTGCATAGTCTCTACAGATGGTTCGGAATGCCAGGTGTAATATACGTTGAAAGGGTTTGTTTACTGTTATTTGAGTGCAGCTTTGGACGTACGTCTATCAGATACTTAAAAGCCACTAAGCTGAAGGAGGATGAATGAAAGTTAAATGGTCTGTACAATATTTATATATGCTAAATATTTCATTTATTCTGTAATCTGCAGACGGTCTGAAATTGAAAAGTCTGGCTATCGCAGTGCAGCTCTTTTGTTCTTGGAATGAGCTGTGGGTTATTGAAGCAAAGCTTCTGAAAAACTTATTTATGCCAACAGCCACCTTTAAAAAAAAAATCAACCTTTCATTAGAAGTGAGATATTGTGTAATTCCCAGACGCAATTAACAGGGCCTTTGATAAGCAGGCAGCTGCTTTGTTTGAGTTCTCTGTGCCACTGGAAGATATAATGGTGTATGTGGAAAAACAATTGAAAGGGAAATCCTAAATGCTACCTACCATAGTGGAGAGTTACCTAACCAGCTATCAGATCACGGGGTGTGTGTTTGTATGACTTCCTATACCCCTCTCAGGACAGGATAAGAGCCCCTTGTTAATTCTTCTGCTCAGTTTTATGTAGCAGCATTTGTCACATGCAGGTGCTTAAACCCCCAGGCTTCATTGTGCTTGTCTGTATCACAAGCTGCAGAAAAACACGTATCTAGTTCTGGTGTGAGAGGGCACCAAGGGGTCTGTATCCCATAAATCCAGGTGTACTGCCCACTTCTCTTTGCTCCCAGTGAATGGGTGATGGGTGCAAATTGAGTCAAACTCCTTAATCTGCAGGTCAAAGATCTCCCTGTATGTTGGTCTGCCCCACTCCACCAGTATCTCAGGGGGATGTTCAACAGAAGCTACTCAGGTTAGACATTTTGAAATCAGCAGGGACAGAGAACTTTCATCCAAGAGTTTTAAAAGAGCTGTCTGAGGTGCTTGCTGGACCGCTGATGTTGATTTTCAATAAGTTTTGGAGCACAGAGGACATTCCAGAAGACTGGAAGAAAGCTAATGTTGTGTCAATTTTTAAACAGGGTAAATGGAATGACCCAGGTAATTATTGGATTGTCAGCCAGACAAGGAGTAATGGTCTCAAGTTGCAGTGGGGGAGGCCTAGGTTGGATATTACGAAACACTATTTCACTAGGAGGGTGGTGAAGCACTGGAATGGGTTCCCTAGGGAGGTGGTGGAATCTCCCTCCTTAGGGGGTTTTAAGGTCAGGCTTGACAGAGCCCTGGCTGGGATGATTTAGGTGGGGATGGGTCCTGCTTTGAGCAGGGGGTTGGACTAGATGACCTCCTGAGGTCCCTTCCAACCCTGATATTCTAGGATTCTACTTATAGACTGTAATCAAGTCACCTCTTAACCTTCTCTTTGTTAAGCCACAAAGATTGTCCCTTGTTCTGTCATCTGCCACCACTGAAAACAGCCGAGCTCCATCCTCTTTGGAACCCCCCTTCAGGGAGTTGAAGGTTGCTATCAAATCCCCCCTCACTCTTCTCTTCTGCAGGCTAAATAACCCCAGTTCCCTCAGCCTCTCCTCGTACGTCACGTGCCCCGGCCCCCTGGTCATTTTCACTGCCCTCCAGCCTGCACGGGGAACATCCAATTAATAATGGACCCTTCAGTCTAGCAGACAAAGATATCACACAATCCAATGGCTGGAAGTTGAAGCGAGACAAAAGCACCCTGAAAATAAGGTGTACTTTTTTTAACACATCTGCACCCAGTCGCACCCAGACTTTGCAGGAGGGGCTGAAGAGGGAATTGCTGCCTCGCCTCCTCACGGCCTGGCTCCCAGGCAAACTGGAGCTCCCTGCACACCCTGCGCCCAGCTCCCACCTCAGAAAGCAGGGTCTGCAAGGCACCTCTGCCAGCCAAGGGGCACTGCCCATCCCTAGGTCAGGGGAGGAGGGAGGGAAGCCTCAGAAAAGCCTGTGAGCAGGAGATCTGGGGAGTTACAGCCACCCTGGCAGCAATTCACAAGTGCCACAGGGAAAAGGAAGGCAGTCTGGGAAGGCAGAGCACACCTTGGCAATCACCGGGCAGCTGCTTGTCCCCTAGCTGCAGCTGGGGCTTCTGACCCCATGCAACGGAGCAACGCCAGTGTAGCAGGATCAGGTCCTTGATACCCAGCCCAGTACATCCAGAGCCAGGCCAGGGCAGAGATTCTGGCTCTGCGGGTGCCTCCTGCGATCTGAGGCTGAGGGTTTGAGAAGGCAGCTCACATTAGCTTTTTTCCAGACTTTCCCACTGAAAAGGAAGGTCCTGATCCCTGGAGTGGTTGCCTCACTTACCTCGCATCCACAGTGGTTCTAGTTTAAACTGTCACTGTAGCTGAGCAATAATTCATGCCCTGTCATATCGCATTGCTGAAGGCCCAGCTCCAGGGGCACTCTAGGTCATGAATATGTCGAACCACAAAAAAGGGAATTCATTGGAATTTCACTCACAGCCGAAGCCCCGCTGAGCCCTGTGTGTTTTGTTTACAAGGGATAAAGCAATCATTGTGGATATTTCTATATAGGAGCTATAACAAGACACTTCAGAGTCTCCCAGGAAGGCAGCATGGGAGATGAGACAGCACACAAGTGTTGTCTCCCTCTCACAGGCCAGACTTGTAAATACACTAGAGAATAAAACATCAAATAAACAAAAATTTCTAAAAGTCGTACAAAAAGTGTCCCGTTAATTCAAACTTCTCTGCTTCTGGAAAATCATATAGGGTCACTTTGATGTTATGAGTGTAATATAATATCTCATTGAAAGGTGACAGGGCCAGAAAGAGTTAATTAACTCACAGACTGACCTGATCCATGGCCGAACTTTAGAGACTGGTTAGGAAGACATATAAATGAATAGAGCTTTGAAATGCAAGTCTGTGTTAGGTTTCAGAGTAGCCGCCGTGTTAGTCTGTAGCAGCAAAAAAACCAAGGAGGACTCGTGGCACCTTAGAGACTAGCAAATTTATTTGGGCATAAGCTTTTGTGAGCTAAAACCCACTTCATCAGATGCATCCGATGAAGTGAGTTTTAGCCCATGAAAGCTTATGCTCAAATAAATTTGTTAGTCTCTAAGGTGCTACAAGTTCTCCCTGGTTTTTTTAAGCCTGTATTGTTAGAGGTAGAAGGGGAGATGTTTGCTCAGGTCTTGTGATGTCAGCAAACAACTCTTGTCTATTGCTGTAGCTTTGATTCAAAGATCAAAAAAGGAGGACTAACATTTAGGAAGACGCTTGAGGGAAACAGTATTATTCTGAATATGTCTCTTTGAAGGTTGTGATAACCTGTGTCTGAACTGTTTAATGGATAAATGACCCTGTGCTAATTGCCATGACCTTTAGGAGAAGGAAAGTCAAGCCTATTGTTTTCTCAGGCCAAAAGGCTGCAGGAAATGTATAAAAACTCTGGGACATGATCCTTCTTCATCTCAGATCTGCTTTGGATTTCAAGAGAGGGAAACCTTAAGCCATAAGGATTGAGATCCCCAGTCAGTGACTGGAGTCACCCTGAATATGGACATTGGACTATAACCCATGGACTATTTCTAAAAGGACTTTTGGCAACTACAAGCTCATCTCTGTCATGTATCTGAACCTGAAGAATTGAACTCAAGTCTGTCTGTATATTGATCTTTTAACCAACACTCTCTCTTTTCTTTTTTAATAAATTTTAGCTTAGTTAATAAGAATTGGCTGTAAGCGTGTATTCTGGGTAAGATCTCAGTTATAATTGGACCTGGGTGTGTGGCTGATCCTTTGGGATTGGAAGAACATTTTCTTGTATATGATGAGATAAGATATTCAGTAATCATCGTCATATCTGACGTGTGTGTCTGGAGGGAGGCCTGAGGCTGGGCATTTTAAGGGAACTGAATTGTTTGGACGTCTGATTACCCAGGGAGGTGATAAAGGAGCTGTTCTGGGCTGGCTCGGTAAATGTAAGTACTGGAATATCCACCAGCTTTTGGGGTTTGTCTGCCCGTGTCTGTTTGCAGCTCACCCTGATTGAGTGACCTCAGCAGGCTCCCACGGGCAGCACCGTCACAGTCAGTCCACGGTCAGAGAACGTTACATTCCACCTCTGTGCACAGAATCCAAGGGGGAAAACTCCTGAGGAGCGGGGACCATATGGTAGACGTACAAATCCCAAGCATTAAGAATACAAATATCTTAGCAGGGTTATACTGCTGGCCTCCTGCTCAGGAGCAGGATATCAAGTGTGCAATGCTGAGGGAGATTAAAAAAAAAACAAAACAACTAAGTCTAAAAGTCAGGAGCAATGGGAACCATCCAGATTGCCTGAATCTAAACTGGCCCCATGTCACAACAGGACTAAATGTAGAGGAGCAACTTCTCAGCCTGGGAAATGATGGGCTCTTTGAAGCAAACAGGAAAGAAGAGGCCATCCTCAGACTTAGCCCTTTGCAGCTGAGTCACCAAGAACAGTAACCACGGTACAATGAGGACAACCTCCTGGCGAGTACCAAGCACTCTAGGCCGACAGCACATGCCGGAAAGGAAGGGGTTTGTTTAAAGAGGAAGCTAGTGAACCTGGCCCTCAAGTGTGAAGCACAGACATGAAAAGCCTGAGACTCCACATGGCGCCTTGTTAAGTGACTGACAGAGTCACAGATGGAAGACAGAAAAAAAAAAATGAAACCCCATCTGTGATTAGATGACAAGGTGCAGTGGGCTGTGTGACCAGACAGGTGAAAATGGAAATCAAACCCAAGTGAAGCCAATTGATTCAGCGATTCCGAGGCCAGAAAGGACGACTGTGATGATCTAGTCTGACCTCCTGCATAGCACAGGCCATAAGACTCCCAGAAATAATCGCTGGTTCAACCCGAGCTGATCACTTAGACTGGATAAGAGACAAAACAAAGAATAGGGGTGAGTGATCAGTTCATTGTGGCAAATGGGGAATGGCAAATGGAGCCCCAACTGACATGGGAGCGGGGGTTGTTTGTTAATGACCCGGAGAAGGGGGAGTTTAGAAGTTTACTGAAGGCAAACTGGTCACCATAAGAAATTAACACGTCGGAATATGTTGGTCCTGATTCAACCACCCTTACTCATGGCAAATGGAGCCTTGCTCTGTGAGTGGTCCTGCTGATTGCTGTTGGACAGATCCATGCATATTACTTTTAGAAAATGCTATGTCACAAGATGTAATGATGCTGGTTCTGGCAGGACCCAGCTGAGAGTGCCACTTCAGGACAAATTGCTTAAAACGGGGCGGTCACAGCCCAAGGCTGGGGTTTCTGTGCACACCAAGGCAAACCAAACCAGACAGACAGAGAGGACTTTGGTTTTACCCCACTGGCTAACCACAAGTCACACAAGCAATTCCCTCAGACACTCCAGTTTCCCAGTATCCCCACCAGTGCCCCTCGTTGTGGGGACAGATGGTGATGGAAACCAATACCCCTGTAAAAGAAAAAAGGTTCTCTCGATCCCAAAGAACCAAGCCCCAGACCCAGGTCAATATACAAATCAGATTTTACCCACAAATCACGCTGTTGCCAATCCTTTAGAATCTAAAATCTAAAGGTTTATTCATAAAACCCAGGCTTCAGGGTGCCCCAAGCCCATGCTGGCAGGCACAGCCGGGGGTACAGGTTTGAGCTCAGCTTTGGCTTCAGCCCAGGCTGGCAACCTGACTGCACTGCAGTGAGACCACAGGCTAACCAAACCCAACTGTAACTGGTCCTCCCATGCTACTCCCAGTTCTACCTGCGCCCCACTTTCTTGTCTAACTCCTTCTTTGAGGGACACAACCCCACACTCGGTGCAACCCTACACCTCTGAGTGCCAGCAGCCAGGACTGAAACACAGGGCTGGATTACTCATAAGACCATAAGAACAGCCAGACTGGGTCAGACCAAAGATCCATCTAGCCCAGTATCCTGTCCTCTGACAGTGGCCAATGCCAGGTGCCCCAGAGGGAATGAACAGAACAGGGAGTCATCATGTGATCCATCCCCTGTCACCCATTCCCAGCTTCTGGCAAACAGAGGCTAGGGACACCATCCCTGCCCATCCTGACTAATAGCCATTGATGGACCTATCCTCCATGAATTTATCTGGTTCTTTTTTTAACCCTGTTAGTCTTATCCTTCACAACGTCCTCTGGCAAAGAGTTAAACAGATGAAGTGTGCGTTGTGTGAAGAAATGATTCCTTTTGTTTGTTTTAAACCTGCTGCCTATTAATTTCATTGGGTGACCCTAGTTCTTGTGCTATAAGGAGTAATTAACACTTCTGTATTTACTTTCTGCATGCCAGGCATGATTTAATAGACCTCTATGATATCTCCCTTTTGTCGTCTCTTTTCCAAGCTGAAAAGTCCCAGTCTTATTAATCTCTCCTCATATGGAAGCCGTTCCATATCCCTAATAATTTCTGTTGCCTTTTTCTGAACCTTTTCCAATCCAATATATCTTTTTTGAGATGCGGCAACCACATCTGCATACAGTGTTCAAGATGTGGGCGTACCATGGATTTATACAGAAGCAACATGATATTTTGTCTTATTATCTGTCCCTCTCCTAATGATGCCCAACATTCTGGTTGCTTTTTTGGCTGCTGCTGCACACTGAGTGGATGTTTTCAGAGAACTATCCACAATGACTCCAAGATCTTTCCTGAGTGGTAACAGCTAATTTAGACCCCATCATTTTATATGTATGTTTTCCAATGTGCATTACTTTTGCATTTACCAACATTGAATTTCATCTGCCATTTTGTTGCCCAGTCACCCAGTTTTGTGAGATCCTTTTGTAGCTCTTCACAGTCTGCTTTGGATTTAACTTAAGTAGTTTTGTATCATCTGCAAATTTTGCCATCTCACTGTTTATCCTTTTTTCCAGATAATTTATTAATATGTTAAATAGGACTGGTTCCAGTACAGACCCCTGGGGGACTCTGCTATCTACCTCTCTCCTTCTGAAAACTGACCATTTATTCCTACCATTTGTTTCCTACCTTTTAAACAGTTACCAATCCAGGAGAGGACCTTCCCTCTTATCCCATGACAGCTTACTCTGCTTAAGAGCCTTTGGTGAGGGACCTTGTCAAAGGCTTTCTGAAAATGTAAGTACTCCATAACATCCATGTTCTGTGCACACCCCCTGGTACTGGCCACTCTCAGAGGCAGGGCAGTGGGCAAAATTTACCATGGTCTGACCCAATATGACTGTTCTTATGTTCTTCTTCTGCATAGCATTTAACCTTCTGTTTGCCTGCTGCATTCCTGTTTCCCTTCCATGGAATCGCAGAGCTGCCGTCTGACCCATCCTCCTCCAGTGCTGCCTGGGTGCCAGACGCTGACTCCAGCCATTGGGGAGAGCTGTGGGTTGATGTCACTGAGACCCACAACAGCACCTCCACACAGGTGCCCAGAGAGTTCTCTCGCCATACACTGTGAATTCATTCATAAAGTGTCCCAGTTTATTGCACCGCTAAGAGCCATGGGATATTCTGACACACATCCATCCCAGCACACGGGTGAGTACAGCATCATTGCAACACAGCCACATGGGTCTGGCACTGGTCGCGCTCTGCAGTGGGGATGCTCCACCCGTGCTGGCCTAGCCTAGGCTAACTCTGCAGTGAAGACATACACGTCGTGTCTCTGTAATGGCGTGGCTGGCAAAGTGCTCCCTTGTGGACCTTCCCGGTGTCTTTATGCAGCTGTGGGTCTCCACAGGGGGTGGATGGGGAGAAAGTCTCTATCCACGGTGCCCACTGGGCGCCCCTACATCTTATCACATCAGGGAGTCTGCAGGGGTTTAGCCCCAAAATGTTCCCGAGCAAAAACTAAAGTCCGCTCACTACTAACCTCAGTCCCCCTTAGCTGAGCGTTGCTCTTTCCTGGCAGCTGAGTGCTTCTTCCCCAGTGGCTGCGCTGGCTAGTAGGCCTGTCTCTCCACCAGCAAATCTCCCTTCATGCAAAGAGGCAGAGCTCCATCCTGCGGCTTCACCAGCCAGCCCTCAACTGAGCCACGGTCTCTCCCTTTATTCCCCCTCCAGGCCTGGCACTGGCCGCAGGCGTAACAGGGCAGGGCTGGCTGGGCCCACAGGCTCTCATTAACCTTTTCTCTGCTGGCTGGGGCCTCTCTGCTCCATCACAGTCTCCAAGAGCTGGGAGCACTCCGGCACCAAGCTGTAGCAAAGGGCCCTGAGAGTTCGGATCCACTTGGAAAGTTACTGCGCCAGTATGGACAGAAATTCACATTTTAGGAAAACACCGTGAAGGATGGAGGAGGGAACGCTGAGTTAGTGTCACTGTGTTGGACAGCAGACACGCTCAAGGAGATGTGCAAGGGAACCTCTCTTCTAAACTGCAAGATACAAGAGCCGACTCCACATAGTAACGTGTAATGCACAGACTGAGTATCCTGGCGACAATGTCTGTCTTGATTAGCACCTGCAGCCAGACAGAGTGATGTCTCACCAGCAGTGACTGTCACAGGTACCAGAGAACTATTCTGGAGAAGATCCATCACTTCCTGTGCTCCAAACCTGACAGACTGCTTAGACATTAATTAGAGCCGGCATTCCAGGTGCAAGTTTGCCTTGGCATATTGAAAGTGTGCCAAAAACCAATCATCACATCACCATTTATGATGCTCGGGACATCTGCAATATAAAAAATGTCTCCAGAATTGCAGAGTTGAAAACAATTCAATAAGACAGCTGACGTAACCCACTACAAACTCATGCTGGTCTCTTAAATGTATGCCCAGCATGCCATGTCTTTTGTGGCTAGTCTGGACACTGGATCATCAGGTCTGCCCTTGGACAGCTGTACTTCCCTTTGCCTGTTTAGCCAAACATACTAACAGTGGCTCTGCATGGGGATGGGCAAGTATCTGCTGAGCCAGCTTGGTAGTATAGTGCATCTCCATCCGCAGGCAATAAGGGATTTTTTAGGACCCAAATACCATTGTGATCAGTGCAGAAGAGGAGTATGTTCATGGACAGAAATTGCTTCGTATAAATATACCCATAAGCCCAGTTAAAAGCAGCAGACAGAGGCAGCCTTACTCCTGATAAAGCCCCACCTCTGTTACCTGTGGGATACTGGGGTTGATTCTGATTTCACCTTGTGGTTTTTCACCATACTAACTCCATCTACTTATCCATACACTTTAAAACCAAAAGGGACCATCATGATCATCTAGTCTGACCTCCTGCACATTACAGGGCACAGAATCTTGCCTGCCCACTCCTGTAACAGACCCCTAACCTCTGGCTGAGTTATGGGTGTCCTCAAATTATGATCTAAATACTGCAATTTACAGAGAATCCACCGTTCCCAGAGAGTAGTTATCAGTGGTTCACAGTCATGCTGGAAGGGCATAATGAGTGAGGTACCAAAGGGATCAGTTCTGGGTCCGGTTCTGTTCAATATCTTCTTCAGTGATTTAGATAATGGCATGGAGAGTACACTTATAAAGTTTGCAAATGATACCAAGCTGGGAGGGGTTGCAAGTGCTTTGGAGGATAGGATTAAAATGAGCTGGAAAGACTGAAGAAATGGTCCAAAGTAAGTAGAATGAAATTCAATAAGGACAAATGCAAAGTACTCCACTTAGGAATGGACAATCAGTTGCACACATACAAAATGGGAAATGACTGCCTAGGAAGGAGAACTGCGGAAAGGGATCTGGGGGTCATAGTGGATCACAAGCTAAATATGAGTCACCACTGTAATGCTGTAGCAAAAAAGGGAACATCATTCTGGGATGTATTAGCAGGAATGTTGTAAGCAAGACGTGAGAAGTCATCTGGTCCAGTGCCCTGGACTCAGGGCAGAACTAAGTATTATCTAGACTGTTCCTGAGAGGTGTTTGTCCAACCTGCTCTTAAAAATCCCCAGTGATGGAGATTCCACAGCGTCCCTAGGCAATTTATTCCAGTGCTTAACCACCCTGACAGGAAGTTTTTCCCAATGTCCAACCTAAACCTCCCTTGCTGCAATTTAAGCCCATTGCTTCTTGTCCTGTCCTCAGAGGTTAAGAAAAAAAAAGTCTCCCTCCTCCTTGTAACAACCTTTTACTTACTTGAAAATTGTTATCATGTGTCCCCTCAGTCTTCTCTTTTCCAAACTAAACAAACCCAATTGTTTCAAACTTCTCTCCTCGGTCATGGTTTCTAGACTTTTAATCATTTTTGTTGCTCTTCTCCGGACCTTCTCCAATTTGTCCACATCTTCCCTGAAGTGGGGCACCCAGAACCGGACACAGTACTCCAGTTGAGGCCTAATCAGCGCAGAGTAGAGTGGAAGAATTACTTCTCGCATCTTGCTTACAACACTCCTGCTAATGCATTCCAGAATGATGTTCCCTTTTTTGCAACAGTGTTACACTGTTGACTCATATTTAGCTTGTGGTCCACTATGACTCACAGATCCCTTTCTGCAGTACTCCTGCCTTGGCAGTCATTCCCTATTTTGTATGTGTGCAACTGATTGTTCCTTCCTAACTGGAGTACTTTGCATCGAGCACAAATCAGAGCGCTCGCTGCACAGAGGCAATGGATGCTCTGGGGGGCTCATGTGTGTAGCAGGGCTCGTATTTCCAGGAGCAATGTGCAGGCTCTAGGGGAAGGCGTAGAAGGCTACGAGTCAGCACGTGCTGTTATCTCCAGCAGGCATGCTGTACAGTTCTGGCTGAGTCACTTCACCTCTGTCTAGTGGGGATTTCTCAGATTCCCCACCTCTGTGGTAAGGGGTGATGTTTTGGGGATCACCTAGTCCACTAAGGGGTTCTGTCACCACCTGCCCTGTCACCTGGGGTCCCTTAAAGATGTGCTGCTCTGGCTCAGACCCCTGACTCCAGTAGCCAGCTCATGAACATAAAGGTCTCTGCCTGGCTTCCCAGGCTAATTACTCCATGCAGGGTCACCTCAACAGCCCTTCCAGTCCTGAGTCTCCCCAGATTCCTTCACCCCGAGTTCTTAAACTACCAGACACTTGGGCTTTCCCACTGGCTCTTCACCCCAAAGGCGTGAAACCAGCCCCACAGACACCAGCTCGTTTTGCCACACATACCCCACAGTGTGTACACCAAATCCTTGCTTGGGGTAAAAATACACAACATGTTTATTTAGTGGAAAAAACACAGATTCAAAGATGGAAAAGCAAGGGATGCTGAGATGAGGTATTCCCCCCATACTACACTAGGGAGGGCTAATGAGGCCGAGAAGGGCCAATGAAGTGGGTAGGCCACACCTGAGGGGAGTTTGGTGGCCTACCTGACCCCCGACTGATGATGGAGCCCAGCTGAGCAGGAACAAGCAGAGCTAGTATAAAGCCGGGATGTTGGCTACAGAAAGGGCACTAGAGAGGGAAAGGAGGAGAAGCTCTGGTGATCCAGGCCCTGGAGGAAGGGTTTTCCCAGAAGGGTCGAATAGTAGCCTTTCAGAGGTGGAGTAGAAAAAGTCTCATTGTAACAGGCCTTTTTTTTTGGTCAATACAACTGCAATCACCATCTTTTTCTCGGGGTGGCACCTGTCTCTTGTGGTGCCTTTTGTTGGTTAGGTGTAAGCAATAGGCCATGGAACTTCACTCAATTAATTCCTGTTTGAAACATCCAAACTGGATTTAAAAGTTGCCAGTGTTGGAGAATCCACCACAACCCTTGGTAAACGGTTCCAATTGTTACTTACCCTCACTATTAAATATTTGTATCTTATTTCACATCTGAATTTGTCTAGCTTCAACTTCCAACCATTGGAGCTTTTTATACCTTTATCTGTTGGTCTGAAGAGGCCATTATGAAATTTATGTTCCCCAGGTAAGTATTTATAGACTAATCTAGTCACCCCGATCCTTCTCTTTGTTAAACTAAAGCGATTAATCTCCTTGAGTCTATCACTAGGAGGCAGGTTTTCTAATCATTTCATCATTTTCATGGCTCTTCTCTGAACACTGTCCAATTTATCAACGTCCTTCTTGAGTTGTGGGCATCAGAACTGGATACAGCATGCCAGCAGTAGTCACACCAGTGCCAAATGCAGAGGTAAATTCTCCTCTCTACTCCAACTTGATATTACCCTGTTTGTGCATCCCAGGAGCACATTAGCCACATACTCGGCCACATACTCGGAGCTCATGTTCACACAATTATCCACCATGACCCCAAATCCTTTTCAGAGTCACGGCTTCCCAGGATAGAGTCACCCATCATGTAAGTATGGCCTGTGCTCTTTGTTCCTAGATTTATTCATTTATATTTGGCCATACTAAAACTCATGTTGCTTGCACCCAGTTTACCAGGCAATCAAGATCACACTCTATTAGTGATGTGTCCTCTTTGTTATGTTTCACATCCCCGATCCTTGCGTCATCTTCAAATTTTATCAAGGATAATTTTGTTTTCTTCCAGGTCATTGATAAAAACATTAAACAGTGTAGGGCCAAGAACTGATCCCTGCAGGACACCATTCGAAACACACTCATTCAATGATGATTCCCCATTCACAATTACCGGTACATTTTGAGACCTATCAGTTAGAAAGCTTTGATTCCATGTAATGCGTGCCATGTTGATTGTTTATCATTCTAGTTTTTAATCGGTGTAGTGCAATAGTAAGTCTAAAAAAAGGCTAAATATATTACTTGACAACTATTGCCTTTCTCCTCCAAACTTGTAACCTCATCAGAAAAAAAATCAGATTAGTTTCTATGGACCTATTTCCATGGACCCATTTCAACTGGGATTTATGATGTTACCCTTTTGTGACGTATTTTATCAATCAAATCCTGTATCAGCAGTTCCATTCTTTTGCCCGAGATCAGTGTCAGGTTAACAGGCCTATATTACCTGGGTCAAATGTTCTGCACATGCCTATTTGTGATGCGAGGCATCAGAGAGCACAAATGCAAGCGACAATATCTGTGAAAACACATGAATCACGGAGAAGATGGGCTAAACTGACAACCCAGAAGGCTCACCGCCGTGCTTTGGGGGACCACACCATGCCACTGAGGTATAAGGAGAACTCTGATTTCAATGTGTGTTCTCTGCCTACATCTGATGGGACTCTGTGGCTCGTAAAGGCTGCAGGTACAACTCTAACTTCTCTCTCAGTACGTGCCATCCAATGACAGCCACGCCCATCCACATTTACTTGCTAGTTTGGCTTGTCAAGTGTTTCATAGATCCCATGGGTGTAGAGGAAAGGTGTTCACTGTGCCTTGACATAAGAGAAGAATGTGAAACCAACTGAGTTCCTGGAGTGAGCTTTCCTGGGCTGCAAAGCTCCGGGAGGGCGTGTGCCACCTTAGGGAATGCTCACCCAGGTTAGAAACCAAGAGCCTGTTTCTCCCCCAGCCCTGCTCGGGTAAGTGAGGAGTAGTTCCATGGAGACCAGCTACTTGAGAACTAGAGGCAGGAAGGAGTCCCACTCCCAAGTCCTTCCAGAGCAATAGTCTGTCTCATTTCTGCAAGTGCCCTTGAGATCCCAGCCTAGTAAAAATAAATTACATCATAAATAAGTAATGCCTGCAGCCAGAATCCATTCTCCTGGGTAAACGTAACTGGTTCCTCACTTCCTAGTGTCAGGGTGCTGAATGAGTTTGGAATGCCAACCACCTCACGCTAAACACACTAGGAACAGAGGAAGCATGGTTTGTTAATGAGTGGTGGGGAAGTACAGGTTTGCTGGTTTACTTTAACGATGAGCCATAAGCCTATGGAAGTATGAAAATTTAGTAATATCTTTTCAGCTTCTGCTCATTTGTATGTACGCTGCAGGTGCTGTAGTTGATAGGTTTGTACTTTCATTAAAATAATATATAAACTTAGAAACAAAACCCTTGTGTTACTAGGGTCTTTTGATCCCTAATCCCCTTAGGATCCCTTGACAGGGGGGTGGGACTAACTCATGGAGGACGGGTTTGAAAAGCCAAAACATAAGTGACCAGAAGAGCTAGCGAACAGGAGCAGCAAACAGGAGTTTGGTGAGGGAGTGTGAGAGCCAGATACATCTAATAAATATTCTCTAAACTTCGGCCAGTAAGCCCCCCCACCCCCAAAACACACACACACACGCACAAAGACCAAACAAAGAATGCAGGCAGGAGTCCAGCACAGAGTGGGAGCTACCCAATCTATTGCACTGAATGCAGCATGTGTGAATAGCTGCCTCAAGGGCAGGTGGCCTATGTGTGCATTCGGTGCAAGGAGCTCCTGACCCTCAGAGACTAAGTACAGGCTCCAGAGACCAGGCTGGCTGAGCTGGAGGAGCTAAGGGAGACAGGGAGGTACATAGAGCAGACTTTCCGCGACACACTTGAGCACCTCCCCTCCAGTCTGACAGCCTCTCTGCTCCTGAGGAGGAGGAAGGTCTCAGGCAAGGAGAACATCCAACTGGAGCAGAGGGAAATGATCCCATAATTAGGACCCTCCTCCCAGATGATGTTGTGGTATCCTCTCACACTGAGGATACCTCTTTGGGGGAGGGAACTCCAGTTATTAGAAAGAGACAGGTATTAGTAATGGGTGATTCAATCATTAGAAACAGAGATTGCTGGGTCTGCAATGACCATGTGAACCACATGGTGACTTGCCTGCCTGGTGCAAAGGTTGCGGATCTCTCGAGACATCGAGAAAGACTTATGTGCAATGCTGGGGAGGAGCCGGAGGTCGTGGTACATGCAGGTACCAATGACATAGGGAAGGACAGGACAGAGGTTCCAGAGGCCAAATTTAGGCTGCTGGGAAAGAGATTGAAGTCCAGGACCTCCATGGTAGCATTCTCTGACATGCTTCCAGTTCCATGTGCAGGACCAGTTAGACAGGCAGAACTGCAGGGTCTTAATACATGATGAGACGATGGTGTAGGGAGGAGGGGTTTAGATTTATTAGGAACTGGGGAAACTTTTGGAAAAGGAGGAGACTATACAGGAAGGATGGGCCCCACCTAAACCAAAATGGAACCAGATTGCTGGCACTTAACATTAAAAAGGCCGTAGAGTTGTTTTTTCAATAAGAGCTGGGGGAAAGCCGACAGGTGCGGAGGAGCACGTGGTTCGGACAGAGACACCCCTTAGGGGAGGATTTATTAAAGGGAATTCTCTATATCTTAGTTAAGAGGAGAGGATAGAAGTTGATAAAGTGCAGGTAGGAACTGAGGAGAAACAGTCAAACAAAAGAGTCCCATTCAATTATATCATATGTAGGCAGACAACTAAATATTGACACATTTTGTAAGTATTTGTATTTGTATTTGACAAGGTCTCTCACCAAAGGTTCATAACCAAAGTGAGCAGTCATGGGATAAGAGGGAAGGTCCTCTCCTGGCTCAGTAACTGGGTAAAAGATGCGGGGGAAGGATTGGAACAAATGACTAATGCTCTTCAACAAGTTCATAGATGGTCTGGAAAAGGGGTAGTCAGTGAGGTGCAAAGTTTGAAGACAATACAAAATTACTGAAGTTAGGTAAGTCCTAAGCTGACTGCAAAGAGTTCCACGGCATCTCACAAAACCGGAAGACTGGGCAACAAAACGGCTATGAAATTTAATGTGATAAGTGCAAAGCAATGTACACTGGAAAACATAATCGTAACTATACACATAAAATGATGGGGTCTAAATTAGCTGTTACCTCTCAAGAAAGGGATCTTGCAGCCCTCATGGATAGTTCTCTGAACACATCCACCCAATGTGCAGTGGCAGTCATAAAAGCAAACAGAATGTTAGGAACTGTTAGGAAGGGGCTAGATAATGAGACAGAAAATATCATAATCCCACTACGTAAATCTATGGTCTGCCCACACCTTGAATACTGTGTGCAGTTTCGGTCACCCCAACTCAAAAAAGATATATTAGAATTGGAAAAAATAAAGAGAAGGGCAACCAAAAGGACTAGGGATACGGAACAGCTTCCATAGAAAGAGAAATTAAAGAGATGGAGTGTTCAATTTTAAAAAGAGGCAACTAAAGGGGAGAAAGCAAATAAGGAAGTGTTCTTTACTCCCTTCATATAACACAAGAACCAGGGGTCAGCCAAAGAAATTAATAGGCAGCATGTTTAAAACAAAGAAAAGGCAGTACTTCTGCACACAACACACAGTCAACCTGTGGAACTCATTGCCAGGGGATGTTGTGAAGGCCAAAAGTATAACTGGGTTCAAAAAGAGTTAGGTGAGTTCATGGAGGATAGGCCCATCAGTGGCTGTTAGCTAAGGTAGTCAGGTATGCAACCCCATGCTCCGGGTGTCCCAAAATATCTGGCTGCCAAAAGTTGGGATGACAGGTGATGGATCACTCAATAATTGCCCTGTTCTGTTCATTCCCTCTGAAGAATCTGGCACCGGCCAGTATTGGAAGACAGGATACTGGGCTAGATGGACCATTGGTCTGACCCAGTAAGGCCACTCTTATGTGTCTGGCAATACAGTTTCTCCATAAGCTATGTGGAGATGTATTTCGTACTGTTAAAATAGTATTTGTTCTATAATATTTTACATGCCCCAAAACACATAATGGGACCCTGTTCATCAGTCTAACTGAATACATAATGAGCATTGTAACACATTTATTGACCGGGAGATAAATAGGTGATTACTTGCACTCAGCTGTGATTAATGGGACTGGTGAGTGAGCTGTGTGCAGTTTCCAGAACCTTTTATAGAGCTACTATAAATCACAGCAGCTTGTGAGTGACCTAATGGAACTGTAGCCAGGCAAGACAAGAACTAATTTTAAAGAATGAACTGGTTGTGAACGCTAAGATGCTGATAAACCTACATACAGCAGGTGGCTGGCAAGGCTGGGGGCCGGGTTCACAGGAAGGCTGGGTGAGGTAGGCACCTTCTCTGGGGGTTCTGCTCTATTAACCAGGCTCCTCACCCACATAAGCACAGACCTGGCCATACCAGCTTCCCACTGTTTAGCTATTGGTAAACGCCAGGCAACTGGGTTCCTTTCCCTGCCTTTGCTCAGCAAACCTTTCCCTCCGCAGAGGGCTGGCCTGCCCTTCTTTAGGTTCTGAGCCTGGTGATCCTTTGCTGCAGCCAGTGGCCTCAGCTGAAGGAGGCCCCTGTGGCTGGGAATGTGACATCCTGCTTGGGTTTAACTCCCACATCCGTGCGCCATCTGGCTCACAGGAGTCTCCTCCAGGTGGCTGCACTGGTGGCTGCGTCGAACAGGCGGCCTCCCAGGGGCACCAGACTGTCTGTCCAGCCTGGGCCAGGGCCCTTCTCCCTGGCAGGATCCACCTGGATCCCTGTGACACGTGTGACAAAGGGCTAACGTGGCCGGGAGCAGGATGGTTGCAGAGGCCTGGCTGCACCCACCATGAGAGGCTGCTCACTCGGCAGACAGCTTTGCCCCATGGAAAGCCCAGGGAGAGGCAGATAATGATTCTACGCTGGCTACAAGCCACCATTGCACTGGCCACTGACAGAAGCCACGGCTTGGGTGGAGCTAGCAGCCTTGTCACTCGCTGCCCCTCATGCCTCGAGGCTCCCTCAGTCCAGCTGTGCATCTCGGCCAGTGCTCCCTGCTCCTGAGATTCTGCACGGCACTTTCAGAGGCTCCTGTCAGCAGTTTACGTGTCTCCGTACTGCCCTGGCACAGCATCCTCCTTGGCGGCCCAGTGGCTGGAGCACAGCAGCCTGCTTCTGCTCCCAGCTGCCAGCACGGCTCCTCTCGCGCCGCCGCGAGCTGATGTCTGCACTGTGAGGCTGGAGACCCGCAGGTTGGAGCCTGCGGCTGACGCAGGCAGGGGACCTGTGTCACGTCCTCTCTGACGGTCCTGAGTGCTCATTGACCCCTGGGAAGAGGAGATATCCTAAGCCCTCTGCTGTGAGTGACGGCTGTGATCCAGGAGGCTGGGTACGCATTATTAATGCGCCCGTCACTCTGTGTGCTCGCAGCAGCACACCGGCCAAAAAGGGACCCCGATGGGCCGGTCAGCATTGCTGACTGGGCTGGTAAAAGTCCAGTCCACGGCATGGCGGGGCTAAGGCAGGCTCCCTGCCTACCCTGGCTCTGGTGGCTCCTGGAAGTGTCTGCCATGTCTGACTCCTAGGTATGGGATGGCCAGGAAGGCTCCGTGTGCTGACCCCGGCCCGAGCACCAGCTCTGCAGCTCCTATTGGCTGGGAACTGCGGCCAATGGGAGCTGCGGGGGCGGCACCTGTGGGCACAGGCAGTGCGTAGAGCCTCCGGACCACCTAGAAGCCATAGGGACATGCCGGCCGCTTCTGGGAGCTGCCTGAGGTAAGTGCTCCCAGCTGGAGCCCGCACCCCGAACCCCCTTCCCTAGCCCGGAGTCCCCTACAGAACCCTGAACCCCTTGTTTCAGGCCCCACCTCAGAGCCCACATCCCCTGCCGGAGCCCTCACCCCTTCGTGCACCTCAACCTCCTGCCCCAGCCCCGTGAAAGTGAGGGAGGGTGAGGGAGAGCAAGTGAGGGAGGGAGGGGGATGGAGTGTGTGAGGGGGCCTCAGAGAAGGGGCAGAGCAGGGGGATGCACAGGGTTGGTGTTTGGGGTCTGCCTGCCTGGCTACTTGCACTGCACGGGGTCGGTGTTTGGGGCCTGCCTGGCTACTCGCATCGAATGGGGTCGGTGTTTGGGGCCTGCCTGGCTACTCACTCAAGGTTGGAGTTTGGGCCCGCCCAGTTACTTGCCAGTGGAAGAAGCAGTTTCTGTGTGTAAGCAAGGTCTGAATGAATGCTCCCCTGACAGCTAGCTGGGAGGGGAAAACACTTTGGGTGTGTTTATATAAATACAGTTTGCTTCTTCTCTGCTTACATAGTCAGCAGATACACCGGGTCAAAGTGATCAACTTTGGTTGGTGTTGGGTACAATTGACCTTAGTACTGAATGCAGGGGTAGTGAAATATGGTTACCAATGTTGTAATTATTGTAGGAATACAGGAAAGCAGGACTGTGCTTAACCTGTCCCAAATGAGGGGGCCACGCTCAGTTGAAAGAATCTACTTAAGCCAGGGGCTCGAATGTCAGAGCCTTGTGAAAGTAAGAGGGATGGGGAGAAGTATCCTGAGCCAGAAGGCTGCACCCCCTCAAGGGTCCTCCCTAGATTGGTTTAACCTGTTCCTCCCCACTGTTAAAAGAATAGATCTAAGCAGGCTTTATTAAGAACCTCTTTCTTATGTTAAATGCGCAATCACGGAGCCCCCTCACCCAGTACCTCAGGATGGTGCTAAGTGAAACTATTGATGAGGGTCGCATTTAACCTGGGGCTTCAGGCCGAGGAGTTGGAGGAGGCTTTGGACTCCCTGTCTGATGTCCTCTGCTCCTCGGCCCCTGCCAGTGTAGCTTTACCCCTTCATGAGGGGTGTGACAAAGTTCCTCCTCTACCTTGGTGGGTCTTGCACTTATTGGCGGATTTGCTCAACTTGGAGCTTCATGACAGCCCTCAGTTTGGCCGTTTTCGTGAACCCACAGTCCAGGTCAACTCCTCCTCTGTCTGACCAGGAGTTGGGAGGTTTGTGGGGAACCCGGGCCCACCCTCTACTCCGGGTTCCGGCCCAGGGCCCTGCGGAATGCAGCTGTCTAGAGTGCCTCCTGGAACAGCTGTGTGACAGCTACAACTCCCTGGGCTACTTCCCCATGGCCTCCTCCCAACCCCTTCTTTATCCTCACCACAGGACCTTCCTCCTGGTGTCTGATCATGCTTGTACATCTCAGTCCTCCAACAGTCCGCATTCTCACTCTCAGCTCCTGGTGCCTCTTGCTCCCAGCTCCTCACATGCACACCACAGACTGAAGTGAGCTCCTTTTTAAACCCAGGTGCCCTGATTAGCCTGCCTTAATTGATTCTAACAGCTTCTTGATTGGCTGCAGGTGTTCTAATCAGCCTGTCTGTCTTTAATTGTCTCCAGAAGGTTCCTGATTGTTCTGGAACCTTCCTGTTACCTTACCCAGGGGAAAGGGACCTACTTAACCTGGGGCTAATATATCTGCCTTCTATTACTCTCCTGTAGCCGTCTGGCCTGACCCTGTCACAGGGGTATAGAAAATTACCACTGCCCTGTGGCAGACTCCCTCCTCCTTGCCCCCTATCTCCAAAAGGGCCAAGCACAAATACTTTGTGCCAACCAAGGGGCATGAGTACTTATACTCCCACCCTGCCCCCAATTCCCTGGTGGTCAAGGCAATTAACTACAAGGAGAGGCAAGGACAACCCAGGGCCACCCCCAAGAACAACAACTCAAGGAGGCTGGATTTCTTTGGACGCAAAGTTTATTCATCTTCCAGCCTGCAATTGAGAATGGCCAATCACCAGGCCCTCCTTGGCTGCTACAATTACATGTGGCAGGCCATGGCCAAGCTTGAGGCTTCGCTCCCCAAAGGGACCAGGAAGGATTTACGGGCAATCCTCGAGAAGGGCACAATGGCAGCCAGAGCAGCCCTCCAGGGAATTTCAGATGCAGCAAACTCTGCAGCCCACACCATGGCCTCCACTATTTCCATGCAGTGAGCTTCCTGGCTGCTCCTCTTGGGCTTGTCCACCGAGGCTCAGCAATCGATGCAGGATCTTCCCTTCAACAGCCAGGCCCTATCTGAAGAGCAGACAGACAGCAAATTGCATGGGTTAAAGGACTCCCGTACCACTCTGAAAACTCTGGGGCTTTATGTCCCAGGCCCGGCACATAAGCGGTTCAAACCACAACATCCTCAGGGACAAGGGAGTCAGCCTTGATAGGACCCCCCATCACAGGAAGACCAAGGGCTACAAATGCCGCACGAGCCACCTTTCTCCACTCTCTGCTCAGTCAGGCTCTGAAACAAGCAGGGTGCCAAGTGATCATTTTGAGGGTGCGCTTGAGGGCAACCAAGCATACTATTCCCTGGATCCACCTTCCCTGTTTTTTCCAACCACCTTTCCTTTTTCCTCCCTGCCTGGACCTCTATAACCTCTGACTACTGGTCCTGAACATGGTGGCTCAGGGCTATAGCCTCCAGTTTCTTTCTAGCCCCCCAACTCCTTCTCCGTCTCTCTTCAGGGACACTTCTCACCAGGCTCTCCTCGCACAGGAGGTTCAAGTATTACTACAGCTGGGTGCGGTGGAGGAAGTTCCTCTCGAGTACAGGAACAAGGGGTTTTATTCCCTACACTTTTTAATCCCAAAGGCCAAGGGCACTCTATGCCCATTCTGGACCTGTGAGACCTCAACAAGTACCTAAGGAAGCTGAGGTTCTGTATGGTCCCCCTGGCCTCTATCATCCCCTCCCTGGATCGAGGAGACTGGTACACTACCCTCGACGTGGCATGTGTTTACCAAGTGCATGTCTGTGGTGGCTGCTTACCTCAGGCGTTGGGGTATCCATATCTACCCTACCTTGACAACTGGCTGGTCAAAGGCAGCTCCAGGTCTCAGGTCCAAGAGGACGTTGTGATGCTTCAAGCCAGGTGCCGCTTTCTGGGCCTAGTAGTGAACGACAAAAGGTCTATGTTAGTTCTGGTAGAGAGGACAGAGTTCACCAGAGTGGTGCTCAACTTGACCTGCCCCAGAGCATTCCTGTTGCTAGAAAGGTTCTAGACATTGGTGGACCTCATCATGGAAGTCTCCGCATTCTCCCGACTATGACCAGGGTTTGCCTGCATCTGCTGGGCCGCATGGCAGCGTGCACATAGGTTGTCCACCATGCCAGGCTCCAGATGCGGCCCCTGCAGCAATGGCTGTTGATGGGTTATTCCCAGTCCAGGGATCATCTGGAAAAGACGGTTACCATCCCCTGTCGATACTTACCTCGCTGTGATAGTGGACCGATCGCAGGACAGTCCTAGAGGGGGTTCCATTTGACCCCCACCCCCACTCCTCACTCCATTGAGTTGGTATTGGATGCCTTGGACCTCGGACAGGGCACACACCTTGGCAAACTTCAGACCCAGGGTGTGTGGCCCCAGAGAAGATGATGTTACACATAAAAGTCAAAGAACTCAGGGTGGTCTGCTTGGCATGTGGAGTCCTCCTACCTCACCTGTCGGGCAAGGTGGTGAGAGTCCTGAGGGACAACACAGCCTCAAGGTTCTACATCAACAGGCAAGGGGGACCACACTCGTCGACTCTCTGCCAAGAGGCACTCCGTCTCTGGGACGTCTGCATTGGCCATGAAATCCACCTGGAAGCTTGTCACCTCCCTGGTGTCAGGAACATGCTAGTGGATCACCTCAGCAGGAGGGACTTCTCCTCTCACCATGAGTGGTCACTCCACAGGGAGGTAGCCTGCATAATCTTCCAAAGGTGGGGAACTCCCCAAGTGGACCTGTTCGCCACCAGGCAAAACAGGAAATGCCACCAGTTTTGTTCTCTGCAAGGTCTGGGCAAGGACACCCTCTACGATGCCTTCCTCCTGTCATGGTCAGGGAGCCTGATGTACGCATTCCCTCTGATTCCGCTGAACAGCAGGGTCCTGGCAAAGATCAAGAGAGACACAATGCAGGTTGTCATGATAGCCCCAGCATGGCCTCGCCAGCATCGGTTTGGAACGCTCATGAACCTGTCAGTGGTCCTTCCCTGACCCCTGCCCAACCGACCGGACCTGCTGCCACAGGACCACTGTCATAAGAACATAAGAATGGCCACACTGGATCAGACCAAAGGTCCAGCCAGCCCAGTGTCCTATCTACCAACAGTGGCCAATGCCAGGTGCCCCAGAGGGAGTGAACCTAACAGGTAATGATCGAGTGATCTCTCTCCTGCTATCCATCTCCACCCTCTGACAAACAGAGGCTAGGGACACCATTCCTTACCCATCCTGGCGAATAGCCATTAATGGACTTAACCTCCAGGAATTTATCCAGTTCTCTTTTAAACCCTGTTATACTCCTAGCCTTCACAACCTCCTCAGGCAAGGAGTTCCACAGGTCGACTGTGCGCTGCGTGAAGAAGAACTTCCTTTTATTTGTTTTAAACCTGCTACCCATTAATTTCATTGGTTGGCCCCTAGTTCTTATATTATGGGAACAAGTAAATAACTTTTCCTTATTCACTTTCTCCCCACCACTCATGATTTTATATACCTCTATCATATCCCCCCTTAGTCTCTTCTTTTCCAAGATGAAAAGTCCTAGCCTCTTTAATCTCTCCTCAAATGAGACCTGTTCCAAACCCCCAGTCATTTTAGTTGCCCTTTTCTGAACCTTTTCTAATGCCAGTCTATCTTTTTTGAGATGAGGGGACCACATCTGTACGCAGTATTCAAGATGTGGGCGTACCATGGATTTATATAAGGGCAATAAGATAGTTTCCATCTTATTTTCTATCCCTTTTTTAATGATTCCTAACATCCCGTTTGCTTTTTTGACTGCCGCTGCACACTGCATGGACGTCTTCAGAGAACTATCCACGATGACTTCAAAATCTTTCTCCTGATTAGTTGTAGCTAAATTAGCCCCCATCATATTGTGTATATAGTTGGGGTTATTTTTTCCAATGTGCATTACTTTACATTTATCCACATTAAATTTCATTTGCCATTTTGTTGCCCAGATTTACAGATATCTGTTACATGGCATATGTAGCACAGAACATATTCCAGTTATGTCATATATATTCATAAGCATATTTCCATGAAGCCTTACTGGGGGCACCGTCATGCTGCGAGTCCCCAGCCAAGGGGGCAGACCAAGGGGTATGGACAGAGCGACTCTGGGCTCTGGCAATCCCTGGCTAATGAAATGGCCCTTGGGAAATGTTGGCAGCCAGGAGGCTGCTGAAAAGTGCACCCAGTAGTGATGGGACACTTGGTGGTCCCGGGAGCAGTGGGTTGCTGGCTAAACAGGCAAGGTCCCTGGCTCCCAGGGCCACTGAAGGGGTTCATACCGTAATTCCTATTAGCAACTCTGTTCAATGGAAAGAATCAGCCACCTTCAAACCCCTCCACCCTCTGGCATGACACACAGCAGCTTTGTGACTTGAATGTGTCACTCTAAATAGCAGCCGTGCAAATGGAAAATTATCCGCTAACAGAGGTAAAACTGCAATTAGAGCAAGCAGCTGCCTACTCATAAGTAATTTGGGAAAAGCTCCACAGCACTCCAGAAAGCATCCCTGTTAATTACTAAGAGACATAAGGAAAAACCCCAGCCAAATATTGGGAAAAGGCACAGGAAGAATTGAATGTACCATTTTCTACAATCAAAGACTAGCAGGCAAAAGGAAGCTGGAGAGTTTACATGACTTTTCAATGAGTATAAAGTGAAAGAACTTTTTTAATGAGTGTATTTTTTTAATTTCTTCATAAAAATTAAAGTAGTGCACTGTAATAAATCTTTTTAAAACATGATCCCATTATTAGGAATAAAAAGGCTACATTTCTAGTGGCACCTTAGAGACAAACAAATTTATTTGAGCACAAGCTTTCGGGAGCTACAGCTCACTTCATCGGATGCATGCAGTGGAAAATACAGTGGGGAGAATTATATACACAGAGAACATGAATCACTGGGTGTTACCATACACACTGTAAGGAGAGTGATCAGATAAGGTGAGCTATTACCAGCAGGAGAGCGGGAGTGGGGGGGAACCTTTTGTAGTGATAATCAAGGTGGGTCATTTCCAGCAGTTGACAAGAACATGTGAGGAACCAGGATGGGGAAATAGTTTTACTTTGTGTAATGACCCATCCACTCCCAGTCTCTATTCAAGCCTAAGTTAATTGTATCCAGTTTGCAAATTAATTCCAATTCAGCAGTCTCTCTTTGGAGTCTGTTTTTGAAGTTTTTTTGTTGAAGAATTGCCATATTTAGGTCTGTAATCGAGTCCACTGCATGCATCCGATGAAGTGAGCTGCAGCTCATGAAAGCTTATGCTCAAATAAATTGGTTGGTCTCTAAGGTGCCACAAGTCCTCCTTTTCTTTTTGCAGATACAGACTAACACAGCTGCTACTCTGATACATTTCTAATGTAATTACTGCCGAGGAAAAGCCCCTGAACATGTCCAGGACATGAAAAATTCAACTGAAACCAAGAGAAAAAGCAAGAGCTAATTTTAAATTGAAACTCCAAACACCTCATCAGCACTTTTATCATCAAGATGTAGTGGCTGTTTGGCTCTGTTTTATGTCTAGACAACATATTCTTAATGGATTCTGGAATCATTGTAAAGTCACTATGGAACACAGGTGAGTCAAATACTGCAGTCCATCAGTCAGGAAACTTGATCTCATTGTTCTGGAGGATATCACTCATCATTCCACTTTAAAAGAAAAGGAGGACTTGTGGCACCTTAGAGACTAACCAGTTTATTTGAGCATAAGCTTTCGTGAGCTACAGCCCACTTCATCGGATGCATACTGCATTCCACGTTAGTGTGAGCCAAAGTCAGCTTTGGCTGGAACTCTGAGATGGCAACCAAGCTTGGACTCAGAATAGTGGCTGTGAAACTGTTTTGAACCTTGATATATTTAGATGTATCAGCAAGAACATTACTGAGAGCAAAGCTCACCTAGCGAGAGTAAGTGAAGCCTATGCTGTGCCCAGCGTGTTTGGGTCAGATTCAGGGAGCTCTGCTGAGCCTCACAAGTGCTGGGGCTCTGTGCATGGCAGACAAATGGCTGGTTTTGTTTATCAGCCAGCTGTCTGGTTTTGTGCTGATGCCATTGCTCAGAACAAGGCTGCAGTGACAGCTCATTCGAGGGTTTTCCCAGGGCTCCGTGACTCCCATTAGCCCTGCCTATTGCAGGGGCAGTGCCAGGCTGCCTTGCCCCAGGGCAGCACCAGATCCTGGCCTGCAGAGAGAGATCCATGGGCTGTGCAGTGTGCGGCCCCTCCCTGACAGGCCAGCGCCAGCAGGTAAAATGGAAGGGACACCGCCTGCCTCCTCTCCACCCCTTCCTTAGTTTCCACTTGGAGGACAGCAGGGACTCACACTACACCAGACAGACATTGCCAGGGGGGAACACGTGGAGGGTGGATTGTGCCAGGGCCTTGCATGAGTTCAGGGCAATGACCTTGCCCGTCCCCCCCATGCTGGCTGCTCTGGGAGCAGAGCATCCCATTGGGGTGACATTCACCCTCCTCTTCTCACCCCTCAGTGCAATGGGATCCCTGAGAGCAAAGGGTGTCCCCGTATAGGAGGGGTGTCTCTGAGACGTAGCACCTCCGTGCTCTTCTTGGGGCAGTGCAGAGCCCTTGCTCTGGGCTGTGCTTTGTTTGTGTGGTTTAACCCTTATCTCGTGTAAGCCAATCCGGCTCTGTGGGAGAGCACACAACTGCAGCTGTGGCCAGCACAGGCTGGGTTTATTTCCCCCTCCACAGCCCCTGCCCAGGGGCAGACCACATCCTGTCCTGTGCCAGGCAGCACAGACTCCCTGAGCCACTAATGGGCATACGTCTCGGTCGAGAGCTCCCAGGGCTCTGCCTGGGAAAAGGCCACTTTGAAAATTCAGACAAACATCCCCTAATGTCCGAGTCAAAGCCCCTTGGTTACACAGTCTGCGACCGGGTCTGAGACTGGTTCTGGGACCGGTTCTAACTGGGAATTACTCACAGCTTCTGGGCTCTGCTCCTCTGGCTGTAACTGGCAGCACTTGGGCCCCAATCCTCCACTCTGTCCCACCGCAGGCTCCCTGGAAAGGGAGGGAGTTGTGCCCCATAGCTCTCCAGAAGATCAGCTTCAAGCATGTGAAAGGAGGAGGAGCAGAAAGGGATGGGCTGGGGAGTCCAACCGTTTTGGCCAGGGGAAATGTTGCCAGTCGTGAGACCCTGGCTGGGACTTGGGGATTTCCATTTCTTCCTCCTGAAGAAAGAAGGAACAAGGAGGTTTTCTTTGTTTAATCCTGGAACAAGGGAGTTTGGGGATATTTGTTTCAGCTCCTGCAGACATGCAGCTCTGGGGTCAGGGTGGACCCTGATGAGAACTGCTATTCTCCTTGGTTCACCTGCGTTCTCTTCGGCTGCATGAGCACTTGTCCTAAGGCCTCTGAGTGACCAGTCACGTGGGCATATGCAAATGCCGGTGGCTCAGGAAAGTCTGGGTGGTGTTAGAATCATAGAATCATAGAATATCAGGGTTGGAAGGGACCTCAGGAGGTCATCTAGTCCAACCCCCTGCTCAAAGCAGGACCAATCCCCAATTAAATCATCCCAGCCAGGGCTTTGTCAAGCCTGACCTTAAAAACTTCTAAGGAAGGAGATTCCACCATCTCCCTAGGTAACGCATTCCAGTGTTTCACCACCCTCTGAGTGAAAAAGTTTTTCCTAATATCCAACCTAAACCTCCCCCACTGCAACTTGAGACCATTACTCCTTGTCTTGTCATCCACTACCACTGAGAACAGTCTAGATTCATCCTCTTTGGAACCACCTTTCAGGTAGTTGAAAGCAGCTATCAATTCCCCCCTCATTCTTCTCTTCTGTAGACTAAACAATCCCAGTTCCCTCAGCCTCTCCTCTTAAGTCATGTGTTCCAGACCCCTAATCATTTTTGTTGCCCTTCGCTGGACTCTCTCCAATTTATCCACATCCTTCTTGAAGTGTGGGGCCCAAAACTGGACACAGTACTCCAGATGAGGCCTCACCAGTGTTGAATAGAGGGGAACAATCACGTCCCTCAACCTGCTGGCAATGTCCCTACTTATACATCCCAAAATGCCATTAGCCTTCTTGGCATCAAGGGCACACTGTTGACTCATATCCAGCTTCTCGTCCACTGTAACCCCTAGGTCCTTTTCTGCAGAACTGCTGCCGAGCCATTCGGTCTCTAGTCTGTAGCGGTGCTTGGGATTCTTCCTTCCTAAGTGCAGGACCCTGCACTTGTCCTTACTGAACCTCATCAGCCCAATCCTCCAATTTGTCTAGGTCCTTCTGTATCCTATCCCTACCCTCCAGCGTATCTACCTCTCCTCCCAGTTTAGTGTCGTCTGCAAACTTGCTGAGGGTGCAATCCACACCATCCTCCAGATCATTTATTTATGACCGGCCCCAGGACCGACCCTTGAGGCACTCCGCTTGATACCGGCTGCCAACTAGACATGGAGCCATTGATCACTACCCGTTGAGCCCGACAATCTAGCCAACTTTCTATCCACCTTATAGTCCATTCATCCAGCCCATACTTCTTTAACTTGCTGACACGAATACTGTGGGAGACAGTGTCAAAAGTTTTGCTAAAGTCAAGGAACGCCACATCCACTGCTTTCCCTTCATCCACAGAACCAGTTATCTCGTCATAGAAGGCAAGTAGATTAGTCGGGCAATTAAATTAGTTAGTGTTGTGGAAACCAGTCTGCTGTTCTGATATCCTGGTAGGTTCTAACAAGATGCCTTGGCAGAATGGAGTCAGGATTCGTTACTGGTCTTGCGGAGAAGTGAAATACAGAAATATGGGAAGAGACTTTCTGAGCACCCAGGTCCCCGCTGCACTGTCGTCTGTGTGTATGGCTCAATGTGTGAATGAAGGTAGATGGAGTGTCCCTGCTCCCGTGGTGGGCTGGAAACGAGCAAGGCGAAAGTATGATACACGTGGACTTTCTGACAGGTGTCCAAGAGCACAGGCAGTCAGGTGCAGGGGGGCTCTCTTTGTGCCACACAGGATGGTTGCAAAACGTTGAGGTGTCTTGTCTGGCTGAGCCAGACTGTTATTAGACAGAGGCAAAATGAGAGAGAGAAGATGGGGAAGGAAAATGACACTAGAGAGAGGAGGTGAAAGCAGGAACCCAACTCTCACACACAAGGTGCTGTTCTGGCTTTAACTGAATCTGGTGGAGGTGGTGGTGTCCTTTACTTCATCTCTGGGTCAGCACCTCTTTCGGGATCAGGTGGATAAAAGTTCTGTATTTAGCAAGAGCCTGGCTGGCCCCTTAGCACAACTCTTTTGACACTAACGATCCTGTTTGTACCAGCCTGTTTGTCTCCAAATTTTGTTGCTTTTATTAACCATTTACTACAATGTCCTGAGTTAGGCTGGTGTTGCTTTGGGCACCTGACAGTGCAGGCCCCTGTTCGGTACTAGGTTTGGGGCTGTCAAGGTTCCTCCCCCACTCTGAACTCTAGGGTACAGATGTGGGGACCTGCATGAAAAACCTCCTAAGCTTATCTTTACCAGCTTAGGTCAAAACTTCCCCAAGGTACAAAATATTCCACCCGTTGTCCTTGGACTGGCCGCTACCACCACCAAACTAATACTGGTTACTGGGGAAGAGCTGTTTGGACACGTCCTTCCCCCAAAATACTTCCCAAAACCTTGCACCCCACTTCCTGGACAAGGGTTGGTAAAAAGCCTCACCAATTTGCCTAGGTGACTACAGACCCAGACCCTTGGATCTTAAGAACAATGAACAATCCTCCCAACACTTGCACCCCTCCTTTCCTGGGAAATGTTGGATAAAAAGCCTCACCAATTTGCATAGCTGACCACAGACCCAAACCCTTGGATCTGAGAACAATGAAAAAGCATTCAGTGTTTTACAAGAAGACTTTTAATAAAAATAGAAGTAAATAGAAATGAAGAAATCCCCCCTGTAAAATCAGGATGGTAGATATCTTACAGGGTAATTAGATTCAAAAACATAGAGAACCCCTCTAGGCAAAACCTTAAGTTACAAAAAAGATACACAGACAGAAATAGTTATTCTATTCAGCACAATTCTTTTCTCAGCCATTTAAAGAAATCATAATCTAACACATACCTAGCTAGATTACTTACTAAAAGTTCTAAGACTCCATTCCTGGTCTACCCCGACAAAGACAGACACCCAGACCCTTTGTTTCTCTCCCTCCTCCCAGCTTTTGAAAGTATCTTGTCTCCTCATTGGTCATTTTGGTCAGGTGCCAGCGAGGTTACCTTTAGCTTCTTAACCCTTTACAGGTGAGAGGAGCTTTCCCCTGGCCAGGAGGGATTTAAAAGGGGTTTACCCTTCCCTTTATATTTATGACAGGGGCCACCACTTGCTGGTGGAGTGATGCAGGCAGTGTCTCTAGCTAAACGATCTGCTCCCAGGGGGGACAGGTCTCTGGCCTGTGTCGTGCTGGAGGTCAGACTGGAAGATCACAACAGTCCCTTCTGGTGTTGAAAACTAGGAATCGATGATGCTCGCTGCTGGGCCAAGCAATGTATTTCCTTAGCTGAGATCACAACAACATGGTGCTGTCCAAGGAGAGAAAATCCAAACCCAGTAATGGCTATTCATCCCATCAAAACAGAGCCACTGGTTATCCAGGAAATAGGGAAGGAATTCTGACATGTGTATTTTCACTTGGGCATTGTTGACATGTAGCAGATTAATACATTTTTAAACCGAAAACAATAGCAACATGAAGCCATTCTGCCAGGTTCCTGGTCATTCCAACCATATTTTCAATTATCTCTTAATATTTCCAAGTTTCTGGATGTTGAGTTTCCAACTCAAGTAGCTCTTGCATAAATGAGAGCAGACCACAGTCAGGACAGACATAAATTCCCTTCGTTGTTCTGTTTGACTCTCTTAGCTTTGCACCCATAAAGAATGGCTCTGCTTCTTGGTGACAAAACTTGACTTCCTAAGTAAACATGTAAACAGGTAAGAGTGCTTTATATTGTGAAGTCTTATGACTGATAGAAACAGCTGTCATATGTGGGGTAATTTTAAAAAATGGCTTGCCTGGAGTATTAATTAGCAGACAAATAAGCAGTCCCATACTGAGCACCTGAGCTCTTTAATTGTGCTTCACATATGCCAGCTCTGGCCATTTTGCTAGGAATCCAGCACTGACTAAATGTGCAGATCGGTGCATTAAAATGCTCCCTTGCTTACAACATTTTAATTAAAGGAAGGTTGAGTGAAGAAATCTCATTTTCACAGGTGTCAGTCATCTATGAAATCTCCAGCTTGTGCTCAGTGCAAATTCATTAAACACATCTATACAGGGGAAAGGTTCAGGAAAATAAGAGGAGTTCTCTGGTGGTTTGAGGAAAATAAGTTTTAGTTCTTCCCCCCCACACACTTTTCTTTGTGCCCTTTGCTTTCCACACTCTGTATTAAGAGGAGAATAGGCTGCAGTTTCATGCAAAATGCAACAGGTGCAAGCAGCTCTCTAGCCTAGCAGACAAAGGTATAATAAGATTCAGTGGTGGAAGTTCAAACCAGGAAAACTGGAAATGAGAAACTAATTGTTAACAACAAGGGTAATTAACCATTGGAACAATTTACCAAGGGTTGTGGTAGATTCTCCATCACCGGAATGCTTTTAAATCAAGACTGGATGTTTTTCTAAAAGCCTTGCTGCCCTTCAGACAGGAATTAATTCAGGGAAGTTCTCTGGCCTGTGTTGTACACGGGGTCAGCCTAGATGATCACAGTAGTCCCTTCTGGCCTTGGAATCGATGAATCTGTGCTAGCGGTGAGATTTCATTCCCCCTATTGTGTAGTATGATGCTCCAGCAAGGGTACAGCCTCGCGCAGTCAGCGAGATCGGGGTTATAAGTCAGACGGGGAACCGTGAACAAACACACAGTCCATTTCAAAAGCAGCTCAGGAGTCATTCATTACCCTTTGGTCGGCTGACACGCTATCCAGTGGCTGAGGGCTCTAAGTTGCTGCCCTAAGACCTGGCTTTGGCTCTAACTAGCTGCAACCTCTTCTGCCTGCTTGCTTGCTTGGCGGAACCGGAGAGTGCTGAAGAGTGCGTTCGTGCCCCGGCGACGGGGCCTACCTGGAACCCGCCAACAGGTGCGACATCTGGCCAGTTAGGAGACTGCAGAGGGACGGCAGTACAGTCCTGCGCTCAGCCAGAGGATGAGTCTGATGAGGACAATGAGGGGAAAAGACTGTTGGGGAAAGTTGTGTGGACCCTTCCTGGCACTGAGAGGGACGTACAGCCCCCCTTGAAATGCCAAGCAAAAATTGTAGAAAGGCCCTGTGAGATGTAATGGAAATGGCTTTTTGTACTTCCTTCTAGAATTAAGTAGACAATTGCATCTCTGCATAGCGTTCTCCAGGGTGGTTCCAGACTTTATCGCACGATCCTAGTTTTCGATGCAACCCTACAGGTTTTTAGAGTAATTTCTGTAGAATTGTATTGTACGACTGTTGGACCTTATTGGTTTCAACTCTGTGAAATTCTCTAGGCCGTTCTATGGGGGAGAAGAGGTGACTTTCACGTGGTTCTCATAAGCCCCAAAAGGTGATGTGAGGAATATGCGCTCCTAAGGGCCTACTTGTAATGGGCCAAAGCAGCCTGGCGCCAGCTGGGTTGTGCAGAGGTTGTGAAGCCAGAAGCCTGTGGAGAGAGTCTCTGTTTGCTGCAGGTTTCATCACCAAGGTCACAAATCTTCTTTTGGCTCCTCCACCTCGTCGTCAGTCCTGGGAGCACTCCGGGCAGGGCATGCCTCCAGCGACGCGGTCACAGCTGAGCGCCAAAGCAGGGACTTCTGTACCGGAGGGAGGGGGTAAAATGGGGACCATCCAGGGCCACCCCTCCCCTCCAAGCCCCTCCAGCACCCACCAAACTCTGAACCGCTCAGGGGAGTCCGGGAATCAGGTGCTGCCTCCCCACCTGCTATATGACCTTGGGGAGAACTGCAGAGAGGAGTTGGCGGGATGCTCCAACTGTCAGGTCACAAGCAGCCGAATAGGGGCCCTCTGGCCCCTCAGAGAATGGTCTGCAGGTTTGACTGGGCTTTCCCTGTCCTGTGCTGATGGGCTGTTTGCTCCAACCCTCCTCCTCGCCCAGTCACGGACTCGTTACCTCAGCTTCCCTCTACACCTGCCCCGCTGGATCCTCTCCTCTCCTCTCCTCTCCTCCCCTGCCCTGCCCCCTCCTTCCCTTCAGTGTCTCTGGTCCCTGCCCCTTTCTTTCAACTTGTCTGATCCCTTCCTCCCAGCTGCCCCCTCCCCCCCAAATCCTGGCACTAACGTGATGTTTGCTGCCACCCCCTTTTTCACTCTGCTGGTGGGTTCTGCCCCTGCCCCCACCCCGGGTGTCTGGTTGACAGCGTGTAAGATCTCTGGGGCAGGGACTGTCTGCTACTCTGTGCAGCACCTAGCGCAACGGCTGGTGCGTAGGCACCACAGTCACAAACACAGCTAATAATAAATCACTCTCACGCGGGGCTGGAGTGGGATGATCCCCCTCGCGTGGTGGCTGGATGGGACAGGCAGTGTCCAGTGGCGTGTCTGGGAGGCAGGTGTGGGGATGGAACAAGCCACCTATTTGTTGCTCCAGTCTTTGGGCTAAGGCAGGGCACCCCCTATGGTCTGGCACCAGGGAGAGCGAGGGCCCGGATTCTGCATCGAAGTGCCAGGAATCACAACTCTGCTTCTGTCTGGAAGTGTATTGTGTGGGAATTGTCATGGTTAGCAGCCAGGGGCCTTTGACGCTCCCGTACAGCGCCCAGTGATGGGGCAGCTTGAATGCTGTTAGTTAGTTGGATTCGTTTTATGCATCCCGAAATGTTGCGGGTGCCGCTCAGAAATATATAGAAATATGTCTCTCTGCCCCTCGGGGCTCACAGTCTGAGTCCCAGGTGGGACCCAGCCAGTGGAGAAAGTGGTCAGTGGTAGGAAGCTCTATTACTCAGCTGATGGTGCCACTATTACTCATTTGTAATGTGTCCCACTTCCCTCTGCCTGATCCAAAGCCTGTTGCAGCCAGTGGGGAGCTGCCATGGCCCCTGTGGAGGCGTCTCAGCAGAAATGAGCTTTTGGGAGGGTTCTCATAGAATCATAGAAGATGAGGGTTAGAAGAGACCTCAGGAGGTCATCTACTCCAACCCCCTGCTCAAAGTAGGACCAACACCAACTAAATCATCCCAGATGGGGCTTTGTCAAGCCGGCCTTAAAAACCTCCAAGGAAGGAGATTCCACCATCTCCCTAGGTAACGCATTCCAGTGCTTCACCACCCTCCTAGTGAAATAGTGTTTCCTAATATCCAACCTAAACCTCCCCCACTTTAACTTGAGACCATTACTCCCTATTCTGTCATCTGCCACCACGGAGAACAGCCAAGCTCCATCCTCTGTGGAACCCCCCTTCAGGGAGTTGAAGGCAGCTATCAAATCCCCCCTCATTCTTCTCTTCCGCAGACTGAATAAGCCCAGTTCCCTCAGCCTCTCCTCGTACGTCATGTGCCCCGGTCCCCTGATGATTTCCGTTGCCCTCCGCTGGACTCTCTCCAATTTGTCCACATCCTTTCTGTAGTTGGGGGACTGTAGCGGGGTGGTTACCCACTCCGGCCCTGACAGGGCTGAGGCCAGCCCAGGGAGAGGGCTGGGGCTGTGGGGAAAAGCCCAGACAGATTAAAGGAGAGGCCGCGGCTGTAGCCAGCTCAATCAGGACCAGCTGGCCAGAAGCCCAGTCAGTCTCCCTCTGCCTGTAGAGGGAGAAGGGCCCGGCTGCAAGGTGCCGAGCAGGACACCTAGACTGGAGCAGGGCTGGGGAAGGGCCAGAGGAGCTGGGAGCTCTGGCCTGAAAAGCCTCAGGCTCCTGGCCTGACTACAGGCTGAATAGGTGCAGGGCTGCAGAGGGGCAGCCTACGGGTAGGCAGAGGCAGCAGGTCCACCCCCTTGCCTGTGATGAGTGGCATATACACTGCAGTCTGCCCCAGAGAGTGGGGCTAGATGGGGACTGGCAGTAGCCCAGACTGAGGCGAGGTGGGGTTAGAGTGTGGGGGGGTCCCCTGGGTGGGGAGACCCAGAACCCAAAGGTGTGGGGGTACTGCCAGGGGGCAGCACCCCAGAGAAAGGGGCACCAGGTCCTGGGAGGGACTCGGGGACCGGCGGTAAGGTGGATCACGTGCCTGAAGAGGGCGCTCCGGGGCTGGACAAGCTAATTCCCAATGACTAGCAGCAGGAGGCGCCGCAGGGGTGAGTCTGAACCTTTACAGGGACCAAAACTGGACACAATACTCCAGGTGTGGCCTCATCAGTGCCAAATAGAGAGGAATAATCACTTCCCTCGTGCTCCTACTAATGCAGCCCAATATGCCGTTAGCCTTCTTGGCAATGAGGGCACACCGTTGACTCACATCCAGCTCCTCATCCACTGTCACCCCTGGGTCCTTTGCTGCCGAGCCATTCGGTCCCTAGCCTGTAGCGGTGCATGGGATTCTTCCATCCTAAGTGCAGGACTCTGCACCTGTCCTTGTTGAACCTCATCAGATTTCTTTTGGCCCAAGCCTCTCATTTGTCTAGGACCCTCTGGACCTTATCCCTACCCTCCAGCGTATCTACTTCTCCTCCCAGTTTAGTGTCATCTGCAAACTTGCTGAGGGTGCAATCCATCCCATCATCCAAATCATTAATTAAGATTTTGAACAAAACTGGCTTCAGGACCAGCCCCCCGGGGCATTCTGCTTGATACTGGCTGCTAACTAGACATTGAGCTGTTGATCACTACCTATTGAGCCCAACGATCTAGCCAGCTTTCTATCCACCTTATAGTCCATTCATCCAGCCCAGACTTCTTTAACTTGCTGGCAAGAATACTGTGGGAGACGATAACAAAAACTTTGCTAAAGTCAAGGTATATGACGTCCATCACTTTCCCCATATCCACAGAGCCAGTTATCTCATCATAGGCGGCAATCCGGTTGGTCAGGCACAAGTTGCCCTTGGTAAATCCATGTTGACTGTTTCTGATCACCTTCCTCTCCTCCAAGTGCTTCGCAATGGTTTCCTTGAGGACCTGCTCCATGACTTTTCATAGGGATTGAGGCTAACCAGTCTGTAGTTGAGGTGAGGCTAACCAGTCTGTAGTTCCCCGGATTCTCCTTCTTCCCTTTTTTAAATATGGGCACTACATTAGCTTTTTTCCAGTTGTCCGGGAACTCCCGTCATTGGCACAAGTTTGCAAAGATAATGGCCCATGGCGCTTGTCAAGGTTCCTTCCCCACTCTGAACTCTAGGGTACAGATGTGGGAACCTGCATGAAAACCTCCTAAGCTTATTTTAACAGCTTAGGTTAAAACTTCCCCAAGGTACAAATTAATTTTATCCTTTGCCCCTGGATCCACTGCCACCACCAAACTTTAACTGGGTTTATTGGGAAACGTAGTTTGGACACGTCTTTCCCCCCAAAATCCTCCCAATCCTTGCACCCCACTTCCTGGGGAAGGTTTGGTAAAAATCCTCACCAATTTGCACAGATGACCACAGACCCAAACCCTTGGATCTTAGAACAATGAAAAATCATTCAGTTTTCTTACAAGAAGACTTTTAATAGAAGTAAAGGAATCACCTCTGTAAAATCAGGATGGTAGATACCTTACAGGGCAATTAGATTCAAAACATAAAGACTCCCTCTAGGCAAAACCTTAAGTTACAAAAAAGACACACAGACAGGAATAGTCATTCTATTCAGCACAGTTCTTTTCTCAGCCATTTAAAGAGATCATAATCTAACACATACCTAGCTAGATTACTTACTAAAAGTTCTAAGACTCCATTCCTGTTCTGTCCCCGTCAAAAGCAGCATACAGACAGACACAGACCCTTTGTCTTTCTCCCTCCTCCCAGCTTTTGAAAGTATCTTGTCTCCTCATTGGTCATTTTGGTCAGGTGTCAGCGAGGTTACCTTTAGCTTCTTAACCCTTTACAGGTGAGAGGATTTTTCCTCTGGCCAGGAGGGATTTCAAAGGGGTTTACCCTTCCCTTTATATTTATGACAGTGCTGCAATCACATCTGCCAGCTCCTTCAACACCGTCAGATGCATTAGATCTGGACCCATGAACTTGTGCATATCCAGTTTTTCTAAATAGTCCTTAACTTGTTCTTTCACCACTGAGGGCTCCTCACCTCCTCCCCATACTGTGCTGCCCAGTGCAGCAGTCTAGGAGCTGATCTTGTCTGTGAAGACAGAGGCAAAACAAGCATTGAGTACTTCAGCTTTTTCCACATCATCTGTCACTATGTTACCTCCCCCATTCATCAAAGGTTCCACAGTTTCCCTGACCACCTTCTTGGTGCTAACATAACTGTAGAAACCCTTCTTCTTACCCTTCCCATCGCTTGCTAGCTGCAACTCCAATTGTGGTTTGGCCTTCCTGATTACACCCCTGCATTCTCAAGCAATGTTTTTATACTCCTCCCTGGTCATCTGTCCAAGTTTACACTTCTTGTAAGCTTCTGTTTGCATAAGGGGATGGAAGATTTTCAGATTAAATTAAAAGGACCTGCCCTGAAGGAATCCTCCCAACACTAGTGTGTGTAACATCAGCTGGGCGCAGGCCATGATGCAAATCCCCACGGCACCCCAAGAGCAGTCACAGCTTGGAGACAGGGATTGGTTTCTCTTCTTTTTCCCCTATGCCTGGTTTGGGGGGCTTTGTATGAAATGTAACAGAAAATATTAATAAAGGCTTAATATCCCAAGCCCTGTGGTGCTGACTCTCTACAGAGAGCAGACTGGGGGCTGTCATGCAGCTCCGGGGACTAAGAGAGCAGTAAGGAAACACTCCAAGCAGGGAGCAACAACGGGAGTGAGCGCAAGATTGTTGAAGTAATTGGAGAATGCTCAGAGGTATCTGAGTCACTTTCCTCATCAGTCGATGGCCGGCTCCACGGGACATGCTGCAGACACATTTCTCTAGTCCTCTGACGGTGCCTGTGTTTTACAAACAGTCAGAACGGTTGTTATAAATGGGCAAACCCCAGGAACCTTCCTTCTCCTGGGGCCTGAAGCAGAGTTGAGCAAGGGGGCAGAATTTTGTGTGTGTCCATTTCTCTTGCAGGGGAGTTCCAGTAGGTCCGTTATGGACACCCTGGTGGGAGCAATTTGCTTTTTCCCCAGACTGATGTGTCTTTATGCAAATCCAAATTTCTTCAAACCCAAATTTGTTGTTCTGCTCACTCCACACACACTGATCCCGGATGGGGGTCATCCTAGCTGACCCCTGGAGCTCTGCACATGGCCTGGATCCAAAATCTAGTAGCCCTAGTGCAGGGGATCTTACTTCCCTGTGCAGCTACATTGGGGTGAGTCCGAATCTGCCCCCTGAAATTAAAGATTAAATTAAATGAAATTAAAGTGATTAAACTCTTACTGCCTCTGGACATGCAGGAGTGACTTCCACACAGTAATCCCAGGCCAGATTTTGGCCTCAAGACTCGTTCTTTCTATTTCTCTCCTTCCTCATTTTTACACATCCTTCGGTTCCTCAGCCTGTCTCCCTTGCATGATTTTCTCTCTAGAGGAGGACTGGCAAGCTGCAAATGTTGTGTCAGTCAGTGCTTCCTGCAACAGCTGTTCCAATGCACCTGGTCTATGGTCTGCAACAGCTGCTAGCCCCATCCTGGGCTATTCAGGAGTGTTGAGTTCCATGCCAGCCAAACAGATGCCCCTCTCTTGGCACACGACTTCCACTGAACTCACTGGAGCTGATCAGATCACCCCATTTGATTAAAAAGCAAAACGTTTGCATTTTTTCACCCTGTTTGTATTGTGTGGAAGGAAGAGTGTGTGCGGCAAGGAATTAACAATTCCAATTAAATGAAATAATAAGAGTAGGTGCAATATTGATTTCCATGAAACCTTTTCATTGACTCACAGCGCTAGGCTTATTGATCTTATATTTTTCTCAGTGTTGAAGCTTGGCAGTAGAGCACTTCTCTCTCTCTTACACCCAGAGAGTTCTATTTAAAGTGGATTCCAAAGTTCTGTATTGTGAAATTGCTCTATTAAGAAACCCTTTTGTTATTGCTTTAAGGCAGGTTTTGTGGTTTGGTAGCTAGGGATGGGGAGATATTGTGGAGTTGTGGTATCGTACTGTGGTTGCTCCAGGTGTGTGCTGACCTTTGATGGTAACCAGAGAAGCACTCTCTAGTGCTAGAAATCATAGAATCATAGAATCATAGAATATCAGGGTTGGAAGGGACCCCTAAAGGTCATCTAGTCCAACCCCCTGCTCGAAGCAGGACCAATTCCCAGTTAAATCATCCCAGCCAGGGCTTTGTCAAGCCTGACCTTAAAAACCTCTAAGGAAGGAGATTCTACCACCTCCCTAGGTAACGCATTCCAGTGTTTCACCACCCTCTTAGTGAAAAAGTTTTTCCTAATATCCAATCTAAACCTCCCCCACTGCAACTTGAGACCATTACTCCTCGTTCTGTCATCTGCTACCATTGAGAACAGTCTAGAGCCATCCTCTTTGGAACCCCCTTTCAGGTAGTTGAAAGCAGCTATCAAATCCCCCCTCATTCTTCTCTTCTGCAGGCTAAACAATCCCAGCTCCCTCAGCCTCTCCTCATAACTCATGTGTTCCAGTCCCCTCATCATTTTTGTTGCCCTTCGCTGGACTCTCTCCAATTTATCCACATACTTCCTGAAGTGTGGGGCCCAAAACTGGACACAGTACTCCAGATGAGGCCTCACCAATGTCGAATAGAGGGGAACGATCACGTCCCTCGATCTGCTCGCTATGCCCCTACTTACACATCCCAAAAGGCAATTGGCCTTCTTGGCAACAAGGGCACACTGCTGACTCATATTCAGCTTCTCGTCCACTGTCACCCCTCAGTCCTTTTCCGCAGAACTGCTGCCTAGCCATTCGGTCCCTAGTCTGTAGCTGTGCATTGGGTTCTTCCGTCCTAAGTGCAGGACCCTGCACTTATCCTTATTGAACCTCATCAGATTTCTTTTGGCCCAGTCCTCCAATTTGTCTATTTGTCCTCCAATTTGTCCTCCAAATAGTCAGTCAAACAACCAGTACCTAGAACTATGAAGCTTGGGGAGACAGCTTCATTTTGTCAGTATTTTTCTGAGCTGGCTGATTTTTGTTTTCAAAATTTTCCATGAAGTTTTTAATCATTTTGTGTTTTTAATAATCACTGTTCATACTTTCTTGATTTTGAAAAATCCCCCAAACCAACTGTAATTTGCAAAGAGTGAACATTCCCAGAAGGGTGAATGGAAACAAAAACCAATAAACAAATTCAAAACGAGAAATGAAAGGTGAAAAGACATTTTGGGAAAATACAGGAAATTTCATAAATCAATGAAAATTGGGGGGAAATTTGCCTTTTTTGAAAAAGGGCATTTCACCCATTTTTTTGAATGAAGCATTTGGCTAGCTGCCAAGCCCTTCGCTCTGGGTGTCTCCGAGTGTCTCGTTCTGGGATTATGACAATGCCTAGGGCTTGCAGTTCTGGGGTGGATCATAAACGTGATGCCATGACTCAAATTAAAGGCTCTTCAGGACTACAAGTACCTTACAGTTTTCCTGCTGGGGACATCGCCCTGTTGCTATGTGGGTTTGAGTTCTTTGCCCCTGGGATAGCCAGACCCTGACGCTCAGAGCCCCTGAGAGCTATCTACATGGACAGGGTATATGGCCCAGGTATGGGCAGACGGGCACATATAGGGTGACCATACTTCCCATTTTGGCTGAGACAGTCCCTTTTTTAAGCCCTGTCCCAGCCGTCCTGACGTTTTTGGCAAGACTGGGCCTTTGTCCCGATTGCTCTTGCCAGCTGATCATCAGAGCAAATAGCAAGAGCAAATGAGACAAATGCCCAGTTTTGCCAAAAAAGAGGGGCACGACCCCTAGCAGGGCACGAAGGAAGGTGCGGGTGGAGGTGGGAGAGCGGCAACACCAGCCCTGAGCGGAAGGGAGGAAGGGCTCGGGGCAGCAGGTTGGGCTGGGCCAGCCCCACACCGGTGGGCAGCAGGGGGCTTCAGGCTGGCCCTGTGCAGGGGGCCTTGGGCCAGCCCTGCACAGTGTCCCATTTTCCTTTGGGAAAATATGATCTCCCTCGGCATATACCATATGAAATGTAGCTCTGGAGCGGGGGGCTGCTCTCACCAGCCAGGGGCCAGCCCACTGAGGAAAAGACGAGGCCATTTACTGCAGGCAGGGCTGCTATCATTGCACATTATTAAGGTTGCCTAACCTTCCCACTACAAGAGCCTGTTTTCAGATGATTATACCTTTGCCAGATGGCTGAAATGTTGCCTGGCCGGTGTCTGCCTCAGGCTGAAAGTTCTTCATTTTCAATGTTTTTTTAACATCAGCCCAAATGGTTCAGCCATTTCTGAGCTCAAGGCGGGGCAGGAAATGCCCCTGTTTTGCCCATGTTAAAAAATTCTGGCAACCTTTTCTTGGTGCGATCTAGCACCCCCATGCTTTGGAGCAGGGACTAGCTATTTAGCAGGGGGAGTGTCTTGTGCCAGGCCTGGGCCTTTTGTCACCCTCGTGGACATATGCCCAGCTGAGGTTGAGTTGCAAGCCTCCAGAACAACACAGTTCACACATGGTCAGTGGAAACTTTTGTGATTTTTAGCAGCTAAATTCCCCACAGATTCCAGCTGTATGGGGCACATTCCAGCCTGGGGCTCAGCAGAATTTTCCTTGGCAACGCAGCCTGGTGTGCTCACGGCTGGGCCAGGGCCGGCACTGGAAGGGAGAGCAGAGAGCCTCGCCTTGCTCTCAGTGCCTCCCTGCGGGGCCCAGGCAGCCTGCAGGAGGGAGCTGCCTAAGTCTAGGACAGAGGAGAGGAGAGCCAGGCCTGCGGGGTGGGGCGGGGCGGGGCGCACAGTGGGAGCCAGGGAGGTGGCAGGGGGGAGCAGAAACTCAGACTGGGGGCTGGCAGGAGGACAAGGGCAGAGGGAAGCGAGGAGTTGGGGGAGGGAGAGAGAGTGACTGGCTGGGCAAGGAGCTGGTGAAGAGTGGGAATGGAAGCTGGGGAAGGAGGATGGGCCTGAGAGCCGGGCGGCCTGGGAACCAGTTGATGGGAAGTGTCGCGAGGTGGCTGCCAGCTGCGCATGCTCCCTTGTCGCCTGGCACGGAGCTGTCCTCAGCCCGCACGGGCTCCTCCAGTCGATGGCTTCAGACAGAATCCCCCTTGGCAGAACCCGGTTCATTCACTCTCTTTGCAGAGCATGACCCCCTTCTTTGGGCTCTCGCGTTCACACCCATCTCACTCCTGGTCGACTTCCTTCGCCCCCACCCGCCACCCAGAGCTGGGCTGTCCTGCAGCTCGTCCCTGTCTCTCCATACACCGGGAGCCCACCGCTCCTCCTGGAGCTGGGCGATCGGGCAGTTCGTAACGCGCTCCCTAAGCCAGGAGGTCTCCTCCTGGGCGCTGGGTTGCACGTTAGGCCGGCTGCAGGGGCCAGCTCCTCCCCCTCGCCCTTCTCCCACCCAGGTCAGGAGGACCCTGCAGACAAACCCTCCTCTGCTGCTATGAGGTAGAAGGCAGCATATACCCTGGTCCCCTTCCCAAAGCTCATCCCAGTTGGCTGGGAGAGGGGAGCCTTGTCCCGCCCTCTCTGCAAGGGTCCGGGACCCTTAAAGAAATAGTAACCAGTTTCCTCCCAAACACCACTTCTTTCTGTGGCCGCTTCTTCTCCAATGTTTTGTAGGTCCTTGCACAGAATCCTAGAATATCAGGGTTGAAAGGGACCTCAGGAGGTCATCTAGTCCAACCCCCTGCTCAAAGCAGGACCAATCCCCAACTAAATCATCCCATAAGACCTCATGAAAACTTAAAAGCCATGCCATGGGATGGGTTGGGCTGACCCTTAGGCCCCACTACCCTTAAAGGGAGAGACTATCCTTGTCACACAGGGATTGATTGAGACTGGGACTGGCAGGGCAAGGAGACAGAGACTGATAACCTAAGGGGCAGGGGAAAAGGAATACAGACCTGATGGGCCAGAGCGCTAGAGGAGAAGTGGGTCTGGCTGGGACAAGGAGCTGGGTTGGGGACACTACGACTTGATGAGGAGTAGGGGCGGGGATGTTGGGACTGGGAGGCTGGGGGGTGCGGGGACTGGCAAGCAGGGGGAGAGACACAGAGCAGAAGCGGGAGGGGACTGGGACTGGCTGGGCCAGGGGAAGATGGGCTAGGAATTCTGTGGGGCACATGTACATGGTCTGGTTCAACACTGACACCTGAGACTGTTCCTGCTGGTTCTGCTTTTAGAGGTGCAATATCACCAAATTGTCTGTCAGCTTCTTCCACCTGCCTCACATTACCCATCGCGGCCCCCACGCTGCGACTGTCAGCCTCCGATCCTCGAAGCACACGCACATTGAGATGAATGCTTTTGTCTTTGCGTGTTCCGGGGGAAAATGGCCCGTGCCGCTCAGATGGCTCCAGGGCTATTCAGGGCTCTCTGCGGATTTCGGCCCCGGGAGGGGCTGAAGCTGAGACCATAAGTCCCTCCTGGTAGGACTGTCACATCTGCACCCAAGTCCATTTTAAAATGAACAGTCTTTCCACATGTATTCAGTGGCACCCTCCAGGCTGGCTGGGTGCCACTACCTACCACTGATCCCCCAAACCATGGCTCTGGCCTCTCAGGGGTCACGTCCCACACGGCCTCCAACTTGTCTGCATTTACGGCACTGCCCAGCGAAAGGAGAAGAATTGCCTCAGGACTCTTGCCTTTGCCACATATTGTGCCTCGAGGCTGAAAAGTGTTAGATTTACCTGGGGCTTGCCCCACATTGACTTTCGGCTTTATTACAACTGCTGTTGGCAGCTGTGCTGTATCTTCTATCACATTGGTCCCCAAACTGTTACCTCCCCCCATCAAGCCAGGGCCGGGAGCAGAGCCCTGGGTGCGGGGCTGGCAGACGGGGCCAGCAGTCAGGGCTGGAGCCAGGAATGGAGCTGAGTGGCATTTCTCCCCACCCCCCCATGGGGGCTGGCCCAGGTTCAAGCTGTGCACCCCCAAAATGTGCCTCTGTGCCCCCCTTGGGGGGGGCACCCCACAGTTTGGGGACCTCTTGTCTACTGTGACTCTGTAAATCACTTCTAGCTTCCTGTCTGGTGGCCACTGCTTCTATTTTAATTTTTAGTCATCTCCAATTGTCTTGCCCTTTTTATTTCTGTGTGAAGGGTTCAAACCCTCTTCATCTGCAGTTTCTCTGACAGTCCTTTGTCTCCACACCACTCCCTGCTCTGCCTCTGATGTGCTCTTCCTTTTTGTCTTCCAAACCACAGCTTTCTTCCAGGCCATACAAGGCTCTTATAAAAGATCCCATGGGCCCCGCAGGAGTTTGGACCCTCTGGGGGAAACACGTTCGCTCAGACCCCCATTACACGTAGGTATAAAATGCTCCTCGCATGCAGCCAGCACTACAGTGTAACTGTTCTCCTGGCTCTCCTCTCCAAGGGCAGAGATTTGAAAGACGTGTTCAGCTTCCCTGCCCATGGCACAGGCGAGGGAGATACCCGGCACCCCCCCCACTTCCCTCGGGGGGTTAGCCGCAATGTGAAAATGTGCAAACGGCTCCATGCAGTCAGGCTGGCCGGATGGTCAGGCGAAGCTGCAGCTTTCTGGTGCGTGGAACTGGCATTTGGACGAAATACTGCAGTTTCTGTAGTTCTTCTGACACCGTGTTGGGCCAGTGACACAGAGGTACAATGGACACTAGCTTGACGAGCGATACTGTAAAACGAACGCAGACTGTCTCCTGACCCGGCAAAGATGTGCTGCAGTATTCTGCACCCAGCGCTACCGAATGGCTCAATATTATTATGCAGTTGCCATGGGATGTATTTCCCCACTGGCCCTGTAAGAGCTGAACTGGGCCAAGTGGGCCCAATCAGCCAATTAGGCTGCAATCAGGGAGAATTAAGCCTGGAAGGAAAGCCCTGCTCAGGGGAAGCTCATCTGTGTGGGGACAGGCGGGGTTTATATTAAGACAGGAGACTGGCACAGAGGAGGTAGTGGGGAGGTATCTGCAGTCGCTCCCTGAGAGGAGGGAGGTGTGTTAGAGACAAGGAGCCCATGGTTACTCCCTGGGAGGAGGGACTTGAGAGGGTGGCAAACCCAGAGGCGTGGGGAGGGCCAGAAGGTGAGGAAGAGGCTCAGGGAAAGGCACCAAAGTGCAGGAGGGACCCACACCTGGCGGCTGTTTAGAGGGCCCCTGAGCTGGAACCCGGTGTAAAGGGCAGTCCTGGGTTCTCCTACCAGCCAGCGAGGGAGCGGCTCCTGGGGCAGTGAATAAGGGGACTATCTGAAACTGCTGAGGAGCAAGGACTTTGATACCCATCCCTGGAAGGGGAACCACACTGAGCTGGCTGGAGGGCTGAGTCATGCAGAGCACGCTGTGGTTCCTGGAGCAAGGGACAGTTGCAGGCTAAGAGCGGTGGAGTGTAACTGCTGGAAGAGGTGTTGGCCTGGCGGAGCTAATCCCCAGAATGGCCAGGAGGAGATGCCACCTGCGGTGAGTTCAGTGCCCTGTAACTGCAGTTTGCGTTTTCTGACACAGTTCGGGGGAAGGCTGCTCATAGAATGACTTTAACAGCACTGGCCGGACAATGTGCTGGTCAATGCAATTAACTGTGTGTTGGAGACACTGGGGCATGGCCACTAGGTAACTTGAGGGGATGGAAGACCACGAGTGGCGATGAAGCCCCCTCGCACTAGGCCCAAGTGTCCTTGGCCCCCCCGCCTGGAGGCACACACAGCAGTTATGCTGAGGATCTGCAACAATATGTTGCAGAGTCAGACTGCCTGAAACTAAGCAAGGCCACACAGGGCAGATATGGAAGAACAATGCTGAATAAAGCTGCTTTATGTATAGTTTAACAGATGATACAGAGAACCAGGGAACTAGCTGAGAACTGGATTGGCTGGCTAGATGGGTACTTAGGGCAGCTTGCTATTGGATAAGTATGCTGGGAAAAAGGATGTATAAAAGCCTGTGTAACTGCCTGCTCTGTGTACAGGATTTGAGATTCAAATTTCCCTGTACCTTTTTGAAGCTTCAAATAAACTTTTCTGCTTCTCCACGCCGTTGTGATTCTTGGGTGTAGCACACCGGGTAACGAACCAACTCAAGCTGTTGTTCAACCTCTCGGCACCGGGTGCCGGCAACATGTGGAATGCTACTGCACGTATATGCCCTGGCTCAAATTAATAGTGCAGTATGAGAGCCAGGACATACTCTAGAGACGTTTCTCTACCATCTTTATGCAGCATGCGGTGTACAAAGGGCCCCTTTCTCAGAGCGCTGTGAAAATGTGCTCTCAATGCAAAGTGAAGGATTCATGTACTGGGGCCACGTAACCGTTCACCTCTTAACTTGTGTCGCTCAGTCAGAGCGACGACGGGCACCATGATGTAATGGATGGACAACAGGGAACTTCTGAGGCCTGTCTCCTCAAAGGTGCTTCGGCTTGGCTCTGTGCAGCCCTGCACTGCCTCACCCCAGGCAGCCTCGCGCAACACGCAGCCCGAGCGAGGCCCTGGGCTCCCCAGGCAATGTCTGAGCGGAGTTGGGCTCCTCAAAAGCCTGCAAGGTGAGCGGGGAGCTGCCAGAGATAGCACCAACACCCCGCGCCTCAGCCTCGAATTTCTAGCTACGTGGCTACTGGAGACAGGCCCCTCCCTTGGCTTGGTTTCCTGAGGCGTCAACCCTCTGCTGGAGTCGGGCACCTTAGGTAGCCCCTGCCCTAGCAGTTGAAACCGTCCGTCTCTTCTACTCATGCCTGATGCCTCTTGCGTTCACCTTGTGCCCCGAGACGGCTCTTGTGCGGGTTCGGTGCCGTCTTCCCGCACACCAACACCCATTGGCAGCCTGCCTCTGGCCCTCCTGCTGCAGGCACTGATTGGTATCAGGGCGAGGTGAGCCCAGAGCTTGCCTACAGCCTCCAGGCCTGCTGGTGAGATAGGCAATAGCTTGTGCCTCTTGCTTCAGGGCCTCTGGGGCTTTGATGTGTCCTAGGGAGCAGAGTGCTCTTCGGCTCTGGTGGTGTCAGGGCCTGGGCGTGTACATTGGGGGTGCTGAGAGGTATTCAACCAAACTGTCAACCCTGCATCTGATGGAATCCACTTCAAGCTGGGAGGGGGCGTGGAGCCCCCCCGGGACCACCAGTGCCAGCAGCTGTGACCAGCAGGAACATAGGCACCATGGAGGTGGGCAGCAGCTTTGAAAATACCAATTGTGCCTAAATGGTACCTAAATACCTTTGTGGGACTGGACCCCAGGGCTTGTCCACTGTGCTGTTCCCTTGTGCCATAGCCACAGGTCTGCTTGGCAAGCGTTCAAGCTGGTCTTTACTATTCGTAAACAAAGAGTTAGGCAAAATTGGAGTGGGGGGTGGGGAATTGTGTATACCCACAAAGCTCCTTCCAGCTGAAAGGCCAACCTGCACTTTGACTCGCCCAGGCAAACCGTGGAGTCCCGCTGAGCGTTTCAGTGGAGCTCTGCAGAGGCAAGATCTGCCCACATGCATCGCGTTGCCGGACTTGGGCCTCTGTTCCTAATGCATTTAAAATGGTTGGGGGATGTTTACGAAAGTAATAACAATAATAATGGAATGGGCTGTTCATTAAACAAATTCTGCACGTGCTGTGAACTGAGAGGTGGCAGTTTGTCTTTACCAGCTGGCTCATGAATTCTGGACTTGGAGAGAAAACAAACAATGTCTATATTCTGTGAATGTAAGGCAATCACAATCTGCATGCATTTGGCAAGAAAACAGGCCGTTCACCCCAGGGGATAACTCTTTTGATGTCCCTTTTAACATCTGGTTTAAAGGTAACTAATTCTGCAGTGGATGTTCTTGCACAAAAATCCTCTAGATTTGTCTGTTCCTCGCTGTAGGATTCACAGTCTGGGATTTCAGCAGCGCTCATGTCTTGCTGGATGGCTCTCAGCCAGGCTGGTTAATCATTTCCTTTAACTTAATTTGAGTTTGAGCAATTTGAAGCTCCCTTGAATTCATTGGAGCTTCCTGTTAAGACACCAGCTACTATTGGTGAGAGATGACTGGTTACAGTAGCTGGAGGCGAACCTCATGCTGATTCACAAGCCACTTGAAAATAATATGCTCTTTAGCCATTAGAATTATTAACACAGGCTTTGCTTTCCTACCTTGGGGCATTTAACACACTAGGATTTGAAAATTTAGCCAATCAAGAGAATAAAGCTCTTAGCTTATTGAAGCCTACAAACCCAAATCTGGCTTCTCGGTAGCTGAAGTGATGTGCATTTTTCACTCAGGACCGCAGGCTGTTTGGTATTTTAGCATAAACTTTACTGTTATGTTGCAATTTCTCCTGTCCCTCTTCACTAAGACTAAACTGCAAGGGAAGAAAGCTGTGTGGGCGATAACCAGCCAGCTGGGCCACATTCAGACCACTGAACTGAACGACTTTATATCGTGTTACCAGACATCACAACCCTCCACTTTTGAATGCTTACAATTGAAGTGTGGCCTCTTCTTTGCCATTGCTCTTCCCCAGGCTTATGTGTTTCCATCCCTGTGTTTGAATTTGCAAGTATCCACTTTGAATATTCATGCATGATTTCTAAGGGCATTATGGATTTTACTGGGTACACACACACTTTTCTATGTGCATTAATTGTCTTTCTGTAAAACATGGCCTGTAGTATATTGTCTTACAGCTGATCTACAGTGGAAGCTCTCAGACATTGTGCTCAAGTGATTCTGCAGCTAATTCATAGTGATTTGAAACATGTGAAATGAAGCCATAATTATGCTGCCTCCCAGGTCTGCAGCAGTGTTATCGGAGCGTGAATTTGGTGGATGTTAGGCATTACTAATTCACACTTCTTAGTGTGCCTTTTTTTGATGTGCACTTTGCCTAGTAAGAATGTGGACTATTCATATTTCTACTTCGCTTGTTCCTTAATGAGCATGTGGGATGGGGTGGGGGAGCTTTCAGAGGTGTTGCCAGTGTGGGGAAACTATCCGTGATCTAATGCTTTAGAAACAGGACGGGCAGAGTCAGCCCCGTAGGTGCTGTGCCAGTGTGTGATCTGGAGGAAGCATGTTGGTGAAACTCTAGGGAGACTTGTCTAGAACCGGCATTGGAGGGAGTGTTGTGGGGCACACCATGTGGTCAGATTTAGAACTGGGGCAGTGAGGGGCCCCCCGATCATTCTCAGATAAGTCCTTTCAAGCCTTGATTGCAATACAGGGCCCAATACTGGAGGGTGCTGAGTGAAGTTGCAGCTAGCAAGAGATGTTAAGAGTAACAAGAAGGGTTTCTTCAGGTATGTTAGCAAAAAGGAAAGCCAAGGAAAGTGTGGGCCCCTTACTGAATGAGGGAGGCAACCTAGTGACAGAGGATGTGGAAAAAGCTAATGTACTCAATGCTTTTTTTGCCTCTGTCTTCACGAACAAGGTCAGCTCCCAGACTGCTGCACTGGCAGCACAGCGTGGGGAGGAGGTGACCAGCCCTCTGTGGAGATAGAGGTGGTTAGGGACTATTTAGAAAAGCTGGACGAGCACAAGTCCATGGGGCCGGATGCGCTGCATCCCAGAGTGCTAAAGGAGTTGGCGGATGTGATTGCAGAGCCATTGGCCATTATCTTTGAAAACTTATGGCAATCCGGGGAAGTCCCGGATCACTGGAAATAGGCTAATGTAGTGCCCATCTTTTTTTAAAAAAAAAGGGAAGAAGGAGGATCCTGGGAACAACAGGCCAGTCAGCCTCACCTCAGTGACTGGAAAAATCATGGAGCAGGTCCTCAAGGAATCAATTCTGAAGCACTTAGAGAAGAAAGGGATCAGGAACAGTCAGCATGGATTCACCAAGGGCAAGTCATGCCTGACTAATGTAATTGCCATCTATGACGAGATAACTGGCTCTGGATGAGGGGAAAGCAGTGGACGTGTTGTTCCTTGACTTTAGCAAAGCTTTGACATTGTCTCCCACAGTATTCTTGTCAGCAAGTTAAAGAAGTATGGGCTGGATGAATGGACTATAAGGTGGATAGAAAGCTGGCTAGATTGTCGGGCTCAACAGGTAGTGATCAAGGGCTCCATGTCTAGTTGGAAGCCGGTATCAAGTGGAGTGCCCCATGGTCAGTCCTGGGGACGGTTTTATTCAATATCTTCATTAATGATCTGGAGGATGGTGTGGATTGCACCCTCAGCAAGTTTGAAGATGACACTAAACTGGGAGGAGAGGTCGATACGCTGGAGGGGAGGGATAGGATACAGAGGGCCCTAGACAAATGAGAGGATTGGGCCAAAAGAAATCTGATGAGGTTCAACAAGGACAAGTGGAGCCCTGCACTTAGAATGAAAGAATCCCATGCAGCGCTACAGACTAGGGACCGAATGGCTCGGCAGCAGTTGTGCAGAAAAGGACCTAGGGGTTACAGTGGACGAGAAGCTGGATATGAGTCAACAGTGTGCCCTTGTTGCCAAGAAGGCCAATGCATTTTGGGCTGTATACGTAGGGGCATTGCCAGCAGATCGAGGGACGTGATCGTTCCCCTCTATTTGACATTGGTGAGGCCTCATCTGGAGTACTGTGTCCAGTTTTGGGCCCCACACTAGAAGAAGGATGCGAAAAAATTGGAAAGAGTCCAGCGGGGCAACAAAAATGATGAGGGGACTGGAACACATGACTTATGAGGTGAGGCTGAGGGAACTGGGATTGTTTAGTCTGCGGAAAAGAAGAATGAGGTGGGATTTGATAGCTGCTTTCAACTACCTGAAAGGGGGTTCCAAAGAGGATGGCTCTAGACTGTTCTCAGTGGTAGCTGATGACAGAACAAGGAGTAATGGTCTCCAGTTGCAGTGGGGGAGGTTTAGGTTGGATATTAGGAAAAACGTTTTCACTCAGAGGGTGGTGAAACACTGGAATGTGTTACCTAGGGAGGTGGTGGAATCTCCTTCCTTAGATATTTTTAAGGCCCAGCTTGACAAAGCCCTGGCTGGGATGATTTAGTTGGGGATTGGTGCTGCTTTGAGTAGGGGGTTGGCATAGATGACCTCCTGACGTCCCTTCCAACCCTGGTATTCTATGATGGATACCAATGGAATGTGTTCGGCAGGAGAGACACAGAGGGCCCACATCAGAAGAGCCAGTGGCTAGGGTTCTGGCCTAAGAGAGAGCAGAGCCCTAGACAAATCCCTTCACTACATCAGGCATGGCGGGGAACAGAAATGGACCCTGGGTCTCCAGCCCTCACAACCTGGACCAACACGTCTCAGGGAGGCTGCCTTCTCCCACCCATTGTGGAGAGAGTCAGGCATGCTCTGACCACACCAGACCAGGCAACATAGGCATCGCCCTGCTGATCACACCAGGCATCCCTGGGAGACAGGCATCCACGCAGTGGGGCTTATCCCCAGAGACCGAAGCCTAGGTACTCAGGGAACTTTTACAGTGAAAATTCAGGCACTGAGTAAGTTTGGGCACCAGAAACGTTAGGCCTAGATGTGCCCTTTAGCCACCTAAGTCCCTTTGTGGATCTGGACTCAATCCACTGGAATGGATCAAAGACTCAAAGGTTTGAGCCATGTGGTCCTCAGAGACATAGAATCATAGAATCATAGAATATCAGGGTTGGAAGGGACCCCAGAAGGTCATCTAGTCCAACCCCTTGCTCAAAGCAGGACCAATTCCCAGTTAAATCATCAACATGAGCAGATGTCTCTCCCCAGGCCTGTTCAGGGGCCCAACCCAGCCACATGGCCCAGCTGGAGACAGACTGTTCCTTGGTCTCCAAGCACAGGACCCAGAGCTTTGCCCTCCAGATCTCTCCTGCTTGCTGCTCCTATTCCACTTACAGAGGGAGGCTTGTTGAGAAAATGGTTGTTTATGGGATTTTGGGGGGCAGGGGGGAGGAGAAGTGTGTGTTGGGGGAGGAGGGCAAGGATTGCTTTTATTTTATTTACTCTTAACATCTCTTGCTAGCTGCAACTCCAGGTGTGATTTGGCCTTCCTGATTTCACTCCTGAATCCCTGAGCAATACTTTTATACTCTTCCCTGGTCATTTGTCCAATCTTCCACTTCTTGTACGCTTCTTTTTTTGTGTTCAAGATCAGCAAGGATTTCACTGTTAAGCCAAGCTGGTCGCCTGCCATATTTACTATTCTTTCTACACATCGGGATGGTTTGTCCCTGTAACCTCAATAAAGATTCTTTAAAACACATCATTAAATGTGCATTAGGCTAGAGAATGACTACCATGTTGGGGTTCAGTGAGAGACCACCGGTCAACGCCCTGTTCACCAGGCAGAGAGTGAACTTGACCTGGGGCATGCCCTATCCCAGGTGAGGTCCCTTCTCATTGGACTGAACATTAGTCGGGGGGCAGGGGGCATACCCTCCTCCTTGACCTGTCTGAGTGGCGTTAAATGCATTGCTGCTGTCCTTGCAAGTTACATCTTAGGGGCCTGACTCCAGGAGACTGATCCTGGCTGTGGATCCCAAACAGAGACAGGTGCTGTAAGGATAAGGCTTTTCTCTGCAGCCAGATTAGGACAACCGCCGTGAGCTAAGAAACAATGTCACATCCTTGCATTCCATCTAACTTGCATTACAACAATGAAATATCCAGCTGTTAAGAAAGAGACTGTCCTAATAGCATACATCATCATCAGATAAGATCTGTTTCTCTAAGATGGTTAAGGAACATTTTGTTCGATGGCACCTGTCTAGCAAGGAATCACTTAACAGTTGCGGTTGTGAAATCCCTACTTTGTTTTGTCTTTATTGGTCTCCACTTCTCTATTGTTCATCTGTATGGTCTCTGTCTGGTTCTTTGTCTGCTACATAACTAATTTTGCTAGGTGTAAATCAACTATGGTGGTGGGTATGGTTGGTTAAAGAATCTGTTTTACAGTACATTAGGATTGCTTAGAAAATTGTTTAGTAATATTTTAGTACAATGACTGGTTAAGGTACAGCTAAGCAGGACTCAAGTTTCACTGTATAAACTGGGGTCCAAAAGGAAGTTCTGTGGAACCAACTCCAGGACACAGCCCCAAGATCAGAGATGCCAGACCTCAACACCCTGCCATTGACACTGTGCAGAAGCTGGAGTCCCCCAGATGACCTGATTCTGACTGGCCAGTGTTATTGGGAGTGGTGAGCATTGTATGCGTAGCCTGTGCATTCTGTTTTGGTGATTGTTAATAAATAGCTGTTAAGATCTATACTGGGCCAATATTCTCATATATACTATTTCTCACGCATTCTCCCACCCTGACCTTTGGAGTGAGGTTTTCTACCAGAACTCCTTACACTACAGGTTTCAGAGTAACAGCCTTGTTAGTCTGTATTCGCAAAAAGAAAAGGAGGACTTGTGGCACCTTAGAGACTAACCAATTTATTTGAGCATGAGCTTTCGTGAGCTACAGTATGCATTTCCACGGTATGCATCCGATGAAGTGAGCTGTAGCTCACGAAAGCACATGCTCAAATAAATTGGTTAGTCTCTAAGGTGCCACAAGTACTCTTTTTCTTCTTACACTACAGGGGGTAAGTTAAATCAAATTAACTTTTCAAGGTTAGCTGTCATTTCTTGTACAGCTAACAAAACAAAGACAACTTTCAGTTTTCCAAAATTCAGATTATCACACAATTAGTCTGTTACTCTTTAACCAATAACTTCACCTATAATTTCATTTTCATTGGTAACAACATATTCAAAGATCACAAATTCTTGTCCGATATGTTTTCTTTTAATCCCCATTGCCAACAATTAAACCTTGGCTCAAGTTGTGGTTTGTCCCAATGTAGCTCCCAATCACTTCTGCGAGTTCATATATCTCAGGATCTTTTGCCATGTGTGTTGGTGGAAGGGGTCTCCTGTGTGGCAATGTTTGCATCATGAGAAAAAAATACCTCTCTTTTCCTACTTTTTAATCTTTTGAAGTAGAGGAGAAATGATGTAAATGCATAAAACACAAAAGAAAACTGTCTGGTCTACACTAACGAAATGTATTGGTATAACTATGTTGCTCAGGGGTGTGAAAAATCCCCACCCCTGGGCAATATCATTGACAGAACAAGGAGTAATGGTCTCAAGTTGCAGTGGGGGAGGTTTAGGTTGGATATTAGGAAAACTAGGAGGGTGGTGAAGCACTGGAATGTGTAACCTAGGGAGGTGGTGAAATCTCCTTTCTTAGAGGTTTTTTCAGGTCAGGCTTAAAAAAGCCCTGGATGGGATGATTTAGTTGGGGATTGGTCCTGCTTGAGCAGGGGGTTGGACTAGATGACCTCCTGAGGTCCCTTCCAACCCTGATATTCTATGATTCTAAGTAGGATATTACTGTGTAAGGCTCTTTCACTGGTAAAAGCTCCCACACACCTGCAGAGTGTAAGGTTATGCACTGAGCCCTAGAGAATGGAGTAAGGGTGGGTGCCCCTAGAGTGTACGAATAACAGAATTTTGTGCAGGTGTCCTCTGAAGGCTCCTAACTGAGAGGGGATGGGCATAGCCCACACACCTCTTGTGGGTATCTGCTATTGGCTAGCATAGGCATCACCCATGCAGAGTGTTGGCTTGCATTCTCCGACACCTGTCTTCCTCCGCATATTGGACAGGGAGCCTTGGTGACTAGCCCAGGGCTTGTGGATTCCACTCTTTGGCTAGGCAGCTGTAAGTTATGTTTAAGTCCCTGAAGTGATTAACTGCACACTGTGAGTGGATGTGTGGAGCTAAGCAGCAAGACCTAGTCTATAAGTCCATTCCCAACTGAACTCTCCCCTTAAACAGGGGCAGCAAAGAGGAATTCTGGAGGGATGTTAGAGTGTAAATGCAGTACAAATGCAAAGTGAGCATGTCAAACACACTGAACTGGGTAGCAAGCAAAAGGAATGCTCAATGAGGCAAAATTTGATTTAAGTGGCATTAGAGAAACTTGGTGGAATGATTTGCATGACTGGACTGTTAAAATCACTGACTACAACCTGTTTGGAATGGACACAGTGGGTAAAAGGGAGAGAGAGACACTATTAAACACCATTTTCTGTTTCTCAGTTGTTAACTCTGAACCACAGGATCATAAATGTATATAGATCAATGAGCTAGCTAACGAAGCCGAGGTACTGGTGAGAGTCTATTAAGACCACTGAATCATAGTTGAGAACAGAATGAGTTATTGTAATATTCAGGAAAAAAATTGTATTCTTATGGAGGGCTTCAATTTGGGAGAGACATGCTGGAGGTCTCATGCAGCCAGTAGTAACAATTAGTTATAGATATCCTAACACAGGTATTTCACCCAAAATGAGGCAACTCTAGTTCATCTTTAGCTGCCATAATGTCCAAAATAATCCCTGGATTGGAAAATTGGTGGTTGCTGAAGGACCAGTGGTCATGACCTGATTTTATTTCATATGTGCAAGCAGAGGACAGTCCCAAACAATAGTCTGTACATTTGGTGCATCGAAGGGGCTAATTTCCCAAAGATGAAGAAAATAATCTAAATTAAGAGTAATTTTTTTTGACAAATGACTGAAAATTGGGGAGTCTTTAAGAATGTATTAGATGACCAAAAAGCATCAATTCCACAATTAAGAGAGAGGATAACTTAGGTTAAAAGCCCATATTAGTTCAATGGTGAAGTGAAGGTAGCAATTTGAAATAAAGTAGTTCTAGAGATAAGAAATGGGGGTGGGGGAAGAATGGGTTGCTATTACCCTTATCAATTAGATGTTTACGAAGAGTAGAGAGTTGATAAGGGTAGCTAAAGACATCAAGGAAAAAAATCCATTTCTGGAGAGCTAAGGACAATAAGAAGTTCCAGTAGAACAAAAGAAATTTTAGCAATTCTCTATGCCCATTTACTAGATGGAGATGGTGAAATGTTTAATGATGCAGGAATACATATTCCTAATCTGTCTTTGGAAAGAAACAGGAAGATGAGCTTGTATCACATGAGGATGATGAAGTATTTTCTGGTCCATTAGTAACCAAAGAGGAGGTTAAACAACATCTATTTAAATCCGCAAATCCTGGATAATTTCTGGCTTGATCAGATTTAACAAATCTTGGAAAACTGGGGAAATTCCAAACGAGTGAAAGTACTAGTGTGCCAATATTCAAAAAGGGCAAGTGAGATGTTAACCACCCTACAGTACTAGACATCAGTCCCAGGCACAATGACGAAAAGCTGATGCAGCATTCAGCTGATAAAGAATTAAAGGATAGGAATATAATTAGTGCTATGGTTTTATGGAATATAGCTCTTGTCAAACAAACCGGATTTCATTCTTTGAGGAGATTACAAGTTTGGGAGAAGAAGACATATAGGTGATATATTTAGACTTTTGTAAGTCTTAGAATCATAGGACATTCTGATTACGGAATGAGCCTTATTCAATATCCTAAAGTGCACATTAAATTGATTAAGAACCAGCTAACTCATACATCTTAAACTAGCTGTCAGTGGTAAATCATTGACTGGACGTCCTTCCAGGGGGCTGTGCAGGGATCAGTACTAGGCCCTGTGATACTTTTCCATTAATGATCTGCAAGTAAGTATAAAATCACTGCAGATAAAATTAGTGGATGACCCAAAGATTAGTAGTGGTAAATGAGGAGGACTGGGCAGCCCTGCAGAGGAAACCAGATTGCTTGGTCAACTGGTCCCATTCAAACCGTGTGTTCTAATCCAGCAAAATGTAAAATTAGAGCTCTAGGAACAGGGAATGTCAGCTATACCTGCAGAATGGGGGACTGTAATGCACTGGACAGCAGCGATTTCTGTGACTCTGAAGTCAGGGGTCATAGTGGAGAAGTAACACAATGAGCTCCTGTGCAATGCTGTGGCAAAGAGTAATGCTGTCTTTCGATGTATTAATAGGGTATTAGTCAGCAGGAGTAGCGAAATGATTTTTGCCTCTGTATATGGCCTTGCTGAGGCAGATCCTGGTATTATTCCGGTGTCAATGTTTTAGAGAGGATGTTGGAAAAAATAGAGCGGGGGCAAAAAGTCACACACAATTTGGGGGCTGGAGAAAATGCCATGCAGTGAGATTGAGAGGTGCCTTGGCAGCAGTATGCTGGAATGTTTGAGGGGAGAAAATACTGAGCACTAAAGAGCTCTAATAATGTAGCAGAGAAAGTCCTAACAAGAACCAGTGGCTGGAAACTGAAGCCAGACAGATCACAAATGGAAGTAAGGCACCCCTTGTTAACAGTAAGGGTGACTTCCCTTGGTGGTTTTCTCTAGTGGTTAGTGATAGTTCTCCTTCTATGTCTTCAGATCAAGTCTAGACACCATTCTGGAAGATGTGCTGTATTCACAAGCAAGTCATTTGGCTTAACACATGGGTAACTGGTTGAAATTCAATGGCCTGTGTGATATGATCTAATTGTCCCTTCTGGCCTTATGTGATTTCATAGATTGTAATGGTGAACAAAGCTCCCTTGAGTATACAGGATTTCTATGGGCACATACATGTTCAAACAGCCAAGAGTTAATGTTTGACGTTTATTTGCCGTTAATTAGGGAAAAAACCCTGAGTACAGCTTGACTAGTGAGAAATCTTCTGTAATCAAGTAAAAAGTCACCAGACGTCATGCTCTTCTTTCCATTTTGTTTGTTTGATAATATTCATAGTCTAAATCTTAACCTAATCTACGTCTACACTATCACTTTTGTCGGTAAGACGCTTGTTGGGCAAGGGTGTGGAAAAGCACCTCTCTGACCGGCATACGTCTCCCCAGCAAAAGTGACAGTGAGGACAATGCCATGTGTCTGCTGCACCTTTACGACTTTGAAGTTGGGCTCTGGGTTTAGTGGCTAATGTAGGGGTAAAGAGTCTTCAGTCTGTAATTTAACAATCACAGGTACAAATATAATTGCATTTTTAGAAAAGAGAGCTGCACATTCCACTTATTTAAAAAAAAAACAAAACAGCTCTTCCCTCCAGGGTTTCACTTAAGAAGCAAACAGCAGAGACGTTCCCATTAAGCAGCGTTTGAAACCAGAGATGAGGGTCCATTAAGGGTGGATTCAGCTACGCAGAGAACTGTTCTTGAGATTCCAGTTTGCAATACACCACAAATGGCGCGTGTCCCCTTTCTGGTCTAGTTCCCGCCTTCCGACAGTGGCCCTAGACAGCTAGTGAGAAGGACCTTTCTGTGTATTGACTGAAAACACCACAACACTGCACTCTCCTCTGTAATGGATAGATGGCAGCTTTCTGAGACTGGGAGGGCACTTCTCCCCATTTGAAGGTGCGGAACACGCAACCATTCATAACGTATACCAGCCACCTCCACTGCTGTTCTGACATGGACCACAAACTGCCCCTTGTCGCAGGAAGCAAACCTGAGACATAGTCCTTGGATTAGAGGCCTGGGATGAGGCAGGCCCTGCTCATTGAAACTGGCAAGAACAGGGCTGATATTGCAGAATTACACATTTCTAAGAAATGCTAAGCACTAAAGAATACTCAGACAAACACATCCCGATATTAAGTGGTACCAGAACATTCCAATATCAAGGATGGTAAAAAAACATTCCCCAAGGATAACAGGAATGCACTGTCCCCTACTACAAGATATGGTCAGAATAACAGTATGTGATAGAAATGTTTTAATCGATCCAACATATACAGGGTGATGGGTGATAGCTAGCCAATTCAGGGGGCAGTAACTAACTATGTCAGAGGCAATATGTAACTTGTTCATATCAGGGTATAAAGATGTATCTCAGAGGAAGTATCTCAGTCCAGCCAAGGCAGAAAATGGAAAGTCCTGCCATTCACTGAGCTGCATCCATTGTCACAGGGGCATACATGTCTTAGCATCCTCGTACAGTCTGCCAGGGGCTATTAACAAGCTTTGTTGACAATGAACCTGGCATAGTGCCTTTGTACCTTAACAAATCTTGTGGTAATTGAGCAGCTCATCTGAGGTCTGTTGTGCCGACTGTCTGCACAGAGCTGGGGCAGCACACAGGGAGAACACACACACGCAGCTGGGTATCTAATCAACCCCTTCCCCCCATTTGTTTGGTTTGTTTTTTTTACTCCAACTCAGCTGAGTAAAGATTGCGGAGCCATGCTAAACTGATGGATTCCAATCTGTCTCTTCCCCCAAAACACGCTGGTAAGCCCATTCTAAAATTCTGTTAATTGATCCTCACTGGTTTTTGTCCCTATTATATTAGATGTTTGGGCACAAATGCTCTGTTATAGGATGACTGATGTGAACAAGAGTCCAAATATTGTGCTGTTGCTTTGTTAAATATGGAACAACTCCTCTAGTCACTGTGAGGAAAATGTAAAGTGACAAAATAGCCACACAACCAAAGGGGAACAACCCTCTAAGGGGCCAGAGTTTTAAACCTGGATATTTACAGTCAAACACTTTTCAAAATGGCTTAAAGAAAATAATGGTGACATTCACCCTCCACAAGGGCATCAGAAAAAGACATTAGTCAAGACTTTCATCAAAAATCACTGGAAGTGACTAACTCTCTGCAGAAAAATCAAAGACCTGCGGAGATTGAGAACTATCCAGAAACTAGTAAAATCAAACTTGTAAAACTAAGACCCTCAAATGGGGCTGTTAAAATGTTCCATTGCTGGCTAACACAGTGAAACAAGTTAATATCACAAACTAAGAAAAGAGAAGCTAGGGATAATCAGCACTATTTCCAGGCTTGGTGTTGCATTCACTAATCCTTCACTTTGCAGTTGAGGGAGAATAATTATATTAGACTTAGTTGGAACATTTTTTTAGATTTTTTTTCACTGCAATAGGCTGTTTCATCAAAGCTGAAACGTTTCATGGATAAGTATACATTCCAATGAATTTCTCAACAATAAAAGGTTTCAGAGTAGCAGCCATGTTAGTCTGTATCTGCAAAAAGAAGGAGGAGGACTTAGTCTCTAAGGTGCCACAAGTCCTCCTTTTCTTTCAACAATAAAAGTTTGAGGTCCAGGCTGGAGTCTCCATCACTTCCAGAGAAAGAGACAAATTGAAAACTTGAGGTTTTCAATCCAAAACAGACATTGCCATCATCATTCCATTTTCTGAAAACATTCAGAAGCTTTTATTTTTGTTCTACATTGGAACAAAACTAAACTTGGAACCTGAAATTGCTGGGAAACAGAACTGCCATCCTCTGGACAGCTGTAGTGTGTATCTTGCTTGATTTTAGCTTAATGTGTTCACTACTTGTGTTGATTCTACACATTTAGCTAGACACCGGTCGTTGTAGGCCAGTTTGGTAGCCCTTCCAGTTGCTAAGGTTATCTGACACTTCCCATTATAAGGCCATGGTTTTAGATGCTCATACTTGCCAAATTTTAACTTTTTTTTTTTCACTGAAATTTTACATGCTAAGTGTCTAATTCAGGCTGGATTTTGTTTGGTGAACTTCAGACAAAAACAGATCAGCTGTTTCAAAGAACGAGGCTAGGAAAACTTCTTTTACCCATGTTAAAATATTTGGGTGACCTTTACTTTGAATGGCTCTGTGGCCCTATGCTTTGGATGAGAGACTGGAAAACTGTCAGGAGAAGTGGCTTTTGTGTCAGGGATGTGCCTTTTGCAACTCCTGTGAAAATCTGCCTGAATTTGGCCAAGTTATAAGCCCCTGAAAAATCAGTTTGCACATGCTCAATAGATACTACTTCCATTATAGCAGCTAAAACTGCTGAATATCCGTCCTCACAGAGCATGCCCCAGCCTCTCTCAGCTCCCAGTGTGGACCAGAGTGCACAGGAACCATCCTGCTGGAGCAACTGAGCACGCTCCAACTCCTCACAACTCTCGAGTGGGACAGGACTGTGTGTGCCAATGCCAAGAGCACCTGAGCCTGTCCAGCCCAGGGCTTGAGAGCCGAAGCCGGAGTTCCCCTGGAAGGGCTGCTTCCAGCTGCTCTGCTCTGCATGGAGGTTGGGTAGGGTACAAGGTCGGAGCAGGGAGCCTGGCCCTCCAGGGCTCTCAATGACCTGCCCACCCTCTGCCCACAGGCAGCGTGAGGGAGGCAGCTGTCTGATCTGAATGCAGAGAGGGCAGTCGTTGGACCAGGGAAGGAAACTGGGATGAGAGGCCTGAGGAGTGGAGATGGGGAAGCTGGGCAATGAGAATGGGCCTGGGCCAAGGAACCAGGGGTCAGAAAGAGCAGACTGGGGCAGAGACAGGGTTAGGGCGATGGAGCAGGAGTCCAGCTTTGGGAGGAATGGGCATAAGAGGCTGCGCCCAATAGAGCACGTCCCTTCCAGAACCTGCGATAGAATGCAAGGTTCGTGCACCTCTCCACGGCTTTGTCTTGTCGTTGCTGGGCAATATGCCTCTTGGTCCCGCTTCCTTGCGGATACAACTGTAACTTACTAAGCTCGCTCCTGTTCCAGGTGAAGTAATAACAAAATGCTAACCCCCTCCATGGGGAATGAACAGGCATTTATCAGGTAGCCACCCTAACTCAAAATAGATATTAGAAAGGCAAAATCCGCAGGCATTCTCTACCACAGAGTTTGCAGCTGGAAAGGGCATAGTTTTCCTAGCTGTACTAAATATATGCAGTGTCATTGTAGCAGAGGGAGACTCACCGGCACGGCGCCTCCTGCTGGCCATCTCAGGAATTAGCTCCTCCAGCTTGGAGCGCCCTCTGCAGGCTGCTGTCTCACCTGCTGCTGGCCCCCATGTCCCTCCTGGACCCCGGTGCCTCTTATCTTGCGGTTCTGCCCTATGCCCCTCCAACAGTCTCTGGGTCTCCCCTCCCCAGGGAACCCCCAACCCTCTATCCCCACCTTGCCTCAGCGGCTACTGCTAATCATCGTCTAGCCCCCTCTCACTGGGGCGGACTGCAGTCTGTAACCAACTCACCACTGGCAAGGGTGGTTTGGACCTGCTGCCTTTCCCTGCAGCCCAATACCTGCTTTGGCCTTTCTATCAGGCCGCAGCCTGGGAGGTCGCCAGGCCTGAGCTCCCCAGCTCAGTCTGTCCCTTCCCTCACATTGCTCCATTCCCTGTACCCTGAGCTCCCGGGCAGCCAGGTCCATCTCCCTCTAAGGCTGGAGAGAGACTATCCTAGCTCCTGCCTAGCAGCCCTTTTATAGAGCCAGCTGTGGCCTGATTGGGGTGTGGCCCCCGCTGGGGCTGCCTTCCCATTCAGCCTATTCTATTGCCTCCCCCCGGGCAGCCCTTTCTCTGGGCCGTTTTAACCCCTTCTGAGCTGGAGCGGGGAGACAGCCCCGCTACAGTAATACAGTAAGGATGAAAGTAATAGGGAGATCTCAGAAAAAGCGCTGTCTAAATATCCTCCATTATTTTCTCCAATTCCCAGATGGCAGGATTTGGAGAGAACAGTTTGCAAAAGGTGTTTTCCAGTCGCGTCTGCAGGGCTTCCCCCACACATATATGCACACTGACACGGGATGAACTCGAACGCCTGCATGCCTATTCCAGTAGCCTCACATTTGTACACAAACTCTAGAAATTATGACCCACAATTGGCAGTTGCAAATTCCAACACCTGCCCATTTATCTGTTCATAGTGCACGTGCAGGCATTACGCTTTCTGAAGGGAGACCTCAACAGGTGTGTCCAGAGATACGCCGCACCTGTCTCTGCTGACAGCTGGGGATCTTGCTGGAGCCCTAGATTGCCAACCTGCATGATAATGGCATAAGAGGGAGAGAGGAAATCATTGCTGTGTCACGTCTTTTGGTCCTTCCACCTTACCTGCATCTCTTCAGTCTTCTCCATATGTGCCCACATGTGGTTGTGCTGGTAGAATTTGGCCATTTTAAAATGTTTGTGCACTAAACCAATACTAAGTAGGCAACTAAAAATCTCTATGAAAATATAATCACTCTGTATTTTCGTTCTTATAGCTCAGTTTTTGGATTTTTAGCCTTTTTACTTAGCCAAAAGCACTGAGCCATCTTATGGACTGATAGTCTTTACCGTTTTATCTTCCAAACAGAGGCTGGTTTTGAATGATGGGACCATAAAATCATGGATCTGAAAACAGGCCAGAGGCGCTCATGATGGAAATACTGACAGTCCCTGAAGTACACAGTGACATGTGGGTGCAGCTATCCTGTTTCTAAAGGAAGTTCTATTTTCAAGGTAGCCCTGTTTGTGCTGCCCAGAACAATAATTCAAGGCTCAGAAGGCACTGGTTAGTTAGGCATTTAAGAAATGTTCTGTGCAAGGACTCTTCAGAATTACAGCTGTTCTACAAGAGTATTCTGTTTATAACAAGAGCTGCAGCTGCCAGTGTCTGTCTTTCAAACAGCACATTAGAGCTGACCAGCTGCCGGGTGCTGAAGTTACAGTTGACTTCCCATCTGTAATAGAATATCCTTCACACTGTTCTGCGTAATAGCACATGCTAATAGGCAGTGAATCTGTCTGTTTGTTTGATCTGCATTAGTTGTTTTAAAACACACAAATTTATGCCAGAAACTACCTATTATAAAAAAGGAGAAACAGTATTTTACAATTCTCATTCATATATATTTGGATTGGTGGCCACAGCCATTATGCAACTTGTTTGGCATTGTTATGAATTTGTTAATGTTCCTGTTTGGAGATAAGAGTGAAATCCTTGCTGATCTTAAACACAAAAAAAGAAGCTTACAAGAAGTGGAAGATTGGACAAATGACCAGGGAAGAGTATAAAAATATTGCTTGGGGATGCAGGAGTGAAATCAGGAAGGCCAAATCACATCTGGAGCTGCAGCTAGCGAGAGATGTTAAGAGTAACAAGAAGGGTTTCTTCAGGTATGTTGGCAACAAGAAGAAAGTCAAGGGAAGTATGGGCCCCTTACTGAATGAGGGAGGCAACCTAGTGACAGAGGATGTGGAATAAGCTAATGTACTCAATGCTTTTTTTGCCTCTGTCTTCATGAACAAGGTCAGCTCCCAGACTCTGCACTGGGCAGCACAGCATGGGGAGGACGTGCCCAGCCCTCTGTGGAGAAAGAAGTGGTTCGGGACTATTTAGAAAAGCTGGACAAGCACAAGTCCATGGGGCCGGATGCGCTGCATCCGAGAGCGCTAAAGGAGTTGGCGGATGTGATTGCAGAGCCATTGGCCATTATCTTTGAAAACTCATGGCGATCGGGGGAGGTCCCGGACGACTGGAAAAAGTCTAATGTAGTGCCCATCTTTTTTTTAAAAAAAGGGAAGAAGGAGGATCCTGGGAACTACAGGCCAGTCAGCCTCACCTCAGTCCCTGGAAAAATCATGGAGCAGGTCTTCAAGGAATCATTTCTGAAGCACTTAGGGGAGAGGAAACTGATCAGGAACAGTCAGCATGCATTCATGAAGGGCAAGTCATGCCTGACTAATCTAATTGCCTTCTATGACGAGATAACTGGCTCTGTGGATGAGAGGAAAGCAGTGGACTTGATGTTCCTTGACTTCCAATGTGCATTACTTTGCATTTTATCAACATTGAATTTCACCTACCATTTTGTTGCCCAGTCACCTTGTGTCGTGAGATCACTTTAACTCTTTGCAGTCTGCTTCGGACCTAACTACCTTGAGTAATTTTGCAAAGTCTGTAACTTTTGCCACCTCACTGACTACCCCTTTTCCAGATATTTATTAATATGTTGACAGCACTGGTCCCAGTACAGATCCTTGGGAAACCCCTCTAGTTATTTACCTCTAGCCTCTGTGCAAACAAATCATTCATTCTTTTAACCAGCTAAAGATCCAAGAGGACCTTCCCTCTTCTCCCATTTGTTTAACAGGTTTTGTGTGGGCCTTTGTCAAAGGCTTTCTGAATTCCAAGTATACTATATCCACTAAATCACCCTTGTCCACATGCTTGTTAGCCCCCAAAAGAATTATCATAAATTGGCAAAGCCTGATCTGTCTTTGATATAATAGATAGATGTAAGGGAGGAGAGGGGTGACATGGTCAAAGCCACAGACTAGGGAAATGACCTGTACAGCAGCATTCTGAACTGATATGAGCAAGCAAGGATGCGTTTGTCGAGGCTAGTGAGGAGTTTGTTGCAGTAGTTGAGAGATTGAGAACCTGGATGAGAGTTTCAGCTCTGTGGATGTATAGGGAAGGCTGCATTTTTAGAGTCTTTGTGCAGAAATAAACAGCAAGATTTACATGTAGCCTGGATGTGAGACCCTAGAGAGGTCTGAGGTGAAAGTGACCCCATATTATGGGCCTGCATGACGGGCAGGAAGGTTGTGTTGTCCAGAATCACTGGAACAACAGGAGGGTTTCACAGAAACACTTGGTTATTTTTTCCACGAAACAAATACTCAGCCAATAAGACCAGTACACTTCATTTCTGTCTGTGAATATACCCTGTATGTAGCTCATACATTTTAAGGAAAACAAATACTGAAGGAATCAAATGTGGCTAAAACAAATTCATTTAACAAGTCAAATAACCACAGATCATTTTTGTTCTATTCATCCAACTCTTAGCTGTCCTAGCTCTCAGTTGTGTTCCCTTTCAACAGTGCAGATCACTTCTCCATGGGGACTTTAGGAACATGCACTCACACAGGTGTGCAAAACAGCTTTGTTTTCTTTGGAATGTAAATCTCGGCAAAATTGACTTTAAAATTCAAGACACTGTTCATTCCTCATACGTTCACTGCGCTCTTTATCAGTAAAAATTGTCTCATTCAGAGGTTAAGCATTCAAAAGAGGGAGCAAATGTGTGTAACCTCGATGGCTAGTAACAATTCAGTGCACAAGTATGCTGTATTTGGATTAATTTACTGAGTTTTAAATAAATACTTCCCGGAGGTGTTTCTGGCAATCACAGGCACACACTGTTAAATTCCAGTTCTCCCCTTTGAAAATGAAGGGGTTAGATTCTCCCAACAGAGTCATTCTAAAAGCCAGACCTTTCAACTCATGTACCACTCTGCATTTTATTTCAGGCTATTAATAAAGTTTTGTTGTCCGGAGAATTTTTTGTTCTGGAGGGTGACAAGTTCCCAGAGTAGTTGTCTGTCTCTGACCTTGGGACCTCTATATAATTGCAGATATTTAATTAAAATCCACTTTTTTATTTTAGGCCTTGTCTTTAAGAACACTTGTATTCAGTATAGCTGAATGACTGCTGAAAAGTCACATCAAAGCGAGGGAGACTTATTACAGTTCACACTGCACTTTTCAAGATGTCTTACCTTAACTTCATGTTACTGGATCCAAAAGCTTGCAAACTGGGGGGTAGCTTTCCAAGGCTGATCCCTGGTGTGAGTGAATCTTCTCTGAAAAGCACCGAATAAGAGTTCCTAGAACTGAAAATTGTTTTGGGTATCCAGTTTGGTTTCTGTTAATAGTATCTGCGTGGTGTAGGTCAATATTATATCAACGTTAAATTCTACTTTATCCTTAGTGTCTCCTCCTTAATCCCTACCTCCCCATCCCCACCCCCTGCAATGATGTGTATACCTCACTGCCATTTGGCTAAGCTAGTGGCCATCTGACTACTGAGATGACTTTGCATACATATTCTATCTCCAATATTATCTTTTTCCTACCATGCTCCAGCCAACCCCCCTCCATCCTCTTCGCTCACTCCACCTCTGTTTTCTTGCTTCTTCCTTTGTCACCATAATCATTGACTGGAGGCTCTCTGGGACTGTCTCTGTTTTACTTTCATATATAGTGCCCAGCACAATGGGCTTTCACAGAGCCCATTGCTCTAGACGGGGTTGCTGCAAGGATGAGTAAAGACCCACAGCTGAGAAGAAGGGGTGTACATTGCTTCCCAGCCAGAGAGAACAGCAGGTGCTGTCGGTACAGTCTGTGCGTCTAAGAACAGGGGTGAGCCCAGTTTGGTCTCTAAAGTGCACATCCCTGTAACAATAACCAGCAGACATCCTCTGATGGGTTCAGGGAGCAGCCAGGGACTGCCAAAGCCTTGACCTGCTTCCTGCTGGCTCCTGCTTGTATGTCCTCATCAAACCCTGGGTGAGTCTGGTGACTGCAGTGTCAGCGGCCAATGAAAAGAGACATGGGCTGAGTAATGGCAACAGGAGGCTGTAACTTCTGTCCTCTCATGTTCTTCTAGCCCCGCCAGAAAGCAACATGCTGAGCCCTGTTGCATTAATCTCAAGGGTCAAGAGTTAAAGGTGTTACAACCACTTTCATTGTCCAACATACAAACAGGAACAGAAGGATGTGTGGGGTATTTTTCTATCTTGGCAAACACTCATTCTAAATTATTGATCAAACACAAGAAGGAACAAGAAATTAAGCAAAGCATTTATATCAAAAGTGAAATTGAGTGATTAAAGGTTTTGTTTGTTTGATATGTGAAAAGTGTCTCTCCTTTTGGAGGCAAAATATCCATCTCTGATTTCCAGGACAACCTGTGATTTAAAAGGAAAGGGTTACTTTTACTCTGCCTGTGTGACAGGTATTCACTGCTCTGTTTGACAGACAAGGCACAAGGTGGATAAGAGAGATGCTTTTGTCAGTGTCTTTGGAACACTGGATGGCTGGTCAATCCCGACACCTGTTGCTTGGACCCTGGGTCACTTTTGGGTGAGGGATACCCTCTGGTTGGATCTTTCTGGACAGGGCTGTGTCATCACTGCACCAGCACAGTGAGATGAGAAGTTGATTTCAGGATCTGATGAAACAATGAGTGAGAGATCATGGGGTGGGAGGGCAGAAAGTAACACAAGGAAAGGAGACAGAACAGGATCTTACATGCCTCCACAGAGCTGGCAATTTGGTATCCCTACTGATGGGCTGAGAGCTGGATGTCATGATTAGATCATGATTTTCCAGACTCACAAATGAACTAGAGCAAGGCCCAATGAGTTTCCTCTCAGGAAGAAAGTCTTAGGGTCTAGTGGTCTGCACTTCCTGTTGTAGGATCAGGGGAGATGACCTGGGATGCTTTAGGACAGGAGATGAGAGTTGGATTTTTTTCCCCAAAGTCTCTCTCAAAGAACCCCCAAAAGGGGAAAAAAGGTGGGTGGCATATTTCATCCTCCTCAATATTTTTGATTTACCTCTCCAGTCCCTTCAGAACAGTGCTAAGGCCACCTTCCTGTTGGTCTCATTCTGAGTCTCTCCACTAACTTCCCCTTCTCCACGGCATCAGATTCAGGCTTCTTGTCCTTAGCACCAAGCTTCTGCTCAGTTTAGTGCCACTTTACCCCCGCTGCTCTGTTATTTGCATTGCATTGTCAACCTGTGCCTTTGTTACACCAATGAAGGTAGCTCAGATTCCCCTCAGAAAGTCGGGGCGGGGGGAGGGTCACATTATTGCTCCATATATATATTTTAACTAGTGGAATAGTTAATAACAATACCTGTCATTGCAGAAAGAAAAGGAGTACTTGTGGCACCTTAGAGACTAACCAATTTATTTGAGCATGAGCTTTCGTGAGCTACAGCTCACTTCATCGGATGCATACCGTGGAAACTGCAGCAGACTTTATATACACACAGAGAATATGAAACAATACCTCCTCCCACCCCACTGTCCTGCTGGTAATAGCTTATCTAAAGTGATCATCAGGTGGGCCATTTCCAGCACAAATCCAGGTTTTCTCACCCTCCACCCCCCACACAAATTCACTCTCCTGCTGGTGATAGCCCATCCAAAGTGACAACTCTTTACACAATGTGCATGACAATCAAGTTGGGCTATTTCCTGCACAAATCCAGGTTTTCTCACATCCCCCCCACCCCCATACACACACAAACTCACTCTCCTGCTGGTAATAGCTCATCCAAACTGACCACTCTTTGCAGAATAAGCCTGGCCCCACACATTTTCTTTTCTTTTCTTTCCAGGTGTCAAAATTCTCTTACTGTTCTGTGCATTTAGCCATGGCACAATATTGTTTTCTGTCTTCATATCCATTGTGTACCGCACACCTCTGAGGGTAAAGAATACAAAGAGGAGAATGTAAGTTCAGTAGGGGACTGGTTAAAACGAAATGCAAAACCACCCTGTCATGGAGAGAAATCTCTATTATAACGTTTCAAAAGGAAGTGAAAACAAGAAATGTCTCTGTCGGTGGAGCAGAATGTACAGTCAATGAGCTTGACTTGTTAAATCAAAGTGTTTTAAATAGAAAGTTACATTTGGCAATTGGAAACAAGCTGTAAATTCTTGACAGAATCAGGGCTGTTGAGAGCATGGCATACATTAAATAGCTCCCAAGGCTCCCTAATGTGCTGTATTATAAATATAATGAGCATCCTATGTCACACTTGCCATGAAATTAATTAGTGTGTTATACACATGCCTATTGTCCAAAGAGGTAATGTATGGCTATACATTGTTCCTTATGCTATCATTAATTCCTCTACTGTTGACCAGCAGCATCTCAGCGGGGGCTCTGCTGTAGAAAGTTTGCTCCTTTTAAAATCTAAATTAATAGTCTCTGTGGAAGTGCAGTGCTTTCACAAGGTTGAGGGCTTTCTTCCAAAGCTGTGGATTATCAAAGTCAAGGAGTTGTTTAATTTCTTGGAAACTTGTCTGACAAAAACAAAAATAGTAAGGAAGCAAACTTAGTGAAGGGGTCTCAGCCCACGGACACTGCAGTGTATGTGGAATTTCACTTGTGAATAGTTTCATTCACTCTAAAGTTAATCACTCGTGTGGCTGCAGCATCAGGTCCATATGATGATGATGATTGATGGAGTCTTGTGTTGATGTACAACAGGATTGGGTGAAAGTGATCATGAAATGATACATTTCAAGATTTTACAGAAAGGAAGGAGTGAGAGCAGCAGAACAAGGATAACAGACTTCAAAAAACACCGACTTTAACAAACTCAGAACTGGCAGGTGAGGTCCCCTGGGAAGAAAATCTAGAGGAAAGAGGTGGTCTGGGGATCTGCCGGTTTTTGAGTAGGCAATATTGAAGGCACAACTGAAAACTATCCCAATGTGAAAGAAAGACGGGAAGACTAATGAGAGGACAATATGGCTCCATCAGGAACTTTTTAATTAATTGAAAATCAAAACCAGAACCTACAAAAAGTGGAAACATAGACTAATTGTGAAAGAGATGTACAAAAATATAGCACAAACATATAGGACAAAATTAGAAAGGCTAAGTCACTAAATGAGTTACACCTAGCAATGGACAAAAATGGCAATAAGAAGAGATTCTTTAAATTCATTAGGAGCAAGAGAAAGATGAAGGAACATGTAGATCCTTTGCTTAGCAGGGAAGGAGAGCTAATAACTGATGACATCAAGAAAGCTGAGGTGTTTAATTCCTATTTTGCTTCAATCTTCACTAAAAGGGTTAATGGGGATGTTAATACTTGTTGTTGTGTTGAGTATCTCGTCAAGGCAGGAGGAACACAAGCCAGAATAGGGAAAGAAGAAGTTAAATAATGTTTTGATAAGTTGATGATTCCAGTTCTTGGGGCTGATGAAATTCATCATAAGGTACTTCAGGAGCTATCTGAAGCCATCTCAGAACCATTAGCAGTTATCTCTGAGAAATCCTGGATGACGGTTGAATCATAGAATCATAGAATATCAGGGTTGGAAGGGACCTCAGGAGGTCATCTAGTCCAACCCCCTGCTCAGAGCAGGAACAATCCCCAACTAAATCATCCCAGCCAGGGCTTTGTCAAGCCTGACCTTAAAAACTTCTAAGGAAGGAGATTCCACCACCTCCCTAGGTAACCCATTCCAGTGTTTCACCACACTCCTAGTGAAAAAGTTTTTCCTAATATCCAACCTAAACCAAAGAAATGGAGAAGGCTACTTTTAAAAGGGGGAGAAGGAGAGAACCCAGGGAATTATAGACCAGTCAGACTAACTTTGATACCTAGAAAGATACCAGAACAAATTATTAAACAATTAGTGTGTAACAACCTAGAGGATGTCAGGGTTATAAGGAATAGCCAGCATGGATTTAGCAAGATCAAACCATGCCAAACCAGCATCCTTTCCTTCTTTGACAAGATTACTGGCCCAGTGCATGAGGTCAGAGGGGGAGCAGTAGAAGTTAGGTATCTTTATGTTTAGTAAGACTATTGACACATTTCACATGGCATTCTCATACCAACACTACGGAAATTACTCGAAGGTGGGTGCACAGCTTGTTGAAAGACCATCCTCAGAGCAGTTATCTATGGTATCCTGTCAAATTGGGCAAGCATATCTAGTGGGATTCTGCAGCAGTCATTCCTGGGGCCAGAACTGGTCAATATTTTCATTAATGACTTGGATAAGTTTCCAGAGACCCTGACAATTTACAGAATCAAACACTTTAAGTAGATGAGCATCATATAAAGACCATGATTTTGCTCCTGACCCTTTCCCTGAAGCTAATGGCCTGAGAAGATTTGTCTCTATAGTGCTTTGTTCTGACTGAAACCCACAGTGAGACTTGGGAGGATGGTTTCCACAGAGTAGGTGTTAAGTCTAGTCAATATGACCTGTGTAATAGTTTTCTCAGGAACAGAGGGTAGGGAAATGCTGGAGTCTTTAGCCAGTTGGGGGCCAGGCCCATTAGCTGACTCAGCTGAGGGCAATCAGCTGCGCCTAAGGTTAGCTGTGGGTCCCAGACAGGACAGTTCTATCAGGTTCTTGATCGTGGCATCAGAAGCTCTCCTGACCCTCGTTTGTATGGATTGTTGCTGGTGCATTTGTGCTGAAGACAGAAGAGCAATGACCTTTAGCAAGGTCAGTGTGCAGGAGAACAAGTCTGTTGTTAACTCCCTTTGGCAGTGACTCCCTGGTCTACAGGTCAAGTCTGTTAAACCATTAACACTGTTTGGCAGTGACTCACATTTGCAGGCAATCAAAGAGCAGGTGGCAACAAAAAAAGGGAGTCGGGGTTGCCTTAGATATTAAAAATGGACACACGTGGACTGAGGTTGAGCTGGAAATAGGAGACAGACTTATTGAAAGTCTCTGGGTAAGGATAAAAAGGGTAAAAACCAAGGGTGATGTCATGGTCATGGTCAGGGTCTACTACAGACCACCAAGCCAGGAAGAAGTGGTGGATGAGACTTTTTTAAGCAACTAACAAAATCATCCAAAGCCCAGAACTTGGTGATGGTGACTCCAACTCCCCAGGCATCTGGAAAAATAACAGAGCAGGGCACAGATTATCCAACAAGTTCTTAGAATATATTGGAGACAATTTCATATTTCAGAAGGTGGAGAAAGCTACTGGCACTATATTTTCCCTTTTCCAATCTATAAAAATGGGAAAAAGGACAACCTGGGAAATTACAGACCAGTCAGCTTAACTTCTGTACCCGGAAAGATATGGAACAAATTAAGCAGTCAATTTGCAAACATAAAGAAGAAAATAAGGTGATAAGTAACATTCAGCATGGATTTGTCAAGAACAAATCATGTGAAACAAACCTTATAGCTTTCTTTGTCAGGGTAACAAGCCTTGTGGATGGGAGGAAATGGTACACATGGTATATCTTGACTTTAGTAAAGCTTTTGATACTATCTCACATGACCTTCTCATAAACAAACTAGGGAAATGCAACCTAGATGGATCCACTATAAGGTGGGTGCAAAACTGGCTGGAAAACCGTTCCCAGACAATAGTGATCAGTCATGCTGGAAGGGCATAACAAGTGGTATACCGCAGGGATCTGTTTTGGGTCTGGTTTGGTTCAATATCTTCATCAAGGATTTAGATAATGGCATACAGAGTACACTTATAAAGTTTGCTGATGGTATCAAGATGGGAGGGTTTGCAAGTGCTTTAGAGGATAGGATTAAAATTCAAAATGATCTGGACAAACTGGAGAAATGGTCTGAAGTAAATAGGATGAAATTCAATAAGGACAAATGCAAGGTACTCCAGTTAGGAAGGAACAATCAGTTGCACACATACAAAATGGAAACTGACTGCCTAGGAAGGAGTACTGTGGAAAAGGATCTGGGTGTCATAGTGGATCACAAGCTAAATGCGAGTCAATAGTGTAACACTGCGGGGGAAAAAAATGAGAAGTAATTCTTCCGCTCTACTCATGCTGATCAGGCCTCAACTGAAGTATTGTGTCCAGGATTTGGATTCAGAGGTTGAGGAGTCAGGGTTGCATTGTTGCATCACCTGTGCTATATCTGGCCCATTTAACTGCCAGAAGAATCAGAAACTTGGCCTTACCTTTCCAGAAAGGCTCTCTAGCCATGTACAAACCCTGTGGCCTGAAGGCACGGAAAGTTCACTGTTGACACCAGTTGATGAACAGGGAAAGAGGCGGCCCAGAGCTGCTTGAGAGCACCAGGTGACCGAAGGGAAAATGACAGTGGGCCAGGCCTCATTTTCATTTCAGTTATGTCGCTGTTTGGGGCATTTTGGTATAAGTTCAGTTAAGTGTTAAGTTTAGGGGTGATGAAACTTTATTACCCCTGATGGAAACTAAAGGGCAAGTGACCTGCACCCAGCATTCCTGGGGCAAGGGTTCACCCTGACCAGATCCACAGTTTGGGTCAGGGAGTTTTGACAAGGCTGGGAAAAAGGGAAATGTTTGTCTTTTGGGGAGCGTGTTTCTGGGTGGAGTGCCTTTGCGGGCTCCTGTGAGTGACTGAGTTTCTGTGAAGATTTAGTACAGAGCGGAGGTCATGGCACTGGAGTGACTTGGGCTGCAATTGCAGAGAAGAGCAGCAGAGTGATTGTGGGGGTGGATCGCCCTCCCTGACCCCAAGCTGTCATTATTTCTGTTGGGTCAGGAGGCAGAGTCCCCACAGCAGCCCAGGTAGCACTGGGGCAGATGACCCCCCCCACCTCCCCACACTTCTGGGCTGCACTAGCCCTAGAGGAGGAGCTGTGAGTGGAGAGCAGGGGATAGGGGCAGGGGCTGTGGCTACAAGGCACTGTTTCATTATCTGCCACTGCCGGCTGAAGGAGGAGGTTATAATTCTTGCCAAGACACCCTGGGGGTGGCATCAGACCTAGTTGATATTGTTGATCTATTCATTTCTGGCTTTCCCAAGTTTATTTGGTGTTCCCCTTCCTCCAAATCGGATGCTCTCTGTTTGAAAGCCCTGGACTCTGTGCTTGCCAGGGGGAAGTACTGCCTGTCAGGAGTGCCCAGGGGGCATTTAGCTTTCCCCGGTTTCCGGGTGGAGGCTCAAGCTAGTGTAATTCAAGTTTTGAGAAGGAATTCCCTTAATTGAACCTGGCCCTTTTTCTGCTCCCAACAAGCCCTGGCAGACAGGCTACATGTGCATGCAGCTAGCTCTCCAATTTGCACATAAGATGCCTGTGTTTGGGTTTGCACACATCATGGGGAGTATCTCTGCCTTGTGCTGTCCTGAGCACAGGGGCTGAAAACCTGGCCATCTTATACAAAGGCCACCAAGACTCCCCTCTGCTCTCTCCCTGAGTGCTGCATCCCCGTGAGGGCTGGCCAGAGTCTACCAGGAATCTCTGCACTGTCTTTTCATACTGAATCCATTAAAAACCCCTTCGCCTGCCGCAGCAATTCCCTTGCAGCACCCAAAACCCAGGGAATTTTGCTGCACAGCTGGTGTGCACCTTCCGGTGTTTACAGCTTTGCTGCTTAAGAGGAGTTCATAATGAAAGGATACATTGTTCTCCCAGGAGAGCGAGACACTTCAAGGAGTGGTAATGGTGAACTCCCTGTAAACGTGCTTAATTCTGACCTAGCTGAGAAGACCCCAAGCTCTCCGGCCCTGTGGGTCTCTAGGCAAGGCTTGTTGAGTGCAGCACTCTGTGGTATATTTTGTTATTTTATTTTATTGTCAATAGTCCTTTTCAGAATAGCCCTGTCATCATCCATTTTCCCTCCTTTTTTTTTTTCCTATCACGTGCTCCTTGTGGCCCTGTGTATTTCACCATTTCTGTGATTTAGAGATAGGAAAATGAAGCTGGACTAGCATGGCAACGTAACTGAACCCCCGAACCCCTCCCGTGAAATGTTTCCATTGTGAGAAAAATAAATGTTAAGTGTCATTGTGTTATGAAGGGAGAAGCTTTTGTGGCCAGGAGTGAGACCACTGAAGAGGGCTGAGCTGGTGTTTTCGTCTGTGAAGGGCTTTTATCTACTTCCACGCAGCTTGCAGTTTCTTTGGTGACTAAAATAGAACTGAAGGAAGAATTCCTTTCAGCCAGGCTGATTCTGAACCATCTCGCAAGCACAAACCTGGTTTAATAGTTAAAAAGGCCACAGGAACCACGGGGGTAAAACAAGTTACGGGAGAACTAGTGGGTTATTTTAATGCCTGCTAGAGAGTAGTGTCTACAGGAGCCTCATGCAGTAATCTGAGCCCCCTCTAGTGCTGTACGCTGCACTTCGGAAGGGTGGGGTTTCTTTGATCCTTACACAGCTGTAAATGGGAAAGGATTCCCTGGATCACTTTCCCAGAGTAGAAGTCTAGTGTTCCTTTTTTTAAGCTGTATGTTCTCCTGAATTACCACAGCTAAGGAAATGACCCATGCCTTTCTGTCTTCAAGGTACCCAGGAAGACAGGATGTGATATTTTCTTTTCACTGCTGCTTGAAATTCCATGGTGTTCCTTTTCATGTGTAAAGCTGTGCAGAGCTGGCATTAAAAGCTGCATGTATGCTCCTATTTTGACCTGTTCTCCAAACTCCTGATGGTCACTAGCTATTTCCCTGTGGGGATTCTAGAATCATTATTTTTAGATGAGAGCATTTTAAATATGCCTATTCTCCATTAAGGTCTCTTAACATTCTCAGTTCAGTTTCTGTCTCTGAAATCCAGATCACCACTCAAATTTCTCAATTAGAGATTTAATGAGGAGAAGAGCAAAAGTTTGATTACCACCCTGTGATTCACCCCTCACCAGCAGGGATGGGGTTAAAGAGCAGTCAGAGTAGGCTTGAATTAGCTGAGATGAGCCAAATGCTGTTCTTTCCTTTTATATCCACCATGGTGATCGGTCAGTTTATTGCTCTGTGTATTCTCCTGTGTTTCTCAGAAAGTATCAACACCACCCTACCATTATGGCACCCAAAATACCATTGAAAAGCAAAGAAGAGAAGCATAAGAATTGTGTTGACATTAAAACAGAAAATAAGTATTTGTACATCTTGAAAAGGGTGAGAATAAGAATGTTTATTTATTTTACTGTGTTCTAATTCTTTGAAAATTGGTAATCCATTGGTAAGTATAACTCTTAGTTAACAAGAATTTTTGATTAACTGGCACCCCCCGTTACCCTAACATGCTGGATAACAAAGCTTTTACTGTATTTAGAATTGTTTTGATACAGCTAGCAAAGTCCCAAACACTTTGATCCAGCAAAGCAGGTAGAGAGAATACAGAATGAGTGAGCATCTTAAATGAACCAAATTGTACCATAGAATCTCTCTGGATAGTAATTCCATGCTCGAGTAATAAGAATATAGCAGTAGGATATGTTACCAGCCACCTGGCCAGAATGGTGATAGTGACTGTGTCATAAATATAACGGGAAGAGTAAACCCCTTTAAAATCCCTCCTGGCCAGAGGAAAAATCCTCTCACTTGTAAAGGGTTAAGAAGCTAAAGGTAACCTCGCTGGCACCTGACCAAAATGACCAATGAGGAGACAAGATACTTTCAAAAGCTGGGAGGAGGGAAAGAAACAAAGGGTCTGGGTCTGTCTGTGTGATGCTTTTGCCGGGGACAGAACAGGAATGGAGTCTTAGAACTTAGTAAGTAATCTAGCTAGGTATGTGTTAGATTATGATTTCTTTAAATGCTTGAGAAAAGAGCTGTGCTGAATAGAATGACTATTCCTGTCTGTGTGTCTTTTTTGTAATTTAAGGTTTTGCCTAGAGGGAGTCTTTATGTTTTGAATCTAATTACCCTGTAAGGTATCTACCATCCTGATTTTACAGAGGTGATTTCTTTTTACTTCTATTAAAAGTCTTCTTGTAAGAAAACTGAATGCTTTTTCATTGTTCTAAGATCCAAGGGTTTGGGTCTGTGGTCACCTATGCAAATGGGTGAGGATTTTAACCAAACCTTCTCCAGGAAGTGGGGTGCAATGATTGGGAGGATTTTGGGGGGAAAGACATGTCCAAACTATGTTTTTTTTCAGGAACCCAGATAAAGTTTGGTGGTGGCAGTGGAAATCCAAGGGCAAAGGGTAAAATTAATTTGTACCTTGGGGAAGTTTTTACCTAAGCTGGTAAAAGTAAGCTTAGGAGGTTTTCATGCAGGTCCCCACATCTGTACCCTAGAATTCAGAGTGGGGAAGGAACCTTGACGGCTGCTAACTAACCATTGTTATTTTTATTCTAGCTTATACTCCATCTATCGTCATAGAGATCAGGAAATGAGTATTGACCAGAGCAGTGGAAAACATGCAACGAACAAATGTATATCTAAGTTTGCTAGCCAGCACATTGCCACAGCAGTGAGTTGTTGAATGTCCTTCAGGCCCCCAGCAAAAGAAGGAAGGGGACACTCAGCTGTGACATGCTCTATTGTTTGTGCCTGCTGATCAGAGTTGCCTAGAGGTGTTTGCCTCATTTTTCATTTAAAGAGGGTTTGTCCACCTCTCCCATGAGATGTCCTGATGCGATTCAATCAGCACCAGTCTTTCCGACATAAATCAAACCCTGGTAGTTCCTCAACATGCACAACAATGAGCTGTTTATTTTGAGTGGTCAAAGTGCTCCATGTGACTCTCCATTGAGCCTTAGCATCAAAGTTGGGTGTAAGGATCTTGATACGGTTCTGTAGAGGGTTGCGGAATTTTAATTTAGTCTTTGGCAGATTCTGCAGGTGATGGTGCAGTGGGATCCTCGTATTTGCATTGATGTGATTAAGTAAGTGAGATGTCTGAGCAGCTCTTCTAACCTGTGGAGTCTGGGTGTGCGATTGGACCAGGAACCAGTGAACTGGAGTAGATATGAGCATCCCCAACGCTGTGCACATAGCATTATTGAGTTTCGTGTCATGGAGTTTAGTGTGACTGCTATGAGACCACCTTGGTGCACAATGGGACTGCGGTGGCAGTCAAAAAAGCTAACAGAATGCTGGGCATCATTAATAAAGGATAGATAATAAGACAGACAATATCATATTGTCTTTATATAAATCCACTGTACGTGCACACCTTGAATACTGTGTGCAGATGTGGTCGCCCTATCTCAAAAAGGGCAACAGAAATGATTAAGGATATGGAACAGCTTCTATATGAGGAGAGACTAATAAGACTGACCAAAGGAGGATATGATAAGAAGTTTATAAAATCATGGCTGGTGTGGAGAATGTAAATAAGGAAGTGTTGTTTACTCCTCCTGATAACACACAAACTAAGGGTCCCCCAATGAAATTAACAGGCAGCAGGTTTAAAACAGATAAAAGGAAGTATTTTTTCACACAATGCACAATCAACCTGTGGAACTCTTTGCCAGAGGATGTTGTAAAGGCCAAGACTATAAGAGGGTTCAAAAAAGAACTAGATAAGTTCATGGAGGATAGGTCCATCAATGGCTATTAGTCAGGATGGTTAAGGTTGGTTTCCCTAGCCTCTGTTTGCCAGATGCTGGGAATGGGTGACGGGATGGATCACTTGATGATTCCCTGTTCTGTTCATTCCCTCTGGGGCACCAGGCACTGGCCACTGTCAGGATACTGGGCTAGATGGACCTTTGGTCTGACCCAATATTGGCCGTTCTTATGTTCTGTACACTTACAACCTGAATTTGTAGTTGTCATCTTCTCCTTACCAACACCAACTGTCCTCATCTTGGTATTTCTGAAGGTGGGCAGGCTGGGATACTGTGTCCTACTGACACCACAATACCTAATGCATATTCAGAAGGGGTTTCACCCCTTTTTTCTTATGTGTAGTTCCTAAACCTGCTGACATTAGGGTGCCTTTCTCCCATAGGCTACTAATCCTTTTACCTCAAACTTATTAACATATATGTCAATTAATTACCATGGCATTCTTGTGGTCAGACAACCACTGATGTCCCTAAATTAAAATACCCCAAGCTAGTATAGACTAGCATCTCGTGTCTACCTATCAGCAGGTTAGTCATTACAGCGCTCTACCTTGTGCGATCTTGTGATTTAGGGTTCTCTTGGTTAGCCATTTACGCTTCAAGAGTTTGGGGTCTTGTGCCCTAATTAGTTTAGCTAAGCTATTGTCTTACAGGCTTTGTAGGCTCATTGCATTATTGCCTTAACTTACAGGCCACACTTTGGTGTCTGTCTCTTTGGGACTAACGAGGCCTCCATTGTACTGTGCAGTCTCCCTGCATCTTTCACGCCATCCTTTCAATTGCTTTAGTTTATCAAGAAGTGTTAGACTGGAGAGAGCTCACTGCTGTATCTGACCTTTCCATTCTAATTCAAAGTCTCTCTGAGCCTTTACTAGCCAAGCAGGGAAACTCAGTTAAGAAACATCCCAATCTCCAGAGGATTGGCTGAGCTGATATTTCCTGGTGATGGCTCCTTTTATCACAGCCAGCACATACAATCACTTAGCATGAAGATGTGCTTCTCAGCCTGTGTAAGTAGCTTGTCAGGGTCTGAGAATCATAACTAGACCTATTGAGCTTTGATTTTGCATGAATTAAAGTAGCCATATCTAGAAAGAACATGGTATGTGGGCTCATTTGTCATTGCTAGAATTCCTTAACTTGATTTCTAATAACAATAGATTCTCCTAGGCTGAGAGAGAACAGGACCTCTCTTTTTAACAAGTTTTAAATTGTTTCTGTGAAATCAGAAGATGACATATGGGACTAAAAGGCATAAGAAACAAATCTCTAATACTGCACAGTCATCTTTACCCAACTATGGTAGAAGTCTATAAAATCATGAATGGGGTGTGGAGAAAGTGAATAAGGAAGTGTTGTTCACCCATTCACATAGCACAAGAATTAGGGTATCACCCAATTAAATAAATAGAAGATTTAAAACAGAAGGAAGTACTTAACACAGCTCAGTCAACCAGCGGAACTCATTGCCAGGGGATGCTGTGAAGGCCAAAAGTATAACTGGGTTCAAATAGATAAGTTCATGGAGGATAGGTCCATCAATGGGTATTAGTGAAGATGGTCAGGGATATGACCCCTGCTCTGGGTGTCCCCAGCCTCTGACTGCCAGAAGCTGGGAGTGGACAACCAGGGATGGATCACTTCATAATTGCCCTATTTCGTTCATTTTCCCCTGAAGCACCTGGCACTGGCCAGTGTTGGAAGACAGGATACTGGGCTAGATGGACCATTGGTCAGACCTAGTGTCATAAATATAAAGGGAAGGGTAAACCCCTTTGAAATCCCTCCTGGCCAGGGGAAAGCTCCTCTCACCTGTAAAGGGTTAAGAAGCTAAAGGTAACCTCCCTGGCACCTGATCAAAATGACCAATGAGGAGACAAGATACTTTCAAAAGCTGGGAGGAGGGAGAGAAACAAAGGGTCTGTGTGTCTGTCTGTATGCTGGGTCTTGGCCGGGGATAGACCAGGAATGGAGTCTTAGAACTTTTAGTAAGTAATCTAGCTAGGTATGTGTTAGATTATGATTTCTTTAAATGGCTGAGAAAAGAACTGTGCTGAATAGAATAACTATTTCTGTCTGTGTATCTTTTTTGTAACTTAAGGTTTTGCCTAGAGGGATTCTCTATGTTTTTGAATCTAATTACCCTGTAAGATATCTACCATCCTGATTTTACAGGGGGGATTTCTTCATTTCTATTTACTTCTATTTTTATTAAAAGTCTTCTTGTAAGAAAACTGAATGCTTTTTCATTGTTCTCAGATCCAAGGGTTTGGGTCTGTGGTCACCTATGCAAATTGGTGAGGCTTTTTATCCAACATTTCCCAGGAAAGGGGGGGTGCAAGTGTTGGGAGGATTGTTCATTGTTCTTAAGATCCAAGGGTCTGGGTCTGTAGTCACCTAGGCAAATTGGTGAGGCTTTTTACCAAACCTTGTCCAGGAAGTGGGGTGCAAGGTTTTGGGAAGTATTTTGGGGGGAAGGACGCGTCCAAACAGCTCTTCCCCAGTAACCAGTATTAGTTTGGTGGTGGTAGCGGCCAGTCCAAGGACAACGGGTGGAATATTTTGTACCTTGGGGAAGTTTTGACCTAAGCTGGTAAAGATAAGCTTAGGAGGTTTTTCATGCAGGTCCCCACATCTGTACCCTAAAGTTCAGAGTGGGGGAGGAACCTTGACACCTAGTATGGCAAGTCTCATAAGAATGGCCATGACTTGCACTCAAAAGACACTTGGAAAATGATTTCCTATGGGGAATAAATTTGAGAACTGATCTGTCACAGACAAATTACAAGCAAGGTCCAGTACCAGGGTAACTGGGTGAAATTTAATGGCCTGTGAGATATAGGAGATCAGAGTTGATGATCTATTCATCCCTTCTGGCCTGGTACTCTAAGAATCTATTGTAAGGTGTAGACATTAAAATACACTTTGAAAATGTGTTGATAAGTGTTCTCTCCACCCTTTTAACTCTCTGGCTCTGATCACCCTTATGCATATCCCCATCCTAAACTTCCTCTTGGAGTGAAAGAGAATGAGAGTTAATGGGCCCATCCCAACAGGTGGGACATCTTGTCTGGGAAGCAATTTATTAAACTAAAGCTAAAATACACAATTTTCAGGACCGGAGAGCTGGAATGCTTAATCAGAAATTGTCCAGCTGTTAGATTCCCATACCTAAGACTTGCATACACATGAGACTTCTGTCTCTTGGTCTAGCACAGGAAAACCCTTGCCAGGCAACAGACAAGAGTAACTGCCTCCTGTCCTAGGCAGAGTAACCTGTTGTCTCCTATAGCTTAATTAAGAACCAGAAGGGGGAGAGAAAAAAATGTAGGTTTAAATCAGTTAATAGTTCCAGTGGTCAAAGTTCTGGATACCTCTGCAAGCCAATCCACCCATTCAATGTATGGATATGAGGCATTACCTTAGAGGAACAAGATAGATTATTCACATAGAGAGGTGGGGGGGGTGTATGTGTGTGGATAGATATTGAAAGATATGCATATCTGATTCATAAGGCAAGCATACAGTTTAAGTTATTTTTACTTTTCACGTAATGTCTCAATCCTATAATAAGCCTTGAAATATGTGAAATGAAGAGTGTTAGCTTTTAAAGCTAATTATATCTAACTGACTCCTTGGCAAATGCAGGAAAATTGCCTTTCACACCTACACGATGAACAGTAAAACAGACGATTCATCCCCAAATGACTGATTTGCTCAGCCTCACCCGTAGCAAAGCATCTTCTTGGGGGCCGTGCTGCCAGTCCTACCTATTCACTGTGCCTTTATGGGCTCTCACCCACACTGCAGCTGTTGGCTGCTGATTTCAGTGTCACGTAGACCTATGTAATTTAGGCCTAACCTAATAATAGCTAATAATAGCAACCTATAATAGCTAGCAAAATAATCCTATGGGCTACACACCACAATAGCACTTTGTATGCAGCTTCACAAAGAACATTCACATGAGACAAGAGTAAGTGGGAGCAACCCAAGGGCAGTGCTCCTCATGCAAGTTTAGTGCTTGTTGCTTACCTGCTGTGTGTGCCAACAGCGTCCTTGACCTTTCACAAGCCAGTGAGGAGGGCTTGTGCCTGACCCAAGGTGCCCACAATCTAGTGCAAGGCACAGTAAGCAAGATGCACGTAGTGCAGAGGATAGCAGTGTGAAAGCAAAGCAGTGCAGGAATCTTGCATGGGGCATTTTGGAAGGACTTCTCCGAGCAAAATTTGTTCTGAGGAGGGATGCCAATTTGGTTCTGACAAGTTTCCTTCCACCAGATCGGGGCCCAGACGCGGGGGAACAGAGCAATGATGTTGCACATGGAAAGGCCGTGCAATGGTTTGCTAACGATGAGATCCTTTATCTACAGTCCTCTTGTTTTCTTTGGCCCAATCTGGCAAGTTGCTGAACATCCGCAGCTCCCATGGAAATGCTCTGGGCAGGGGGTTGGACTAGATGACCTCCAGAGGTCCCTTCCAACTCTGATAGTCTACGATTCTATGAAATCAAGGTTCTTGCCAACTCTGCAGGCTTGAGGCCGGACTCTGGCCTCCTCCCTCCTGTTCAGGGCTCCCTGTGCTGGTGCTGCCCCCAGAAACCTCAGCTCCCCCTGAACGGCCTCCCGGGGTGACTTCCTGAGTTGGGACCTTGCCTGTGAGGGGCTGTCTGTGGGTGCTGCAAGCATAGACCCAGCTCAGCCATGCCCTGGCCTTGCCTGGGGAAGAGAATTCATGCGCGGTGAAGGCAGAGGGGCAATTTGCCATGCGTAGGGCCAGCATTACGCTGGGTTTCAGTAAGATGGAAGGGTTGCATGGCCCATCTCTCTGCACAGGCTTGACCCTGGGCCACAGGGACAAGGGTGGCTGCCCTGTATGCACTAATCCTGCTCCTGGAAGAGACGTGACTGGGCATCCTGCGAGAAGGTGGCAATTGGCATTGGCAGTACCAGGATCAGTGTGTGTGTGTCACAGATCACCGTAAAAGCCTATGGAAAGCGACTGTTCACAGTGAACCAAAGAACGGCAGTTGAAAGCCAACTGGTGAACACCTGACTGGAAACTTCCCACTCACGTCAAGGAAGAGGGACCTGATGGGGAATTAACGAGATGCCTAGGAAGGAATCGCTGAGGACGTGGCCTGAGGAAAAGACATTACATCAATAGCAGCAGTATTGTAAAATACTGTAACATGGAGAGATGTGAAAACAAACCATAACTTGCAGATAAAATGAAGACTGATTCCGAGGAAGCTTTTTGATGCCATTCTGCAAAATGGCTCTTCAATGATTCCGAGTCTGCCTGAACTGGGAAACCCTCCACACCTGTCAGGGTGTTTGTGGGATTGCTTTTAAACATCTCTAAGGATCAGACACACAGCGTATGAGGTAGGGGGAGAGTTGGCTACACTTTCCCACTTAGGAATCCCTGGCAGCATCGATTGCCCCGGAGGCGGGAATGAACCTTTATTATATTTTAATGGCTGCCTTTTTAAGTGTGTTTCTTGATGATCACAAGATAAAATAAATGCAATGATAGAAACAATGCAAACGCAGCTTGCTGCTTCTGAAATCAAGAGCAGTACACTGCTGGGTTGAAGTGGCTGTAATATCTGGTCTGTATTGTTACAGCTAGACATTGTGTAGGTACTTTCCTCCCTCAGTAGTGTCGTGCATGTGAATTTATACCTTTTAACTTACTGAAAAATCACACCCAGTACAAAGAAATTCCCCCCTTTTAGTTGCTTTATTTCATCCTTGAGTCTAATTACACTGCAGCAAATCCACTCCATGCTGATCTTCATATTCTTCTTTTTTCTTGTTTCCTCTGCAAATCCTAGAAATATTCCCCAGGCTTTCTCAGAATCACCCACCACTCCCAAAGTGGCTTTTACATGATGATGTTATGACTTGGCCAGATTCTGGTTTCAATTGCACCACGGCTAATCTGGAGTAAATTCATCCTCATGCCATGGAAAATACTCCAGGTTAATGCTGGTGGATCTCAGACTCTATCGGAAGGCTCTGGGTACTACTGCAATTTAGTCTATTCTTTGGTTTAAAATATTTGAATCTAAAAGATCTGCTCTCAGGCTTATTTTGGGGAAGATCTATGGCCAATACAATATAGTTATACAGCAGGTCAGACTAGATAAAGTCAAAGAATTCTATTATTCTAGCAAAGCTTTTGATACCGGCTCCCACAGTATTCTATATCCGGCGGAGTGCCCCAGGGTCGGTCCTCAGGCTGGTTTTGTTCAATACCTTCATTAATGATCTGGAGGATGGTGTGGATTGCACCCTCAGCAAGTTTGCAGACGACACTAAACTGGGAGGAGTGGTAGATACGCTGGAGGGCAGGGATAGGATACAGAGGGTCCTAGACAAATGAGAGGCTTGGGCCAAAAGAAATCTGATGAGGTTCAACAAGGACAAGGGCAGAGTCCTGCACTTAGGACGCAAGAATCCCATGCACTGCTACAGACTAGGGACCGAATGGCTCGGCAGCAGTTCTGCAGAAAAGGACCTAGGGGTTACAGTGGACAAGAAGCTGGATATGAGTCAACAGCGTGCCCTTTTTGCCAAGAAGGCCAATGGCATTTTGGGATGTATAAGTAGGGACATTGCCAGCAGGTTGAGGGACGTGATTGTTCCCCTCTATTCGACATTGGTGAGGTCTCATCTGGAGTACTGTGTCCAGTTTTGGGGCCCACACTACAAGAAGGATGTGGAAAAATTGGAGAGAGTCCAGCAGAGGACAACAAAAATGATTAGGGGACTGGAGCACATGATTTATGAGGCGAGGCTGAGGGAACTGGGATTGTTTAGTCTACGGAAGAGAAGAATGAGGGGGGATTTGATAGCTGCTTTCAACTACCTGAAAGGGGGTTCCAAAGAGGATGGATCTAGACTATTCTCAGTGGTAGAAGAGGACAGGACAAGGACTAATGGTCTCAAGTTGCAGTGGGGGAGGTTTAGGTTGGATATTAGGAAAAGCTATTTTACTAGGAGGGTGATGAAGCACTGGAATGCGTTACCTATGGAGGTGGTGGAATCTCCTTCCTTAGAAGTTTTTAAGGTCAGGCTTGACAAAGCCCTGGCTGGGATGATTTAGTTGGGGTTTGTCCTGCTTTGAGCAGGGGGTTGGACTAGATGACCTCCTGAGGTCCCTTCCAACCCTGATATTCTATGTGCTGGGGACTGGAGGATGGGCTTTGCCCACTACATCTTTGATGGCTGTGGTAAAAAGCCCCCTTTGATTTCCCTGGAGATCTGAGTTACCCCCCGTGTGTAGAGAGAACAGCTAAACTCATCCCTCCTGAGTCCGAGTCTACCAAGGTCTCCTTGGCTCAGGCACATAGGATAATTCTTATGACATTTTAGTTTTCAGATGTCTCCATTTAGAGCTATAATAGGTGCTGAATGGCTAACATCACACTTTTGTCCTGTGAGCTTGCTTCTGCTTATGTGCACAGTAGCTCGGCCACATGCTTATTGTGACGAGGAGCAAAAATGCTAAGAGCCTACAAACTGGTTTCCTCGCAGGATGGCGTACCTCCATACTCTCCCAACACCTAGAAATGGAGTGTTTAATTAAAATGTCCCAACAGCTATTACCGCAGAGCAGTGAACGTGCCCCGGTAATTATGCAGCAGTTTGAGCTTTTAGAGAGGAATCTGCTGAATGCAGTTATAATATCACAATTGCAAATACTAAAAATAAAGAAATAAAAGTGAAGTGATTGAGAAGGGTACAGACCCTCCTGCTCCAAGTCCACCCCTAGCTCCTGCAGGTCACAAGGAACCTTTCCTCAGGGGCGGGTTACAGCTTACCTAGGGATGTGGAGGACACTCTGTCACCTGGAATCTTTAATTCAGGGCTGGGTGTCTCAATGATCTGTTCTGCGTTTGATGCAGGAGTCTCTGGGAGAGGTCAGACTACATGATCATAATAGTCACTTAAAATCTACAGGGCTATGGTGCAACTGCTTTCTGCAGGGCTCTTGCACTTTCTCTGGGACAGAGAACATTACAGGAGTGAGGCAAATTGGAGGGAATTCATATAAGTAGTTGTTTGCCCCTTCGCTTGGGGAGAGCATGAGTTGAGTCGCCCCATATGCTGCTTTCTATCTGGATGTGAAGGCACAATCTCAGAACACAAAATGCACTAGAAATAGAAAGGCTAAAAGGAATCTGGCCCCCACTGCATTTGGTGTTTAACTTCACAGAGATAATACAAAGGCACAGTAGATGGGAGTCCCTCAATAGATGGGTCGAAATCTTGCTGAATGCATGTGTCACAGATTTGCTTTTGCTTATCTGGTCCGCGTTGGGCATGTGAAATCGCTGCACAATCCAACTCCAATAACTTCTAGGTTCCAAAGAGACCAAATGCTTCCCTGCTAAGGGTGCTGTGTAACATACACAGCTGGTACTGACACAGAAGAGCAGGAGGTCAAGAGGCCAGATACTGGAAGAAGGGGAACAGAGGCCCCTGGTCCACGGTTCTCATGCTCCCCATGCACCCTGACCGATCCTTTGTGGACCCTGAAATACTACTGGGCTGAGAAGAGTGTTGAGTGATATGACTCTAGCATCTGTTTTCTTCCGAAATACAGAACTGATATTTACTGAATATTTCTGCCTTTTTCTGAAGTATTATTGATGATGCTGCTATTTCCATCTAGTAATGGACCAGTACTACTGTCAGGATCCTTTTGGTTCCTAACATACTTAAAACCTCCCTATTGTCCTTAACTCTGCCAGGCACAGATTTCTCGTTGTGTCTCCTGGCTTCCCTTATGAATTTCCTACAGTTCCTAGCTTCAGATTTATATTCATTACTATCTACTTCCTCTTTCTTCCATTTGTTATATGTTTGTTTTTTTTATAGATGTCTTTACTTCCCCTTAGCTGTGAGTGCAGTATAAATTACTATCAAGAGATATCCAATAACTAGGTTTAATCAATTTATTCGTCACTTAATAATACAGAAGGAAAGAGTACACACCTCACTATCCCCTCCGGAAGACAGCAGCTGCAGCAGTCAGACTGTCTGAAAATTCTGTGCTTACCCCTAATTGTGCCTTATACGTCATGGGAGGAGTTTCACAATCTTTCCTGTATCACTTAACCAAATACATCTTCCTTAACTATCTTTTTTGGACATGTTTTTTTTTCACAGACTGCCAGGCGCTAAGAATAGCCTCCACCTGGTATGTTTCAGAGTAACAGCCGTGTTAGTCTGTATTCGCAAAAAGAAAAGGAGTACTCCTTTTCTTTCTCCACCTGGTATGTGGCACATATATTTTTAGTTTCAATGTGACATGTATTTCATATTTTGACAGTTATACAGACCCTGAACACTACACATAAAACAGAGATGGACATGCACAGGACAAGACTCTTCTTCTGAGCATTTCAGGCATAGTATTTTAGAAATTAGCAAAGTTTAAAGGGACTTGTTTTGATGGTGTGTTGTGCCTAGTCCTGGAATCATAACGTGTCAGCTCACCCCTTCATTAAGGGAAGTAAAAGCATTTGGGGAAGATCTTAACATGGGGACAATTCAAGAAACATATTTAATATTATATACAATATTGGCCAAACTTTTTCTCAGCTAGCGCCATATATTTGGTAGTAGCCAGGTGCAGCATGATTTCCACAAACTCCCTGTATCTTAGTTTTCGGTAAGTTTGCATTCTTCAGCATGGATACAGGTAGCATTTTTTTTAACCAATATGGCCTTCCTTCTCAGTTGTGGGATTCTGGCTTTAGGGGCATCTAGTAAAATGCTCTTAAACAATTGTCAATTATCACTCACACTTTTCTGATTAAATTCTTCCTCCCTGATGATTTGGTTCGTCACTGCTCTCAGTTTTCTGAACCTGGCCCTTTTAGAGCACCCACTATGTATATTATTTGTCTGGATTTACTGTGGTTGCACATTATAAATGTGATCTAAGCTACCATTACTTCTTAGTCCTGTGATTAGTGCCTCTTTACCTCTCAGGATGAGGTCTAATATAGAACTTCCCTGTGTCAGGTGCAACACGTTTTGAGTTAGCAGGTTGTCATGTATAATATGTAGAAATTGCACGGATGTTTTTTAGTCCTAGCAGCATGAGACCTCCAGCATTGAAATCCCTCGTGATCATGCAGCTTTTTGCCTAAACATTATAGCTAGGTGCCTGTAGCAGACACCAGCAATTTCCCATCTTATACTTTACCTGGGGCTGTGAGCCAGAAGCACTAGAGATCGTTTTCTTCTGAGTTATCAGTGACTCAGAAACAGGAAATGCCATTTCTGACAGTGTCCCGCCTCCTCCCCTTTTGCCCACTCCATCCTTCCTAAATAGATTATAACCATTGATTGTAACATTCCAATTGTGTGAATCATCTCCCCAGATGTCAGTAATACCAGCTGGATTGAATTTATGCTCATAAATATTTCCAATTCTTCTTTTTTGTCACCCAGGCTCCGAGCATTGGTGTAGAGACAATTAAAAATTTTCTTCTTCTGTCTTTTGGTTCTTTGATTTTGTTCTCGTTTTACCGCAGCTCCCCTTTTGCTATTTTTCCTCACTACTCTACCCAGCCTGTTCCCAAGGATATTGGTTCCCCTTCTGCTGAGGTGGAGGCCATCCAAACTATCCAGCCCCCACTCCCCGTAGAAGGTGGAGTAGTGTTCCACAAAACCAAAATCCTACACCACTTACCTGACCTGTGGTTCACTTCATCTTTTGTCTTCCTTTGCTCGTGGGACAGGAAGGATCTCAGAGACGATTGGTTGCCCATTCTTCTTCAGCACACTTCCCGGTTCCCTGAACATCACCAGTGGTTTCTTGCCTGTTGACTTCAGAGGCCTGTCCAGTGTCAGAGCCTCACCTCGTCTCCAGGCTCGTAATTCACCAGTCTGGAGAACAGCTCGCAGGAATTTCAACCCATTCCAAAGTATGAGCTCAATTTTGCTCATATTTATATCCCACTTGTTTACAAGACATAGAAAATTCCATAAATTCCACTGTATTATATTCTTTACCTGGTTTCATACCAGTCTTCCTGGGAACAACCCTTGCTAGCATACTGCACCAGCCATACACAATAACATTCAGGATGTCACTAGATTGTAGAGACTTCTGCGCTAACCGTACCCAACACACAGTTCATATTTGGCAAACCTTACCAGAACATACATCTTGTTTGACGTATTCTATTGTTTCTGACAGATTTTACACAGATAAAGAATGGAGGTTATTTACAGATAAACTACTACTAACTTTCCACAATGAATCTTAGCATGAATAAAAGGTATTCTGGGAATATAGTACATAGTTACACAATGCAGTGGAAGTACAAAGCATTCTGGTTCATACATAACATTGGCTAACAGGGTGGGGACCTTTGCACTGACTACAACAGTCGACTGGAGTTCATACCTCCTTGGTTCCCTTCCCAGCTACACTCATTTGCAACCTTTGGCTGCTAGTTGTTCCCTATGTGCAAAGTGGATTAAAGACAGCAAAGGGGAAAGGAATCACCGTTGTCATTAGCATTCCCCTTTCACACTGTGAATGAGAACTGAACCTCTCACCGCCCTGAACCCTCTGCCCTTAAAAGCCAGGCAAGAGAGAAGCTGTGCGCTAGGTGCAGGTGATTCATTCCAACACCACAGGACAAGACAAGGATTAAGTGAGAGCTGAGAATAATCATTGATATTTACCAACAAGCATTTCCAAGAGTATATTTGGTTTACTCGAGACAAGGAAAATTGTATTAACTGCAAATTGCAACCTTTTTTGCTACCAAATTGAGCAAGTACAGAATATGCCTCAAAGAGCTCTGGCACTTAATTTCATTACAGTATTCGTTACGAATGAAAAAGTAAAATTAATTGCATGTTAAGGATTGGACTTGATTTGGATGGAGTGAATGTAGCTGAAGTGTCTGTGGTACATCATTCAGACTTGAGTACCTAGTGAGAGGATATCAAATAATCTTCAATTTTCTTTAGTGACACAGTATTTGAACTGGCTCAGTATGACTGGTCACTGCTCATTGTGGTGTGCCTTAGATTTCTGTTCCCACTTGTGTTCAGGATAGGGGCAATGAAGAATTTCGAAGCTAGTTTCTGGGCACATAACATCAGTTAATAGAATGTCTTTCTCAATCCAGGAATTTCATTCCTGTCCTGTCATTTCCCCCCTTAATGATGCAGGAGACTTTAGAGCCGCACTGTGACTCCAGGCACACACGACGTCACTAATGCATGAGGAAATCTGTGTACAGGAGGTTCAGTTTAGTGCAACAGCCAGGGATCTGCCGTTCTCTCCTCCTCAAACTGTTCCAGCTGAATAACTGTCAGGAATACATTAGGATGGGGCTTTTTACAGCTGCACAGCGATGAGCAGAGAGAGGAGGAGCAAATGAAAAGGCTGCAAGCTAGCCCACGCCATCTCCAGGGAAAGGGTGTGCACCTTTCTACGTGACCTGGGTCTCTGCCAGCCACATGAAATGGGCTGCTAATGAGAAGTCTGTGCAGCTCTGCGCCTGGGGCGTAGGGAGCCCTCTGAGGCCGAGTGACAGGCAGCCATTTCTGCTGCCAGTGCATTGAGGGTCCAAACCGGCACGGGGGGGTTGCAGAACAAGAGTAAACGTGGGCAGTAATGAAGGGATCCCCTGTGTCACCAGCTTGCCCTTTGGGATTGGATCTCTCAGCATCATTGGTGTTTTGCCTCCGACTGAGAGAGACGACATCCTGCCTATGCCAGGGAGTGGCAAGTGATCAGTAAAAACTAATCACTTCACAGACCCCACCGAAATGTTTGGGGAAAGGGTTTTAACAGTGGGCTCAATTGGTTTGGGGTTTCAGTCTCTGGGGGGAATGGGACTGTGAGCAAAGTCTCTGAATAGCTGGATGCCTGCCAGGAAAGGAGGCCAGTGGTCAAACAAGGCTTGGTGTCAATGAATAGGTCAGTCGGTCTGTCCGTCAGTGCAGAGCTTCCCCTCACATGCACACGTCCCTGTTGGTTATAATGATAAACTGAACACCAAAAAGCATTCAGGGAAAACTTCCCCTCCAGCTCCTGCCCAGACAGAAAGGTAAGTCAAGGCCCTGCGCTCAGGAGGGGAAAGCCCAGAGCAGGGAGAATCCAGGGGGCTGGCGGCTCCTGGATGCCCAGGCTGAGCGGCCCAGGTGGGAAGGGGAGCTTGCTCTCCACCCCCAGCCCCGCTTTGCTCTGTTGTGTGGGCAGCCCCAGCATGAGGCCCTTGGGGTATCTCCAGGGCTGGCACATTGGGCAGGATCCCACCTCGCGCTAGGCAATGTGGCAAGCAATGGCCAGGGCTTTTGTCTTGTTTTTCTTTGATGGGTGGTCACCTTAAAAACCAATGGTTTAACTTCTGCTAATAGAGAGGGTGCCACTGTGTAGGTGCTGGCCCGATCTGCCACTGCCAAAGGATGGGTGCTACTCAGATGGGAGGGAGCAGCCTCCAACCGTTGTCTCCTGTGTAGCCTGGAACGAGCACTGCATAAAACACACCTGCTCTAGGAGATGCTTAGCACTGAGACTCGGGCAGGAGACAAGTTTAAAGGATTTAATCTACTTTTCTGACTGTTCACATAGAGAGTGCATTTAATGTCCCAACATCTGTATTTTTCTGGCACTTTGAACTGAAGTGGTTTCATTTCATTGGGCTAATTGTGGATCATCCTATTGCACAACCTGTTTCATTTCCTTTGTGCTGGCCCCAGCACCAGTGGGCTTTCAAATACCAACACTAATCACAACTTGTATTATCTATTCTCCTCTAATTCATAGATTCCAAGGCCAGGAGGGACCACTGTGATCATCTAGTCTGGCCTCCCGTTCAAGACAGATTTCTCTTGACTTAATTCTGTCTCTTCTACTGGAACTCAATGTTATCCTGCAGTATGCCCCTACTCAGGGCAGGGCAGAGCCGATCTTAAAGCAGCATTTAATACCCAGTCTCATCCCCCCAGCAGGCTGGTGAAATACTTCCCAGCCTCAGAGAACTAACCCTGAGATCTGTGCGTACATCTGGCAGTCAGAGTTGCACTCGGCGACAATGACTGTTACTCTGCCAAGACTGTAAGATACTGATGCAAAGATTGGCAGTGGTAAATAACAATGAAGACCAGGCAGTCACACAGAGCAAGCTGGACAGCTTGATAAACTGGGCCCATTCAAACATAGTGTGTTTTAGTAGAGCCAAACACAAAATGATACATCCAGGAACAAGGAATGCCAGCCATACCTACAGGGACAGGATTGTATCCTGGAGAGCAGCAACTTTGGAAAGGATCTCGGGATGTGATGTTATGAGTGTAATATAATATCTCACTGAAAGGTGACAGGGCCAGAAAGAGTTAAATGATCTGGAGGATGGTGTGGATTGCACCCTCAGCAAGTTTGCAGATGACACTAAACTGGGAGGAGTGGTAGATACGCTGGAGGGTAGGGATAGGATACAGAGGGACCTAGACAAATGAGAGGATTGGGCCAAAAGAAATCTGATGAGGTTCAACAAGGACAAGGGCAGAGTCCTGCACTTAGGATGGAAGAATCCCATGCACCGCTACAGACTAGGGACCGAATGGCTCGGCAGCAGTTCTGCAGAGAAGGACCCAGGGGTGACAGTGGACGAGAAGCTGGATATGAGTCAACAGTGTGCCCTTGTTGCCAAGAAGGCCAATGGCATTTTGGGCTGTATAAGTAGGGGCATTGCCAGCAGATTGAGGGACGTGATCATTCCCCTCTATTCAACATTGGTGAGGCCTCATCTGGAGTACTGTGTCCAGTTTTGGGCCCCACACTACAAGAAGGATGTGGAAAAATTGGAAAGAGTCCAGCGGAGGGCAACAAAAATGATTAGGGGACTGGAACACATGAGTTATGAGGAGAGGCTGAGGGAGCTGGGATTGTTTAGTCTGTGGAAGAGAAGAATGAGGGAGGATTTGATAGCTGCTTTCAACTACCTGAAAGGGGGTTCCAAAGAGGATGGCTCTAGACTGTTCTCAGTGGTGGCAGATGACGGAACGAGGAGTAATGGTCTCAAGTTGCAGTGAGAGAGGTTTAGGTTGGCTATTAGGAAAAACTTTTTCACTAAGAAGGTGGTGAAGCACTGGAATGCGTTACCTAGGGAGGTGGTGGAATCTCCATCCTTTGAGGTTTTTAAGGCCCGGCTTTACAAAGCCCTGGCTGGGATGATTTAATTGGGGATTGGTTCTGCATTGAGCAGGGGGTTGGACGAGATGACGTCCTGAGGTCCCTTCAACCCTGATATTCTATGATTCTAAGAGGCCACCCTGACCCGAAAGGGGCTGAGGATGACTGTCTTCCCAGCACCAGAGCCCTTACCCAGACATTCCCATTGCTTTCAGTGCACGTGGGCAATGCAGTGAGAGAAAGGAGTGGACAAACAGGAGGGGACAGAGGTGGAAGGGCCAGGCAAGGTGAGGACAAGAAGCTTTTGTGTGCTGAAGGGAAGCCATGGAAGGATCCCTAGAGGAGGAGATGCATCCGAAGGACAGGAAGGGGATGAGCTTAGCAGCTGCTCTCAGTTAACCTGGGGGTGAAGCCAGACCTGAGATGGGGGGGCGTGGAAAGTGGCTTAAAGCCGCTTTCCACAGAGCATCTGTGCCCAATGCAGGGCTCTGCCCCCCCCCCACGTTTGCTTTTGTTTCATAGACCCACATGCTCTCTGTCCATGGGTACAGCATTTGATTCCTTCAATCAGCCTAAAGGCTATGGACTGGATTCCCCATCGCAGTCAACATCTGACTTTAAGAGAGGCTGGTAGGAAAAGAGCATTTCATCCATCTCAACAGGGATAGCAAAGTGTTTTGTGAATCAATGGAGCCTTCACCCCCACGCAAGGGCATAGTTACTTGTATCCCTGGCTACGCAGGGTGCTGCGGCTTGCAGAGCTTATGGAGTACATCTTTCCAAGGTGTCCAGCCCCTCCGCAATGGGCTTGCTTTGCGGGTGGCCACGTAGAAAATCCCAGGACCTGATTTTCAAAAGGTCCGAGCACCCACAGTTCCCGCTGAAGTCCGTGGGAGCTAATTGAGATCAGCAGTTCTGAGCCAGCCCTAGGATAGCTCAACCTGGGAACCCCAAAGAGAGTCACGGTAGTTGTGGGCATTCTGGGAAATGCAGCCCTAACAGACTCCACCATGCTCAGAGAGGCAACCTGCAGCACAGCAGAAAATTCAGCTATTGCACAAAAATTCTTACTCTGAGTCCAACCACTGGTGAAGCTACAGCTGGGAGGAGATTTCCTCACTGTCATGAGGCCGGTGCTGGGGAAGGGACCAGTAATAATTCCTGCAGAGAGGTCCTAAGGAAATTGTGTTTTTTATGTTTCTTCTTCATAAAGAGAAAAATAACCTGTAAGCTCCCAGGTTTCATCTCTGCTTTTTTCACTGGACTTTCGTAATGGACTGAGGAGATAAGTGTTGCCATGTGCATTGAAAAGACAACTAAAAAGGAGGGTGTTTTGGAACTGGTGAAACTGCAAAGAGGGTTTTCCCTGAGTGTGGGGTGTCTGGGAAAGTGGGAGCAAGTGTCCACTTCCTGCTTTTTAAGGAAGACTGTGACAGGTCAGTAAGTAGTGATCACAGGGCAGAGTGGGATCTTTCCCTTGCCTGTCTCTTTGGCCACCCCATAGACCACCCACCTTGGGAGGGTCGGGGGTTATCTCTAGGTACCTGAGCTGGACGCCAGCAGAAGAGCTGCTGACAGGTGTTCACACAGAGCCAGTGCCCTTCCCCTAGGCTGACCTGCGGCCAGGGAAGGGCCCCTGCACTTCCCCCAAAGAGCCTGGATACAATAGCCGTGCTGGGTTCCCCTGAGCACAAGGAGGGTGCAGAGCTAACACCATGAACCATCCCAATGGGGTGGGGCCTTTCCACCCCCAGGAGCACTGTAGCCATGGCCACACTGCACCACTCCAGGAGGTGCTGAGGACAATTTCCCTGCGTAAGGGCCCAGGGCCTGGCCCAGGACATAGAGCTATTATGAATTAAACTAATATGGAATAAGGATTGAGCTAATTTGGAATAAAGAACTCTTACTCTGGAATAAGAGCATCCCCAGATGGGGGAACCAGGAATAGCTCATCTTGTAACTCCCCGTGAAGACAAGCCCTAATAGGGCTCAGGGAAAAGTCAATCTGCCTATCACCCTCGCTTCCACTCAGTCATTTTCCACTGTTCTGAACTACGGATTGGGGCAGCGGCCGAGCTTTGCCCCCCAGAGGGAGGCCGCCTGTTGAGAAGAGACAGGAGAAATGGAGGGGAAGATGCAGCCATCTATTAAAGGCGGGGTCCAGAAGTGCCAGAAATGGCACCCTTGAAGGATTTTTACCCTGGCCCACAGTCACCCCTGAAGACAGTAGAGTTACCCTGGAGGTGAACTTTGCCCTGGGCTGTAGAGTTAAAGACCTCAAACTGAAGGCAATAAAGATAGTAAGCTGGTAGAAAAATAAATAAATAAAAAAAGTTGTAAACACCTAAGAAAGGGAACTGAAGATGGGGAGATGAAAGCAGATATCAAAAAAGTCTTGTGAAAAGGTTAATTAAAATATTAATAATGCAGGGTTTCAATTACTCATTAATAAATAATGAGACCTTTAATGAGTGGAATACAGCGAACAGGAATCTGCAGTTGGGGCCTCAGCGGGAACAACTGAGGTCTTTGGTTTTCAGCAGAGCGAAATGTTGGAGCATGGAAGAAGTGTTCGCTAAGGCAATGGGGTGAGGGGACTCAGGGGGAATGAAGAGTGTTCAGAGGCAAATAGCTGTGTTCCCTCCCACAATAAATACCCCTGTTGAGAGGCTTAAAGGGATGAACAGGGAAGTGCAAACAGTAATTGCAGATAAGCAATAGGTATGTGCGAGGGACGAAGCATCAGGTACTCCAGCAGATGGGAAGTTCAGAGAAGGATCAAAATGAAAAGCAGAGATTGAAAAGAAAATTGAAAGAAAGACAAAATTATATTTTCCAAATGCCTTAGGGATCAAGGGCCTTTGTAGGGGGTAGGCTTGCCATGCTGCTCACGAGCAATGCCTCCCCGGTCCAAGAGCACTCTGCCTTTGTGCTCAGATGGTGAAGGCAGGAGGAGACAGAAAGGCACGTTCAGCATTAGCACTGAAGTAGTGGGAGAAGGGGGCTGGCCGAGCAAGGGCCGAACATTTAGCCCTAGGATCGTGTGATGCCTCTCTCTGCTAGATTGAGCCCATTGCTAAATATGTGTTCCCAATGCAGGTACCCATAGCCTATAATCAAGACACCTCTTAATCTTCTCTTTGTTAAGCTAAATAGATTGAGCTCTTTGAGTCTCTCACTACAAAACATGTTTTCTAATCCTTTAATCGGTCTCATGGCTCTTCTCTGAACCATCCCAGCATCCTTCTTGACTTGTGAGCATCAGAACTGGATGCAGAATTGCAGCAGCAGTCGCACCAGTGACAAGTAGAAAGGTAAAATCCCCTCTCTGCTCCTCCTCGAGATTCCCCCGTTTATCCATCCCAGGATCACATTAGCTCTTTTGGTCACAGCATCTCATTGGGAGCACATGTTCAGCTGATTATCTGCTACAACTCCCAAAACTTTTCCAGTCACCGCTTTGCTGGATCGAGTCCCTCATTCCAAACGTATGGCCTACGTTCTGTGTTCCTAGATACATGTATTTACATTTAGCCATATTAAAACACACACAGTTTGCTTGCACCCAGTTTACCAAATGATCCAGATCACTGTGAACCAGTGACTGACCGACCAGTCCTCTTCATTAGTTACCACTCCCCAATCTTTGTGTCAAAAGCAAACTTTATCCGTAATGATTTCATGGTTTCTTCTAGGTCACTGATAAGAATGTTATATAGTGTAGGGCCAAGAATCAGTCCCTGGGGACCTGCACACCTGCTGGTTGATGATTGCCCCTAGTTTCATTTTGAGACCAATCATAGAACCAGGATTTTATCCCTTTTTTGTCGGCCGCGTAAATTTTATATTGATCTAGTTTCTTAATGAAAATGTTCGGCGGTGCCAAGTCACATGCCTTGGAGAAGTCCAAGTATTCAATCAGCTCGACCACCTTTCGCAGCCGAACTTGCGATCTTTAAACCCACCCTCTGTTCGACAGGGTTCATAAACCCGTGTTGATTGGCATTAATTCCATTACCCTCTTTCAGTTCTTTATTAACAGAGTCCCATATCAGCCGCTCTATTATCTTTCTGGAATCAGTGTTAGGCTGGCAGGCCTGTAATTCCCCAGGTCATCCCATTCACGCTTTATACCAATGGGCCCAACATTCACTTTCTTCCAGACATCTGAAACTTCTCCAGTGCTCGAAGACTCTTAGAAAATCAACATTAACAGTCCAGCGAGTTCCTCAGCCAGCTCTTGGATGCAAATTATTCGGATCTGCTGATTTAAAAATGTCTGACTTTAGTAGCTTCTGTTTAACATCTTCCTGAGATACGAATGGAATGGAAAGGGTTATCGGCATAATATGATGAGACTGTATCATCTGTGTTTTCCCCCAGATACAGAACAGAAATGTTTATTGAACGCTCTGCCTTTTCTGCATTTTTATTGATGATTCTACCATTTCCATCTTGCAATGGATCAATAACATTGTCAGGATTCATTTTGTTCTTAACATATTTTTTAAAAATTCCTTTGCATTGTCCTTAACTCTGCTGACCACAGATTTCTCCTCATTTCTCTTTGTTCCCTTATTAATTTTCTACAATTCCTAACTTCTGATTTATATTCATTACTATTAACTTCCCCTTCTTCCATTGGTTATTTTTTATATACATTTTTATAGCTACCTTCACTTCCCTCCTAAACCAGGCTGTTTTTTAACCAACACAACTTTCTTCAGCAATTATGGGATTGGCAGCATCTGGTAAGGTGTTCGTAAATGGTTTCCAATTAGTATTTACATTTTTCTGATTAAATTCTTCCTCCCAGCTGATTTGGCTCATAATAATTTTCAGCTTTGCAAAAATAGCCCTGTTAAAGCACCAAGTATATATATCACTGGTCTGCACTTTATTCTGCTTGTGTATTATAAATGTGATCAAGTCATGTTCACTTGTACTTAAGCTGCCATTAATTTTTAGTTCTATGATCAGTTCCTCTTTACCTCTTAGGGATAAGGTCTAATAAAGAATTCCCCATGTGGGCTGCAACACTTTTTAAGTTAAGAAATTGTCATCAATAATGTTTAGAAATGCTAAGGATGTTTTAGTACCGGCAGCATGAGACCTCTAGCATGTATCACTCAGGCTGAAGTCCCCATGATCACACAGTTTTTGTTCCTACACATTGTAGATAGGTGTGTAAGAAGCTGGACATCCTCTTCCCCACATGTAATTTTCTGGTCTGTCAGGGACATCAACCACTTCCCCACCTTATGCTTTATTTGTAAGGACATTGATCTGGGAGTATTCAAGATCATTTTCTTCCAAGTTAGCAGTGATTTGGAAACAGATAATGACATTTGGACATAGAGTGCCCCTCCCCTTTTGACCACTCCATCCTTCCTAAATAGGTTATAACCATTGATTGTAACATTCCAATTGTGTGAATCATCCCACCAGGTATCAGTGATACTTACTAGATTGAATTTATGCTCATAAATGAGCAATTCCAATTTTCATTTGTCACTGGTGTGTAGGCAAATTGGTGCTTTGAAGGGGTGCCATGTACCCCTGCAATGCCAGCCTCTGCAGAGGAGCTGCTGCATTTGGAGGTGGGACTCTGGGCCAGGCCAGGCAAGCCATCTAAAGCTCAGGGAGATCGGGCTGTGTCATTGTGGCTATCTCCTTGGTGTTTGCAAGTCCCCTCTGCCACCCTTAAAATGTATTCTGATATTTGCACCAGTAATTTCTAGCCTTTGTGGTTGCAGAGAAAAGCTTGAAAGTGTGAAATCTAATGGGTCAAAAGCCAGAACCAATCACAGAAACTCACAATGCATTATTTAAAAAAAATCTCATGGCTTTTAAATCAGTCTCATGGTAGTTGAAGTCTTGGGGTTGGCGACATGGAGCTATCTGTCTGACACATCCTACAGAATCATAGAATCATAGAATCATAGAATATCAGGGTTGGAAGGGACCCCAGAAGGTCATCTAGTCCAACCCCCTGCTCGAAGCAGGACCAATTCCCAGTTAAATCATCCCAGCCAGGGCTTTGTCAAGCCTGACCTTAAAAACCTCTAAGAAAGGAGATTCTACCACCTCCCTAGGTAACACATTCCAGTGTTTCACCACCCTCTTAGTGAAAAAGTTTTTCCTAATATCCAATCTAAACCTCCCCCACTGCAACTTGAGACCATTACTCCTCGTTCTGTCATCTGCTACCATTGAGAACAGTCGAGAGCCATCCTCTTTGGAACCCCCTTTCAGGTAGTTGAAAGCAGCTATCAATCCCCCCTCATTCTTCTCTTCTGCAGGCTAAACAATCCCAGCTCCCTCAGCCTCTCCTCATAACTCATGTGTTCCAGTCCCCTAATCATTTTTGTTGCCCTTCGCTGGACTCTCTCCAATTTATCCACATCCTTCTTGAAGTGTGGGGCCCAAAACTGGACACAGTACTCCAGATGAGGCCTCACCAATGTCGAATAGAGGGGAACGATCACGTCCCTCGATCTGCTCGCTATGCCCCTACTTATACATCCCAAAATGCCATTGGCCTTCTTGGCAACAAGGGCACACTGCTGACTCATATCCAGCTTCTCGTCCACTGTCACCCCTAGGTCCTTTTCCGCAGAACTGCTGCCTAGCCATTCGGTCCCTAGTCTGTAGCGGTGCATTGGGTTCTTCCGTCCTAAGTGCAGGACCCTGCACTTATCCTTATTGAACCTCATCAGATTTCTTTTGGCCCAATCCTCCAATTTGTCTAGGTCCTTCTGTATCCTATCCCTCCCCTCCAGCGTATCTACCACTCCTCCCAGTTTAGTATCATCCGCAAATTTGCTGAGAGTGCAATCCACACCATCCTCCAGATCATTTATGAAGATATTGAACAAAACCGGCCCCAGGACCGACCCTTGGGGCACTCCACTTGATACCGGCTGCCAACTAGACATGGAGCCATTGATCACTACGCGTTGAGCCCGACAATCTAGCCAGCTTTCTACCCACCTTATAGTGCATTCATCCAGCCAATACTTCCTTAACTTGCTGACAAGAATACTGTGGGAGACCGTGTCAAAAGCTTTGCTAAAGTCAAGAAATAATACATCCACTGCTTTCCCTTCATCCACAGAACCAGTAATCTCATCATAGAAGGCAATTAGATTAGTCAGGCATGACCTTCCCTTGGTGAATCCATGCTGGCTGTTCCTGATCACTTTCCTCTCATGCAAGTGCTTCAGGATTGATTCTTTGAGGACCTGCTCCATGATTTTTCCAGGGACTGAGGTGAGGCTGACTGGCCTGTAGTTCCCAGGATCCTCCTTCTTCCCTTTTTTAAAGATTGGCACTACATTAGCCTTTTTCCAGTCATCTGGGACTTCCCCCGTTCGCCACGAGTTTTCAAAGATAATGGCCAATGGCTCTGCAATCACAGCCGCCAATTCCTTCAGCACTCTCGGATGCAACTCGTCCGGCCCCATGGACTTGTGCACGTCCAGCTTTTCTAAATAGTCCCTAACCACTTCTTTCTCCACAGAGGGCTAGTCACCTCCTCCCCATGCTGTGCTGCCCAGTGCAGTAGTCTGGGAGTTGACCTTGTTCGTGAAGACAGAGGCAAAAAAAGCATTGAGTACATTAGCTTTTTCCACATCCTCTGTCACTAGGTTGCCTCCTTCATTCAGTAAGGGGCCCACACATTCCTTGGCTTTCTTCTTGTTGCCAACATACCTGAAGAAACCCTTCTTGTTACTCTTGACATCTCTGGCTAGCTGCAGCTCCAGGTGCGATTTGGCCCTCCTGATAACATTCCTACATGCCCGAGCAATATTTTTATACTCTTCCCTGGTCATATGTCCAACCTTCCACTTCTTGTAAGCTTCTTTTTTATGTTTAAGATCCGCTAGAATATTGGAGGCAATAATAAAAAGGACGGAAGGGTGCCTAGATTTCAAAAAAAATCTTTCTTCAGAACATTACACAAAAGACAAATCTCTAACATCACACAGGAAACTGAGTAGAGCTGCTGTGCCTGGAGAGGGAAGAGAATGTTGTTAAGTCAGGAGAAAGAACTGGTTTTATATGAAAAGCTTGTAAAAAGTATCTATAAAATGGCAAAGGGCCCAATTCTGCATTCCTTATTCAGGCATAATCCCAACTGACAGAGACAGAATAGATGAACGAGCTCTCCTCTGACAGCTAGTGATGAGCTGGGGAGGGGAAAAGGCTTCAGGACCAGACTGTATTTACACGAACACACCCACTCTGCCTAGGTATCCCTGTGTTGCCAAAGTGATCAACTTTGACTGGTGCTGGATTGCAAAACACTTTAGTACTGAAGGCAGGGTAATGAAATGTTGTTATCCTTATTGTATGAGTAAAGGGCGGCAGATCTGTGCTTAGCTGGTCCTGACTGAGGGGGTCCCCCCAACTGAACAGAACTCACTAAGCAGGGGGCTTGGATGCCAGACCCCTGTGAAAGAGAGATGGGGTGGGTACAGGTGTCCCTGCGTGGAGGTGTGGGCTCTGCCTAAGAGTCCTAGGCATGGTTTAACTTGCCCCTCCCCACTGCTCAAAGACAGAGCTAATTAATGCTCCATTAGGAGTCTTGTTTTGTTAAGGGATCGCTAGAGCTGAAATCACTTGTTGCGGGACAGGGTTTCTGCCCAGCCGGCATCAGCAGGTTCCCCCACTGAGAGCTGACCGTCACTGAGAGCTGGCTGGAACGCAAGGGGCCGCCATGCCGGGGTCACAGTAGAGAGGCGGGGAGCTGCAGAAGGTGAGCGTGTGAGTAGTGGGTGACTGGCAGAGTGGCACAGTGGGAGGGCGGCTGGCGGAGCGGCTGATGCCAGAGCAAGCACCCAGACAGCAGAGTTGAGCCAGGTGTCTTGCCCCCTCCCCCAGGTCGGAGGTGACCTCACGCAGATGCACCTCTGAACTCTGAGTCTTCACTGACCAAGGGCAACTGTCAGTGGGGCGGGGTGGAGGGATAAGGGAGGGGCACATTAAAGGAACTTTGGGTTTTGGGACTCAAGAACCTGAGGCAAAAGACACTGCCCCACTGTAATGATGTGGCCTTTGGCGGGACACTACTGAGAGTATCAATTCAGGACACATTGCTTAGAGCAGGGCAGTCACAGCCCAAGGCTGGGGGTCCTTGGCACACCAAACCAACCAACCAGAGAGGACTTCGGTTTCACCCCACCGGCTAAGTCGTAAAAGCAATTCCTTTAGTCACTCCCTGTCATAAATATAAAGGGAAGGGTAACAACCTTTATGTATGCAATAATATAAAATCCCTCTTGGGAAGAGGTACAGAATCCCCTTACCTGTAAGGGGTTAATCAGTTCCATTAACCTAGTTGGCACCTGACCAGAAGGAGCAATGGGGAAAGAAGATACTTTCAAATCTGAGAGCGTGGGCAGGAAGGCTTTGTTTTGTGCTCTGTGTGTGTTCTCTCCATAGACAAAGAGAGACCAAGCAAGTAATCCAGCTCCTACTGAATGATCCATCTAAAATTACAGAAATAGTAATAGCAAGGAAATGTGCTAGGTTATCTTTTGTTTAGCTTGTGACTTTTCCCTGTGCTAAGAGGGAGGTTTCTCTCTGGTGGTTTTTTTTTTGTTTGTTTGTTTTTTTTTGTAACTTTGAAGTTTTGCCTAGAGGGGAATCCTCTGTGTTTTGAATCTGATTACCCTGTAAAATTACCTTCCATCCTCATTTTACAGAGGTGCTTCTTTTATTTTGTTTTTATAATAAAGTTCTGTTTTTAAGAACCTGATTGGTTTTTAGTGTCCTAAAAACCCAAAGGTCTGGTCTGTGCTCACCTGGTTTACCTATTTGGTTGGTAGATTATTCTCAAGCCTCCCCAGGAAAGGGGGTGAAGGGGCTTAGGGGGAATATTTTGGGGAAACAGGAACTCCAAGTGGTTCTTTTCCTTGAATCTTTGTCTAACTCACTTGGTGGGGGCAGTGAATACCATCCAAGGACAAGAAGGGATTTGTGCCTTGGGGAACCTAAGCTGGTAGAAAAAAGCTTAGGGGGGTCTTTCATGCGGGTCCTCACATCTGTACCTCAGAGTTCAGAGTGGGGAGGGAACCCTGACACTCCTGTTTCCCAGCATCACCACCAGCGCCGCTCCTTATGGGGATGAATGGTTATGAAAACCAATGCCCCAGTAAAAGAAAAAAGGTTCTCTTGATCCCAAAGGACCAAGCCACAGACCCAGTTAGATCTTACCCACAAATCACGCTGTTGCCAATCCTTTAGAATCTAAAATCTAAAGGTTTATTCATAAAAAAGAAAGAAATATAGATGAGAGTTAAAATTGGTTAAATGAAATTAATTACATACAGTAATGACAAAGTTCTTGGTTCAGGCTTGTAGCAGTGATGGAATAAACTGCTGGCTTAAGTTAAGTCTCTGGAGTACCTCCTCAGCTGCGACGGGTCATTCAGTTCTTTGTTCAGAGCTTCAGTTTGTAGCAAAGTTCCTCCAGAGACAAGAAGCAGGATTGAAGACAAGATGGAGGGGTTTCCAGGGCCTTTTATAGTCTCTTGCCATGTGGCCTGTGCTTCCTTTGTTTCAAACACAAGCTGCCCAGCACATGGCTTGGAAACACCTCAGAGTTCTGTCCATAGGCAGGTCCCTGCACACCTGGCTGAGTCCCCAGGCGTGTCTGCCTTCTCTCAGTGGGTCAGTTGTCTAGCTGATCGTCCTTAATGGGCCATCAAGCAGGCTACACAGTGCTGATGCCAAACTGTCTGGGGTGTCACCAAGAAGCACAGCACAAGTTTGAACTACAGACGTACATACATGTCTATAACTCATAACACAAAGCAATACAAACTTATGAACAATAGTATCATATCTGGCAAATTATAACCTTTTTGCAGACATCTTACATGGCAGATCTGGCTGTTTACTTCATAGGCGTTACCCCAGGAGCCAACATTGGAAATCCAGGTATAGAGCCAATACTTACAACTTTAAATACAATAATGCTACATGCATCCAGACAGCATCATCCTAACCAGCCAATCCTAACCTCATAGGCACCTCACCTGACCTCCTTGGTACAAGATTTGGTGCAACTCTAGGACTTGGTTGCAACAAAGATCTATACAGTCACAGTTCATGTCAAAAACCTCACACCAACGTACTCGGAGGGGGGGGGGGTATTTTGCTTGTGGTTTTATCGTTCTGAATCCTGCTTGTGACTTCCCTCCCTGTATTAAAAGTTTATTTTCTACACTCAGACTCTGTGCTTGCCAGAGGGGAAGTATGGCCTCCTAGACACACCCAGGGGTGGGGTGTAATTTTCCCAGATTACTGCTGGGGGCTTGAGCCAGTTCTGTATTATATGGTTAAGATGAACCCCAGGTATTGAACCCTGACCTGGTTGCGGTCGACTCCATCTGGCAGAAGGGTTTGGGCTGTGAGTTAGAACTGGGTGAATGTTGCAAAACTTATTCTTCAAATATTCATTAAGGAATTCACTCCACCTGTGCACTACATTCTGTATTCACCCTGGGCCCAGTCCAAAGTTTAGTGAAGTTAAAGGCAAGACTCCCACTGTGAAGATCGGACCCCTTGTGAGTTAACACAAGACTGAGTTTTGCCAGCATGAATACTTGCAGAAATGCTAAGTCTGGAAGCTGGTCTCCCTGCAAAAAGTGAATTTTATATTTGCTTTCAGTGAGATTCATAACAGAAATCTCATAAGCTGTCCCCTACGGGGTAACCTAGGAAAGGTTTAATGCATGTGTAAGAGGAAAGAGCAGAACAGAACCCAGTGGGACAGTTTCAAAAAGCACTTTTTTGGAGGTAAAATCATTCTGGTTTCTCATCTCCTGCAGACAATTGTATGTTATGCAATTTTGTCATTGGGCTGGCAATCCAAATCATAACTGGAATATAACGTTGCTTGGAGGACTTAGGTTAGGGTGCAATAGAACATCAGAAGACAGGTGATATGTCTGGAAATGAGTCTGGTTTGCATTCTTACAGGAATGAGGAGCAATACTTGTGTTAGCTTCCAAAGTAATATTGCCCGTTCCTAGCTGTTGTCTTCTGTTCTGTAAAGCATGCCCCCCTACTCTTGTCAAGTGACAAAAGGCACCGTGATAAACCCACGGGAGCAATGCCTAATCAGGATAATTTTCCTGTCAACATCTATCACAGTACTGCAAAATGTGTAGCAGGCCACGCTGTTCTGCGGATAGCTAATGAAGCTATTATATGATCGGCAGCTATTGTGCCTGAGGACCACCACTCCTGGTGGCATTTCATAGAATCATAGAATCATAGAATATCAGGGTTGGAAGGGACCCCAGAAGGTCATCTAGTCCAACCCCCTGCTCGAAGCAGGACCAATTCCCAGTTAAATCATCCCAGCCAGGGCTTTGTCAAGCCTGACCTTAAAAACCTCTAAGGAAGGAGATTCTACCACCTCCCTAGGTAACGCATTCCAGTGTTTCACCACCCTCTTAGTGAAAAAGTTTTTCCTAATATCCAATCTAAACCTCCCCCACTGCCCCCATTTATCTGAAAAGGGAAAAGCTTGGCCACATCTATTCTGATTAATGAGGTGTGATGTATGTAACAATGGTTCTCATTGCTTGGCAGGGAATAACCTTCTTTCAGAGAAAAGGGATATTATGATTTCCCAAAGATGCCTGAGTAGGGATGGAAGAACACACTGAAGTAAACACCAAACCCATGCAGATCTCTTGGGCTTGCAATTGACTCATAAATTAGTCCCTTTGCATATTCAGGGTGTTACAGGAAGATTCCCAGATGCACTGGGACACTTGTCAGCACAAGCAAAACTTGCGAAGAATGTATGCGTCTCTCACAAGCACCTTCCTGCTTTCCCCCAGGCTACACCAAAATCTGTAGCTCCTCCTTCAGATCTCTCCTTAGAACTCACCTCTGCCACAAATCTGCACCTAAAATCACCATCTCACAATGCTGAGGCAGGTGGTGAGCTGTGAACTGGCTACAAATGGCACACACAGCTCCTCTATGGCTCAGTAACCTCTTATCCTTGTTACCTCGTCCTCTCTCCCCCAGCTCCCACCTGCGTCTCATTCACCGGCTCTGTCTGGCCTTTTAGATGCGAGTTCTTTGGGGTGGTCACTATCCTTTACTCTTCGATTGCACAGCACCTTGCATCTGGGCTGGTGGGGACGTCTGGGCCATAGTGCAGCTCAACCAGTAATGCAGGAACTGCCAGAGGCTGCAGAAATTATCCTCGCGAACAGCATCATGGGAACCGGGGGCTGGAAAGGGGTCTCCTGGGTCAATGAGTCCAGTCCCCTGTCACTGCAGGCCACCCCATCGCATGGGAGCCATAGGGCCTGAGGGAGGGGTGTGAACCCCAGGGCCAGTTCCCACACCCCTGCGGCCCATGTGCCTAGGATGTGCAGGGCAGGGGATGAGCTGGACCCCGCTGGCAATCTGGCTACCTCCCTGTCTAGTGCAGGCCTGGCAGGGCACATGGCAGATCCCCTGCTCCTGGCTAGCAGGAGCCCTCCGCCCACTGTCCTCCTGGCCTGTGGCATTGAGTCCTCCCCGGGCCGGTGGCTGCAGTGTGAGGGACCTGGCAGCAGGCGGGCTGGGACCGCAGGGCAGGGCTGTGCACGGAGGGCAGGGCTCTCAGCTGAATCAGTGATGCGCCATTGACTGCTCTGTAGGGCTTGCAGCTGGTGTGGGATGAACAAGGGGGTTGCTGGGCAAGGCCGAATTAAGCACAGGAAAACGGGGCACGTGCCTAGGGCTCAGATCCATGGGGGAGTCCACCCTGAGTGGTACCAAAACCCCCTGCACCAGGGCATAGCGCCACGTACTCAGGTGTGGCCCACCTGCCCTCTCTCATGACGGAGGAGCGGCTGGACCAAACCTGAGTGAGCAGTGGGTCAGCCAGAGCTGCTGCTCTTCACCGCAGCCATGGCGCTGGCTTCTGCACCATCTTGGGGGCTGCCCGGCCTCACCCTGCGTCCACATGCCTGGGACTCCTCTGCTCTGCCCTCGGGACTCGCAAAACCAGCTACAAGTCTGGGGAGCTGCCATGAATGCCCACCTGGGAAAGCCAGCTAGCCCTGGGGCTGGACGTGCGAGGGTCAGTCGGGCAGCGTCCATGCAGCATGACCTAGACAGGGAAGCATTAACTCAGAAGCAGCATGGAAGCATCTCGTTTAGTGGACCTGTGGAGGGGCCCAGTGGTGTGTGTTTGCCTAGGGCTCCGCGATGGCTTACTCTGGCCCTGTTTGCGGGGATACAGCTTGGCCAGAGCTGGCCTGGCCTAAGGGGGGGAGAAGGAGAGGGAGATGGAACCGACACCAAGTGTGTATGAGGTGGGGGGAGACCCTGATCTGGGAATGAAATACAGGGGCTGGGATCAGAACTGAGGACTTCAGAGGACTTGGAACAAAGGGGTCTCGGAGCAGCAAGGCCGGCTGGGCTGTCTTACAGAGAAGAAGGCATCAGTGACTGAGTGGGAAGCTTTGCCCAAGGGGGCGTGATGGGTCAGAGACCTGCTAGGCAGCTGATTCAGAGGGATGTGTAGGGTTGCAAGGGGTAACAGGCTCTCTAATTGCATTTGGATTAACTGCCTGGGAAAAAGCAAATCCGTTTCATGTCAGGACTGCAAGTTTGATCTCCCCAAATGTAAGAGTGAAGGGTATGAGAGTTCCTGTCCTCTCTAATGGAGACACAGCTACCCCTGCTAGCCACTGCATTAAATGTCTCCTCATTAAGCTATTTTTTCCTCTTTGAACAAGTGACGTTTAAACACAGCTTTTCAAGGCTTTTCAAGAATGTGGGTCATAATGAGAGTCTGGGGCAGCAGGCAAAGAGTACAGTAAAATGAGAAACTCAGAGGTGGGTTAGGCAACTTATTGTTCCTTCCAAAGCAGCTAGTAAGGTCAGGTGCTTTATTTAGAGCCAGGCAGGACATGGTTTGCCCATCCCATGAACATTGCTGAGGTTTCCAAATGTTCCCATTCTGCACTGGGATGAAACCAAGACCTTTTGAGCTTTTTCTAAGAGTGTGTCCTACTCTGGAATGACCAGTAGCCCAGTGGCCTGGGCAATCACCTGTCATATGGGGTGGTAGGTTTGAGTTCTTGCTCAGGGAACATGAGAGCAGCAAGATCTTCCACATCCCAGGTGAGTGCCCCAAGCACCAGACTTTGGGCTATTCTGGGATGGGGCTTTCACAAAATACCCTACTAAAGCTGTTCCACTGTTTATAAATAATTAACTACTCATTGGGCCTGAGATACTGACTGTCTAGCCCAGTGGTGAGGGAGACTTAGGTTCAAGTTGCTTCTCTAATTAAGAAATACATATTTATGCCAAGTGGAACAGCTCCTAGATTCCCACATTCCAGTAGCCCTAATCATCAGGCTATTGCCTCTTCTGACCAGAAACTTCACCCTGGGCCTGAGAAACTCTCTCTCCATGAACGTGGAGTTGAAATGGATATGTTCCCCTGAAAAGTCTCTAGTTTGACAAACCAGCATTTTCTGACAAGAAACGTTTTGGTGCAAAATCTGGTTCTAGCAACATGAACATAAGAACTGCCAGACTGGGTCAGACCAAAGGTCCATCTAGCCCAGTATCCTGTCTTCTGACAGTGGCCAGTGTCAGGTGCCCCAGAGAGAATGAACAGAACAGGGAATCATCAAGTGACCCATCCCCTGTTGCTCATTCCCAGCTTCCAGCAAACAGAGGCTAGGGACACCATCCCTGCCCATCCCGGCTAATAGCCATTGATGGACCTATCCTCCAGGAACTTATCTAGTTCTTTTTTGAACCCTGTTATAGTCTTGGTCTTCACAACATCCTCTAGCAAGGAGTTCCACAGGTTAACTGTGTGTTGTGTGAAAAAAATAATTCCTTTTGTTTGTTTTAAACCTGCTGCCTATTAATTTCATTTGGTGACCCCTAGTTCTTGTGTTATGAGAAGGAATAAATAACACTTCCTTATTTACTTTCTCCACACCAGTCATGATTTTATAGACCTCTATCATATCCCCCCTTAGTCGTCTCTTTTCCAAGCTGAAAAGTCCCAGTCTTGTTAATCTCTCCTCACACGGCAGCCATTCCATACCCCTAATAATTTTTGTTGCCCTTTTCTAAACCTTTTCCAATTCCAATATATCTTTTTTGAGATGGGACGACCACATCTGCACACAGTATTCAAGATGTGGGCATACCATGGATTTATACGGACATGGACATGATGCTGCCTGCCACTGGGAAGTGTTCGATGAGTTATTTATTCATTGTATGCATGTAGCTCAGCCCCCTCAGCACTGTCCCCAGACTCAGCACACACATACAACCCTTCCATGCTAAAAAGGATCAGGAAAATCATGGACTAGAGCTCCCCTGCCCACCAGGAACGAGAGACGCAGCCTCTCCTAATGCCCCACCTCCTTGGCGTGAGCCAGAGGAGAGGCTCAGGCCTGCCACGCGCCCTGAAGAAAAGTGCAGCAGGTGGCTGGGCTCAGGCGGTTGCGCCAAAGGGAGGCTGCTCCGGGAGGCCCCTTAGTTTTGTTAGTAACCAGGGACCGGACCTTTTTTGGACTGCCTCCCTTTGCCTCAATTTTAATTTCTCCTTTTTACCCGTCATTGTTATTATGGGTATTGTTATACCCATGATTGTTATTTACCCATTATTGTTTCATGTGTTTCCGTCCCACGTTTTGGGGTTCCAATCCAACGCCATAAGGGCCCTAACCTTGGACTGGGACATGGTGGGTGGGGGTTCTGCAGGAGGCAGCGATGGCGATCCCAGGCCTAGCGGATCGCCATCGTCTTAGCTGTTTTTTGCTGCTTGCAGGCTCTTTGCTAAGCTGCTTTTAAAGCCTTAGTTAGCATGTTATTTTAATTCATGGGAGCCTGCTTATCATCCACCAGGACACTTACATTTTCTTTTTTAGCTGCTTGTTATTTGCCGACAGCTTTTTTACCATTGTTAGGAACAACCATTCCCACCCCCAATTTTTATAGAGTTTATTATGCCCATATATCTTTATTGCCTTTTTTTATTTGCTTGGCCAATTTGACTGGGGTGAGGGGAACTTTGTTCCTGTTCCATTCAACCAGGGGAGCCACCCGCCATAACAATTTGGCCACCAGTGCCCAGCGGGAAGTACTGCTTCAGCCAGGTATTTTGTTGGTGACCACAGCCCCACATTTTTGCTTACCCCACATCTGGCTACACCTGCCAGGGGTATCCTGCCATGTATCCTGCCAACTACGCCACGTATTGTGCCAAAGGGGGGCTTGAATACACTTAACGAAGCCACACCAGGTGTATAAGTGTAACCAGTTTATTGCGAAAGCATAATAAGCTTTTTCGCCTTTACACGTTACTAAATACGTGCCTTTTAGCACCAGAGCAGGCAAGCAAGAATTAATGCTTATGCCCCTTTTGCTACAAACAGTTCTGGACCCCTTAGCCTAATTTTTGAGGGCTTGTAGCAGGCGCTGCTTCTGTGTGGGGAGTTTTTGGGCACCCACAAGGCCAAGGTCCACAGGTGAGACTGTTTGTTTAAAGCAATTTTTATAGCCGGTTTTATTCTTCATCTTTTTAAGGGGGTACATACATTTATAAGCAGACTCTGGCAGGAAACACTATTGCTTTTTATTTTTACACTTAACACTTTGGGGCCTTGCTTATTTTTTTACGTGTTTATTCAGTCGAAGTGGCTGCAAGACAGCCTGGCCAGTTAAAGCCAGTTTACTACTAGCTCCACCCTGACCATTCTGTAATAACAGGCTAAGGTAACTTGCAGTAGGTCCCAACACTGCCCTAGGACACTCCCGTATAGGGATCGTCGGGCCAGTCAGCCGAGTTCCCTCAACAGTCCTGGGACAGCACAGCGTGACTCAGGGCCTGACCCAAAGCCCATTGAAATCAATGGGAAAAAATCCTGTAGAATTCAGCCCCCCACGGAGGTAATCCTTGTTGCTTTTCAAACCCAGCCCTCCCTGAAGTAACTGCGGCTATTTCCTGACAGAGGAAGGCATGGGAGGAGGAAGTGTTTCTCCTATTATCTTGTGTTGAATTGCTGTGAACTAGATGAGTTGCTGGGTAAAACCTGCAAGCACACACTTGCTGTGTGAGCAATCCCCTGCAGTTGCATGGATGCACTGGTGCTTGCATCAGCCAAATGCACCATCCACATGCAAATCTACGTCTTTGGCTGTGCACATGGTACATTTTGCCCGCACGATGAGCGTACACACACTTTGTACATCTCGCCCCTTGCATGGGGCTAAACAAACCTGGGCTTAGTGGTCTGCGGTGAGACTGCACCAGTGAGGTGGAGTGGGAGGCACGGGGGGTCTCTAGCAGGTGTTGTGCCTCAGTAACGATCCCCCCTCCGCGCCATGCAGTGGGTGTGTTCCCATGGCAGTGTGCAGGGGGACGAAGTGGGGAGGGGATGTGACACCCTGGTATCCCAATATTCAACACTGTCATGGAATTAAGATATGTTTCTACAAAGTGTGCCTCGTGAGGTATCATTCTAAAAGTCTGAGGAACGAGGACTGAACAGGGGGAAGTGATGGTCCCAGGCTAAGGGATTTCTAGCCTGTGTATGAAAACCTGGGAAACCCAACCTGCAGAGCCAAGGCAGCTTGTGCCTTAGGAATCTGCCAGCCTGTTTATCTCTCAGGGTAAGAATTTGCTAAATCATCTCCTACCTATCTAGTGTGTTACGCTCAGTTTGTGGTTTTGTTTATTTACCAGGTAATCTGCTTTGATCTGGTTGCTATCACTTATAATCTCTTAATATCTATCCTTTTGCAGTTCATAAACTTGTTTTAGTTATGTCTAAAACCAGTGTGTGAAAATCATACTTGTGGCACAAAGCTATTGCATATTTGCCTCCACATTGAGGGAGGGGACGAATTTCATGAGCTTAAACTGTACAGGTCTCTGTGCAGTGCAAGACGGTATAATTTTGGGTTTACCCTTCAAAGGGGTGTGTGTACTTCAGTAACTGGACAGTTCCTTAGCTGAGCCTTCCCAGGCACAGCTGGGTGTGTCCCGACCTGTGCGAATGCTGGTGAAAGGGGAAGCTTGGAGAGCTTAGCAACTTGTCACAGCAGCACAGTGTGAGAGGGAGTCCAGGCTGGTGGGTGAGGTGGGCTGAGTGGTACCCCAGTTTCAGGTGGCACCCCGAGGAGGGGAACCCCTCACAATGAGGTGTCTTAGGTTTTGCTGCCCCACACAAGGCAAGGTGTGATCTGGCCCTGAGCTGGGCATCAGGCTGTCTAGATACCATTGCAGATGGAATGCATCATGGAGAAATGGCTAGTGCTGTCTGACTCTCCAGTATTAGAGGGAATCCCTTCTCCAGAAATACTCCGTACCCGCCCCTGGGATCAGTGTTGTGCATGAAGAAATCCATCTGCCTGAGATAATCTCCATCTTGAGGGTTTTAAAACAATAATGACTTCAGTGCAGTGCATTGGCTGAGAGTTACTGGCTGAGGTTAAAAGCCCTTTGTTGGCGTTTGGGCCCATTAATTCCTCCCAGCTGGCTATTCATTACCAGGAAAAGCCGTGTGCTGAGGCTGGTATTGCTGAAGTATGGTAATGTGTGAAGAACAGTGAGAGTAAATCAGTCCCCCTGAGGAGCGCACACATTGAGGCCATTGTTCAAGAGAGCAGTTCTGGGAACTTCCTTAGTACAGCGGAGTGCGTTCCTAAGAGGAACACTCGGCTCATGCTAACTCCTCTGGTCAGCTGCTCCAGCCATGCTATGGGCTTTCACTGCCCAAAGGGGCTTTCTAAACACAACACAACGAGCAGGTGGTAGCTCTCCCTCTGGCAAATCCCAGTGCAGAGAAGGAACCCAGAATGCCACTGCGGACAGTGAGGCAGCTCAGCACTATATCCTGCCCATGGCTGAGCTCATGGTAGTGCTACCAGGCCCTGGCTCCATGAGCAGTGTCCAGTGGGTTCGCTAAACCATGGCTGTTATCCCACGGTACACACACCCTTCTCTGCGAGGAGGACAAAGCCCTGGAGTGCTGCTGATTTCAGTGTTTGCCTTTGCCCCTGCAATCTCTCCCCCCTCCCCACCCCAGCGTGGATTTCAGGGCAGGGTGAAGCAATGAGCTCTTGCACAAGTGGGATTTCTTTGCTGTGCTGCAGCCAGAGCCTGTGCACAAAGGCAGAGAGCTCTCAGCTATTCGAGCAAGGAGGATGTCAGCAGGGGACTGGCGCAGAGCTGACCCAACGTTTTCCTATAAGCTCTGCTCTAGGGGCTATTGGGGGCAGGTCCCCTCCCTGTGCTACACAGGAGGTAGGACTAGACAGTCACAAAGGTCCCTTCTGGGCAGGGGAGGCTCTACCAATTTTGCTGCCCCAAGCAGTCACCGCCGAATTGCCGCCGTGCCCAAAAGCCGCCGTGGTGGGAAGAGCTGCGGACGGCTGCCCCACTCTGAATGCCGCCCCAAGCACCTGCTTGGAAAGCTGGTGCCTGGAGCCTGCCCTGCTTCCGGCCTTCGCATCTGTGAATCTATGGTCTGGGGTCAGGTAACAATCGGTCCATGGCTATTGAGGTGTAACACCCTGCAGGGGAGAGACTCTGTCTAGCTCGGAGTAGCCCAGACTGAGCTAATGGCCTGGCACCCCTCCAAGTGGGGGGAAGCAGAGAGGAAGAGCACAGAGAGGGCTGGCTGTGAAGGAGACAGACACCCCTAAGTGCACTGACAGAAAAGGAGCCGAAATAGCCAGGGGTATCCTAGAGCATCTCATCCGGTCTGTGATTGCACACGACATGAGGCCTGACAGGATCACTGAAAATCAGTCACATTTTACCTCAAACGAAACGCATTTTTAATTTCAAATTTCCCACCAGAAAATTGTTGTTTACAGTGTTGCTATAGCCGAGTTGGTCTCAGAATATCAGCGAGACAAGCTGGGTGAGGCAAGATCTTCCCTTGGCAAGAGAGATGAGCTTTCCAGCTGCACTGAGCTCTTCTTGAGGTCTGGGAAAGGTCCTCACAGCATCACAGCTACATGCCAGGTGGAATAGGGTGTTTAGCGTAAGTAGTTAGGACATATTGTAAGGGGCCATTCAAGGTGGAGTGGCTCATTGACACCTCTGCAGGGATAGGACAAAAAGGGGGGTTAGTGGGTTACCAGATCTTGGTAATAAGCCATAAGTCCATTGTCTCTGTTCAGTCCATGATTTGCAGGCCAGATCTACACTACAGACTTTGGCTGTTTGTGTTTTTCTTTTTCTTTCAGGTTATTTAAGTTACAGGTTCAATTGGGATTGTGTGTTTGGGGACGGTTTGAGCCTTTGTTCCATTGATCATCCTTGATCAGCCTCAATCAGCCTTGTGATCACCCTTCCCCTGTGTGATTAACGAGGGAGTAGGGCTGACCTAGGAGGAAAGGCCTTAAAAGCCAGAGGCTAAGCGACCAAGGGGAGCTGGTGACCAGCGGAGTTTAAAAGAGGGATTTTGTTGGAGGGAGATGGAATAGAGTCGCTATGGTTAGGAAGGGCCTCATCTCCAGTGCCAACACTGATCTTGTCTCCTCCACCTGCGCCGGTGTCCAGACAGCGAACCGAACCATGGAGGCCTCTACCCAGATCCTGGTGTGGATTTGCAGAGACCTTGGCCTGCATTTCCCACTCTCGGAAAGCCAGGCTGGGGGGCCATCCAGTGTGCGAGGTGCCTGCTGGTGGAATCTCTCAGGAAACAGGTGGGAGAGCTACAGGAAGAGGTGGCTAGGCTGAGGAGCATCCGTGCCCAGGAGGAATTCCTCGAAAGCATTCACATGGAGACATCCAAGGCTGAGGAGGCTACCCAGCTGCAGAGGACTGCTGTCACACCACCGGGGGAGGAGGATATGGCTCTGTCACAGGGAGGACACTGGCAGCTGGTTACTTCTGGCAGCAGGCCGTGCGCCACCCCTACTCCCAACCCACCCACCATGGTGATGGAGAACTGTTATGCTGCCCTGGCAATGAGCGAAGAGGAATCACCCCCACAGGAGGAGGAGAAATCATGTACCCCCAAGGCTGGGAGAATCACAGCCACCATTCCCAGGAGGAAACGTAGGGTAGTGATGGTTTGAGACTCTCTTCTGAGGGGTATATCTTGACTTTAGGAAGGTTTTTGATACTGTCTCACATGACCTTCTCATAAACAAATTAGGGAAATACAACCTAGATGGAGCAACTATAAGGTGGGTGCATACCTGGTCAGAAAACCATTCCCAGAGAATAGTTATCAGTGGTTCACAGTCATGCTGGAAGGGCCTAATGAGTGGGGTCCCGCAGGGATCGGTTCTGGATCCAGTTCCGTTCAATATCTTCATAAATAATTTATATCAGGGGTGGGCAAACTACGGCCCACGTGCCGGATCTAGGCCATGAGCCATTTTAAGCCAGCCCATGAGTTTCAGCCAGGGCTCTGGGTCGTGGGCCACACCACGCAGCTCCCGGAAGCCGCAGCATGGCCCCACTCCAAGGGTCAGGGGCAAATCCACACATAGGAGCCGGAGAAGGAACATGCCACTTCTTCCGGGAACCACTTGAGGTAAGCGCCGCTCGGAGCCTGCACCCTTGAGCCTCTCCCCATACCCCAACCCCCTGCCCCAGCCCTCATCCTCCTCCCACTCTCCAAACCCCTCAATCCAGCATGGAGCACCCTCCTGCACCCCAAACTTCTCATTCCCAGCCCCACCCCAGAGCCCGCACCCACAGCCAGAACCTGCACTCCTTCCTGCACCCCTGCCCCAGACCTGATCCTCCTCCCGCTCTCCAAACCCCTCGATTCCAGCATGGATCACCTTCCTACACACCAAACTCCTCATCCCCAGCCCCCCCCGCCCCCCCAGAGCCCACACCCCCAACCAGAGCCCTCACCCCCTCCTGCAGCCCAACCCCCATTTTGTGAGCATTCATGGCCCACCCTACAATTTCTATTCCGGATGTGCCCTCAGTCCAAAAAGTTTGCTTACCCTTGATTTAGATAATGGCATGGAGAGAACGCTTATAAAGTTTGAGGACGATACCGAGCTGGGGGGGTTTACAAGTGTTTTGGAGGATAGGATTAAAATTCAAAATGATCTGGACAAACTGGAGAGATGATCTGAAGTAAATAGAATGAAATTCAATAAGGACAAATGCAAAGTACTCCACTTAGGAAGGAACAATCAGTTGCACACATACAAAACGGGAAATGACTGCCTAGGAAGGAGTACTGCGAAAAGGGATCAGGGTGTCATAGTGGATCACAAGCTAAATATGAATCAAAAGTGTAATGCTGTTGCCAAAAAAGCAAATATCATTCTGGGATATTAGCAGGAGTGTTGTAAGCAAGACGTGAGAAGTAATTCTTCCGCTGTACTCCAAGCTGATTAAGCCTCAACTGAAGTATTGTGTCCAGTTCTGAGAGCCACATTTCAGGAAAGATGTGGACAAATTGGAGAAAGTCCAGAGAAGAGCAACAAAAATGATTAAAGTTCTAGAAAACATGACCTAGGAGGGAAGATTGAAAAAATTGGGTTTGTTTAGTCTGGAGAAGAGAAGACTGAGGGGGGACATGATTACAGTTTTCAAGTACATAAAAGTTTGTTACAAGGAGGAGAGAGAAAAATTGTTCTTCTTAACCTCTGAGGATAGGACAAGAAGGAATGAGCTTACATTGCAGCAAGGGTGGCTTAGGTTGGGCATTTGGAAAACATTCCTAACTGTCAGGGTGGTTAAGCACTGGAATAAATTGCCTAGGCAGGTGATGGAATCTCCATCACTGGGGATTTTTAAGAGCAGGTTAGACAAACACCTTTCAGGGATGGTCTAGATAATGCTTAGTCCTTCCTTGAGTGCAGGGGACTGGACTAAATGACCTCTTGTGGTCCCTTCCAGTCCTATGATTCTATGATCAGTGTAACTGTGTCACTCAAGGATGTGAAAAATCCACACCCCTGAGTGACGTACTTATACTGACCTAATCCCTGGTGTAGACTGTGCTGTGTGAGCAGGAGAGCATCTCCTGTTGAGATAGCAACCGCCTCTCATGGAGGTGGATTAACTACACAGACGGGAGAACTCTCTCCCGTCAGCATAGGACCGTCTTCTCTTAAGTGCTAAAGTGGTACAGTTGATGTGTCCTGGTCTGTGGGGAGTTTGCTTCTGATGATGAGCTTGGAGAGGCTGGGGGTTGCTTGAAGGCCAGAAGAGGGGGTTCCTGGAATATTTCTTCCAGGATAGGGTCCTCATCGAGTATGGGTTCTAGTTGTTTAATGATAGCCTGTATGGGTTCCAGAGTGGGGTGGTAGGTGACAACTAGGGGTGTGCGGTCAGAGGGGGTTTTATTTCTGTATTGAAGCAGGTTCTCTTGGAGTATTTGGGTGGCCTGTTCCATGATGTGATCTACTTCTTTGGTGGTGTGTCCTATCTGACCTATCAGTCCGACTTATCAGTCCTCATCCTCAGGGGAAACCTGCACAACACTTTCAAAAGACCAGCCGGGGGCTTAATTCATAGCTCTGCTAGACCCAGTTGCAGTCGTTGCACGTGTGCTAGCAGGAGGCCCACGAGTGGGCCAGGTTCCTGTGAGGCCAGGGAGAGTGTAGCACTTGCCCTGTATGCACGCACACCCACACAAGGGCCAGGCCCAATCGAGTCCTTGATACCAACAAGGAAGTTCTTTGCGTATCTCACTGGAGTTCTTTGCATGCAGACAAAAGGAGAGATGTGTGCACATCATGTTAACAGCGGTCATCTGCTCTCGAGGAGCACTCAGCATATGAACTTTTGTATGTCCTAAGGAAGCCAGGGGTTACGGTACTCAGAGCAGTGCTCTCCGGGAACATGACCGTGTGTGCGGGTCTAAGGGGGCTTTGGTGATTGGTGTTTAGCTTTATTTTCTTTGTATTTGTGGGAGGGGAGGCTGAGTTCAATTTGTCTGTTCACTGCTCTCTGGCTTATGCTGCTCTTACCTATCTGGGGCCAAACCCCCCCTAGTCATTGGGATTTCAGTGCTGTTCCTTGGGTTGTTTCCTGCTCATTCAGATTTGCCCACGCGAGTCCACTTTCTGAGAGCTCGGGACTCCGAAGCCCTGGGCTAACCAGCACATGCACCTTGCTCCCTAAGTGCCCTCTTTGGTCTGCTGCTTCTAGGCGAGGCGTGCCAGCCAGCCATTAGGTCCCCAGGTCACTGAGCAGTCTGGCACTGCGGCTCACCTGGCTACATCCCACTGGGAGTGAGGGGGAGGAACAGACAACAGTGGAGTGGTTGCCTCTCCCACCGCTGGTGGAGCATGCGGAGACGAAGGCGTTGCCATGGAGAGCCGTGCAGTTCTTGTTCCATGCTGGTGAACTGAGTATTAAATTATAACGAGCTTGATATTAATAACCTTTGACAACCCCTCTATAATTTATGTGCCGTTGTGAATATCAGATGAGAATTGAATATTATTAACCAGTTTTAGGTTCAGAGGTAAACTGGTGACATTCCGGTTTTTATTTATCTTGACTCTGTGAAATGGAAAATCTGGCATAACTCATCATGATTATCCATCCCCGTGGGGACTGCCCGGTCACTCAAACAGAGAGCTCAACTGTGTAAAAAAAAAAAAAAAAGTACACGTTTGATAAGACGATATAATAACAAAGGCTGATAGGAAGGAGACGGAATAACTGAATTAGTCTCAACAAAAGCCAAGGAAATGATTCAAGGACCATGTTGAAATATGCTGGTTAAAACAGGATTTGTGGAGCTGGAAATTAATGAGTCAAAATTGGTAGGCTGTATATTAGGCCTAATTGTGGGCAAAATCAATTGGGGCTGATCTATTCCTTCCATCATTCCCTTTTGGGTCCTTGGAAGACAGAGACGGGGTGGGAACAAAACGAACAGAGGCAAAGAAGGGAGGCTCCTGGAGCAAGATTCATCGTCATGGCTGCCACGCCCACTGCTGCTGGTACCCTGGGCCCTCATCATCCTGATCCTAGAGGTGTCCTGAGCAGGCCGGGCCAGAGAGAGCCCTAGGTGACATCCCCCTGACTCCCAGCCACAGATGAATCCTAACATAGGTGCTGACTTACCGAGTTGCCGGGGGGATACTGGACCCCAGCTCTGCCCCAGGCCCCACCCCCACTGCAGGCCCCGGCCCCACTCCACCCCATCCCCCAAGCTCCCACCCCTGCTCCACCTCTTCCCACCCCAGACCTGCCTCTTTCCGCCTCTCCCCCAGCCTTTTCCTGACCTGCTCCTCCCCCCACCCCCCACACCTCCTGCTTCCGCAGCGGGCGGGAGGCACTGGGGAGAGTGGGGGGAGCCGATCGGCGGGCGGGAGGCACTGGGGGGCTGGGTCACTGACCCACGGAGCTGCCAGTGGGTGCTGAGCACCCACTACGTTATTTCCATGGGTGCTCCATCCAGGGCTCCTTGTGCTAGGTGCTGTGCAGACCACAGACCTTCTGTCTGGCTTGCTGCTCTGTGCGGCTGGGGCGGGGCCTTCAAGCCCTGCTGCCTCCAGGGCCTGACCTCTCACCTCTCCAGACCGATGTTGGAGAGGTCTGAGAGGTGCGCAGCATCTGCAGGATCAGGGTGGCAATGCCTCTTTGGCTCAAAGGTCACAACCTTGCCACGTGCGCGGTACGTTCAGCTCTCATTGAGACCAGACTCCGGTGGGACTGGAGGGATTCAGCCACGGTGCTCAAAACCTGGCAGGATCAAACTCTACAGCCACTGTTTTGTAGGAACACCGTTTGTGCGCCAGCATCCTGGGGCTGCTGTTTTCTATCTCTTTAGTCCATCCCACTGGACTCATTGACCCAGGTTTCCCTTCCAGTCCTATGCCCTATGCTCGTATGAATTGCTCTTTAATTGCATCAAACTTTTCTTTCTACTTTTGTCCACTCTTGCTTCTCCTGCTGTTCTCTGGAGGTTATATGCCACTGAGTAAAATGTCTGTCTATTTCTCTTTGGACCACAGGATAATCCCATCTCTATGTAAGGAACTTGTTATAATTTTTGTACACAACATTTCTATTGTTCTCCAGTCTCCTGCCTTTCCTTTGGTTACTCGTTACTACACAGCTGCTCTCTCCTCTCATTAATAATTAGTCTTTGGAAAATTTCAATATGCCCTTACTTTATGCCTGGTCATAGCTGCCTGAAATTGCTGCTTGTGGGGTTTCTAATGATTTACTTATTCTTGTTACTTTCTGTCCTGCTGCTCATGCAGCTTTTAACCAGCTCAATTTATCAGTAGAACTTGTGTTCTTTTGTTTTCTTCCTCCTGTGAAAGGCTGTTCATTTACTTTCAGCATCTTTTGAACTTTTCATGCTGACCTAACCTGGAACTTGTTCCCATGAGGGGCCAAATGCTCTCCGCTCTAATTGGTGTTGAGTTTCCTCTTCTTCACAAGGACTTCAATAGGAGCAAACTGTATTCTTTAATGTGAGTTGGGGGCACTCAACTGAGCACATGGGCACCGATCCTGCAATTGGGTCTACGTGGATGGATCCTGGCAGCTGCACAGAGCCCTTTGATGGTCACCGCTCAGACACAGGGATCAGTCTGCAGAGATCTGCATTGGGCCCTGTCATTATAGTCCCCAAATACCATTTTATTTCTAATCCATTTTGTATTTGATTTCAGATGCTGCTCTTCTGTTTAATTTTGAGTAGTTTATTGACGTGCTCCACTTTAACCTCATGCATTTTAGCATCCCTGTGACTTCTGTCTGGCAAATATGATTAAGTACTACAAACCAGGTGAGACACACGCAGGGCCAGGCAGGCCCATGCAGCTCTATTACCTGGTATCTGACCATATTCTATATATTTCACCGAAGGGGGTCATGTGGGGTCTCTGCTGAAAGCTAAAAGCTAATGTTGAGGTCATTGTTTTTGCAGGATGTTTGTATGGGAAACAACTCTAGATTCATGCAACATGTCTGATACTGTGTTACGAAACTGCTGGGAGTGAAACTTGTCACCTAAGGCGAGGGAGTCGGAGAGGTAACTCAACCAACACTGAGAACGACTGCTGTCTATGGAGCCAGCTGTGGGTTTGCTGTCTGGCTCAGGTGAGGCTGGAGCATTTACAAAGACTCTGAATAGGGGACCCAGGGGCTGAGAGACAAGAGTCTGCAACAGCAGAAGAAGAAAGCACAAGATGTTATCGATTGCAGAGGAGATGCTCGGCCAGTGGGAGTGTCTCATCACACGCTCTCTCTGGCCCAATGACTGTTTAAGTCTTGATCCACAGTGGAGCAGCCATTGGGCGAGAGAGAGCGGGATTGACTCTGTAGTCCAGTGGTTATGGCCTCCTGGTGGGAGGCGGGAGACCCCAGGTGCAGTGTTATCCACAGTATAACTGTTTCAGTGGGAGAAAGAGAAGGATCCCCACGCCAGAATGTCCCGCAGCCCAGTGCTTAGAGCGCTCTCCGGAGAGATGGGAGACCCCCTGTTCAAGTGCTCCCGCCATCCCCAGCAAAGGTGAACCTGGGTATTCCACGTCTCAGACGACTGCTGTGCCCACTGGGCTAGACATACCACCTCCCGCAGCTGGATTTTGCATGGGAACTGATCAGGTGGGCCGTCTCTGAGCACACTCACCAGATCAGGCCGCGGGAGGAGGAACGCCTACCTCTTCCCAGTCCGTGGATTGCTCTGGGGCGTAGGCCCGAGGTGGACGTCAGGAGGCAGCAATGGGCATACCCAGAGTCAAGAAAGCAGGTGCCCTGGGAATCTTTTCCCAGAAAACTTAGGGTCCGAGTGAGTTCGTGCTTACAGGGTTTGGGGGGAGTTTTGCAGATTGCAGTGGAGCCAAAACTGGGACTTAGGCAAATCTCACGTTCAGGCTTCTAAGGGCCTTCATGGATCAGGCTCATGCTGCTAAACATTACGGCTGGTTTCTTCCTCTCTCGGTGATGTCACTCTTCTGCCCTTCAGCGGTAAAGAAACAGGAGGGATTACTTTAAAATCTTGTGACCTTTTCAGAATCCTTCCACTGGTACCCTTAGAACAACTGACCCCCACTAAAAGATTCGTTCTAGGTTGCTATCGATTCTTCTTTAAGAATATTAGGTATTTTCCTTTTAATCTTAAAACAGAATTTTAGCCTTGTCAGCTGTTTTGCCTGATAGGACTTAACATAAATACTCATGAGTGCAGAATGCCCCTGATAGGTTTCACACAAAGAAAGGTGACATGCTCAAGCATTGGGTGCTGGTCAAAGACTTCACTGATTTTTAAACCTGCTCTCTTTAGTTATGAGGCATGGCATGAGTTTAGTCCAGAGTATCTTGCTGGTGTCTCTAAACCAATGTTCCTTCATCTCTGGCCTTCACTCGTGCCCAGGAGGGTGAGCTGAGTGTGTTTTGGTTTTAAATTGAGACTGAAAACTTATCTTTGTGATTTAGCTTTTGCTGCCCATTGATTTTATGTCCAGGCTTGAGCTGTTTTATCTATTGGTTAGTTTTATAATGCCTTGCATGGGTCCAGTACTAGTCAATATTTTCATTAATGACTTGGATAATGGAGTGGAGAGTATGCTTACAATGTCTGTGGATGACACCAAGCTGGAAGGGGCTGCTAGGTCTTTGGAGGACAGGATTATCATTCAATATGACCTGGCCAATTGGAGAATTGGTCGGAAATCAACAAGGCAAATTTCAGTGAAGACAAGTGTAAAGTACTGCACTTAGGCAAGGTCAGTGACTGGGATGTGGGCGGTCATGGCTAGTGGTTAGAGCAGGAATCAGTGTTCAAGAATAGGAGCCATGGGGCAGAAATGGAGTCAGGGATCCGGAGCCCAGGTCAGGACTGGGTTACGCGGAGTGAGGCAAGGCCGGGCAGGGCTGGATCCAAGGCTGGGAATGAACAGACACAGGAGCTGTTACAGCTGTGGGAAGCTGCTTTGAGCAGTCACCGAACTGCTGTGGCTGGACTAAGCAGCTGGTTTGCTGCCTCTTCCAGGGAATCAGGCAGTGTAGCCAACCAGGCAGCCTACTGCTGGCCAGCTCTGCTTGTTAGGTTGCTCAGAGACTGGATCAGCTGCAGCCCCTGATTCCTGACATTAACACACACCACCTCCATCCCCCAGGGCACCTGGCAGGGGAGGGGCCTTGGAGCCTGGTTTCTTGGGGTACTTCTGATAGAACTCTAACAACGGGTCTGGGGCATGGGAGTTCTCTACCAGTTCCCAAGACTGCTCATCCAGACCGTGGCCTTCCCAGCCCACCAGGTATTGGAGGCTTCCCCTAACTCACTGAGAGTCAAGTATTCCATGGACCAATTACTCCCCTTGTCTATGGACTGTGATGGGTGGTGGGTGGGAGTGGCATGGGCTTTAAAAGTGAGATGTGAAAGATGGGGTGGATCTACAAGGACTCGGGCAGTCGTAACCTGAAGGCCACTGGGTTCACCCATTCTGTAACCTTGAAGGGGCCCAGGTATTGGTAGGCTGGCTTGGCAGATGGACAGCTCGATATAATGTTCTGAGCAAAGAGCCGCACCTTGTCACAGAGGGCTGGATTGAGGGCAGCCTGGAAGTCTGGATCTGCATGGTACTCTAGGCTTCTCGGGCAGACTGCAAGTGTTCCGTGAGCTCCTGGTGCACGTGGTGTCAGTGGGAGGATAATTCCACAGCGGCTGGTGCTAGAGAGCTCCCAGGAAAGTCTGGGTGGAAGCCGGCTGAAAACCATAGTTTGCAAAGAATGGACTATGCTGGGTCGAGGCCTGGATTGCATTGTTATATGCAGACTCGGCGTAGCACAGCAGCAGGGGCCGGTTGTCCTGTCGGTAGCTCAGAAAGCAGCAAAGATACTGCTCCCAGATGTGATGGGTTCTCTGTGTTTTCCCGTCAGCCTGAGGGTGGTAAGCAGACAAGGTGAGGGACTCAATGCCAAGGAGTCTGAGAAATTCCCATCAGAATCAGGAGATGAACTGGGTACTCTGGTCTGATACAATGGCTGTCAGTAACCCATGGTAAGGGAGACATTTTCCAGGAGGAGCCGAGCCATCTCCCATGCAGGAGGAAGAGTACAGCTTGGGATGAAGTGTGCCATCTTTGTTAGATGTCGTTGATTATTAAGTGTTCCTGGAAGAATGGCAGTTCTGCATTGAAGTCCATTGCTATAATAGACCAAGGCTGTCGAGGTGTGAGTAGAGCTGCAGGAGACCTAGGCCTTTGATTGTGGTTTCTTGGTACAGGTGCAAAAGTCGAAGAACTTTCTATAATCCTTGAGGTAACCTTGTGCACTTGGCCACCAGAAGCTCCTTGAGACCAGGTTCTAGGTCCTGAATAGGCTAAAAGAGCCCATAAGTCGTGAATTGTGTTATTGTTTGTCGCTCCAGAATATAAATACAGCACTTGCAGTAGAGAAGGCCAGTCTGTAGTTGGGATTGTAACTTAAAAGAGCGAAGTGGCTGTACTAGTGATATTCCCTAAGCACCGAAACCCTGGAAGGACTGGTTGCTTCATGTATGATACCTGTCAAAGTACCGTAGCTATCTTGCTGCCATCAACCAGACTTACCTCGGACGCTGCAAAGCCCCCGCCTACACAAATTCAGTTGGTTCTGTGAAGGCTGAAGATCTTTTCCCTCTTTAGGAATGTTGCTGAGCACAGTGGGGATGAAATAGAGGTAAATGGCCTGCATTTTAATTGTATAAGGGTAACTTCCATCAAATACCAATGCAAATGATTGACTTTTCGCTCGGTGCAATTAGCCTCCTACACAGGTCTCTCCCTTCATAATGTACCAGCCTGGGTAAAATTAATAGCAGTGGAGAGTACTGACGACTACACTCGCCAAGACAGCTTTCTTCTCCCCGGCCATTTTTACTCTTGGCAATAGCTTATTTTGTTCTTTAAAGAGACACACTGACACTAACAGAAAAAAAAATCATTCAAAAAGATGTATCAAATTCTTTCTAGACTTCTAAGGCTTATAGCAAAGGATATTGATTGCTTTAACCTAGAAGAGATTGGTTTTGAAGAAAACCCAAGTTGCTCCTTGGACTTTCTGAAACCTACAGTATTCTCAGTGTGCATAAAACATTTACATTATCTCCATGAGGATATTAGGCATTTTTGTAAATACACTGTTTAATAGCAGCTCTAAGGATTTTTGCTATCTAGTAATTGATGCATGAAAAATCAAAGCATCAAACAACAGTATTTTCTCTTCATTTCATGTGTACAACATCCATATTGTAGATGTGGCAGCTCTCGGCACTATTCATTTGGAAAGTTAATGCAGCAAAGATGGAATAAAAGATATAACAAGCTGCATGTTTTAAAACTGGATGGCTGCAATTATCTAGATCCTAGCTCCTGATGTCAAAGCCTTGGATAACTAACAAGTTAACTGTTTATATTGGCATTTAAACTTAAAAGGACAGCATGACAAAAACAATGAGAAGAGTGACACATTATATCAGATTTCTCATTTAATTATGCATTTTGATCATCCTAATTTGCAATGCAGACTGCAAAGCACTTTCAGATCAACTGTAGGAAAGATTTTTAATCCCTTAGGCATTTTATACAGACCCTCCTAGAGCTACAAAAGTAGCAGATGCTTTACTCAGCTCACCTCATCATTTGCCCTCAATCATACTGGCACTATTTTTAAAACCTGTCTGTAGTTATGTATGTTCTGTATGTAAATGTTTTAAGTGTGCTAAAGGGAGAAGGGAATCCCTCCAAGTAAAGCTTAAGGCTCCGTCTACACTACAGACTAGGGCTATGAGTCCCCTGCTGGCTCACCAAGCTCTCATGAGTATAAATATCAGTGTAGCTGTGGAGCCATGGGGAGTGGCGGCACGGCTGAATCGTGCCGACTACGCCCACGGGTTATACACTCAGCCTGGCTTGGCTGCCCCAGCCCTGCTGCTACCCAGGTGAGCACGGCTACACTGATTGTTATGCTCATGCTGGCTCCTTGGGAGCTACCGCAAGGGTGCGTACACAATAGCACAGTCCTAGAATCCTAGATGATTAGGGTTGGAAGGGACCTCAGGAGGTCCCCTAGTCCAACCCCCTGCTCAAAGCAGGACCGATCCCCAATTAAATCATCCCAGCCAGGGCTTTGTCAAGCCTGACCTTAAAAACCTCAAAGGAAGGAGATTCCACCACCTCCCTAGGGAACCCATTCCAGTGCTTTACCACCCTCCTAGTGAAATAGCGTTTCCTAATATCCAACCTAGACCTCCCCCACTGCAACGTGAGACCATTACTTCTCATTCTGTCATCTGCCACCACTGAGAACAGCCAAGCTCCATCCTCTTTGGGACCCACCTTCAGCTATTGAAGGCTGCTATCAAATCCCCCCTCACTCTTCTCTTCTGCAAACTTAATAAACCCAGTTCCCTCAGCCTCTCCTCATAAGCCAGGTGCCCCAGACCCCTAATCACTTTTGTTGCCCTCCGCTGGACTCTCTCCAATTTGTCCACATCCTTTCTGTAGTGGGGGACCAAAACTGGACACAATACTCCAGATGTGGCCTCACCAGTGCTGAATAGAGGAGAATAATCACTTCCCTGAATCTGCTGGCAATGCTCCTACTAATGCAGCCCAATATGCCGTTAGCCTTCTTGGCAATGAGGGCACACTGCTGACTCATATCCAGCTGCTGGTCCACTGTAATCCCCAGGTCCTTTTCTGCAGAACTGCCGCTTAGCCAGTCGGTCCCCAGCCTGTAGCAGTGCATGGGATTCTTCCGTCCTAAGTGCAGGACTCTGCACTTGTCCTTGTTGAACCTCATCAGATTTCTTTTGGCCCAATCCTCTCATTTGTCTAGGTCCCTCTGAACCCTATCCCTACCCTCCAGCCTATCTACAAGCAGCAAAATCACACCCCTCACTCGTCGAGTTGATGTAGCCTCAACTGGAGTTGAATGGGGTACATCCCCTGTGTAATTTAAGGCTTGGTCTTGCAATCATTACTCAGTCAAAGTGAGGCAGATAGTAAGCCATTATAACACACATTAAGTGGATTTAAAAACTGGCTAATCAATGAATCACTAGGAGTCATCATTGAATAAGGATGTTTCTAATCAGATCCTGCAGGTGTTACTGAGTGTTTCTAAAAAACCCAAACTCTTTGTCACTATTAGTCTTGGCAAGGCAGTGGGTAGAAAATCAGTCAATGGAGATGCGTCTGTCTGACCGGTAGGTGACTGGCACAAGCCGTAAAATACAAGAGTGTTCTCATTTAAAGCTGCGCTTTATTCTAGACTCTCACACTTACACATGTCCGCAACAGGTTAGTAAAACACCCCAATCCCAATAATTACCAAAGTTTGGTATGGCTCTCAAGTGGTATGGTGGCAGCCTTCTGATGGCCAATCTTTCATCTCCCTGTGGGGACCCTAAGATGCATCAATGAAGAGATCCAACAAGCCCAAACATCTCCCCCCATATTTATCCTTGTCAGTAGCCAATAAGCAAGCAATTTCAAAGGCTAAGCAAGAGGTTTCCTCAAATTACCAATTAGCCAGGGTGTTTTTGCAGAGTCTGCATGCCTTGAGGCCCTGACAAACATCCCAGAGGCAAATACAGAAAAGCATCTTGTTTTTCTCCCAAAACATAGGCCCCAGCATGTCCAACAAAGACTTCTTCAGGAAGGGTGCATGGTCAGGCAAAGACTGAGCAAGAGCTCCCTTCCTGTGGTCGCCCAAACCCCTTCCCCTCCTTGCTCAGTCATGCAAAGGCTAAGGCTTTTGCACAGGCCTGCAAAAAGACTTACTAGTTTGGCTGCTGTTAGCAACAAGTATGCTAATCAATATTGGGTTCCAGGACTAGCTGCTCCAAGGAGCCGTCATTTAAGGTGTCAAGAAACTTTATCTCTGCATCGTGTCCTGAGGTGACCTGTCCCCAGTCAATATGGGGAGAGTTGAAATCCTCCATTATTACTGAGTTTTTTTATGTTAATAGCCTCTCTAATCTCCCTGAGCATTTCACAGTCACTAGCACCATCCTGGTCAGGTGGTTGGTAACATATCCCTTCTGCTATATTTTTATTATTCAAGCATGGAACTACTACCCCTAGAGAATCTATGGCACAGTTTGGTTCATTTAATATTTTTACTTCATTTGATTCTACACTTTCTTTCACATATAGTGCCACTCCCCCATCAGCACGACCTGTTCTCTCCTTGCAATGTATTTTATACCTTGGTATTACTGTGTCCCAGTGATTACCTTCATTCCACCATGTTTCTGTGATGCCTATTATATCAATATCCTCCTTTAATGAGACACTCCTGTTCACCCATCTTATTATTTAGACTTCTAGCATTTGTATATAAGAACTTTAAAAACTTGTCACTTTTTAGCTGTCTGCCATTACGTGATGTAATTGAATGAGACTTTTTTTCATTAGACTGTCTCTTATCAGATCCTACCTGTGTTTTCATAGAATCAAAGAATCATAGAATATCAGGGTTGGAAGGGACCCCAGAAGGTCATCTAGTCCAACCCCCTGCTCAAAGCAGGACCAATTCCCAGTTAAATCATCCCAGCCAGGGCTTTGTCAAGCCTGACCTTAGAAACCTCTAAGGAAGGAGATTCTACCACCTCCCTAGGTAACGCATTCCAGTGTTTCACCACCCTCTTAGTGAAAAAGTTTTTCCTAATATCCAATCTAAACCTCCCCCACTGCAACTTGAGACCATTACTCCTCGTTCTGTCATCTGCTACCATTGAGAACAGTCTAGAGCCATCCTCTTTGGAACCCCCTTTCAGGTAGTTGAAAGCAGCTATCAAATCCCCCCTCATTCTTCTCTTCTGCAGGCTAAACAATCCCAGCTCCCTCAGCCTCTCCTCATAAGTCATGTGTTCTAGACCCCTAATCATTTTTGTTGCCCTTCGCTGGACTCTCTCCAATTTATCCACATCCTTCTTGAAGTGTGGGGCCCAAAACTGGACACAGTACTCCAGATGAGGCCTCACCAATGTCGAATAGAGGGGAACGATCACGTCCCTCGATCTGCTCGCTATGCCCCTACTTATACATCCCAAAATGCCATTGGCCTTCTTGGCAACAAGGGCACACTGCTGACTCATATCCAGCTTCTTGTCCACTGTCACCCCTAGGTCCTTTTCCGCAGAACTGCTGCCTAGCCATTCGGTCCCTAGTCTGTAGCTGTGCATTGGGTTCTTCCGTCCTAAGTGCAGGACCCTGCACTTATCCTTATTGAACCTCATCAGATTTCTTTTGGCCCAATCCTCCAATTTGTCTAGGTCCTTCTGTATCCTATCCCTCCCCTCCAGCGTATCTACCACTCCTCCCAGTTTAGTATCATCCGCAAATTTGCTGAGAGTGCAATCCACACCATCCTCCAGATCATTTATGAAGATATTGAACAAAACCGGCCCCAGGACCGACCCTTGGGGCACTCCACTTGTTACCGGCTGCCAACTAGACATGGAGCCGTTGATCACTACCCGTTGAGCCCGACAATCTAGCCAGCTTTCTACCCACCTTATAGTGCATTCATCCAGCCCATACTTCCTTAACTTGCTGACAAGAATACTGTGGGAGACCGTGTCAAAAGCTTTGCTAAAGTCAAGAAATAATACATCCACTGCTTTCCCTTCATCCACAGAACCAGTAATCTCATTATAGAAGGCAATTAGATTAGTCAGGCATGACCTTCCCTTGGTGAATCCATGCTGGCTGTTCCTGATCACTTTCCTCTCATGCAAGTGCTTCAGGATTGATTCTTTGAGGACCTGCTCCATGATTTTTCCAGGGACTGAGGTGAGGCTGACTGGCCTGTAGTTCCCTGGATCCTCCTTCTTCCCTTTTTTAAAGATTGGCACTACATTAGCCTTTTTCCAGTCATCCGGGACTTCCCCCGTTCGCCACGAGTTTTCAAAGATAACGGCCAATGGCTCTGCAATCACAGCCGCCAATTCCTTCAGCACTCTCGGATGCAACTCGTCTGGCCCCATGGACTTGTGCACGTCCAGCTTTTCTAAATAGTCCCTAACCACCTCTATCTCCACAGAGGGCTGGCCATCTCTTCCCCATTTTGTGATGCCCAGCGCAGCAGTCTGGGAGCTGACAGGAATCATCTTCCAGTCTCTCCTCCTTACTAGGACATAGAGAATCTCCATTAATTGATCCTCCCCTAAGGAATATCTCTGTCCAAACCACATGCTCCTCTGCACCTGTCAGTTTTCCCCCAGACCTTAGTTCCATCAATGGCTATTAGGTAGGATGAGCAGGGATGGTGTCCCTAGCCCACAGGTGCTGGAACTAGGGGTGCGGAGGGTGCTGCAGCACCCCTGGCTTGAAGTGTCCATCAGATACAGGGTTTACCGTTTGGTTTAATGGTTCTCAGCACTCCCAATGTACAAATTGTTCCAGACCCCCGGGCCTCTGTTTGTCAGAGGCTGGGAATGGGCGACAGGGGATGGATCACTAGATGGTTACCTGTTCTGTTCATTCTCTCTGGGGCACCTGGCACTGGCCACTGTCAGAGGACAGGATACTGGGCTAGATGGACCTTTGGTCTGACCCAGTATGGCCGGTGTTATTTTCTTGTTTATTTGATTTAGTTTATCAAAGAGAAAGTTCCAAAGCAGCTTGGGTGCAGTGTGTAGATACCTGGCTAGGAAGACAATGTCTGACATTTGAGGAGGACCCTTCAATTTAGCAAAATCACAAGAGATAAAGGTTGGAAATAGAGGCTAAACATCAAATTCTAAATGAGATGCAAATTCGTAATGGTGAAGGTACAACTCGCTAAAGGAGGTTGTACATTCATGATCACTAGAAGTCTTTATTTAAAGACTGGATGTCTTTTAAAAAGATACATTCTTATTCAATAAGTTACTGAACTTCATGTAGTTTTCATATATATTAGTGAAGAATAATTGCCTCCATTAAAGGAATGATTGGGTGACATTCTTTGGCCTGAGTTATGCAGGATGCCAGACTAGTTGATCACTTCTACTTTTAAAATCTAGGAGTCTTTGCGGGGGAGGGATAGCTCAGCAGTTTGAGCATTGGCCTGCTAAACCCAGGGTTGTGAGTTCAGTCCTTGAGGGGGCCATTTAGGGATCTGGGGCAAAAATTGGGGATTGGTCCTGCTTTGAGCAGGGGGTTGGACTAGATGACCTCCTGAGGTCCCTTCCAAACCTGAGCTTCTATTCTATGAGTATAATCAAAGGCACATGGAGAAGGGTCTGGGAATTCTTGTGAGACCTGTTGTATGGTAATGAAATTAAATCCTCTTTTCTTATATCACGTTTTAATCTTCTTCTTTCCAATGTTGGTTGCTGATCAGAGAAAAGAACAGTGTACATGTTTGTGGAGGAGTACTGTACTGTACTACACATCTAGCTGTAACCATTGATTTGACACACACAACAACCAGTCTCATCTGGAGTCCTGTGTCCAGTTTTGGGCCCCACACTACAAGAAGGATGTGGATAAATTGGAGCGAGTCCAGCGAAGGGCAACAAAAATGATGAGGGGTCTGGAACACATGACTTATGAGGAGAGGCTGAGGGAGCTGGGATTGTTTAGCCTGCAGAAGAGAAGAATGAGGGGGGATTTGATAGCTGCTTTCAACTACCTGAAAGGGGGTTCCAAAGAGGATGGCTCTAGACTGTTCTCAATGGTAGCAGATGACAGAACGAGGAGTAATGGTCTCAAGTTGCAGTGGGGGAGGTTTAGATTGGATATTAGGAAAAACTTTTTCACTAAGAGGGTGGTGAAACACTGGAATGCGTTACCTAGGGAGGTGGTAGAATCTCCTTCCTTAGAGGTTTTTAAGGTCAGGCTTGACAAAGCCCTGGCTGGGATGATTAAACTGGGAATTGGTCCTGCTTCAAGCAGGGGGTTGGACTAGATGACCTTCTGGGGTCCCTTCCAACCCTGATATTCTATGATTCTATGATCCTATGATTCACACAGGCCGACAGTCCTGAGGGCTGTAAAGAACAAAGGCATCGTATGCTTTTGAGACACTCAACTAGGTTGCTTAATTCACTCAGAAAAGTGAAGGACAAGAAAATACCTTGAAAATGCTCAGCTGTGGTGTGTTTATCTGGGGAAAATTAGAAACGAAACCTGCTGTCACCATAGTGTCTCCGTGCATGGGGATGATGCGTGCCGATTAGACAAGCATGATTGTAGGTCCAACTTCTTTCAACAACTGGATAGACAGAGGAAAATAAAGCAAATTACTTCAACTGCAAAGACTTAACAGCCTTTTGGTTTCAACAGTGCTGACAACTATCCACTTGTCTCTGCAAGGAAAGTTTCTCCTACGGTAATTAGATGTTACTGTGGTACTGTTGTGTACAATATGAATGTGCTTCCTGCTGCTTGCACGGCTGGATGATTCTTCCCTCGATGTTGCTACATGTGTGGCTGTGCAGTGACCAGAGATTCACACTCTTCCTGGCTTGTGGCTGTCATTTGTTGTTTGAAACATCCTGCCAGCGTCACTGATTGTATGGGCGAATTCTGGCAATTCAGCGAGGTCTCTAACATGTAAGCAATTATAATGAAACTAAGGAAAAACTGACACAGTGAGACTTGTCTTTACAGTATAGCTTGAGGAACATGTGTGTGTCTATTTCCTTTGTGAGCACCAGATATTGTAATTGCATGATGCTTTTGTTTCACCACCAAGACCTATTCATGAGGCTATTATTAGAATTCAAAAAACAGTTTAAACATTTATACAGACAGTAGGAATATCTGCGGTTGCAATAAATAGGAGAACGGCTCATAAGGAATATAAACCCTCCTGCTTCAGGACATATGTCAAACGCTGCCTGGGAGGAGTTAGGAAGGAATTTCTGCTTTGAGCATGTGGTTGCATAATTGACATTATATCTTCTGAAATGGCTGCTGTCCAAGGCAGCATACTGGACCAGCTGGCCCTCAGCTCTGATCCTCTCTGGCAGTCTCTAGGGCAGTGGTTCTAGGGCAGTCTCTAGGGTGGCGCAGGATCAGACCAAGCATCAGCCCCTCTCTCCTGGGCAGGATCAGGCCCAAAAGCATTGGCAGAAGGCCAGGGTGTTCAGTGCCCCGCTGCCCCCCCACAGGACGGCGGGTCCAGTGACCCCGTCTCGCCTCTCCAGGCTGCAGGTGGGCTGCATGGCTGAGCAATGTGCAACCAAGGTAGGAAACCAGCAGGCATGGGGAGGGTTGGCAGGCGTCTAGGACCACCGGGGTGTGCAGGGAGCTTTGGCTGTGGGGAGGGGATGCAGCCAGTGCATGAGGGACAGACTCTATGTGGGGGGAACTGGTGGTGGGGCAGTACTTGGGGGGGCTGTTCTGCCCTGGATGCAGCCCCTCTGCAGGGCGCAGCCTGAAGAGTGAAGGGAGAGGTACCATGCAGCGCCAGCATCTGGCCTGCCCCCCCACCCCGAACCCTCCACTGCTCTGCCCAAAGTCTCCCCTCCCAGCCTTCAGCCCCTCTCCTCCTGTGCGGTCCCTGTGCGCAGGCAGGCGTGTGTGGCCAAGGCGGGGAAGGCACATCCCAGGGCTTTCTTCCCTGGCTGTGGCCTCACAACCCTGCCTGCAGCTGGGGCCTGTCTGCCAACAAGGTTTTCGTACTAAGCAGAATGTCATTGCCAATAGCTGAACCCCGTTAACGTCACCGGGACAGGATGGGTTCCCAGCCAAATGCTTCAATTAACCAGCAGTTGTTAATATTCGGGGTGCCGTGGAGTGGAGTGTTCTGTGTCTCTCTCTGTACTGCATGGCCCCCGTCGTATCTGAGCACCTCACACTCTTTAATGGGGGTTATTCTTTGCACGCTGTACAGCAGAGCTGTTATCCTATTGCACAGCTGGGGCTTCAGACAGACTAAGTGACTTACCCAAGGTCACCCAGGGAGTGTATGGCAGAGCAGGGAACTGATGCTGGAAAGTCACAGGCTAGTGTCCTATCTATTGTGCTGTCCTTCAGCCTTCTGTGACCTTGAGCTTATGCCTGGGCTTTGTCCTGGGCTGTTGTCTTAATAGGAAAAGTGTCTCCCTGCACCTTCCCCTGTCAATATGTGTTTTGTATCTGTACATATGGGGAGAGATTATACCTGGCATAACAACAAAGGAGCATGCTCCCAGCCCTGTGTCCAACGAGGCCACATTGAAACCTCTAAACTGCCCTTGCATTTTTGTCCCTTATCATTTTGTGTGTACAAAAATCTGTCTTTGTGCACCCAAACAACCGGTGCGTATCTAAGCCAGGCCTGCTTGGTGTGGCACCCTGCCCCCCTCTAGTGGCACCTAGACCAGTCTGACACAGCCTTAGCTAAGAGCCAGGGGACTTTTAGCTCATGCAGTAGAGAACATAGGAACAGCCAGACTGGGTCAGACCAAAGGTCCATGTAGCCCAGTATCCTGTCCGCTGACAGTGGCCAGTGCCAGGTGCTTCAGAGGGAATGAACAGAACAAATAATTATCAAGTGATCCATCCCATGTCGTTCATTCCCAGCTTCTGGCAAACAGAGGCTAGGGACACCATCCCTGCCCATCCTGGCTAATAACCATTGATGTACCTATCCTCCGGGAACTTATCTAGTTCTTTACTGAATCCTGTTATAGTCTTGGCCTTCACAACATCCTCTCACAAGGAGTTCCACAGGTTGACTGTGCGTTGTGTGAAAAAATACTTCCTTTTGTTTCCTTTAAACCTGCTGCCTATTAATTTCATTAGGTGTCCCCTAGTTCTTTTGTGTTATGAGAAGGAGTAAATAACACTTCCTTATTTACTTTCTCCACACCAGTCATAATTTTATAGACCTCTATCATATTCCCCCTTAGTTGCCTCTTTCCCAAGCTGAAAGGTCCCAGTCTTATTAATCTCTCCTCCTACAGCAGCCATTCCACACCCCTAATCATTTGTGTTGCCCTTTTCTGAACCTTTTCCAATTCCAGTACCTTTTTAGAGATGAGGCAACCACATCTGCATGCAGCATTCAAGAGGCTTATACACTAAGCTTCAGAGGTTCCAGGTTCAATTCTTCCTGCTGGCATTTCACATATGCAATACTTAGATCTCTGAAGCCCCAATTTCCACCAAATCTCAGGTTTTGCATAGGTAAACTTAGGTGGGAAGGATGGAAAAAAGATGGAATTTGTGAAGCAAGTTTTTAATATTTGGTCCTAAATCAAATTTAGGCATCTTAAAATTTCTGAATGACCACCTGAATTTCTATTTTCCCTCAAAGTACATAGGAGCAACCTTCTTAGGAAAGCTCTCCCTGTTGTGATGGTGTCACTTTAACTACATTTCAGCATGTCACTTTCATTTCCCCTGTGCACTTATACACAAAGTGTATCTTGGCTACCTGAAAAAATAAGCAAAACTGAACTCATATGGAGAGAAGTTTTCAGCTTTTGCACAACTGATTTTTTGTAGAGCTCTAACAGGGATAAACAAGTGAACAGGGTCGGATACATGGATATAACGTCATCTTCAAACGCCGTGCTTGCATTAGCAGAGATGCTGCAGGATATTTTATTAGTATACTTTTCCAGAAATCAAGTTAGTGTGAATAATTTTACTTACTATGTTGATTATATTAGTAAAGTGTAGATCTGGACACAGTACGCGTTGTAAGATTTGTGGGAAGTAATGTCATTACTGAATTACTATTCAGAGAATTTTGCTGCTAGGATAGTTTGTACTTACTGTTTTAGTATAATAGGATTTTGTATATACGATATCCCGGGGTAATGAAGTATGCTCTGGATAAGCTGCAGTTAGGTGTTCTTGTCCAGCAGCACTGAGTGCCCTGACAGTTAGTAAATTCAATGCCATCCTGGTCAGCATTGTCATGCCCTCAGGTGAGGGCTAACAGATCGACGTTGTTCCCTAAAGGTACGCAGAGGAAGGGAAGCTGAGAACAACAGCTCTTCTCTGCACCTGTTCTAATGTAACCAATACCCTGTACAATGGCATTAACACTTCTCTATCTCTGCTGCAAATGCCTCGCTCAGGCTCACATTTGCCTTCTTCACAGCCATAGCTCATGGGTGGCTCACAGTCATTCTGCGTTCAACCTTCCCACCCAGGTCTCTCTCCTCCTGTCACTTCCAACCGGTGAGCCCTCAGCTTTTAGCAGAAATTCTTATCATTTGACCCTGTTGTTAGGGGGCTTATTCCTTCACCCACTTACTTCCCTGGTCCTTCTCGCATGAACAGAGAGCAACAATACTCGAAGTCCAAAGGTGCAAACAATTCGATGTTTATTGGGGTGAACTTCCAGCAAGCATGATTCCAGTTTCCTTCCTTAGTGTCCCACTTCCCAGCTCTGACACCACAGAGCCTTACCTGTGTCCCTGTTCCCATTCCTACCCTTAGCCAAACATGATTCCAATTCCCCACCCCCATTCCCTGTTCCCCACCACACACACACCCACTCACTTCCTGATTGACTGCAGACTATATAGTAAAACTTGAGTTCTGCTTAGCTATACCTTAATCAGTCATTTTTCTGAAATTTAACTAACCAATCCTAACATATTGTAACATGATTATGTAACCAATCATATCCCACCACCTTAATTAGTTTACACCCAGCAAAATTAATTATACAGCAGACAGGAACAATCACAGAACCAGACAGAGATTATACAGACAAACAATAGCAAAGTGGGAACTATAATGACAAAACAATACAGAAGTGAGGATTTCACATCCTAGCTATGGATAAGTGAGTTCTTGCCAGACAGGATGCTATCAAACTAAGTTTCCTTTTACATTTTCTAGGCACTTCCCTTTCTCTGGAGGCAATAGGAATACAATCCTGGCCTAACAGCCCAATAGCACCTTATTTCAATGTGACTAGTGAGGAGGTGACCGGTCGCTTCCCAGCTTATGGCTGCCTCTGCTGCTTAGCCAAAGGCCTTAGCCTAAGAATAGGGCCTATCACAGTGAGAGAAGGCCCTTACACCGGCAGACAGTGATTTTGATTCTTTCTTTTATACCTCTAGAACTAGCTAAGAGATAAGAATACACCTACATTCTTAGAGTATAGTCCTTTGCAGACAGGCCTGATATCTATAGCCTAACATCTGTGATGGGGCGCCTGCCCCACACTGGGCTCTAAGGAGTTAATAGAGCCCTTGGGATGCTGCGCAGGAGGCAGCCAATCAGAGAAGGGCTGAGGGGAGCAGCCAATCAGGGACCAGCAGGACCCTATAAGAAGAGCCGCAGGACAGAGGACCTTCAGTCACACCCTGGAGCTCGAAGAGGGAGGGGGACAGCTTGCCTGGCAGGCTGAAGGCAGCAATCACCCTGGGGAGAGAAAGTCCCAGGGAGCTAAAGACAGCTCCTGGCAGGCTGCAGGGATCTGCAGATTAAGGCCCTGAGGCAAGGGCAAAGAGGGTGTTAGGGCCCAGGTCGTTCCCCCCACTCCCAACTCGCCACTGGGGAAGTGGCTAGACAGACTGCAGTGGCCACTGAGAGGAGTGGCTGGACAGGGATTGCAGAGACATCCCCTGGAAGGGGAGAGCACAGAGTGGCATGTGTCACTAAAGAGGACCCAGTGGTCGTTGGAGGGACGTGGGTACAGGCGCAGAAGAGGTGACGGATGGAGCACCCCCAGATCAGGGTGCACTGGCCACCAGAGATAATTCCCGTATCAGCCACAAGGAGGTGCCAGAGTGGTGAGCTCCCTTACAGACCCTAAATGCATGACCTTGCATTTTGTTCTATTGAATTTCATCCCATTTCTGTCCCCCCAGTCTTCAAGGTCATGCAGAACTTCCCATATAAAGTTCCAACCCTCCTCTGTATCAATGGTGCCTCCCAGCTTGGTGTCTTCAGCAAATGCCATTAGCGCACTCCTACCTTTAGTTCCAATGTCATTAATAAAATAATATTGAATAAGACTGTCCCAGGACTGATCCTTGAGCAACTCCTCTAGTAACCTCCCTCCACTCCATAATTCACCTTTCAGCACAACCTTCTGTCTTCTCTTTAGCCAATTCCCTATCCATCTTTCAATGCTGGTACTGATCCCCTCTTCCCTAATTTAACTAATAATCTCCCATATGATACCGTATCAAATGCTTTACTGAAGTCCATGTGTATTAGATCTACTGCACTTGCCTTATCTTAAAAAATCAGCCATTTTCTCAAAGAAGGAAATCAGGTTAGTCTGGCATGATCTGCCTTTGGTAACCCCCTGGTGCATTACATCCCCTTTGCCTCTTTGGATTTCATTATTGTTTCCGTCACAATTTGTGCTGAAAACCTTGCACACTGCTGAGGTCAGACTAACAGGTCTGTAATGGCCTGGATCACCTTTTTCTCTTTCTTAAATATCGGTACCACATTAGCTAGTCTCCGGTCATAGGGTACTACCCCCAAATAGGTAGATTTATTTTTAAAAATCCCTCTTATTGGACTGGCAAGCTCAATTCTTTCAGTAATCTGGGATGAAAGTTATCTGGTTCCCACCTGATTTGAGCTCATTAAGCTCTTTAAGTTTTGCTTCCATCTCAGATGTAATCATTTCCATTTCCAGACATTCACTGTCCATCACCATTCTTCCTTCAGCCACATGTTCCATAGGACCATCATTGTTGAAAACTGAGGCAAAGTATTGATTTAGTTTTTGGGCCATCCCCAGATTATCTTTATTCTCCTTCCCATCCACCCTGCACAGCAGCCCAACCTCATCCTTCCATTTTCTATTTTTATTTATATCATTAACAAATGACTTCTGATTGCTTCCCGTTTCCCTGGCAAGAGCTAATTCATCTTGGCTGTTAGCAATTCTCACTTTATTCTCATATTTTCTAGCCTCCATAATGTCGCTTTCTTTGCTGACCAGCCCCATTCCCTGCAGGCTCTCTGCTTATTCCTAATGACCTTTCTGAGGTGGTACTTTATCCAGCGGGGCCTGGGCTGCCTTCCCCTGCATGTTTTCCCCTGTTTATTAGGGTGCCTCCTTCCCCTCCCAACGGTAGATTTGCCCCGGGGTTAGTTGGCCATTTCCACATTGCTGGATGTAGCTCCTCGGGACTTGCCCTAACCCGGCACGGCTGCAGCGCACACCCCAGGATTAGGGGCTGTGTGGCACGCAGATGTGCTCAGTGTGCGTTTGCAGGGAGAGCCTTACTCACCGGTGGCTCACACCCGAGTGAGGTCAGCAGGACAGCTCTGCTGAGTGTTGACAAAGGGCCCGGCCCTGAGCATGGGGTGGTGCACAGGACATGGGCCAGGAGAAGCCCCAGAGCCATTCCTCCCTGGGTGCCCACTAGTGCCCGATCAGCTTCCCTGGCCAGTGCCCTCAGGGAGTCCGAGCCCTGGCTGTGGCCACTCCCACACCTTCTCTCCCACTCACTTCTGGGTGGAGAAGCAGTAACACTGAAGAACGCAGACCTCCGATCCTGGCAGCCCTAAGGTGGGCACGTGGGGTGGCACGAGGGCCGACACCCTCTAGGGTATGTCTGCCCTGCATCAGGAAGCGTGTCTCGCAGCCCGGGCACGGGTTAGCTTCACGGGAGCCAGCGCACCAAGGGCAGCAGTGTGGCTATTGCAGGGCAGGTATCAAGCCGCCACCAGCAGTGCGTAAGTCAAGATGGCAAATGCCACACAGGGCGGCCCTTGCTGCTGCTGCTGGTGGCACCTCCTTCAGAGCTGGGAGTCCAGCCAGCAGCCGCCGCGCTCCGCCGGCCCAGCTCTGAGTGTTGACGATGTCCCGGGCTGGCCTTAGGGAAAATGGCACCCTGAGTGAATGGCAGTGGGGGAGCCCCCCTTCCAGTGACACAACCCCCATGGCTGGGGAGAGATGGGGCAGGGAGCAGGATGGAGTTTCCTGCAGCCTGGGGTGGTTCCCAGAAGTGGGTTTGACCCCGCCCCAAAAGTGGCCAATGCAATGGAAGAGGAAGTCCTATCCTTCCCCAGGCCAGTCGGGACCAGCAGCTGGAGCCTGGCTCAAGGTAGGAGCCCACAGCCAGGCCCCTTCCAGCCTTGCCCTTCCTCAGCTCCAGGCCCAGGGCTTGGGGGTTAAAGGGGCCTTGGGCTGGCTTTGTCTGGGGATGCGGGGAGATTTGACTCTGGTGCCCTGGGTGGTTGCCCGCATAGCCCACCCCTAAGGCTGGCCCTGACAATGTCATCAATCCTTTTGCTGCAAATCACAACTCCGATGGGTTGTCTTTAAGTGAAACTTCTTCTCTGTGCTGTGTAGCCAATTACTTCATTTCATCATTTGTTTACAGTGCATTGTGTGATATGTCATCTATTGTCATTGTGTGCTAAATAGATAGGATTATAGAAGTATAAGACTGCTCAGTAGTCAGAAGGGATACATATGCATTAGGTATCTAAGTAAGTATGGCTGACATGCCAGGCCTACAGGCTGAGGCCTGTAAGAGGTCAGCTTGTGCGTGACAAAAGTAAGTGATCAAAGATTGACCTGATGCCACCAAATTACAGGAAAAAATGTGTCAGTGGGTGGAATTATGAAAAATGAACGGCAAGAGTAGTGTTTTGCTGCCAAGGTCCCCGGTAGTCACATTTTTCAGACATGTCCTAACTTCAGGGTGCACAATGTGTGTAAATGCTAATGAGATATACTCAGAATCCAGAGCAATGTGAATATCTCTGTAGCTATAATTGGCATGTGGATATATCTAGGAGTTGTATATGCTGTGACATCCATAACTTTGCTGGTAACTTTAATAACATTAAGATAAGAGAGTGACCCTTGTTCTGGTGGCTGTAGGTGTTACCTCTCTGGGTCTTCCAGTATTCCTCTGAGCTCTAGATCTGGAACAACAGGCAGAGGGAGGCAATTCTGTTGAACTGGAGACTGTAGCCACCGGAGCTGAGCCCACAGTGATGCAACACAAAGTCACTAACTCTACTTTGAATACAGATAAGAAGCTAGTGGTCAGTAGTAGCTCAATCTTTGTCCCTGTGTTTTGGTTTCATAATGTATGTCCGTTTTTCACTGGTTTAGTGAAAACCTTGAGAAACACTCTCCCTATGCTGTATGTTTAAGAAATTACCTGTATTTACATCTTGATTTTTGCTGCCTGTCAAATGCAGTTTTTGTGCTTTCTTGGCAGTGTTTGATTTGCGTTGTACTCCTTTTTGTATTAATTGGCAGTTCATTTAGTTAAGAGCCAAATTGCTTTTGTTACTTTAACAAAGACTGTGGCTCATGTGGGTGACTAACAGTTACAGGAAGAGTGACCCCCTCCAGCTCCGGGGCCAAAAGTGCTTTAAAAATGTTTTGAATTTTCCGTTTGCTCTTTCTGAGAAACAAACTGCAACTGTTGATGGTTTCCACCGCGCTCTCCACACGAATATGTGATCTGGGCTCTGAATTCTTTTCCTTTCAGCAGCTGGGAGTTCTCCATCCTTTTTCTCCATCCAATTTGCCACAAACACAGTCCCCAGGTTCTAGACTCGGCAGGTCTCTAACTGAGTGGTATCCACTGTAAAAGTGTTTGTAAGCTCTTGTTGGTTTTTTGTTTGATTTGGCTACTCGCTTCATGTCTAGCCACTTTGGAGATAGTCTTTCCAAATTTGGAATGCTGTTTTGAGTTGTCTTCCCTGCAGGAGTTACGCTGGACTATATCCAGTAGATGCTATTGGTGCTGCTCTGTAGCTCAGAAGAGCAAGGAATAGGTGTCCCTGCTGCAGGATTTTACTGGCTATCTGGACAGCTCTCTCAGCCTCTCCGTTAACTTGTGTGTAACATGGGCTGCTAGTAATATGATCAAAATCATATTTCTTTTGGAATGGCTTAAATTCCGCTCCAGGGAATTATGGTCAGTTGTCTGTCACTGACTGCCCTGGAATACTGCAACGAGCAGACGTGCACTTCAGTTTCTCGGTAACACTGTGACATGTTCTGTCTTTCAAGTACATTGTTTCTACACACCTGGAAAAATGGTCCACAAAGACCAGGTAATGATGTCCTCTGAATTTGCGTCCATCTGCATCGAGTCTTTCCCACGTTCTCTCTGTTTGGGGTGTTGTTATTAGAGGTTCTTCATGTTGTATTTGTCTGTTAGTTCTGCAATGTCCAGATGCAGATGCTTTTTTTCTTTATGTCCTTGCTGATGCCCGGCCAACACACTGACTGGTTGGCCCATTTGCCTCATTTCATGAATCCTTTATGTCCTTCATGGCTGAGGTTTAGGATTTCTCTTTTCATTTTGTTTGGAATTAAGATGCAATTGCCTTTAATAATGAGTCCATTTGACTCACTTAATTATCCATGCGTCACAAAGTATTTTTTGTCACTTAGTGAGTGTCCTTTAGATATTTGGGCCAGCCAGCACTAATGTAACTTAAAACTTCCTGAAGTCGCATGTCTGTTTGAGGTTGCTTTTTGTAGCTGGAGAAATCTCTTTTCTGAAACTGGTCAGTATGTGGCCACAGCATCTACATATGCCATTGCATCATATTTGAGCTCACAAGTAGTTGAGTACAATGCTGGGCTCCATGACAGAGAGTTTGCTACCACCAAATTTTTCCGAGGAACGTATTTAACAATCAGGTTAAATTACATTAATCTTATCAACAGTCGTTGGCATCTCAGCGCTATTTGATCCAGATCTTTTCCACTGTTCAGGGCTACAAGTGGTTTATGGTCTGTTATCAGTGTAAACACATCCAGTCAACACAGATACCTGTAAAAGTTCCCATGTGTCCATACACTTGCCGGGCACTCCTCTTCAATCAGTGCATTTTGTTTTTCTGCTTCTGAAATGTGAGAGCAAACTGCAACTGACTTCTACTCTGAGTCATGTCGTTGCAACAATACACCACCTAGGCCATTCCTGCTTGCGTCCTCACTGACCCCCATTGTGGGTTTGTTCATATCATAGTACTTGAGAACTGGAGATGCTAAGATAATTTCTTTTACCTTTCTGAAGGCAATTTCTTGATTTGGCCCAATAGTCAAGATCATAGAATCATAGAAGATTAGAGTTGTAAGAGACCTCAGGAGGTCATCTAGTCCAACCCGCTGCTCAAAGCAGGACCAACCCCAACTAAATCATCCCAGCCAGGGCTTTGACAAGCCGGGCCTTAAAAACCTCTAAGGAAGAAGATTCACCACCTCCCTCGGTAACCCATTCCAGTGCTTCACCACCCTCCTAGTGAAATATTGTTTCCTAATAGCCAATCAAGGCCTCCCCCACTGCAACTTGAGACCGTTGTTCCTTGTTCTGTCATCTGCCACCACGGAGAACAGCTGAGCTTCATCCTCTTTGGAACCCCCCCGCCCCTTCAGGAACTTGAAGGCTGCTATCAAATCCCTCCTTACTCTTCTCTTTTGAAGACTAAATAACCCCAGTTCCCTCAGCCTCTCCTCGTAAGTCATGTACCCCAGACCCCTAATCATGTTGGATGCCATCTGCTGGCCTCTCTCCAATTTGTCCACATCCATTCTGTAGTAAAGGGACCAAAACTGGACACAGTACTCCAGATGTGGCCTCACCAGTGCCGAATAGAGGAGAATGATCACTTTCCTCAATCTGCTGGCAATGTTCCTACTAATACAGCCCAATATGCCATGAGGGCACACTGTTGACACTTCTTGGCAATGAGGGCACACTGTTGACTCATATCCAGCTTCTTGTCCACTCTGATCCCCAAGTCCGTTTCTGCAGAACTGCTGCCTAGCCATTCAGTCCCTAATCTGTAGCGGTGCATGGGATTCTTCCATTCTACGTGCAGGACTCTGCACTTGTCCTTGTTGAACCTCATCGGATTTCTTTTGGCCCAGTCCTCCAATTTGTCTAGGTGACTCTGGACCCTATCCCTATCCTCCTGTGTATCTACCTCTCCCCCACAGCTTCGTGTCATCTGCAAACTTGCTGAGGGTACAATCCATCCCATCATCCAGATCATTAATGAAGATGCGTTGGACTTTAGCAATTCATTCAGTGGTTTTGTCACTACATAAAGTTCTTGTACGTATCAATGCAGGTAAATTACCAACCGCTCTATACATCTCAGTTCTGGAACATTACTTGGTGCATTCAATTCTCAGATTGCTTTTACTTTTTCCGGGCTAGGACGGATTTCACTTTTGTTTATTGTTTGTCCCAAAACTCATTTTGGGATAGGCAGAAAATACATTTTTCCTTGTTTCACTTCAGTCCAGAGTGTCTGATTAGGCTTAATGCTTCATTGAGGGTTTTGTAGCCTTCCATTGAAGATCCATATATAAGAATATTGTCCATGAAAACTACAACTCCATTTGGGTTCATTAACAATTCTGCCATCTTTCTTTGGAAAATTTCAGGTGTACTGGCAATGTTCCCTCTAATTTTTGACAGACCGTGGGTGCAAAAAATTTCTTCTGTGCAAATTTTTGACAGGCCATGTGCACAAAAAATTTCTTCTGTGCAAATTGTTGTGCTTCTGTGCAAATTTTTGTGTGCGCAGTGTTTTGCCGTGTGCATGGGGTTTAGGATCTGTGTGCGCGCTCTCACGTGCATAGCTTAGAGGGAATAGTGTGTACTGGTAATCCCAAAAGTTAATCTTCAAAAAGCAAAATCTCCCAAGGATTGTGATAAATGTACTCAGTTTAGCACTTTCTTTGGCTAAAGCAATTTGCCAGAATTTATTCAAGGCATCCAGCTTGGAGAATGTTATCGCTCCTTTCACTTTGGGGAGGATATATTTTTCTCTCACAACTGCTTCATTATGTCTTTTAAGTTCCTCACAGATTTGTATTTCCCCCAATTTTTTTATAACTGGTAATCTGTCAGACCAGGCTGTTGGGTCAGATTTTCTCAATTATGCCAGTCCCTTATATTCTCTTTAACTCAGTTTCCATTTATGAAGTAATGGGATAGGAAACCAGTGAGGTGTATGTACACTATATGGTTCAGCATTATCTCTTAAGGTGATTTGTACTGGATCACCTTTCAAAAGTCTAATATCACCACATACTCCATGAGGTTCTTCCACCTTTCTCACTAAGCCCATCCTGACTGCCACATTGCAGCTGTCATGGCTGTTGGTCTGTGATCCTTTTATCACATGCCCTCTGAATATATAGCTTTTGTCTTTGTAAGTTGTCTCTGTGGTGAACTGGCCCAAGTAGTTCAGAATCCCTCCAGGGCCAGTCAGAGCTGTGTCAGGTGCCTTCAGCTCTAGCAGGAGTTGAAGGTGATTGTAAGTTGCTTCTGAGATAACTGTGAAATCTGCTCCTGAGTCCATTTTAAAGTAAATACTCTTACCATGAATATTCACAGTTTCACTCTCCAGGCAGGCTCTGTGTCATGGATCCAAGAAGCAAAGGCTCTTCATTGGTTGTAATATGACTCAACTTTCTAATGGCTTTGGTGCTGCAAACAGCTGCAAAATGTCCATATTTCTTGCATTTATTACACTGTGTACCTCTGGCTGAACATGAATCATCTTTTGGGATATGACTTTTTTTCACACCTCCTGCACTTTGGCTGGAATTTGTCCCTCTTGGCCTGGGAGTTCTTTCTCCTTACCTCAGGGATTTTATGATAATGACTTTTAACACTGAAGTATCTGTTTATAGCTTTTCAGCTAGTTTCAGATTTTTCAGGTTGCTCCTGCCTTGTGTTCTGTGGTTTAACTAGTACAGACTGCTTTGCTTTCTGAATAGCTGTGGCTAGGGATAAGTCATAGGAACATAAGAATGGCCATGTTGGGTCAGACCAATGGTCCATCTAACCCAGTATCCTGTCTTCTGACAGTGGTCAGTGCCAGATGCTTCAAGGGGAATGAACAGAACAGGGCAATTTATCGAGTGATCAATCCCTTGTCATCCAGTCCCAGCTTCTGGATGCCATAGATTTGGGAATACCCAGAGCATGGGGTTGCTTTCCTGACCATCTTGACTAATGGCCATTGATGGACCTATCCTCCATGAACTTATCTAATTCTTTTTTTAACCCACTTATATTTTTGGTCTTCACAACATCCCCTGGCACCAAGTTTCACAGGTTGACTGTGTGTTGTGTAAAGAAGTACTTCCTTATGTTTGTTTTAAACCTGATGCCTATTCGCTTCATTGGGTGACCCCTGGGTCTTGTCTTATGTGAAGGAGTAAATAACACTTCCTTATTTGCTTTTTCCACATTATTCATGATTTTATAGATTTATATCATATCTCCACTCAGTTGACTCTTTTTTCTAAGGTGAACAGTCCCATTCTTTTTTAATCTCTCCTCTTATATGGAAGCTGTTCCATATCCCTAATAATTTTTGTTGCCCTTCTCCATACTTTTTCCAATTCTAATATATGCTTTTTGAGATGGGGAGACAAGAACTGCACATTGTCTCTGCACGTCAAGGTCTGGGCATACCATGGATTTATATAGTGGCATTATAATATTTTCTGTCTTCATATCTATCCTTTTCCTAATTGTTTCTAACATTCTGTTAGCTTTTTTGACTGCCACTGCACATTGAGCCGATGTTTTCTTTGTTATCCACGATGATTCCAAATCTTTCTAGAGTAGTAACAGCTAATTTAGATTCCCATCATTTTATATGTACAGTTGGGATTATGTTTTCCAGTGTGTATTACTTTGCATTTATCAACATTGAATTTCATCTGCCATTTTCTTTCCCAGTCACCCAGTTTTGTGGGATCCCTTTGTACTCTGTCTTCAACTGTAACTGCTGTGAAATATTGTTATCTGTTAACCCAATAATCAGCCTGTATCTGATATTTTTATGTTTTGCATTTCCAAAATCACAGTTTTCAGCTGATGTATGCCAAGCTCTTGTAGAACATTTAAGACTTTCCCCTAGTCTTTGAATTATCTGGTGAAAACATGCTCTTTCAAAAAACGCATTTCTCTGAGGTATAAAGTATGTATCAAACATAGCCATAACACTTTCATAGTCATCTTTGTGACAGTCTTCAGTAAAGTCAAAGGATTTAAACATTCTCTTTCTATTTTCCCATAGCATAGATTAAAGAAGATGCCTGTATATCTCCAGTTTCCTTGTGGAGCTTGTTTGCAGTTTGAAATATTGCAAAATACTGCATCCAGTCTGTCCACTGTGAAGCGTTGTCAAAGCTGAAGTTCTCTAGGGCATTGAAGTGTGTCATGTTGATAAGGTCCTGCAACCTTTGTTGCTTCGTTCTTTCTGTTTCCAACCTTTGTTGCTATTTTCCTTTTGTTTCTGTTCTCCTCTGGGACTAGTTTACTTCTGACACCATGCCATGATCCTGTACCAGATATTAACTGGCTACATAGCTTATTTCTGAATGAGATACACACCCAATGAGTTCATCATAAAATCCTTACATTTTCTCTGAGATATTGCTAAGGGTAGTTTAAATAAAGTATATTAAACACAGGGCTGCCTAGTGGCTAAACACTACAATACATCTTAGCATGCGATTATATACCCTTAGAAGCCAACCCAGCTCTATAGTATGAGCCTAAAGGACCTCAGTCGTCACAAAAGCCAGAAGCAAGTGGCCTTTTGTCATGCCTATATGCCTGCTGGATTTTGTGGGTTCCTAGTAAATTTTATTGTATTAAGAGAAGTTTAACAAATGAATCAATGAGCAATTGCAATGCAGCAAACTGAAACACAGACTGATATCCTTTAGGCTCTCACTATAAGGCAGGTTTTCCAAACCTCAAATTATTCTCTTTGATCTTTTCTGAACCCGTTCTGGTTTGTCAACGTCCTTTTTATGGTGTGGACACCAGAATTGGATACAGTATCCAGTCATGGTCTCCCCAATCCTGTATCCAGAGGAAATACCACCTCCTGACTCCTACTTGATCTTCATCTGCTGGTGTATCCAAGGATCCTGTTTGTCCTCTTAACTACAGTATTGCCCTGGGAACTCATAATCAGCTGAGTGCAGTCAGGGCTTGGTATCTCTTGCTCTCTCATTCATACACTTGGAAATTAATGTGTGACCTGATTTTGAATTAAGTCAAATATTTCAGCAGAATCATCAGAGAGGCCCATGTGATCTATGGCTCTGAATGAAGGAGACTGTCTTCATGGCTCCCTTCTGCTCTTTATTAACGTTATTTTCTCTTTTCACTTTAAAAATCACTCACAGTGGCCACCATTAAAAAATGGGTATTTACACCATCCCTCACTAATTTCCCCTTGTTAGTAGTGCTATTTCTCATTCTAAATATTAAATATTGCAAGTACTGTGGTAAAGGGTACCATGGCCTATCTTACACGAGCCCTACGTATTTAACAATGCCCACTGTATACAGCACTGTATATTAGGAGTTGGGTCCCCATTGTGCTAATTGCTCTATGGGCATGCAGTGAAATCACAGTCCCTGCCCCAGAGAGCTCACAAATTAGGTTAATTAGGAGATGAAACAGGCAGGCACAACACAGCTTTATTTCTGACATCACCTCCAGCACTGATCGTTCTGTTGAAAACATTTTTTTCTAGCTAATAGCAAAATCACAACTAGGACATTTGAGTTGTTATAGAGCAACACTCCACATCCTTGCAGTGGGTTCTGACAGCTGTGTGCTCTTTGCTCACCTGTCTGCCTTTCCTCCTTCTCCCCATCATTAAAAATGGCCTGGCAGTGTCTAAATAGGGAACTCTCCCACTCTTGTTTTCAGATCACCAGTGTGTCGCTATAAGGCTGGTCACTATTTCTGGAATCCCTAAAATGAAGCTTAAGAGCATAAAAAAGTAGTGTACAAGTAATCAACATAGTACGTGTCTCAGGAGGAGAAGATACTCACCCACAAGAATATTATAACCTGTAACCCCTTGGGGTTTAGAGAGCATGGCCCCTTTAAATCTTTTTCCTAGTGGGGAGAGGGAGCAGTGAGAAAAAGGAGGGAAATGTGGGGGTGTGGCTGTTGAGCCCGGGGGGAGAAGGGCTGCAGTGGGAGGCCCTGGGCAAAAAGTGAAGGAGAGAGAACCTGCCTGAAGCCGGGGAGGGACAGGGCAGCCGATCGGGAACACCCTAGGACAGGAGCCAGGAGGAGCACTGTGCCAAAGGGGGGAATCACCCCAGAAGCACAGGCTGGAGCTGGACCCAGGATCACTGCTGCCCGGAGCTGCATGGGGCCGTGAGTCCTGGGGCTGGTGACTTTGCACTGGGAATAAGGAGGGAGGCTGTAGCTAGTTAAGTGGGGAGGCGGTCGCTCTGGGTGGCTTTGCAGAGAGCCGCAGAAGAGGGCACTGGAGGGGTTTGTTGGGGAAAGTTCACTGGCGCCGAAGACGACTAGGAGCACCCAAGACTCACCATTGGACTGGATCTTTGCTCGGGACTCCCAAACTCTGTGTGCAGACACATCGCTCGGCGTCTGCCCTGTCAGACTGTGCTCCCACTGGGCCTGTGGGGCCTTGGTTTGGATGCAACCCTGTTCTGCTGCTCCTCCTATACTTCCCCCTTGTCTTTTTTCTCCTCTCATCCCTCTGTAAATAAATATCTCCCTTTGTTATATCCATTGTACTTTTCCGGTGGGTGTGTGTGTTCACTCTGGGGGGTTTGGAACAGGTGCCCCGGGGTGGAAGGGATTTTTCCTGCTGCATTCCTGTGCGCACCGTCTCTTGGCCAGAGCTGCCTGCAGAGCAGACTCCATCTTGGCCTTGAGAGCGCTAAAGTTACAAACCCAAATACTGCAAAATTAAATCCAACAGTGGCACTAAAAACTTTGAACTTTCTAATTCAAATTACATTTTGTAATTACACTTGCACTGCATTCAATTACAGTATATTAAAATTTACAGTGGCCAAATCTGCTGCACTATGAAGATAGTGATAAAAAAAGATTTATTTTTCATGCCCAAGATCATAATTAAAGGGACAAAATTGCATTAACATGTAAAGTAGCTTTTCATGTATCTGCAAATATCAGCAGTGCTCCTGGGAGGCTCTGGGGATTTTAAGGACAGTGCACAGCACAGACTTCGCAATTATGGTGATTTACTGGTAGCCATTTTCTCTTCAGCTAATTTTCCAAGACAGGAAATACAATGAGATGGCCTAGGCTGCTGACATTGATGGTGACCTCTGAGAAGTAAAGGACGTCCCCTAATGAGCAACTTCAATGACAGGATCATTCAAGACAGAGTCAGCTGTCAGGGTTCCTATCAGCTTTAATGAACACCACATAGGAAGGGCCTTGTCAGCTTTCTGTTAACAAATCATGCAAGTTGAACTGCTTTGACAGCATGTCAGGAAGGTAGGCAGTGGGAGCGCTGTGTGTGAGTCCGTGCGCATGGCACCAAATGTCCCCGCTGCTGCCTTCTGCACACCTCGTGTTCATGACTATTAAGGAGCAGGAGGCTTATGCAACACTCATTGCACAATGCAGAAGGAAAAGCCTCAGCAATCGCTGTAGCTACAGAGCTGCAGAGTCCTGGGTATCAGACCGTAGCACGGGAACACGATGACACGGGCGAGCATGGCAGGAGTGGTAGAGATGCAAAGGACCTTTGGGCCAGGTGAAGGAAGAGGAGTGAAAACCGGAATTCTTCTGTTGGGGGTGGGGCTGGTGTATGAAACCGCTCATGTCTCGCTCGGGGCTCCTCTTCGATTACTGGTCCCAAGGGTGAGACGTGCTGGCTTCAGCTCGCAATTGCTTGGAAAGTGGAGGCCAGAATCTGCCTTCACTCTCTTTTCCTTCTTTCTTTTTCTTGGTTAGGGAAGGAGCTCCAGGAAATCTGCTGTCCAGTAGGAAACACTCAGCCACCCGGGCAAACCCTCTCAGGCGTCACTCGCCCTCCATTGTTCCAGCACAGACACACTGAGTTCAGGCACTGGACTGTGTGTCTCTGGCCCTATGAACCGAAGCAATGTCTGTTCTGTGTGGATAGCAGGGGTTTCAGAGTACGTGGTGCGAGAGGTTTTCCCCCAGGTTTTCCCACCCAGCCCTAGAGAAGCTGTGTGCTGCCATGCTGCCAGCTTCCACACTGGCCTGAAGTGTGCAGGACTTGGGGCTCCTTTATGAGGAAAGTAAATGGGTATAACAGGGTTGGCTGTGGTGCTCTGACTCTCCTCCTATCACTGCACACACGCACTGGATCTGCCCCAAACTCCCCCACTCCCTGAAGTTTATAGCTAACTTAAATAACAGCAAAGTGTGAACCTTCACATAACTGTCCCTCCCTCTGAGCTTGGTTGTTCTTACTTTTCTTCCCTCCAGGATCTCCTCTGTCATTGCCCCTAATTTCTTTTCTCTGAGGGAGAAACTCAAACTCTTTTGTGCTTTTAGATAAATGCTAATGAGATCCACTTGGCCTCACATGGTGAATCATCTCTGTGCAGGGTCCTAGGACTAGGGTCCAATTGCAATTATTTATAGGTATGTAAATGAGTATATTATTTATTTATGCAGTTTAAGTGCATGCATGTTAGATCTAAAACAAAAAAAATACAGCTTCCTTTTGGACATAAACTAACATGACTGAGCTGTTCTTTTTGTGTCCATCCCATCTCAGTTGGATATGTGTGATTTTTATTGGAAATCTAATATGTGTGTCTCCTAAATAGCTGACTAGAACTTCTTGTAAGTGCTTCTGTCACCCAGACAAAGAGTGTGTGTCTTTGTCTCCTTCTAGTGTCTGGCTCACATAAGAAGATACCAACCTACTACTGCTACTCGCTAACAGAGCCGCTACCAGGTAATTTAGTTCAAGGGGTCATGGCTCAGGCTTTTAACCATGAAGGTTTGTCAGCAGGGTTTAACCCATTGGGCAGAGATTACAGCAACTGTTGTACAGGACTAGCGCGGTTCTCCTATTGGCCGTACCTCAGTCTCCCTCGTGTTCCAGTCTGTGTGTGATATTTTTTTTTCCTGAAGTGTCAGAATTTGTGCATCTGATACTAGAAATGATCTAAGCTGTTTCCTTGCATAACTTATACAACAATACAAAACAAAGCCCAGTAACTAGAGCTGACTCGGAGATCACAGCATCATAGCAATGCAGGGCTGGAAGAGACCTTGAGAAGTCATCAAGCCCAGCCCCCTGCGCTGTGTCAGCACCAAGTAAACCTAGACCATCCCTGACGGGCGTTTGTTCAATCTGTTCTTAAAAAAACTTCCAGTGATGGGGATTCCACAACCTCTCTCGGAAGCCTCTTTCAGAGCTTAACTATCCTTAGAGTTAGAACATTTTCCCCTAATATTTAACCTAAATTTCCCTTGCTGCAGATTACACTCATTACTTCTTGTGCTACCTTCAGAGGACATGGAGAAGAATTCATCACAGTCCCCTTTAGAACAACCCTTAATATATTTGAAGACTTTTATCATGTGCTCCCTTAGCCTTCTTTTTTCAAGACTGAACATTCAGTTTCTTCAGCCTTTCCTCATAGTTTAGGTTTTCTAAACCTTATCTTGTTTTCGTTGCTCTCCTCTGCATCCCCTCAGTTTGTCCACATCTTTCCTAAAATGTGGTGCTCACAACTGGACACAATACTCCTACTGAGGCCTCACCAGTGCCGTGTTGAGCAGGACAATGACCTCCTGTGTCTAACAAACAGCACTCCTGTTAATATACCCCAGAATGATATTAGCCTTTTCCGCAACTGCGTCACACTGTTGACTCAGATTCCATTTGTGATTCATTGTAACCCCCAGACCCATTTCAGCAGTACTGCCAACCAGCCAGTTGTTCCCCATTTTGTAGTTGTGCATTTGATTTGTCTTAAGTGCTGTACTTTGCATGTGTTTTTACTGAATTCCATATTGTTGATTTTAAACCAATTCTCTAATTTATCAAGGCCATTTTGAATTCTAATCCTGTCCTACAAGTGCTTGCAACCCCCGAAAACTTTATAAGCATATTCTGCACTCCATTATCCACGTCATTAATGAAGATATTAAATAGTAGCAGACCCAGTAGAATGACCTCTGTGGGACCCACTAGACATGTCCTCCCAGTTTGATAATGAACCATTGATAACTACTCTTTGAGTACAGTCTTTCAACCAGTTATGCACCCACCTTATACTGATTTCATCTAGACCGCATTTAGCTACTTTGTTTATGAGAATGTTATGTAGGACTGTGTCAAAAGCATTACTAAAGTCAAGATTTCTGTCTACTGCTTCCCCCATCTACTGGGCCAGTAACCCTGTCAAAGAAAGAAATGAGGCTTGTTTGGCATGATTTGTTTTTGACAAATCCAAGCTGGCTATTCATTATAACCCTATTATCCTCTAGGTGCTTATACATGGGTGGTTTAATAACTAGCTATAGTATATTTCCAGGTATCAAAGTTAAGCTGACTGATCTATAATTCCTTGGGTCCTCTTTGTTCCCCTTTTTAAAGATAGGTTTTAGTTTGCCCTTCTCCGGTCTTCACTGGTACTCCGTGAGGTTTTGAAAATAATTGCTAACAGTTCCGAGATTGCTTCATCTAATATCTTAAGTACCCTTTCATCAGGCCTTGCCGACTTGAAAACATCTCACTTACCTAAATATTCTTTAACCTGTTCTTTCTCTATTTTGGCTTGTGTTCCTTCCCCTTTGTTGTTAATATTAATTGTGTTGAGTATCTGGTCACCATGAACATTTTTAGTGAAGACTGAAGAAAAATAGTCATTAAACACCTCAACCATCTTGATGTCATCAGTTATCAGCTCTTTTCCCTTGATAAGGTCTGTTTTGACAGTTTCATTTTACAGCAACTTTTGTGGTCTTGAAATTTGATTTCATTCCACACTGTAATGAAAAAACAACAACTTTCCAATGTTTTTGAGCAATGGACCTTTGTCAGACAGTGGCTTTTGGATCGGAAACCTCAGCTTTTCAATTTTTGTCTCTCTCTCATCAGTGACCCTGGATCTCAAAACCCTTCCTGACAAAATCTTTGTCAAAACCAATACATCTATGCAAAATATTTTGGTTCTGATGAAACAGCATATTTTGATGACATTTCATTTAGCCAGAAATGTTCCAAACAGACTAGAGATAAGACACATTTTAATAGTTTGAGTGTAACTAACCATTACTACAACTTACAACATTTCGTTGAGAAGCTATCGTACCTTCGTGATTTAGAGCATGGATTGGGAATTTGGCTGGGAGTGACCATGATATCAGGGATATGCCTTTTGCCAAGCCTGTGAAAATCAACTCAAATTTGACTAAGTTATGAGCCTTTGGAATGTGGAAGTTTGCACATGCTCAGTAGAGCATGCTCCAACCTGGGGATGCAGGGCGAGAGCAGGAATTTCCCTACAATTACTGCTCTTGTCAGACAGGTGCTGCTGTGACACCAGGCCTTGGACGTGATTGCCAGGAGCCTGTCTCATGTGTTCTCAATGACCCTCCCTCACCCCTCCTCCCCTGCCCACTGGCACCCATATAGAGTGGAAGAGGAAGCCACCTGACTCAAATACAGAGGGGATAAAAATTGCAGGGTGTTTGAGGGTGGGGAGTTGAAAGTAGATTGGGACAAGAATCAACAGGGGGAAGGAATCAATAGGGGAAGGAAATGGGGGAGTCTCTGCACCACTCCCTACTGAGTGCAACAGCCACAAACTGACCATTCACTTGGTTCTGAAAAATATTTAACAATATACCTTTAATATGTAGGCTACCAGGAGAGTGACAATAGCATGCAGGGCTCCAGCTTAGCAATGTGGTTTCTATGCATAAAGCATCCTGTCCCTTAACCTAATTATTTTGGGCTGGACCCTCTAGACTTTGACCTGACATAGTGGCCAAGTTGACTGGCTGGCTGGCTGCTCCAGTAGGCAGGACCTGGTTTGCTGATGTGTTATACATTGCAATTCAAAGTTTTGTACAAAGTCACTAGTAATAACAAATATTAGTGTCTAGGGGTTGTGCATTTTTTGCTGAGGATCTATGCAACTTTCCAGGTGAGCCTGGATGTTTGGTCCTTTTGGTATCCAGGAAGTGGGTGGGCCCATTACTAAAGGACCTCCCCTAGCCTAAGGGGAGGATCCACAGGTCTAGGATTCCAAATATTTGTGGGGGGCAACTAATGAGATGACAGGGATGGGAGTGAGGTCACAGGACTAAGTGAAGGGAACTGGATGGGGACACTGAGGAGAGAATCCTGGACAGTGCCCACTGCTTCTCAAAGGCATCAAGGGAGCCAGTGGATGTCGCCCAGAGAAACTCTGCCCAAATGCGTGAACGAACCGAGGAACAGAAATAGGCCCCACAGTCGCAGGAAACCCCATCGGCCAGCCTCCTCTCCCTGGTTTTATAGATGGCCATTTTGGCCAGGGCTAGGAGGAGGTTGACAAGAAGGTCCTGTGACTTTGTGAGGCCACAGATGGGGAGTGCGTAGATGAACAGGTGAGGGAAAAAGTGCAACCATAAATGTAATAGGATATCCAAGAGGAGCTGGAATAGAGGCTGCAACCTGGTGCACCCCAGGTACACGTGTGCCAGGGTCTCCTTCACGCCGCAAAAGGGGCAGGTGTCTGGGAGGGGAGTGAACCACGCCAAGTACACGCCCATGCTCATGGCTCCATGAAGGATCCGCCAGCTGACATCCCTGGTGGGCCTTGGGACCAGGGTAGAATATAGGCTGGCCCACTGGGGCTCCTCACCCTCCAGAGGTGGCAAGAGGTCCTGCCACTTCATGTCAGGGTGGGACATGAGGGTGAGGACGTGAAGGGTGTGGAGCACAAGTGTGTACAGGGGTTTTCTTGGCACGGTCCAGAACTGAACTGGCTGCAAGTCGTGCAGCCAGCTCGCGGTAAAGGAGTGAAATGGCCTGGCAGGTCCATGGGGCAGGGGCCAAATGGCAAGCTCCAGAGGGCCTGGGGTGGAGGGTGGGCATGGCGTGCCCTCTCGCAGGACCTGGTCGAGGAAGACCTGAGCAATGGGCGGTAAAGTGTCATAGAATCATAGAATATCAGGGTTGGAAGGGACCTCAGGAGGTCATCTAGTCCAACCCCCTGTTCAAAGCAGGACCACCTCCAAAGCAGTCCCTCACCTCCTGAAGTACGTGCCAGGGAGTACAAGGTCTGGAGAGCCCCATGCGCTGAGCGAGCATCAGGGGATCCAGCCAGTCTCCCCGGTTGGATGTTTGGTAGCCCGCAATAAGAAGTAGCAGCGGCAGAGTGTCCTGTGCCCGTGGCTCTTCGTGTGAAAGGTGTGCCAGGGTTCTTTTATTCTGATTCTTGGGCCTCTGTGAAGAATTTTTTGATGCTGCCTCACCTCTTCAAGAGAGAATCCCTGGCAGTGCAATGAGCTGGAGATATTTACTTTCATTCAGCAATATTGCCCTGTCCAGTAGTACTACGGCAGTACGGCTGTTAGTGTTCCTTGTATGAACTCTGTCTTTCAGCACAAGTAGCCTTATTTAGAATGGGATATTTAATCTATGTACTGTGCAGTGGACTGAAAGGGATCTGTCTTCAAATCAGCTACTGTGATGAGTTTGTCATGTGTTCCTTGAGGTCCTCATGCCATTGAGAAATAATCAGCTGTGTTCTCTGATGAGTAACATCATAAATACTATTAGCAAAACAAACAAAATCCCAAGCACTGTAACATCTCAGAGAAGATAGAGCCAGGACAGAATGTCCAGTACTTGCATTACTCACATCATCCCTTGCTGGGAACCCCACAGAAGGGGAGGTGATCTGCGTGCGGTCATCAGGTCAGCACATCCCAATTATTCCACTGTCCACAGGCTCGGGATCATCTTTTATAAGGGGCTAAGCAGCGGTTCTCAAACTGTGCGTCGGGACCCCAAAGTTATGGGGCTTAGGCTTCGGTCCCCTTTTCCGGGGTCGTGTAGTAATTTTCATTGTCAGAACGGGGTCGTGGTGCATGAAGTTTGAGAACCCCTGGGCTAAGCTAACACTCACCATACCTGAGACACATATTGAGGGTTTCGGCTTCCTTTCCTTATATGTGCTTCCACACCTCAATAATACTGGGGTCTCTGTCTTCAGTATGTCACTTAGCCATTGATGTTATATTCATCAGCATTTACAACAATTAGTTGCCGTAGTGGGTCTGTTATTACTACATGTACATTTCAGTTACGCTCAACAGCCTTTAATCTTTCCCTCAAATTCCAAAAGTGTATTCTTGCAGTTCCGTACTTCACCTGTTCCCAGCACATAACACTGTTGTTTACTACCATACTCACCCTGCGACTGAAGCTCTTCTAACCAGTTAGTGCCTCGTTCAAGCTTCTCATGTCAAGCTAGGCCATGATGATGCCACGCTAACTGTCATGCTGGCCTGAGGCCTCTACATCCTTATATCACAGACGTATAATACGCAATTGTTCTTAGCCGTAGTTGCTGGCTGCGCAGCATAACAGGTGTGAGATTTTCAGTTCTCTCACCTCACCCAGTTTCACGGAACATTTGCTTTATTTCTGTATCCACCTAGATTTGTACACACCCGTCCTGTAGCCCCTGAATATGGCATTCCTTTGTGTGACCCCAGAATGTGACAGTCTGACAGTCAGGCATCCTGGGTGCTCCGTCACTGCCAGCTAAAACCCAAACCTCACAGAGCTAGAAATAGAGCGGCAAGGCCGGGCAACGGCGAGCCTGCAGCTCGGCTATCGGAATGGGAGGCTGGGGCAGGGAGGGACGGGTCCACGAAAATAGAAGGAATCTTTGGACAGCCTTGGTTTTAGGTACCTCTGACATGTACATTTTATTGTTTTTATGACTAGAAATGTTTTGCTGATAAGAAGAATAATGAATTGTTGTTGGCTGTTGCTAGGGAAACTGATACCCCCTTAGAGGCTATTTTGAGTTCTGTGCTTTGTTTGGAGAAAATTTATAAAAAGTTTCATTAGAAAGTGTGCTTTGGAGCAGTCCGAGGGAGTTTTCCTGGGGCAAGGATTTGAACCTAAGTTCCCTAGCAGCTAGACAGAAGGTGCCCACCCCACCTCACCCCAGAAGCCTGGCTGCTGATTCATCAAAACCATCTTAACTTCGGTAAATATAAAAGTTTAAGATGCTCTGAACCTACTGTTATAGCGTGTGTGTGTGTGTGTGTGTGTATGTGTGTGTGTGTGTGTGTGCGAGCAGGCACACACATGCTTAAGATCTAATAAAAAGCAGTTTTAGGTAAAAGCCGTCTGCTTTGTATCAGTAGTATTTCAGACGGAGGAACTGCATTCCCACTGATTTATTCCTGACACCACCTGGAGAAAAACAGTAAAGTTCCCACTGCTTTGGATCCTGAAACCCCTGGGTAACATTCCCTGCCATGTTTTGCTTTGAACCTAAGATGTCCCCATGAAAGTCAACGGAACTGCTGAGTTGTCACCGAGCGTCACATCCCAACCGTGCAGAACTCCAGCGTGCACCTGAAGTTACCAAACACACCGTCACGAGCAAGACTCAATGTTGTTCCAAAGGTTTAGGGACATTGATGCTTGTGAGGTGCCTTTGGCACAGCTCTGTCCACCCCAGCCAAGGACTGGATTTGACAGGAAAGTCACTGGCCCTCACTGGAGACAGACCCATAGAGGCTTCAGGAGAGGAGGGTGGCTCAAGAGGTGCTCCTTGGCACCAGTTCACATGCCTGGAGGCTCTGCTGTTCCCCAACCCCCTCCTGCTGACTCGCACCCCAACGCAGAAATGCACCAGCTCACAAAGAAGACACAATTTTGCCGCTCTGAGCTAAAATGTGCCCAGGGCAGGGCCTGTGCTCTAGCCCTAACCTTTGTCAGCAATTCCATTCATGCCAAATGAGCTTTTCCCGAAAGAACTTGGTGGTATGTAGTGTGAAAGATTACTGCTGCTCTTTGCAGGATCAGATGCATCAATACATTATAAATCCAGAAGGGACCATTGAGAACATGAGAGCTGCCAGACTGGGTCAGACCAGTGGTCCATCTAGCCCAGTATCCTGTCTTCCAACAGTGGCCAATGCCAGGTGCTTCAGAGGGTGTGAACAGAACAGGGCAATTACTGAGCTATCCATCCCCTGTCCTCCAGTCTTAGCATCTGGCAGTCAGTGGTTTAGTGACACCCAGAGCATGGGGTTGCGTCGCTGACCATCTTGGCTAATAGCCATTGTTGGACCTATCCTCCATGAACTTCTCTAATTCTTTTTTGAATCCAGTTCTACTTTTGGTCTTCACAACATCCCCTGGCAAGGAGTTCCATTGGTTGACTTCATTGTGTGAAGAAATACTTACTTTTGTTTGTTTTAAACCTGCTACCTATTCTACGATTATGATTATCTACTCTGACCTGTGTGGCACTGACAAGGGGATGTTGCCTAGTGATTCCTGCATCTACCCCATAACTCCTGGTAGAGCTCGAGAATATCTTTTACAATGATATCCAATCTCGATATCATGTGATTGAGAATCCATGTGTCCCTGGGTAAGTTGATCCAATGCCTAATTACCCTATTAAAATAATGTAAACCTTATTTCCAGTCCTAGTTTGTGTGTGAATTTGTCCATGGCCTTGATTTGAAAAGCCTCCTGGAAGGCTGTGTGTTCTCTCTTGTTGGCATCACCAGCTTTTGCCCAACGCTGAGCTGTGAGGACGGAAGGTGTTTCACTTCCTGTGGAAATGTTAATTTTCTATATTTTAAAGAAAAAATTGATTCTACTTGCTGACCCACTGCCCGCGAGCTCCGCCTTCCCTCCCTCCAGGGCCCTTGTCGAACACCGAATTCTGCTGCCCCCAAGCTCTAAATGCAAAGGAACTGGCCGTGCTCCCCGACACAAGGAGTTCAGCGTTTAGCGGCCTCTGCAGGGATCCCTGCTGCCTGGGTGCTGGCACCATTACAGGGCACGAGAGTGAGGCCAGTAGAGCCACAGCGATACAAATCTGCCAGACCCATTCTTGGCCAAGAGGGAGCTGTTCTGCAGTCCACGGCGTGTGGGGATGGAGACCAAGAGACACCCCTTGCACAGCCATTTGGCGGGGCTAGGGTTAGTCCTTCGCCTGCTCCTAGGGACAGTGTCTGGGCTTTGGTGTGCACACAGACCTGGGCCCGGCTAGCTGAGGGTCTCTGAATCCTAATGGACAAACAGTGGAGTGGGAGCACCAAGGACTGGGGCAGCCATCACAGAGAGACTGTGGGTCCATCTACACAGCAAAAAAACCCCAAATCCTGCAGCAGCAAGTCTCAGAGCCCGGGTCAACTGACGTGAGCTGGGAGCAAGGGACTAAACTCGGCCGTGTCAATGTTCCCGCTTGGGCTGAAGTCCAGCTCTGAGACACGCCCCTTCGCCAGACTCCCGAGCGATCGGGAACCGCTGCGCTGCTGTTTTTAGCCCTGTCGTGTGAGCCTGAGTCAGATGACCTGGACTCTGGGACTCATTGCCTTGCTTGGTGTCTTGGGGTCTGGGGGTTGTGCTCTGTAGATTCACCCTCAGTGTTGTAGCACTGGTGCCTCAGTTTCCCCACAAAAATCTTTGCCCTACTTCTGCAGTGTAAGTGACTTGCTGCAGGTACTAGGCCCTCTGCTTAAGTCATTCTGGGATCTCTAATTCCAAAATAAACAATACACGGAGTCTCCAACTGGGCCAAGACCCTCCTTCCCGTGGGCTCTGTTTCCTCTGATCCACGCTCTCTTCCGCCCACCCTCTGGGCTCAGATTTTGCCCTGCCTGGGCTCTTTTCCATCTCTCCCCTCAGCCCACCTGGGCTCCTTTGGGTTGCTCCCTGCTCTTTCCTGAGCTGCCACGCCTAGGACTTCCTCCTGGAGTCTCGTACAGCCCTCTGCCTGCCTTGTGCGTTGCACCAGCTCCTCCCAGACTTCGGCTCCCCTCTCTAACCAGTTCCTCCCTGCTGGGCTTCCCTCCTGTGTCCCAGAGTTGTGGGCCAGCCCCGGAGCCTCCCAGCTCCCCCTTGGGCTAGCATCACAGCTCCAGGCTTTGGCTCTCCAGCATCTCCCAGGCTAGACTGGGCACAGGTGCTTGTCCCCCATCGGAGCAGCCTGACCATTCTCCTCAGCTTCAGAAAATAAAGCCAAGTCTTTCCTTCAGCCTCTCCCCCCGGTAAAGTGTTCAGCCTCCAGAACACATGTGAGCATGTGCAAGGAGCACAGTACATCAGCTGGGCACACACATCCTTCCGGGAGGAGAATTTATGTTTTCAAGATCCAGCACTGGTGACAGGTTTATAGCATTCTGGGCTTATACCATCCAAGCAATTGCTTTGCACACTGACACCCAGACATTTGCACGCTGACATTTCTTGCCAGGCATCAGAAAAGAAGGAAAGGAAATAAACTCTCCAGCATTTCTGTGTTGTGATCCGGTGGGTCGGGTGGGGGTTTCCCCCTAGGTGGTCCCAGAAATAAAACTGAAGCTGGAGTCAGGTGCTTTTTATTAGCCCGTCCGCATGAAGGAACCCGGATCCTGCCCTGGGTGACGATGTGGACATTCCTGGCACAGAGAAAAGGCAGCTGCTGCTTCTAGCAGGTTGACATCCACGGAGGCAGATGTGTTCCGCAGTTAGGTACGGGTCTGGTAACAGGCAATGACCAACAACTCCACTGTCTTTGTACGAGTTTATGAATTCATTCATTAGACGTCTGAGGTGGCGGCGATGGCCCATAGCAAAAGACCGAGTGGCCTTCAGAATGAATGTGAATTACTGACCCACATGCTCTGTGAATCAACCAAAACGTGGACCAACATACACTCAAAGCCAGGAACACCAGCAGTAAATAATCTTACGTGCCCTATCTATTGAATTAACAGAACAAGCTGGTATCTTGGGCCTGACAAGTCGTCCATGCAGCTACGCCACTGGAACCAATAAATCAGTAGCTACGATATTGCTTGCATGATAACAAGTACATAAATCAAGTAGCAATAAGAAACAAACTATGAGATGTATATGACTGAGCAAATGGCCTGTCTCACACCCGAGAACGCGTCTCATGAGGCACAGACGAGACAGCCAAGGCTGTGTAAGGCACTGGGCCAATTTATGGCGTTCCATGAATATCTAATCACATGGGCAGTCCAGAAGCTGGCCCTTCATTCCAGTGCATGCAGGCTAAGGAGCTGGGGCTGGCAGTGACAGCAGAATGCAAAGCAATGTTAGAAATCTCCAGAGCTGACTTTTGTCAGCCTGAGGGACACTGTGTAAGACACAAATGTGCAAGCTCCCACTAATGGTTGATGGTGAAAATTACCCCTGTGCGGAGGATCCTCCCAATGCACTGTCTTAACATGGGGTGAATGAGACACTGAGGCTCAGCTAATCTCTTTGCTTGGGGGTGGATTTCACAATGGCAAGCGCAATGCAAGGGGGAAGAAAACAGCCTGAAAATTTGCCAGTTTGTTTGCAAGTCTCCAGGTGCTACTTTGGTGCCTAGTGAATGAGCAAGGGGGTTATTCAGGGTCCCCAGAGAAAACCGATCACAAGCCAAGAACAAGATAAGTGTTGGGTAGAACAGCAACACATTCTTTCTTTAAGGACTGGAAACTCGCATTAAGCTTCCAGACCACGAAACTAAAGGCTCCCATAAATCAATTTAACGTAATGGTTTACATATTGCCTCGGTAGAGATGAGTGCTGAAACATGCATCTCCAGCTCAGTGCAGGAAGGGCTGGCACAGTGTTCTCTAACTTCTGTCTTGTCTAGCGCTTCCTGGGGCTCCTCTCTCAACTCCTTTTCTCCTCTTTCATCCCCATCTCTAAAGGTCTGCATCAGGCTTCTCATGGCTCCCTCTGACCTGTGCTGGGGCCATTCCTACTGCCAGCTAGTTGTGGACATTTGTCTGAAGAGTTCTTGTTTGCCCAGATGTTTGGGAACCAGTTGTGCTGCACATGGCACCCCATATTCCCATGCCAGCTGGCATTCTGCACCTGCTCATCAGTAATTGCTTTTCTCCAGTGTGAAAAGTCTCAGCCATCCAGTCTGGGAGCAGAAATAACATCCTGGGATTCCTGTGAGCACATATAAGAATGGCAATAGTGGGTCAGACCAAAGGTCCATCCAGCCCAGTATCCTGTCTTCCGACAGTGGCCAATGCCGGGTACCACAGAAGGAATGAACAGGCAGGTTATCATCAAGTGATCCATCCCCTGTCACCCAATCCCAGCTTCTGGCAAACAGAGGCTAGGGGCACCATTCCTGCCCATCCTGGCTAATAGTCATTCATGGACCTATCTTCCATGAATCTATCTAGCTCCCTTTTGAACCCCACTCATGCTCTGGGAGTAGTGAATGGTCAACACAAACAGTTTGCAAACATCTGTTTGGCATTTTGGGGTGTATAAGTAGGGGCATTGCCAGCAGATCGAGGGACGTGATCGTTCCCCTCTATTCGACATTGGTGAGGCCTCATCTGGAGTACTGTGTCCAGTTTTGGGCTCCACGCTACAAGAAGGATGTGGAGAAATTGGAGAGAGTCCAGCGAAGGGCAACAAAAATGATTAGGGGTCTGAAACACACGACTTATGAGGAGAGGATGAGGGAACTGGGATTGTTTAGTCTACGGAAGAGAAGAATGAGGGGGGATTTGATAGCTGCTTTCAACTACCTGAAAGGTGGATCCAAAGAGGATGGATCTAGACTATTCTCAGTGATAGCAGATGACAGGACAAGGAATAATGGTCTCCAGTTGCAGTGGGGGAGGTTTAGGTTGGATATTAAGAAAAACTTTTTCACTAAGAGGGTGATGAAACACTGGAATGTGTTACCTAGGGAGGTGGTGGAATCTCCATCCTTAGAAGTTTTTAAGGTCAGGCTTGACAAAGCCCTGGCTGGGATGATTTAGTTGGGGATTGGTCCTGCTCTGGGCAGGGGGTTGGACTAGATGACCTCCAGAAGTCCCTTCCAACTCTGATATTCTATGATTCTATGATCCCCTCGGCTGACGGCCCAAACGCCCCAGTGCGTAGTTGTGGATCACGGCTATAGCTGTAGATGTCATATCAGCTTGTGGATGATTCACCAAAAGGGAGAGCGAAATTCCAATGGAACAATAGTCACAGCCAATAGTTCAACCAGCTCTCGCCCCAGGGCAGGACCACCAGCATCCCGATTCAGGGTCAACAATTATGCATGTGTTGAAATGCCATTGTGAGTTTTCTCCTGAATGGGGGCCTCTATTTTCAAGGGGCTGGTAGTTTTAGACTTGGCTGGAATGGCTACAGGATGGGTCTGCCAAGCTCAGGGCTTCATGTTCCATTCTCATTTTCAGGCCTGGCTTTTTCCTGGTGCTCTGTAAGTTGCTTCTGAGCCAGAAAATACCCCACATTTTCCATGTGCCAAGTTTCTTCTCACTCATTTGCCTAAGCTCTAATTAATCTTTTGTCATATATTTTTCCTCATGTCAAAAACACAGTCCCTATTACTCTGTCCCTCACAGCCGTGTTAGCCTAATGGGATCCGTAAATAATGAATTTGCATAATGATCAGTATTCATAAAAACCAATTACACTTAGAGTAAGTGACCTTGTGACTTTAAATGAGCTAATAACCTTTGAAATACAGGCAAGATAATCTAGTGCTAAACCTCAACGGATGTGGACTAGAAGGCAGCCCATCTTAAAGGTACAGGCCTTAGACTGCCGGCCATAATGGTTGCAGTTTTAAGAAGGTGTTATACACAGAGGGTAATACACAGAGTCTGTGGGAGATATAGAAATGATCCCATGTGACCTTCCAGTCCTTTCCTCTCCTGCACTCACTTGCCTGGAGTTTAGCTGCTCCCGGGTCTGACTGTTTGGGAAGTTACAGCTGGATCCACAAAATAAGAGTTTTGTGGGCCTTGGCAGGTGCCATGGTGCACAACAGGTGATTGGGCTTGTGCCAGGGTGGGGCTCACTCCTGTTTGGGCTGCTTATTGAAACACCTCCATTTGCCATCCCCCCCACCTTCAGTTACGCTCTAATTCCTCTTGGGTCACACTCTTTTCCCATGTCAAACAAATCACAGTGTTGTCTTAAAATCATGGAAAGTAAAATCAAATCCTCCATTTCTTGCAGGAAAGACAGACCAGGATGAAGACTTGGGGGAGGGGCATTATATCTAACGGTGTCCACAGAATCTAATGAGATACAAATTCTGAGTGGACAGGACCATACAGTTGCATCTAGGGCTACAAATCCCAGAGGTCAAAATGCAAATACCAGCCTCTGCATCAAGAAAATCAATTGAATGCACAATGCTGAGAGAGGGCAAGATTTAACAAAATGAATACTACTTAAATAGTCACTAATGAAATACCCAATTGCAGAGTCTCAGAAGCCATCCATAATGCAGGACTTAAAAGAAAAGAAGGCAAGAAGGCAAAGAATAATCCTTCCTGGCAAAATGGCAGATGCAAGAAGCTATTGGAGCCAAACAGAAATCCCACAAAATTTGGAAATATGACCCTAGCAAAGCCAATAAATAGGAACAAATTCCTGCAGATTAAGAATGAAATTAGAAGAGCCACATAGAGATAGAAGAACAAATAACTCCAGGTGTACAAATAACAGGAGATGCAGTAAGTAAGCCTTTGTGAAGTACCATGTTGGTCTGCTGAATCATCAGCGGTTGAAGGGAGCAGTGAGAGAAGAAAATGGCATTACAGAGCAGCCAACACAAGCACATATTCTATCTCCTTCCAGCCAGCCATTGCTCCAGAGGTTGCAGTGAAGCAAATGTTGTATCTATATTTTAAAAGGTTGTATGTGAGTTAGGCACCTAAGTACCTTCGAGAATCTGAGCCGAAGGCATCACAGGCAAAGAGTGTTGTCTTGGATCAAAAACTGCCTTGGAGACAGAAAGCAAAGAGCAGGTTTAAAGGGTAATTTTCATCATGGCAAAGGGTTAATAGCAGGAGCCTCGAGCTTCTGTACTAAGTCCCATGTTTAATACATTTATTAATGATCTGGAAAAGGGGATGAACAGTGAGGCAACAGAACTGTGCAGATAACACAGTGTTATTTAGCAAAAAGAAAAGGAGGACTTGTGGCACCTTAGAGACTAACCAATTTATTTGAGCATGAGCTTTCGTGAATACAGACTAACACGGCTGTTACTCTGAAAAGTGTTATTTAGGTGAGTGAGGGCCAGAGGGGCCTGGGAGGATATAGAGAGAGACTTAAACAAGCTGGGTGAGTGAGCAACATGATGGCAAATGAGATTCAATGTCAAAAAATGCGAAATAATGTACCTTGAAGAGAAAAATGTAAACTGCTCAGACACCTTCCGGGGCTCTAAATTAACTGTATCAACTCAGGAGAGGACCCTGGGTGTCACTGTAGACAGCTCAATAGATCCTCTGCTCAATGGGCAGCTGCAGCAGGGGATAGATCACTCTGTGATTGCCTGCTCTGTTCATTCCCTCTGAAGCATCTGGCACCAGCCACTGTTGGAAGACACGATACCGGGCTAGATGGACCATTGGTCTGACCCAGTGTGGCCGTTCTTATGTTCTTAACCTTGTAAATAATGCTCTTTTTTTTTTTCTTAGTTAGTAAACTTTAATTAGTTTAATACAGGATTGGCAACAAACATTGTCTTTGGTGAGAGATCTAAGGTAAAACTGATCTGGGGTAAGTGACTGGTCCTTTGGGACTCAGAGTAATCTTGGATGTCAAAACATAATAGAAGTTGCTGTAATGTGCAAGCTCCTTATGTCCTTTAGGGCTAACCCAAGATCCCTTGCTTAGAAATCTTGTCCTCTCCAAATTCCAAGCAGCAAAGTGCTACAGATCCTTCTTGTCGGGGATTTTTATTCCCTTCCCCCAGAGATTCAGTGGGACAGTCTGTGCACGTCCCCTCTTCCTGGGTGTGGGGGGAGCAACCAGCAAAGTCTTTTGTCCACTGATGTTCCACAATGGCTAGATGGAGCATTGGTCTGACCCAGTGTGGCCATTCTGATATTCTCCTGTTTCCACTAGTTACAAATGGAGAGAAAGGAGGGGAACACCAAAAACCTGGGGGGTGGGGGGATCAGGTTTTGAAATATGACCCCTGCCCCCAAAAAATTAGCCCAGTTTTTGTATCATTGAAAAATTCTGTGAAATGTCTAAAGGAAATGACCTTTCCTTCTGTTCAGAGGACGGGTCCAAGGGGGTCACAGGAACTGGTGAAATCAATGGCAACCGAACCCAGTGGGCAGTGTGTCTTCCTTTCTCCACATGCCTAGTTGGGAATCTGCCCTGACAATGCTAGGCCATGGGCATTTCTTTCTGCAAAGACAGACAGCATGGCCACTTTACCTCCCAACATCTGAGGGCTACGTTGGCGGCTGCTGTCTTGTCTGATGTTCAGGCATTGAGCCAGGGGCTCCCAGAGCCAAAAGCGGGAGTTGCTGCAGTTTGAACTAAGAAGCAGGCTCCATAGGTGGGTCTGTAACAGGCTCCCCTCCACTGTGGGTCTGGCACAGAGCAGTGTGAGCAATGCTCACCGACCAGCCAGGTACGTAAGGCCAGCTCACTCCACAGACAGCTCCGGCTCCTTCGCTGTCGTGCTAGGGTAGAGCTTTATTGCTCTCCACCCTAGTTGCAGTGGATGCTTCTCGTCTGTGTTTTGATGGTGTCTGTGGTGCAGCTGTCCAAGCTGCCTCAGCCGCTTGTTCTGGTGCTCTGCGGAGATCAATAGGTTCCCGTAGAGAGATTCTGCTCACGTAGCAGCTCCTGCTTGATGTCCTCCCTTAATATTCCTTCCACGGTCTGCTTCTAATGACCCTCTGCTGAGTGCTTGGCCTTGCCTTTCCTGAGAGCAGCTTCAGCTCTGAGGAGCTGCTCTAACATCACTCCTGGCTGCTGCAGCCTGGAATGGAAGATCGGCCCCCACTCACTGGCACGGATGCTTCGCGGAGTGCGGTGCATGACACAGTTTGGGGCTAGTGGTTCCTGGGCCTGCCAGGCCTGTGCCCTCCATGCTGCTGGAGCGTGGCACATTGCAGCTACCACCTCTCTCTGCAGCACAGCCGAAGAATGGCTTCATCCACCTTTTCCACTTCTCGGTTAGGCAAACTTCTGTGAATTTGGAGGCTTCATCTGTTTCCTTCGGCAAGCCTGTCCTGGCATCACTTCTGAAACAACTCATCAGGAAGACATGCAAGCCTTCAGCTTGTTCTCCATCTGCTGTAACCCTCTGTGCCCTGGGTCTCCTCTGTAGCTAACCATACTCCAGTATGTGTCATGATAGCGAACACAGCTTCTGCATCCATAAAACAGCACTGCAAACTGCCTGCAACTGGGCTGAAATGAGAGGGGTGAGGCATCAGCAGCTATGACATACCACACCCCCAAATTTCTTTCAATGGGCCTGCACCCAGGGGTTAGGGTGAGAAAATATAACAAGTTAGCAAAGTGACAGTTTGCAAATGGCATGACACTGCCATGGATTTTATTGTTTTATTTCATGCCTCACCAATCTACTAGAATTCTTTGAGGGGGTCAACAAGCATGTGGACAAGGGGTGTCCAGTGGATATAGTGTACTTAGATTTTCAGAAAGCTGAAGAGTTCATGTAGCGTTCATGCACCTGGAAACAGTCAGGGCACACCCTGACTGTTGTGTAGGAGCAATGCACACATTGCTCTGCTCTGTCCAAGGACATGGACCATGGAAACATGGACCATCTGGGAAGTCAAAATAAGGACATCAACCGTGGGAAGCTTCCTCGGCCTAGGCTCAAGGCCTGAGAACAAAGATTGTAGTAGATAGAGGCTGGTAAATAAGAATATTAATCAAAGTCATATTATTTCCTTTGTTGATGCCTTTTGCGGTCGGAGTATGTAATGCGCGGGGGGGGGAATAAAAGAGGGGTGGAAAAGCTGACAGGGAGATCCCGTCAGCAGACCAGCCATTTGCTTGCTAAAAGCTGTGTTCTGTCTTGTCATGGAACCGCCACAACTGGCGCCCAAACGTGGGGCCCTCAGCACTCACCTCGCCCGGCGAGGGTTTCAGACGCGTCACTCATCCGCTTCGCGGATCCCGGTGAGTATTTTTCGTCGTGGTAAGTATGGGAAGCTCCCTCTCTGCTTTGCAAGTGCAACACCGCAATGAGCTACAGTATTTGCTGCGTAAGGCTCAGCATGACTGCCCCACTCGAGAACTCACTCTCCTGCTGCAGGAGGTGCGTGCCCAGTGCCCGTGGTACCCTGAAGCCGGAAGCCTTAAGCTAGCGGACTGGGAGCGGTTGGGCCAGACATTGCACAAGGAGCCTCGGGCGCCCGTGCAGGCTTTACATGCCTGGCACCTCTGCCGCGACGCGATACAGCGTGTCGCCTCCGACAGGCCCTCCCTCGCGAGGCTGGTGATCTCGCCACGCCCGTCCGCTCCTGCAGCCGTCCCCCCTCCTGGCGATGCGACACAGCGTGTCGCCTTGGAAAGGCCCTCTCCCGCGCCAACAGAGGGGCTGCCGATCCCGCCACCCCCGTCCGCTCCTGCAGCCATCCCTCCTGCTGCTTCGCCCCCAGTGCCTCTATTACCACCGCCTCCCTTGCCTTCCCCACCGGAGCCGGTGTGTGATCACCATTTTTTTGTGTGATCACCAAGAACTAGGCAGAGGAAAAGACGGGCTAGTGAAGGAGAAATAGAGCTTCAGAATAGGTTTGCAGAGTTGGAAAATGAAGAAGGGGCTCAGCAGGTAGTCACTGAAGGTGACAGGGCAAGGAAGAAGAGAAGAGCGGTTAGTCCTATAGGAAAAGGGGAAGAGTTAATGGAGATTACACCAAATATGAGCCCCAGGAGGATACAGGATGGGTTAAAAAGGATTACAAGGGAGAATGGGAATGGAAAAAACTTGCAGCCAGAGGGAACAGGGGATAGACTGGAGAATAGCACCGTCACTAGGAAAAGGCAGGTCTATGTGATTGGGGACTCTTTATTGAGAAGAATAGATAGGCCTGTAACCAGAGCTGATCCAGAAAATAGGAGGGTGTGCTGTCTTCCAGGTGCTAAGATACGGGATGTAGACCTGAGGTTAAAAAGGATTCTAAAGGGAGCGGGAAAGAATCCCCTAATTATCCTTCATGTGGGAACAAATGATACGGCTAGATTCTCACTGGAAAGTATTAAGGGAGACTATGTTAGGCTGGGGAGGACGCTTAAGGAAATTGAGGCTCAGGTGATCTTTAGTGGGATTCTGCCTGTTCCTAGAGAAGGGCAACAAAGGTGTGACAAGATTATGACTATCAATAGATGGCTTAGGCAGTGGTGCTATAAGGAGGGCTTTGGGATGTATGGCCATTGGGAGGCATTCATGGATAGAGGACAGTTCTCTCGGGATGGACTTCATCTGAGTAGGGAAGGAAATAGACTTCTAGGATGGAGGCTGGCACAACTGATTAAGAGAGCTTTAAACTAGGAATTTGGGGGAGATGGTTGGGAGATGTCCAGGTAATCTCCACGCCAGAATTTAGCATAGAGTGGAAAGAAAATGAAGTAAGAGTGGATACAGCTGTAGGTAGGAGGAAGGGCAGTGTAGATACAAGTCTAATAGGTTATACTGGTAGTAAAATAACCGTGCCTAATCGGGTACAGAATGTGAGTGAGGCCAAACAGCAAAAATTAAGATGTTTGTACACTAATGCAAGGAGCCTGGGTAACAAAATGGAGGAACTATAGTTACTGGCGCAGGAAGTGAAACCAGATATTCTAGGTATAACAGAGACCTGGTGGAATAGTCGTCATGACTGGGCTACAGGTATTGAAGGGTATGTGCTGTTTAGGAAAGACCGAAATAAAGGTAAAGGTGGTGGAGTAGCACTGTATATCAATGATGAGATAGAATGTAAAGAAATAAGAAGCGATGAAATGGATATGACTGAGTCTGTCTGGGCAACAATTAAATTGGGGAAGAAAGCTATTAGAGCCTCCCCTGGGATAGTGCTTGGGGTGTGCTATAGACCGCCGGGATCTAATTTGGATATGGATAGAGCCCTTTTTAATGTTTTTAATAAAGTAAATACTAATGGAAACTGTGTGATCATGGGAGACTTTAACTTCCCAGATATAGACTGGAGGACGAGTGCTAGTAATAATAATAGGGCTCAGATTTTCCTAGATGCGATAGCTGATGGATTCCTTCAACAAGTAGTTGCTGAACCGACTAGAGGGGATGCCATTTCAGATTTGGTCTTGGCGAGTAATGAGGATCTCATAGAGGAAATGGTTGTAGGGGATAATCTTGGCTCAAGTGATCATGAGCTAATTCAGTTCAAACTGAATGGAAGGATTAACAAAAATAAATCTGCAACTAGGGTTTTTGATTTCAAAAGGGCTGACTTTCAAAAATTAAGGAAATTAGTTAGGGAAGTGGATTGGACTGAAGAATTTATGGGTTTAAAGGTAGAGGAGGCCTGGGATTATTTTAAATTAAAGCTGCAGAAGCTATCGGAAGCCTGCATCCCAAGAAAGGGGAAAAAATTCATAGGCAGGAGTTGTAGACCAAGCTGGATGAGCAAGCATCTTAGAGAGGTAATTAAGAAAAAGCAGAAAGCATATAGGGAGTGGAAGAAGGGAGGGATCAGTAAGGAAAGCTACCTTATTGAGGTCAGAATATGTAGGGATAAAGTGAGACAGGCTAAAAGTCAAGTAGAGTTGGACCTTGCAAAGGGAATTAAAACCAATAGTAAAAGGTTCTATAGTCATATAAATAGGAAGAAAACAAAGAAAGAAGAAGTGGGACCGCTAAAAACTGAGGATGGAGTGGAGGTCAAGGATAATCTAGGCATGGCCCAATATCTAAACAAATACTTTGCCTCAGTCTTTAATAAGACTAAAGAGGATCTTAGGGATAATGGTAGCATGATAAATGGGAATGAGGATATGGAGGTAGACATCACCATATCTGAGGTAGAAGCGAAACTCAAACAGCTTAATGGGGCTAAATCGGGGGGCCCAGATAATCTTCATCCAAGAATATTAAAAGAATTGGCACAAGAAATTGCAAGCCCATTAGCAAGAATTTTTAATGAATCTGTAAATTCAGGGGTTGTACCATATGATTGGAGAATTGCTAACATAGTTCCTATTTTTAAGAAAGGGAAAAAAAGTGATCCAAGTAATTATAGGCCTGTTAGTTTGACATCTGTAGTATGCAAGGTCTTGGAAAAAATTTTGAAGGAGAAGGTAGTTAAGGACATTGAAGTCAATGGTAAATGGGACAAAATACAACATGGTTTTACAAAAGGTAGATCGTGCCAAACCAACTTGATTTCCTTCTTTGAGAGAGTAACAGATTTTTTAGATAAAGGAAACGCAGTGGATCTAATTTATTTAGATTTTAGTAAGGCGTTTGATACTGTGCCACATGGGGAATTATTAGTTAAATTGGATAAGATGGGCATCAATAGGAAAATTGAAAGGTGGATAGGGAATTGGTTAAAGGGGAGACTACAACGGGTCCTACTGAAAGGTGAACTGTCAAGTTGGAGGGAGGTTACCAGTGGAGTTCCTCAAGGATCAGTTTTGGGACCAATCTTATTTAATCTTTTTATTACTGACCTGGGCACAAAAAGTGGGAGTGTGCTAATAAAGTTTGCAGATGATACAAAGCTGGGAGGTATTGCTAATTTAGAGAAGGACAGGGATACCCTACAGGAGGATCTGGATGACCTTGTAAACTGGAGTAATAGGAATAGGATGAAATTTAATAGTGAGAAGTGTAAGGTCATGCATTTAGGGATTAATAACAAGAATTTTAGTTATAAGCTAGGGACGCATCAACTAGAAGTAACGGAGGAGGAAAAGGACCTTGGAGTATTGGTTGATCATAGGTTGACTATGAGCTGCCAATGTGATATGGCTGTGAAAAAAGCTAATGTCGTCTTGGGATGCATCAGGAGAGGTATTTCCAGTAGGGATAAGGAGGTTTTAGTACCGTTATATAAGGCACTGGTGAGACCTCACCTGGAATACTGTGTGCAGTTCTGGTCTCCCATGTTTAAGAAGGATGAATTCAAACTGGAACAGGTACAGAGAAGGGCTACTAGGATGATCCGAGGAATGGAAAACTTGTCTTATGAAAGGAGACTCAGGGAGCTTGGCTTGTTTAGCCTAACTAAAAGAAGGTTGAGGGGAGATATGATTGCTCTCTATAAATATATCAGAGGGATAAATACCAGAGAGGGAGAGGAATTATTTAAACTCAGTACCAATGTGGACACAAGAACAAATGGATATAAACTGGCCACTAGGAAATTTAGATTAGAAATTAGACGAAGGTTTCTAACCATCAGAGGAGTGAAGTTTTGGAATAGCCTTCCGAGGGAAGTGGTGGGGGCAAAAGATCTATCTTGCTTTAAGATTAAACTCGATAAGTTTATGGAGGAGATGGTATGATGGGATAACATGGTTTTGGTAATTAAATATTCATGGTAAATAGGCCCAATGGCCTGTGATGGGTTTTTAGATGGGGTAAGATCCAAGTTACCCGGGAAAGAATTTTCTGTAGTATCTGGCTGATGAATCTTGCCCATATGCTCAGGGTTTAGCTGATCGCCATATTTGGGGTCGGGAAGGAATTTTCCTCCAGGGCAGATTGGAAGGCCTTGGAGGTTTTTCGCCTTCCTCTGTAGCATGGGGCATGGGTCACTTGCTGGAGGATTCTCTGCTCCTTGAGGTCTTCAAACTACAATTTGAGGACTTCAATAGCACAGATATAGGTGTGAGGTCTTTTTTAGGAGTGGTGGGTGAAGTTCTGTGGCCTGCATTGTGCAGGAGGTCAGACTAGATGATCATAATGGTCCCTTCTGACCTAAATATCTATGAATCTATGAACCATCCCACCGTGGGGCCCCATGCTCCGGGGCCCCCCGGGGGGTCGTCCGCGTCTGCTCAGGGGCTTTCGCTGGTGCAACAAATGGTTCATGCAGCGAAGACTCGCTCAGATCTTACAGCAGAGGAGCTGGCTGAGCTGGTCTCAGTCTGTCCGGTGACCTGGCAGGATGATGGCCGGGGCAACCAGGTTGCAAACTGGGTTTGCCCTACTCGGTGATCAGAGAGGTAAAGAAAGCGATTCGCGAGTTCGGCCTCACTAGCACGTATGTACGTGGTCTCATTGAAGGGCTAGGTACTGGGTACTCCCTGGTCCCTGAGGACTGGAAGGCGCTGCTGCGCATGATGCTGACGCCCAGTCAGTATGTTATTTGGCTTAGTGAGTATCGGCAGATGGCGGAACGCCAAGCCCAGGTGTATAGAGAGCACGGTGTCATTTATGAGCACTTGGCAGGGGAGGGCCAGTTTGCTACCGTTCAGATGCAGTCTCAACTCCCTCAGGCCGTCTTTCCCATTATTTCCACCTGAGCCCAGCATGCTTTCCAGAGGGTCCCGGATTCAGGCAAGCCTACCAAAAGCTTTGCCAGTATCCGTCAGGGTGCATCAGAGTCCTTTATGGATTTTACCAACAGATTGCAGGAGGCTATCCTCCGACAGGTGGATAGCCCTGCAGCAGCTCAGGAGATCCTGTTAAAAATGGCGGTTGAAAATGCGAACGAGGACTGCTGCCATGCTCTCCAGGCGGCACAAGCCGCTGGCGTTCTAGAGCTGTCAGACATGCTGCGGGCGTGCCAGAACATCGGCACCCAAGCCCATAAAGCTGGAGTTCTGGCCGCTGCCCTGCGGAAAAGCGGGAAGGGGGGAAGCTGTTGTTACTGCTGTGGTAAGGAGGGTCACTTTCAGCGGGAATGCCGCTCATCGGCGGCGCCCGCCCGCCCCTCAAAGAAGTCCCCCAAGTGTCGGAAGGGCTATCACTGGGCTAATCAGTGCCGTAGCGGGTCGGGAAACCGCATGATGGGTCCCCCCCGAACCCAGGGCCAAACGGGGGTGTTTCCCACTCAGACAACTGTTCCTCTGCTTCAAAACCCATAGACTCCATGAAGGCGGTGACTGCCGGAAGTGCAGGGCTCGATTTGATTATGCAGGAGGATGCTGACTTTTGGTTGCCGGGGGAGGTTTGCGCCATACCTACCCAGGTGATGGGACCTCTCCCTGCCAGATTTGTGGGTCTGGTTCTTCTTCGCTCACACGCTGGGAAACAGGGTTTTTTGTCATCCCAGGGGTCATTGACGCCGATTACACCGGCGTTATTAAGGTTCAGGTATGGACCCATCTTCCGCAGTCGCTCCCGCGTGGACGGTCAATTGCACAATTGATTTTAGTCCCCTATCAGGTGCCAGCCGCAGAGGATCGAGCCCGGGGCGGAGGCGGCTTTGGATCGACGCTGTCTCAGTCGCCGTCTCACAACACGTCCTCTCCACTTGTTGCTCTAACAATGTCGGTCCACCCCTCGAAACCTCAGTTAACACTTCTCTTAAATAATGTTCCTTTTACAGGGCTGGTGAACACTGGAGCTGACGTTACGGTGATTCGTGATCTGGAGTGGCCGGTCAGTTGGCCAACAGTTCCTTCTAAAGAGTTGTGGGGGATTGGGGGTAGCAAACCTGGGCGCCAAAGTTTGTCTTGGGTCACGGTCTCTAAACCAGGAGGCCGGGCCCTTGCTACAATCTGCCCTTTTGTGCTCCCTGTTCACCTCAATATTTGGGGCCGTGACTTACTTACAAAGCTGGACACCACCCTCGATATTAACATCTGATGGCCCAAAACCCTCCCTCACCCACCGTGCCTTCAGCATTACCCTTGGTGTGGCAATCCTTAGAGCCCGTGTGGATTGACCAGTGGCCCCTCCCTCTAGAGAAGCTGAAAGCGCTTCATTCGCTTGTGCGACAACATTTGCATGCCCAGCGCTTGGAGAGCCCCACTAGTCCCTGGAACACCCCGGTGTTCGTTATTAAGAAAAAATCGGGTGCATGGCGGCTGTTACATGATCTAAGGGAAATAAATAAATGCATCCAACCCATGGGCCCCTTACAATTTGGCTTACCGAACCCAAATTTAATTCCTCAAACCGATCAGCTTTGTGTGTTAGATTTAAAGGATTGTTTTTTCACCATCTGCTTAGTCTGCAGAAGAGAAGAATGAGGGGGGATTTGATAGCTGCTTTCAACTACCTGAAAGGGGGTTCAAAAGAGGATGGCTCTAGACTGTTCTCAATGGTAGCAGATGACAGAACGAGGAGTAATGGTCTCAAGTTGCAGTGGGGGAGATTTAGATTGGATATTAGGAAAAACTTTTTCACTAAGAGGGTGGTGAAACACTGGAATGCGTTACCTAGGGAGGTGGTAGAATCTCCTTCCTTAGAGGTTTTTAAGGTCAGGCTTGACAAAGCCCTGGCTGGGATGATTTAACTGGGAATTGGTCCTGCTTTGAGCAGGGGGTTGGACTAGATGACCTTCTGGGGTCCCTTCCAACCCTGATATTCTATGATTCTATGATTCTATGATTCATCCCCCTTTGCCCACAAGATCGCGAAAAATTCATGTTTACGGTGCCACAATATAATAATCAGCGACCCTCTCAAAGGTATCAGTGGAAGGTCTTGCCCCAGGGAATGCAAAATAGTCCGACCTTGTGTCAGCTCTTTGTGGATCGGACCCTCGCCCCTTTTCGTGCCCGATACCCCACACTAAAGGTCTACCATTATATGGATGACATTTTGCTTAGCGGTCCCCAGGTCACAGCAGAACAGCTTGAATCCTTGTCCCAGATTCTCGGCCAAAATGGCCTGTTAATGGCACCAGAAAAAATCCAACGCTCTTATCCTTACCACTACCTCGGGCATAAGGTTTTACAAACCTATGCCGCCCCTGTTCGCCCAGAACTGGTTCTACCTCAACCCCTAACCCTTGTTAAATTACAACAGATTTTGGGTCATTTAAATTGGATTCGACCCTACTTCCGTCTCCCCACATCAATGCTGCAGCCGTTGTTCGAGCTCCTACGTGGAGCTCGGGCACCGGGCGCAGTTATTGCCGTCACTGAGGAGCACATTGCCTGCATTCGACAGATCAATGCAGTGTTTAGTCAGCAGTTTGTGGATAGACTCACTGAGGTCCGTCCCCTACAGTTGGTTCTCCTTGCCACCCCTCATACGCCCACGGCGGCTCTGTTTGTATCTCGTACAGACACAGCCGTCTCTATCATAGAGTGGATATATTTGTCATCCACTCCTCCTCGGAACATTTATCCTTATTTAGATGCCTTGTCCGATCTTGTTTGTAAAGCCCGCCACCGTGCAGTGCAACTCACGGGTACCGATTTAGTTGCCATTGTGTTCCCCTTGTCCCGTAGTGAATTTGATTCCTTGCGCCACACCTCCTTGGCCTGGCAGGTTGCTCTTTGTGATTATGTGGGACAGATCTCTTATAATCCCCCAAAAGATCCCCGATTGGTTATTACCCAACAGGTGCCCTTGGTTGTCCATCGTCTTAGCCGCTCTCAACCCATTGTTTCAGCCGTCACTCTTTTTACTGACGGCTCTCCACGTCGAGGTGTTGTCACCTATCAATTTGGTGACCCCCCTCGTTGGCATTCTCGATTTACACTGCCTCAGCGTTCCGCGCAGCGCTCCGAACTGGCTGCTGTTGTTTTGGCCTTTCAACTTTTTGCTGATTGTCCCTTTAATTTGATTGTGGACACCCATTATGTTTATCAAGTAATTGATCATTTATCCCTTGCCCTCATTACCCTTCAGGTCGATGCAGTCAAGTTGCAGTGGGGGAGGTTTAGATTGGATATTAGGAAAAACTTTTTCACTAAGAGGGTGGTGAAACACTGGAATGCGTTACCTAGGGAGGTGGTAGAATCTCCTTCCTTAGAGGTTTTTAAGGTCAGGCTTGACAAAGCCCTGGCTGGGATGATTTAACTGGGAATTGGTCCTGCTTTGAGCAGGGGGTTGGACTAGATGACCTTCTGGGGTCCCTTCCAACCCTGATATTCTATGATTCTATGATTCTTCACCTGTTTTTGTCCTTACAGTATTTCCTCACCACTCGTAATTTCCCTTATTTTGTTGCTCATATTTGCAGTCATACCCCTCTGCCTGGGCCACTCACTGAGGGCAATGCACGCACCGATCGCGCGTTACGTGGTGAGGTAAATTCCCTTTTTTCTGACCCCATTGAAAGCCATGCCTTTTTTCATCAGTCTGCCTCTGTTTTGGCCCGGCAGTTTCACATTCCTGCTGATCATGCACGTTCTATTGTTCGTTCCTGCCCCCACTGTGCCGCTGCTGCCCCTACCTTTTCTTATGCTGTTAACCCCAGAGGCACCACGGCGAATCAGCTGTGGCAAATGGATGTCACTCACGTGTCACAATTCCGCCCCTATTCGTTTTTACATGTTTCCATTGATACCTATTCAGGATTCCTCTGGGCGAGCCCACAGCGTGGGGAAGCCACTCCCAAAGTTATTCACCATTTGCTAGCCTGTTTTGCTGTTATGGGTCGCCCGAGCCAGATAAAAACAGATAATGCCCCAGCCTACTGCTCCACAGCCCTTTCTGCCTTTTGTGTCCAATGGGACGTCCGTCTCACACACGGGATCCCTTATAATTCCACTGGCCAAGCCATTGTTGAACGTGCAAATCGCACGCTAAAAACCTTGCTTGACAAACAATTAAAACAAGGGGAGCTGCGTCTCCGAACCTTAGGAGACATTCAGCAACAACTGCATATCCTTTTGTTCACTCTAAATAATTTAACGCTGAACGCAGATCAGCAGACCCCCGCGGATCGGCATTTTCACAAATCCGAGGTACTGGAAAGACCGCGTGTCTATTACCGTCAGCTGCCCGATCCGCAATGGCTGGGCCCAGTACCTCTAATCACTTGGGGTCAGGGATATGCTGCTGTGTCTCTCCCTGCAGGACCGTTGTGGGTTCTGGCCCGGTGTGTGCGACCGGCACTGAAGCAGCATGGCGTGGCACCAGGAACTATCGAACCCCATACCGGAGTTTCTGAAGGAGAGCACGGTGCCTCCCGGGTCGACAACGAAGGGACGGAAATGGAGGAGGCGTAGTGTCCCAAGCCAGCCCGTGACATGGGGAGCAGTAAAAGCATTGGTCGCCGCAGCTCAACGACGACTGGCAGCAAACCAACAGCCAGAGACTCCTGAGACTTTGTTTGTGGCCATTTCTGCCCAAATTACTGCTAATTCTGTATTGATTGTATGCCTTTTGTGCCTGCTATTTCCTGTAGGGGTTGGCTCGGGAGCGCTTCCTCCGTTACGGGCCCGAATGACATATAACCTATGGCAAAGATTGGCTTCAATAGCAAATGTTACCCACTTTTGTTTATCTAATTCTGTAGCTGCCGGAGAATTGTTAGGTACATGCCTTATTCCAGTATGTCATCACCCTGAGGAAATTGGGAATGAGACGATGCTCGCTGCTTACGCAAATCTCTCTTCCCAGTACTCTGGCATGGCTAATTGGGGCCCGACCAACTATACCTTGCCTCACACGGCCATATCCCTCCACACACCGTACCCGGCCGGGGCCAACAATGTCACCTGTGCGCGTGTGGTTAACTGCACTAGTACAAAGGTGCCCTTGGGCTGTTGGCAAATTTCTCAACCCCTTTTAAATTGTTCCCACGCCATGAATGTTTCGTACAATTATGGCCATATCATCCTACCATTAGGGTGTTTTTTTACCTGCGGCTCACGCACCTTTAGTTATATTCCCGCAAATTTAAGCGATGGCACCCTTTGCTGCCTTAGTAGAATGAGACTCATTCTGCCTTTTGCCTGCCAAAAGCGCAGTAAAAGAGGTGTACCCCTTTCAGAAGATTGTGTTGCAGATGTTGATCTTTTTAGCCGCACTGAGTATACCGCCTTAGCGGCCTCTATTGTTGGAGTTCCCGGGCTTGCCACTTATACAGCCAGAACTTTAAATAACCTGGCGTGTTTTGCGGCAAAGGCAATTAATACAATATCCCAGGCGATTGCCCTACTTAACACAGAGCAACACAAATTAAGGGATGCAATTTTGGATAACAGAGCAGCCATTGATTTTTTGCTCTTAAAACACCATCTAGGCTGCTCCACGTTTCAACATATCTGTTGCTTTAATTTAACTGATAATAGTCGCTCCATAGAAACTAGACTGGCCGAATTGGCCAATCTTACGGCACACATACGCCAAGATCTGGGGTTTGAGGGCTTTTGGAATTGGCTTACAGGATGGCTGCCCTCTCCAGGATGGCTGCGACAACTTTTCGGTTATGCTGTGTTTGTAATTGTTGGGCTTATATTTTGCTGCTGCTGTATACCCTCTTTGCTAAGGCTTTGTAGAGATCCGCCCTGGCAGGCTCCCTGAGTTATGTCCTTGTCAGTCCAGGGGTTAAATCGCTTGCAAAAGCAAATTGATGGCTACCATGAGATGGCCGAGCACAAATAACAAAAAAAGGGAGGATGAAGAGTTCATGTAGCGTTCATGAACTTGGAAACAGTCAGGGCACACCCTGACTGTTGTGTAGGAGCAATGCACACATTGCTCTGCTCTGTCCAAGGACATGGACCATGGAAACATGGACCATCTGGGAAGTCAAAATAAGGACATCAACCGTGGGAAGCTTCCTCGGCCTAGGCTCAAGGCCTGAGAACAAAGATTGTAGTAGATAGAGGCTGGTAAATAAGAATATTAATCAAAGTCATATTATTTCCTTTGTTGATGCCTTTTGCGGTCGGAGTATGTAATGTGCAGGGGGGAGAGAAATAAAAGAGAGGTGGAAAAGCTGACAGGGAGATCCCATCAGCAGACCAGCCGTTTGCTTGCCTAAAGCCGTGTCCTGTCTTGTACTGAACCGCCACAGGTCCCTCTCCAAAGGCTTTTAAGCAAAGTAAGTTGTCATGGGATAAGAGGGAAGGTCCTTTCATGGACAGGTAACTGGTTAAAGGATAGGAAACAAAGGGTGGAAATAAATGGTCAGTTTTCAGAATGGAGAGAGGTCAATAGTGATGTCCCCCAGGGGTCTGTACTGGGCCCAGTCCTATTCAACATATTCATAAACGATCTGGAAAAAGGCTAAACAGTGAGGTGGCAAAATTTGCAGACGATACAAAACTACTCCAGATAGTGAAGTCCAAAGCAGACTGTGAAGAGTTTCAAAGGGACCTCACAAAACTGCGTGACTGGGCAACAAAATGGCAGATGAAATTCAGTGTTGATAAATGCAAACTAATGTACTTTGGAAAACATAATCTTAACCAATCATATAAAATGATGAGGTCTAAATTAGCTGTTACCACTCAGGAAAGATCTTGGAGTCACTGTGAATAGTTCTCTGAAAACACACACTTAATGTGCAGCTGCAGTCAAAAAATCTAACAATGTTGGGAATCATTAAGAAAGGGATAGATAATAAGACAGAAAATATCATGTTGCCTCTATATAAGTCCTTGGTACGCCCACATCTTGAATACTGTGTGCAGATGTGGTCTCCCCATCTCAAAAAGATATATTGGATTTGGAAAAGTTTCAGAAAAGGGCAATGTTAGGGGGCTTTTCCTTCACTCCCTCCTGTGGTTCTCTTTACCAGACAGAAGGCAGAAGACCAGAAGTCTGAAGTGCGGGCAATGCAATGTTTATTGGGTTTAATTTCAAGCAAGCATAACTATAGCTATAGCATAACTATAACTAATTATGATGCTGCAGAGCCTTGTTTCCCAGTGTCCTGTCTGCTCTCCTCCTCAGCAGGCATAATTATACCTGTAGTACACACCCTTGGTCCCACCTCTTACAACTTATGGTCATGTTCTGTTTTGGAGGATTGTGAGTCTAGGGTCTTCGTCCCACCTCTTTTGTATCTCATGGGATGGATAAGGAGTGAGGTTGTGCTATGGTCAGGGACAGGCATTTCTTTGGGCTTCGTGTTTCTTATACCTTTCCCCCAGTTGCTCTTGCTCCTCTCGATTCATTGCTTGACCTTGTCTTGAGATAGGAGTGGAAACAGTCTTCACGTGTGTGTTCGTATATTATACTCCCACCATGCCCAGTAACACTTTAATTGCTCTTATCTGTTCCCACTATACTAACAAACCCCTCTGGCCGGGCAGAGCACATGACTTATGAGGAGAGGCTGAGGAAACTGGGGTTATTTAGTCTGAGGAAGAGAAGAATGAGGGGAGATTTGATAGCTGCTTTCCACTACCTGAAAGGGGGTTCCAAAGAGAATGGATCTAGACTGTTCTCAGTGGTAGCAGATGACAGAACAAGGAGTAATGGTCGCAAGTTGCAGTGGGGGAGGTTTAGGTTGGATATTAGGAAACACTATTTCACTAGGAGGGTGGTGAAACACTGGAATGTGTTACCTAGGGAGGTGGTGGAATCTCCTTCCTTTGAGGGTTTTAAGGTCAGGCTTGACAAAGCCCTGGCTGGGATGATTTAGGTGGGGATTCGTCCTACTTTGAGCAGAAGGTTGGACTAGATGACCTCCTGAGGTCCCTTCCAACCCTGATATTCTATGATTCTATGAACAGCTTACATATGAGGAGAGATTAATAAGACTGTTATTTTTCACGTCATAAAAGAGATGACTAAGGGGGGAATATGACAGAGATCTATAAAATCTTGACTGGTGTGGAGAATGTAAATAAGGAAGTGTTCTTTACTCCTCATAACACAAGAATTAGGAGTTACCAAATGAAATTAATAGGAAGCAGGTTTAAAACAAATAAAAGGAAGTATTTCTTCATAGAGCACAACACACAGTCAACCTGTGGAACTCTTTGCCAGAGGATGTTGTAAAGGCCAAGTCTATAACAGGGTTAAAAAAATAACGAGATAAGTTCAGGGGGGATAGGTCCATCAATGGCTATTAGCCAGAATGGGCAGGGATGGTGTCCCTAGCCTCTGTTTTCCAGAAACTAGGAATGGATGACAGGGGCTCGATCACTTGATGATTCACTGGAATGCATTACCTAGGGAGGTGGTAGAATCTCCTTCCTTAGAAGTTTTTAAGGTCCGGCTTGACAAAGCCCTGGCTGGGATGATTTAATTGGGGACTGGACCTGCTTTGAGCAGAGGGTTGGACTAGGGGACCTCCTGAGGTCCCTTCCAACCTTGATATTCTATGATTCTATGATTCCCTGTTCTGTTCATTCCCTTTGAAGCACCTGGCATTGGCCACTGTCAGAAGACAGAATACTGGACTAGATCTGGACCATTGATCTGACCCAGTATGGTCATTCTTATGTTCTTATGTTTGGTTGTTTTTTTGTTTTGAGGATGGGGTTTTGTTTTGACGGGATTCACTAAACAGAGACAAAGATAGGGAGGGGAAACTCGGGCTGGGGCTGGGGTAAAGAGGGGGAAGAAGAGGAGAATGGAGGATGGGAGAAAACTACAGGGAAAAGATTGACCATTATAGATTTTATACAGTGCCTAGAACAATGTGACTGCAACCTTTAGGCACTAGAACAACACAAAGAATAATAATTAATAGCCTCTTCTGTGGGACAACATCAAAGGACTTTTGAAAGTCTAAATAAAATATGTCAACTAGTTCTATCTCCGACTTTCCTGAATGAATCAATGAATTCTTGGGTTCGTGGGGCACAATTATCCTGCTGATGAGACCTTGCCATATCCTAGATCATAGATTCTAAGGCTAGAATGCATCATTGTGATCATCTAGACTGACCTCCTGGAGAACACAAGCCAGAGACCTGCCCCACAATAATTCGTAGAGAAGAGTTTTTAGAAAATCTTCCAATCATAATTTAAAAATTGTCAGTGATGGGTGGTAGCCTGCAGGGGGCGGGCATTGGGGCTGTGTGTTTGTTTGTTTCAGGGAAGCCTGGCTGTTTAAAAATAGCCAGAGGTCCGCGAACGAGCTGAGCGGGGACGAACCAGCTGAGCAGCAAAGAACAGCAGAGCAGCACACAGCAGGAGTTTGCCTGGAGTGAGCCCAGTGAGGCTTACATCTTGCCAACTGCTCTGAGGAAGCTCATAGTAGGAAGGTGATATGGAAGGGGGGGGGGGGTTTCAGCTGTTGTGACCTGCGCTGGATGTGCCATGTTTGTCTTTCTTCCACAGGACAGAAGCGACTTTGTCTGTACAAAGTGCAAGCTGGTTTCCATATTGGAAGAGAAGATTGAAGGTCTGGAGCAACAGATAACGACCCTGCGTTGCATACGAGAAACTGAGGATTTTCTGGACAAAAGTCAGGATAGGCTTCTACGGGCACAAAGCTCTACAGATATAGAGCAGGTTGCACAGCAGAGCCAAGAGGCCAGTGAAGAAGCTTGGCAACATGTGACCTCCAGAAGAAGAAGGGGGAATGTCCGGGTTCCAGCAATGTGGACACAGGTAACTAACCGCTTTCATGTTCTCTCCACAGGTACCATTGTGGAGAGTGGACCAGATGATATGTCTGGGGGGAGAAAGCAGAAGGAGACTCCGCTGGTTGGAAGGCATGAGATGCGATGTCCTGAGGTTGGGGGTTCCACGACCACCACTCCCAAGAGAAGGAGGCGGGTGGTGGTGGTCGGGGACTCTCTCCTCTGGGGGACTGAGTCATCTATCTGCCGCCCTGACCGGGAAAACCGAGAAGTCTGCTGCTTGCCAGGGGCTAAGATTCGCGATGTGACGGAGAGACTGCCAAGACTCATCAAGCCCTCGGATCGCTACCCCTTCCTGCTTCTTCACGTGGGCACCAATCATACTGCCAAGAATGACCTTGAGCGGATCACTGCGGACTACGTGGCTCTAGGAAGAAGGATAAAGGAGTTGGAGGCGCAAGTGGTGTTCTCGTCCATCCTCCCTGTGGAAGGAAAAGGCCTAGGTAGGGAGCGTCGAATCGTGGAAGTCAACGAATGGCTACGCAGGTGGTGTTGGAGAGAAGGCTTTGGATTCTTTGACCATGGGATGGTGTTCCATGAAGGAGGAGTGCTGGGCAGAGACTGGCTCCACCTAACGAAGAGAGGGAAGAGCATCTTTGCCAGCAGGCTGGCTAACCTAGTGAGGAGGGCTTTAAACTAGGTTCACCGGGGGAAGGAGACCAAAGCCCTGAGGTAAGTGGGAAAGCGGGATACCGGGAGGAAGCACAGGCAGGAATGTCTGTGAGGGGAGGGCTCCTGCCTCATACTGGGAATGAGGGGCGATCAGCAGGTTATCTCAAGTGCTTATATACGAATGCACAAAGCCTTGAAAACAAGCAGGGAGAACTGGAGGTCCTGGTGATGTCAAGGAATTATGACGTGATTGGAATAACAGAGACTTGGTGGGATAACTCGCATGACTGGAGTACTGTCATGGATGGTTATAAACTGTTCAGGAAGGACAGGCAGGGCAGAAAAGGTGGGGGAGTAGCACTGTATGTAAGGGAGCAGTATGACTGCTCAGAGCTCCGGTACGAAACTGCAGAAAAACCTGAGTGTCTCTGGATTAAGTTTAGAAGTGTGTGCAACAAGAGTGATGTCGTGGTGGGAGTCTGCTATAGACCACCGGACCAGGGGGATGAGGTGGATGAGGCTTTCTTCCGGCAGCTCGCGGAAGCTGCTAGATCGCACGCCCTGGTTCTCATGGGTGACTTTAATCTTCCTGATATCTGCTGGGAGAGCAATACAGCGGTGCATAGACAATCCAGGAAGTTTTTGGAAAGCGTAGGGGACAATTTCCTGGTGCAAGTGCTAGAGGAGCCAACTGGGGGGGAGCTTTTCTTGACCTGCTGCTCACAAACAGGGAAGAATTAGTGGGGGAAGCAAAAGTGGACGGGAATCTGGGAGGCAGTGACCATGAGTTGGTTGAGTTCAGGATCCTGACACAGGGAAGAAAGGTAAGCAGCAGGATACGGACCCTGGACTTCAGGAAAGCAGACTTCGACTCCCTCAGTCTTGATGGGCAAGATCCCCCGGGAGAATAACATGAAGGGGAAAGGAGTCTAGGAGAGCTGGCTGTATTTCAAGGAATCCCTGTTGAGGTTACAGGGACAAACCATCCCGATGTGTCAAAAGAATAGTAAATATGGCAGGCGACCAGCTTGGCTTAACAGTGAAATTCTAGCAGATCTTAAACATAAAAAAGAAGCTTACAAGAAGTGGAAGGTTGGACATATGACCAGGGAAGAGTATAAAAATATTGCTCGGGCATGTAGGAATGAAATCACGAGGGCCAAATTGCACCTGGAGCTGCAGCTAGCAAGAGATGTCAAGAGTAACAAGAAGGGTTTCTTCAGGTATCTTTGCAACAAGAAGAAAGCCAAGGAAAGTGTGGGCCCCTTACTGAATGAGGGAGGCAACCTAGTGACAGAGGATGTAGAAAAAGCTAATGTACTCAATGCTTTTTTTGCCTCTGTCTTCACTAACAAGATCAGCTCCCAGACTGCTGTGCTGGGCATCACAACATGGGGAGTAGATGGCCAGCCCTCTGTGGAGAAAGAAGTGGTTAGGGACTATTGAGAAAAGCTGGACATGCACAAGTTCATGGAGCCAGACAAGTTGCATTCGAGAGTGCTAAAGGAATTGGCGGCTGTGATTGCAGAGCCATTGGCCATTATCTTTGAAAACTCATGGCGAACGGGGGAAGTCCCAGATGACTGGAAAAAGGTTAATGTAGTGCCAATCTTTAAAAAAGGGAAGGAGGAGGATCCTGAGAACTACAGGCCAGTCAGCCTCACCTCAGTCCCTGGAAAAATCATGGAGCAGGTCCTCAAGGAATCAATCCTGAAGCACTTACATGGGAGGAAAGTGATCAGGAACAGTCAGCATGGATTCACCAAGGGAAGGTCATGCCTGACTAATCTAATCACCTTCTATGATGAGATTATTGGTTCTGTGGATGAAGGGAAAACAGTGGATGTATTGTTTCTTGACTTTAGCAAAGCTTTTGACACGGTCTCCCACAGTATTCTTGTCAGCAAGTTAAGGAAGTATGGGCTGGATGAATGCACTATAAGGTGGGTAGAAAGCTGGCTAGATTGTCGGGCTCAACGGGTAGTGATCAATGGCTCCATGTCTAGTTGGCAGCCGGTGTCAAGTGGAGTGCCCCAAGGGTCGGTCCTGGGGCCGGTTTTGTTCAATATCTTCATAAATGATCTGGAGGATGGTGTGGATTGCACTCTCAGGAAATTTGCAGATGATACTAAACTAGGAGGAGTGGTAGATACGCTGGAGTGCAGGGATAGGATCCAGAGGGACCTAGACAAATTGGAGGATTGGGCCAAAAGAAATCTGATGAGGTTCAACAAGGATAAGTGCAGGGTCCTGCACTTAGGACGGAAGAACCCAATGCACCGCTACAGACTAGGGACCGAATGGCTAGGCAGCAGTTCTGCGGAAAAGGACCTAGGGGTGACAGTGGATGAGAAGCTGGATATGAGTCAGCAGTGTGCCCTTGTTGCCAAGAAGGCCACTGGCATTTTGGGATGTATAAGTAGGGGCATAGCGAGCAGATCGAGGGACGTGATCGTCCCCCTCTATTCGGCATTGGTGAGGCCTCATCTGGAGTACTGTGTCCAGTTTTGGGCCCCACACTACAAGAAGGATGTGGATAAATTGGAGAGAGTCCAGCGAAGGGCAACAAAAATGATTAGGGGTCTGGAACACATGACTTATGAGGAGAGGCTGAGGGAACGGGGATTGTTTAGTCTGCAGAAGAAAAGAATGAGGGTGGATTTGATAGCTGCTTTCAACTTCCTGAGAGGTGGTTCCAGAGAGGATGGTTCTAGACTATTCTCAGTGGTAGAAGAAGACAGGACAAGGAGTAATGGTCTCAAGTTGCAGTGGGGGAGGTTTAGGTTGGATATTAGGAAATACTTTTTCTCTAGGAGGGTGGTGAGACACTGGAATGCGTTACTTAGGGAGGTGGTAGAATCTCCTTCCTTAGAAGTTTTTAAGGTCAGGCCTGACGAAGCCCTGGCTGTGATGATTTAATTGGGGATTGGTCCTGCTTTGAGCAGGGGGTGGGACTAGATGACCTCCTGAGGTCCCTTCCGACCCTGATATTCTATGATTCTATGATTTATGATTCTATGTAGAATCCACCATGACCATTAATAAATTGTTCCAGTGGTTAATTACCCTCACTCATAAAAAATTGTGGTTTTTTTCCATTTTGAGTTTGTCCAGGTTCAGCTTCCAGCCATTGGATTGTGTTGTACGTTTCTCTTCTAGGTTGAAGAGCGCATTATCAGATATTTGTTCCCCATGTAGATACTTATAGACTGTAATCAAGTCACCCCTTAACCTTCTCTTTGTTAAATTAAATAGACTGATGAGGCTCAAACTATCAGTATCAAGCAGGTTGTCTAATCCTTTAATCATTCTTGTGGCTCTTTTCTGAACCCTCTCCAATTTATGAACATCCTTCTTGTAGTGTGGGCACCAGAACTGGACCCAGGGTTCCAGCAGCGGTCGCACCAGTGCCAAAAACAGAGGTAATAGAACCTTCCTGACTCCTACTCATTCACATTAGTCTTTTAGGCTAAGCATCACACTGGGCGCTCATGTTCAGCTGATTATCCACCATGACCCCGAAATACTTCTCAGAGTCACTGCTTCTCAGGACAGACTCTTCTGTCCTGTAAGAATGGCCTGCATTCTCTGTGCCTAGATGTATACATTTATATTTGGCCCTATTAAAATGCATATTTATTTTCTTGAGCGCAGATTGCCAAGTGACCCAGATTGCTCTATCAATGACCAGTCCCCTTCATAGAATCATAGAATATCAAGGTTGGAAGGGACCTCAGGAGGTCATCTAGTCCAACTCCCTGCTCAAAGCAGGACTAATCCCCCACTAAATCAGTTAGCCAGTTTTTAATCCATTTATTTAACCCATGCCTGCAGCAGGCCGGACTCACTCTTGCCTCTTTTCAAGCCCATAGCCAACAGACCTTCTGCCAGTAAAATATCCCTGTAACATTTCCCTCTGGTGTTATCTGGGCTGGTGATCTGCTAGGCCTCTCCAATCCTTGACTCTGGGAGCCAGCCTTACCCTGCTCTGCTGGGAGAACCCCCACTTCTGGGCACAGTCTCTGTCATGTAAGCTACTCCTTGGATTGTGCAACCGAATGATACTAGGCCTGACTATGGCCACTGATGTTTAACAGCAATGAATGAGTCATAGAAATGATTTAATATTCATCCAAATGACAGGGCCCAGGCCTGCCAGCCCTGTATGCCGATGGGCCCTCCATTGGGGGAGAGCTTAGAGGATATGAAATGCCACCAAGTACTATGTACAATTTCTTTTCCTAACCCTTCACCTAAAACAAAAGTTCTTTTCCCCTTTCAAATCCTCTAGAATGAGTGTGGAACCGAACACTCCTTAGTCGCCTGTTCAGGATTAGGGCCAGAGTCATTTCTCCATAGAAAAGGCCTGCCAATGTCTTAAAAATCTGGGGTTTGGTTTTCACTGAAAGCAGGCACTTTCTGAAACGCTGTGGTATGTAACTGGGACACCTTCCATAGATTGAATACTGGTAGGGTGCTCTGAATCTGGCACATGAGAATCTGCATAGCACTTAGAACTCACCAGCCGTCCCTCTAGCCCCGTTGCCTGTCTCAGACAGAGGCTGGCACTAGCTGCTTCAAAGAAAAGTGCAAGAACCACAATTATGGAATAACCCAACTATAAGGGTTTTTTTTTTTTCCTGACTCTTGACAGTTGCTGGTTGGCTTAACCCCTGAAAGATGGGAGTTTGCATCCCTTCTTTTTTCTTTTTTCCTCTCTAACGGAATATGGATGTTCTCATTATCGGTATAAATGGCTGATGGAAGAACTGAATATTTTATCCCCTCCCCAGACGCGGCAGTTTTTGCAAACAAAACAGAAGCTGGTTGAAAATTTGGCATGAGGGGGTTATAATTACTAATAACAGGAAACATTAGAATGACAAAGTCACGTCTGAGGCAAGGACTGTGTTTTTGAGTCTTGCTCCATGTCTAGGGTTCCTATAGTAATACAAATAATGACTAATAATAATGTCTTGATTTAACTCTTAATATGCTGCCAGGTATATGATCCCTAAATACCTGCCTTCTACATCAGGCTGGAAATCTGCATGTGGAATTTTCTGAAGTTGTGCAACTCTGTGGGGTGTAGTTATGCATGAAAGGCGTTTTATAAAATTGTATTGTGCTGATATTGAACAATGGAACAAATGGAAAAGCGTGTTTGAGCAAAGAGGATGGTAATGTCCCTTGTATTTTAAATGCAATCAACAAATTGTTGTTTCCTGTGAAATAGGCGTGAACTGCTAAGGAAACAGTTAATCTGCATTACTCAATACACATGTTGTTGTTTTCTTCATTAGCCAGCAGCACAGATAAACCAATTGCACAATAATTATTCTTTCTGACAAGCCATGAATAATGCAGCAAAGAAACAATCCTGAAGAGAGAGATGAGATCTGTGTCATGCTTGATTACCAACTCTTCATGAAACGGGGTAAAAAAAGAACAGGAGGACTTGTGGCAACTTAGAGACTAACAATTTTATTTGAGCATAAGCTTTCGTGAGCTACAGCTCACTTCATCGGATGCATTCAGTGGAAAAATACAGTAGGGCAATTTTATATACACAGAGAACATGAAACAGTGGGTGTTACCATACACACTGTAAGGAGAGTGATCAGGTAAGGTGAGCTATTACCAGCAGGAGAGAAAAAAAAGAACCCTTTTGTAGTGATAATCAAGGTGGGCCTTTCCAGCAGTTGACAAGAATGTGTGAGGAACAGTGGGGGGGGGGGGGGCGGAAATAAACATGGGAAAATAGTTTTACTTTTTATTTTTATTTTTATATACTTTTATTTCCCCATGTTTATTCTAGCCCCCTCACCCCCCTCCACACACACACATTCTTGTCAACTGCTGGAAATGGCCCACTTTGATTATCACTACAAAAGGGTTCTTTTTTTTCTCTCCTGCTGGTGATAGCTCACCTTACCTGACAGGTTTCAGAGTAACAGCCGTGTTAGTCTGTATTCGCAAAAAGAAAAAGAGTACTTGTGGCACCTTAGAGACTAACCAATTTATGATGTCACTCTCCTTACAGTGTGTATGGTAACACCCATTGTTTCATGTTCTCTGTATATATAAATCTCCTCACTGTATTTTTCCACAGTATGCATCCGATGAAGTGAGCTGCAGCTCACAAAAGCTTATGCTCAAATAAATTGGTTAGTCTCTAAGGCGCCACAAGTTCTCCTGTTCTTTTTGCGAATACAGACTAACACGGCTGCCACTCTGAAACCTGTCTGTTAAATATTCTTTTTTTACCCTAACAGTCCCTTTTTCTTTGGATTGAGAGGTAAAACATTTGAAAGAGGTCATGCTTGCCATCACATGTAAACAGATCCTACCTCCCAGATCTACTTTGCTGTCCATCAAGGGAATTTATTATTTGGATTTTCACATTTTTGGTGAAAATTAAGGTTGACAATTTGAATTTAGAAAAGGGAAAATGGGGACAATTTGCCTCCTGAAACTGGGTGATAAAAAGATTTTCAATTTCAAAACATTGATAAAGTTTTGACAAAAATAAAATAAAAGGCTACGCTTTTTAATCTCTCCTCGTATATGGAAGCTCCATACCCCTAATCATTTTTGTTGTCCTTCTCTGTACTTTTTCAATTCTAATATATAGATATAGATATTTGAGATGGGGTGAGCAGAACTTCACACACGAGTGGGCTTGTGATGGATTTATATAGAGGCAATATGATATTTTCTGTTTTATTAGCTATCCCTTTCTTAATGATTCCTAACTTTCTGTTCGCTTTTTTGACTGCCGCTGCACATTGATCAGATGTTTTCAGAGAACTATCCACAGCGACTCCAAGATCTCTGTCTTGAGAGGTATCAGCAAATTTAGACCCCAACATTTCAAATGTATAGTTGGGATTATGCTGTCCAATGTGCATTACTTGCATTTATCAACACTGAATTTCATCGGCCATTTTGTTGCCCAGTCACCCAGTTTTGCAAGTTTGCTTTCTAACTCCTTGCAGTCAGCATTGGACTTAACTATGCTGAGTAACTTTGTATGATCTGCGCTCTTTGCCACTTCACTGTTTACCCTATTTTTCTGAATGTCTATGAATATGTTGAATAGGACTGGCCCCAGTACAGACCCCTGGGGGACACCACTGTTTACTTCTCTCCATTCTGAAAACGGACCATTTATTCCTACCCTTTGTTTCCTATCTTTTAACCAGTTACTGCTCCATAAAAGGACCTTCCCTCTTATTCCATGACAACTTACTTTGCATAAGAGTCGTTGGTGAGGGACCTTGTCAAAGGCTTTCTGAAAGTCCAAGCACACTATATATCCACTAGATCACCCTTCTCCATGTTTGTTGATTCCCTCAAAGAATGCTGATAGATTGGTGAGGCATGATTTTCCCTTCACAAAAGCTGTTGACTTTTCCTCAATAAATCATATGCCTCTATGTCTCTAACATTCATAGAATCATAGATTTTAAGGTCAGAAGGGACCATTATGATCATCTAGTCTGACCTCCTGCACAACACAGGCCACAGAATCTCACCCACCAACTCCTATAACAAACCCCTAACTTATGTTTGAGCTATTGTAGTCCTCAAATCATGGAGTACTGGAGTACTGTGTCCAGTTTTGGGCCCCACACTTCAAGAAGGATGTGGATAAATTGGAGAGAGTCCAGCGAAGGGCAACAAAAATGATTAAGGGACTGGAACACATGACTTATGAGGAGAGGCTGAGGGAGCTGGGATTGTTTAGCCTGCAGAAGAGAAGAATGAGGGGGGATTTGATAGCTGCTTTCAACTACCTGAAAGGGGGTTCCAAAGAGGATGGCTCTAGACTGTTCTCAATGGTAGCAGATGACAGAACGAGGAGTAATGGTCTCAAGTTGCAGTGGGGGAGGTTTAGATTGGATATTAGGAAAAACTTTTTCACTAAGAGGGTGGTGAAACACTGGAATGAGTTACCTAGGGAGGTGGTAGAATCTCCTTCCTTAGAGGTTTTTAAGGTCAGGCTTGACAAAGCCCTGGCTGGGATGATTTAACTGGGAATTGGTCCTGCTTTGAGCAGGGGGTTGGACTAGATGACCTTCTGGGGTCCCTTCCAACCCTGATATTCTATGATTCTATGATTCTATGATTCTATGGTTTAAAGACTTCAAGGTGCAGAGAATCCTCCAGCAAGTGACCCATGTCCCATGCTGCAGAGGAAGGCAAAAATCCCCCATTGCCTCTACCAATCTGCCCTGGAGGAAAAATCCTTCCCGACCCCAAATATGGTGATCAGCTAGACCCTGAGCATGTGGGCAAGACTCACCAGCCAGACGCTCAGGAAATAATTCTCTATAGTAACTCAGATCCCACCCCATCTAACATCCCATCACAGGTCATTGGTCATATCTACCACTAATAGTCAACAATCAATTAATTGCCAAAATTAGGCAATCCCATCATATCATCTCCATAAATGTATCAATCTTAGTCTTGAAGCCAGATATGTCTTTGGCCCCACTGCTCCCCTTGGAAGGCTGTTCCAGAACTTCACTCCTCTGACGGTTAGAAACCTTTGTCTAATTTCAAGTCTAAACGTCCTGATGGCCAGTTTATATCCATTTGTTCTTGTGTCCACACTGGTACTGAGCTTAAATAATTCTTCTCCCTCCGTGGTATTTATCCCTCTGATATATTTATAGAGAGAAATCATATCTCCCCTCAGCCTTCTTTTGGTTAGGCTAAACAAGCCAAACTCTTTGAGTCTCCTTTCATAAGACAGGTTTTCCATTCCTCGGATCATCCTAGTAGCTCTTCTCTGTACCTGTTCCAGTTTGAATTCCTCCTTCTTAAACATGGGAGACCAGAACTGCACACAGTATTCCAGGTGAGGTCTCACCAGTGCCTTGTATAACGGTACTAACACCTCCTTAGCTCTACTGGAAATACCTCTCCTGATGCATCGCAAGACCGCATTAGCTTTTTTCACGGCCATATCACATTGGCGGCTCATAGTCATCCTATGATCAACCAATACTCCAAGGTCCTTCTCCTCCTCTGTAACTTCGAAGTGATGCGTCCCCAGTTTACAACAGAAATTCTTGTTATTAATCCCTAAATGCATGATCTTACACTTCTCACTATTAAATTTCATCCTATTACTATTACTCCAGTTTACAAGGTCATCCAGTTCTTTCTGTAGAACATCCCGGTCCTTCTCTGTATTGGCAATACCTCCCAGCTTTGTGTCATCCGCAAACTTTATTAGCACACTCCCACTTTTTGTGCCACGGTCAGTAATAAAAAGATTAAATAAGATTGGTCCCAAAACTGATCCCTGAGGAACTCCACTGGTAACCTCCCTCCAGTCTGCTAGTTCACCTTTCAGTGTGACCCGCTGTAGTCTCCCCTTTAACCACTTCCTTATCCACCTTTCAATTTTCATATTGATCCCGATCTTTTCCAATTTAGCTAATAATTCTCCATGTGGAACCATATCTAATGACTTACTGAAATCAAGGTAAATTAGATCCACTGTGTTCTCTTTGTCTAAAAATCTGTTACCTTCTCAAAGAAGGAGATTAGGTTGGTTTGACATGATCTACCTTTTGTAAAGCCATGTTGTATTTTGTTCCAATTACCATTGACCTCAATATCCTTAACTACTTTCTCCTTCTCCTCTGATGCTCATTTTCTTCTTTACTATAGTTTCAACCAATTTGCCTGGTACCGAAATTAGGCTTAATGGTCTGTAATTGCCAGGATCGCCTCTGGAGCCTTTCTAAAAAAACAGGTGTTACATTATCTGTCCACCTGTCATCTGCTACAGATGCTGATTTAAGTGATCAGTTACATACCATTGTTAGTAGATCTGCAATTTCACATTTGAGTGCCTTCAGAACTCTTGGGTGAATACCGTCTGGTCCTGGTAACTTATTACTGTTTAATTTATTAATTTCTTCCAAAACCTCTTGTATTGACACCCCAGCCTGGAACAGTTCTTCAGATTTCTGACCTAAAAGGAATAGCTCAGGTGTGGAAATCACCTTCACATCCTCTGCAGTTGCTTTAGCTTCTCCGCAACTGCCTTGTCTTCCTTGAGTGCTCCTTTAGGACCAAGATCAACCAGTAGCCCCACTGATTGTTTGGCATACTTCCTGTCTCTGATGTACTTAAACATTTTTTTTTTTGCTGTTAGTTTTTGTGTCTTTTGCTAATTGCTCTTCCAGTTCTTTTTTGGCCTGTGTGATGGGGTGTTCACACCACACAGGCTAAGTGAGGTCAATTAACCTGATAGGTTGTACCTAGGGAAGAGCCAGGGATGGAAAGGCTGATTGAAGATGGGGCCCAGTTGAGAAAGAACAGGTGGTGCTGGCATAAAGCCAGGACAATGCTAGTTTTGAAACTTCCTGTGTATTGTCGGGGGGGGGGGGGAGGGTTGAAGTCTTATGGAAAATGGTTCAGGAGAATGTAAAGCTGAATGTGAGTTATACTGTATATTTAGGATGATGCCTGTGGTCTTCTCCCTGATCCAGAATATGTTAGCTGAGAGATGTTTACAGTCTTTAAAATCAGAGCTTAGCTGAGGACTTGTAGGGACTGTCAGAAGCGTCCTCATCCAGTCACATAGAGTCATTGGAAGGGACCTCAGGAGGTCATCTAGTCCAACTGCCTGCTCAAAGCAGGACCGATCCCCAATTAAATCATCCCAGCCAGGGCTTTGTCAAGCCTGACCTTAAAAACTTCTAAGGAAGGAGATTCCACCACCTCCCTAGGTAACGCATTCCAGTGTTTCACCACCCTCCTAGTGAAAAAGTTTTTCCTAATATCCAACCTAAATCTCCCACACTGCAACTTGAGACCATTACTCCTTGTCCTGTCATCTGCTGTCACTGAGAATAGTCTAGATCCATCCTCTTTGGAACCACCTTTCAGGTAGTTGAAAGCAGCTATCAAATCCTCCCTCATTCTTCTCTTCCTCAGACTAAACAATCCCACTTCCCTCAGCCTCTCCTCATAAGTCATGTGCTCCAGTCCCCTAATCATTTTTGTTGCCCTTCACTGGACTCTCTCCAATTTCTCCACATCCTTCTTGTAGTGTGGGGCCCAAAACTGGATATAGTACTCCAGATGAGACCTCACCAATGTCGAATAGAGGGGAATGATCACGTCCCTTGATCTGCTGGCAGTGCCCCTACTAATACATCCCAAAATGCCATTGGCCTTCTTGGCAACAAGGGCACACTGTTGACTCATATCCAGCTTCTCGTCCACTGTCACCCCTAGGTCCTTTTCTGCAGAACTGCTGCCTAGCCATTCGGTCCCTAGTCTGTAGCGGTGCATTGGATTCTTCCGTCCTAAGTGCAGGACTCTGCACTTGTCCTTGTTGAACCTCATCAGATTTCTTTTGGCCCAATCCTCCAATTTGTCTAGGTCCCTCTGTATCCTATCCCTACCCTCCAGCGTATTTACCACTCCTCCGAGTTTAGTGTCGTCTGCAAACTTGCTGAGAGTGCAATCCACACCATCCTCCAAATTATTTATGAAGATATTGAACAAAACCGGCCTGAGGATCGACCCTTGGGGCACTCCGCTTGATACCGGCTGCCAACTAGACATGGAGCCATTGATCACTACCCATTAAGCCCGACAATCTAGCCAACTTTCTACCCACCTTATAGTGCATTCATCCAGCCCATACTATGCATATGCCCAACTCTCTTTCGGTATGTGTGTAACTGGCAGGATACCTGGGCCACTGAGCTGAGAATATCTCAAGACCTCTGATGCTCACAAACCGCCCACTACTGTACATTCCCCAGTCTGCCCCCTACACAGCATTTGGTAATATGTACAGTGAATCCCCCCATCACTGCTGCTGGAATCTCTGTGTGTGAAGACCAAGTTCTCTGGGGCAGGGCCTCTGCAGTATTTTGTGCATTGTGCAGAGTGGTTATGGAGTTTCTGCTTCTCCAGTTACCAGAGAGGACCATGATATGTTACAGGGGGGAGCTTAATACATGTAGAAACTTTTTGGTTAAAGAATTCTCTAGCAGCTGCTTAATGCAAAGCTCTTTGTGTTTATAGCTCCATACTACGTGGTGTCAGAAGTGAGTGACTGCCTTTCTCTAAAGGAGTAAAGGAAATGACCCCCCCCCCCAACAGCCAGCATGGTGAGTGAGTGGCAAAATGGAAAATCAAGAAGGAGACCTGTGAAAGCAGTAGCAGGAAGGTAGGAACCAGAGCCATCTCAGTGTGGCAGTAGCACGAATTGCTCTAGTTTGAGTTTTTGGCACCTCACATGGCTGGCCTCACTGTATCTGAAGATTTGAGCAATTCCAGATGGCTTCTGGTTTAACAGAGAAAACACAAAAGTATCACATTCAATGTACAGTCAATCTGTGGAACTCATTGTCAGAGGATGTTGGGAAGGCCAAAACTATAACCTGGATTCAAAAAAGAACTAGATAAGTTCCTGGAGGACAGGTCCATCAATGGCTATTAGCCAAGATGGTCAGAGACACAACCCCATGCTCCGGGTGTCCCTAAACCTCTGACTGTCAGATGCTGAGACTGAACAACAGGGGATGGATCACTTGATGACACCCCTATTCTGTTCATTTCCTTTGAATCATCTGGCAATGGCTACTGTCAGAAGACAGGATCCTGAGCTAGATGGACCATTGGTCTGATCCAGTGTGGCTGTTCTTATGTTTTACCAGTTAAATGCCCTAATATTTGCCATGGGTGATGCTTATGGAGACATCCTGTGTGCAGTACCCCTCACTGATGAGGAAAAGAAAAAATACACCAAAGCAAATGAGGCTTTTGATGCCCTTGTCATAGGCAGACAGAATATTATATACAGAAGAACTAAATTTAACACGAGGTGCCAGGAGCCAGGGGAAACAGCTGAGCCTGTTATTACTGCAGTTCATATTCTTCCTGAGCATTGCAAATATGGAATGATAAAAGAACTAATAAGAGATGAGCACTTGTTGGTATAACAGACACCAGTTTATCCACACAACTTCAGTTAGATACAGCTCTCACAGTAACAAAAGCGAGAATGCAAGAGACCACACTGGAATAGCAATACGACTTACATGCTAGCAGCATAGGAGAGACTGCATCAGGCTACACCGATGCAGTAAAAAGGAAAGACACATGCAAAGGAGGAGTTGGACCAAATTCACAAGAGTAGTGGAGAGCTAGACGGGAGGGAGACCAAAGAACCTTAATAGGAAGGAAGCTTAGAAAAGCTGTGGAAGATGGGGGAAGACACGAGGCCATAGCAGGCAGCAATGTCCAGCTAAAGAGGCAGAATGTCGGAGATATCACAAAATGCGACATTTAGCAGTAGGATGCAGGACACCAAGAGTAGTGGAAACACTCCAAGAGAGAGTGTTATCATCAGATGACAAGGAGTGTGTGACAGTGCCCCCATAAGGCTTTATGCAAATATGCTTATGAATATATATGACATAACTGGAATATGTTCTATGCTACTGTCATAAAAATAAAGGGAAGGGTAACCACCTTTCTGTATTCAGTGCTATAAAATCCCTCCTGGCCAGAGGCAAAACCCTTTCACCTGTAAAGGGTTAAGAAGCTAAAGGTAACCTCGCTGGCACCTGACCAAAATGACCAATGAGGAGACAAGATACTTTCAAAGCTGGAGGGGGGGGGAACAAAGGGTCCGTCTGTCTGTGTGATGCTTTTGGAGGGAACAGATCAGGAATGCAGTATCAGAAACTCTGTTAAATTGGTAAGTAATCTAGCTAGAAAATAGAAAAGGAGTACTTGTGGCACCTTAGAGACTAACCAATTTAAAGCTCATGCTCAAATAAATTGGTTAGTCTCTAAGGTGCCACAAGTCCTCCTTTTCTTTTTGCGAATACAGACTAACACGGCTGTTACTCTGAAACCTAGCTAGAAAATATGTTAGATTTCCTTTTGTTTAATGGCTGGTAAAATATGCTGTGCTGAATGGAATGTATATTCCTGTTTTTGTGTCTTTTTGTAACTTAAGGTTTTGCCTAGAGGGATTCTCTATGTTTTGAATCTGATTACCCTGTAAGGTATTTACCATCCTGATTTTACAGAGGTGATTCTTTTATCTTTTCTTTAATTAAAATGCTTCTTTTAAGAACCTGATTGCTTGTTCATTGTTCTTAAGATCCAAGGGTTTGGGTCTGTGTTCACCTTTACAAATTGGTGAGGATTTTTATCAAGCCTTCCCCAGGAAAGGGGGTGTAGGGCTTGGGGGGAGATATTTTGGGGGAAGACGTCTCCAAGTGGGCTCTTTCTCTGTTCTTTGTTTAACACGCTTGGTGGTGGCAGCATACGGTTCAAGGACAAGGCAAAGTTTGTACCTTGGGGAAGTTTTCAACCTAATATGGTAAGAATAAGCTTAGAGGGTCTTTCATGCAGGTCTCCACATCTGTACCCTAGAGTTCAGTGTGGGGAAGGAACCCTGACAGCTACATATGCCACGTAACATATCTATGTAAAGGTTATGACCTACTGAATCTATTAATCCTATTTGTATGCAGGTATCATTTTTGTATTCAAAGTTATGAATATTGGCCATGTACTAGCTTGATTTCTAAATAACCTTAGTAGAGCATTTAGTCAGTTCCTGGAGAAAGGAATTCTCAAAGTTAAGTGACCAATCAAGAAGCACTTAAAGAACAATGCATCTTGGAAGGCTCCAATCCACATAAGAAGTCTTCCTGGAGACATTCAAGATGCCAGGTGGGCAATTGCTTCTGCCTGTAAAACCTGAGAGTAATGCATGGACATGTGACTTGCCCAGGTGACTCCAGAACTCCATCTTGGAGCTGGACTTTGCATAGTAGAGAGGAGGGGTCTCCACCCACAAGAGAAAGTCTATTTAAGCCCATGGGAGGCCCCTCCATTTTGTTTTCAGCTGGCTAAGGAGATAGCCTCTCCACCCACAAGGATAGGTGAAAGAAACTGGAACAAAGGACAGTAACTACAGGGGGTGTGAGTGATTGCTGGACCCAGACTACAAGGAGATTAGTCTGCAAAGGGAAGCTTACTGGAGCTGGTGAGGTTTTGTCTGCATTCAGTTTGATTAGACATAGACTTGCGTGTTTTATTTTATTTTGCTTGGTAATTCACTTTGTTCTGTCTGTTACTACTTGGAATCACTTGAAACCTACTTTCTGTATTTAATAAAATCACTTTTTTACTTATTAATTAACCCAGAGTACGTATTAATATAAGCTTTAGTATAAGCTTCAGTATAAGCTTTATAGAGGGTAAAACAGATTTGTTTAGGGTTTGGACCCCATTGGGAGCTGGGCATCCGAGTGTCAAGGACAGGAACACTTCTGTAAGCTGCTTTCAGTTAAGCCTACGGCTGTTAGGGGACATGGTTCAGACCTGGGTCTGGGTTTGCAGCAGGCTAGCAGGTCTGGCTCAAACCAGGCAGGGCACTGAAGTCCTAAGCTGGCAGGGCAGGAAAACAGGAGCAGAAGTAGCCTTGGCACACCACGTGGCAGCTCCCAAGGGGGTTTCTGTGATCCAGCCCATCACAGAGTGATTCTGGGATGCATGAACTGGGAAATCTCAAGCAGGAGTCTTATTTTATCTCTGTATTTGGCACTGGTGTGACCGCTGCTGGAATACCATGCCCAGTGTCCACAATTCCAGAAGCAGGTTGATAAATTGGAAAGGGCTCAGAGAAGAGCCATGAGAAAGTTTAAACCATTAGGAAACCTGCTTTACAGGGAGTGAGTAAAGGAGTTCTATCTATTTAGCTTAACAAAGAGAAAGTTTAAGGGGTGAGTTGATGACAGTGTATAAGTATCTATAGGGGAAATAAATATTTAATATGGGGCTGTTCTATCTAGCAGACAAAGATATAACATGATGCAGTGGCTAGAAGTTGAAGCTAGACAAATTCAGACTGGAAATAATGTGTAAATTTTTAATGGTACAAGTAATTAATTACTGGAAGAACCTACAAAGGGTCATGGTGGATTCTCCATTATTGGCAATTTTGAAATCAAGACTGGATGTTTTTCTAACACATCTGTTCAAGGAATAATTTTGGAGTGGTTCTATTGGTCTGTGCTATGCAGGATGTCAAACTAGATGGTCACAGTGGTCGCTTCTCTCCTTGGAATCTATGAAAAACTATATTATCCAACCTGCCTTATTAGCACAAAAGGATAAATCCCTTCAGATCTGGTCACTGGTCCTTTCTACTGTACTTCTCCCATCAAATGTTCATATCCTCTGAATATTAAGGCAGAGAGAGGCACACCAGGTTGGACAGAGATTCTGTACATCATGCTTCTGTTTTATGTAGCTGACATCTCTCTACTTCCACTAGCAAAATCCATCCTATTCTACTTCAATTGTTCAATACTGAGTGTCGTCCATAGACTTCAATACTATATTAAACCTGTCTTTAATCAAGAGTTTGCTACATAAAACTATGTATTTAAGATAAGTCGTTAAAATTTCATTCCTAGTTTTTGGTGCTCTCTGCTTCTAAATCAGTAAAGCCGTGTTAGGAATCTCTGACTAGCTAACGGCGTGTACTGGCAGGTGACCTAGATCTCCAGTTGTACTCCCTTCTGCCTGAGCTTGTAAATTGCTTACCAGCAGCCCAGCAGAGTGGAACGTTGGCCAAAAATGAGACAGAAAATTCTCAAAATCAAATCAGTGAAACACTATTCCTGAAAAAAAAAAAAAACAAACACCCTGTCATCTGTGAAATTGCTGAGTGGGTCCCATCTTCCAGTTACGCGATTTCTGGGCAGGCAAAAGGTACATTTTCATTTTCCCCCTTTGCTAAAGCAGTGTTTACAAAACAATTGTTCTGTCCTATTTGATGCTGTACAGGGTTTTTGACCTCACTCATTCAAGCACCCTCCAGGAGTGCACTAAGACACGATTGTGAAAGCAGCTAAGAAAACGAGGAAAGTAGAACGAATTGGCTGATATGGCAGCAGCCCTGTAAAGTTACAGCTAAGATTTTCTTCTTATATTGAGTCTTTTCTAAAGTCTTGCTTGAAACTCTCATGTGATCACTAAAACATAAGGTCAGAGGATACAGCCCTCACGGCCGGAGTGGCGTCTCCTCCTGGTCATGCTGGGGATTAGCTAGAGGCCGACACCCTCATCCGCGGTCTCTGTCTGCTCCCACCTACGGCTCCTCTCTCAGCTCCCAGAACGGCAGCACCCTCTTTGCGACCTAGCCCTCTGACTGGGTTGTCATCTGAGTGTCCCCTTTCCAGACGGGTAGGGGTGTCTCTGTCCAACAGCCCAGCCATTTCCACAGTGGAGAGGGGGTGGGGGTCCTTGGGACAGCCCAGGGACCCTGTAAATAGCAGCCTCCTGCCGCTCCTCTGTAACCTCTGTCAATGCTGCTCTATTTCCCTGGGACACTTCCCCATGCCCCCAGCACCTTCTTCCCCCTCAGCTCAGGGCCTCAGCTGCTCAGTCCCGCAGCCAGTCACTGCTCTGCCCAAGGGGCTTACAGCTCTCTCAGCGCTCCAGGGATGCAGTCCTTACTCCTGGGCTTCCAGAAGTAACTGACCTGCTCTGCCCTGCAGCTCTCTTTTATCTGAGCCTGCCAGGCCCGGATTGGTTGCTCCTTGCAGCTCCTCCCTGATTGGCTGTGCTTCATGCAGACTCTCTAGGCCCTTCGGAGGACTCACCTCCATTGCTGCTTCCGGGGCAGGACATGATTAACCCCTTCTGTGCCTGTGTGGCGGAGGCACCCCAATGCACACACCAGCACTGGGGCCAGTTCCACAGGTCTCATCAGCAGAGCTCTCCCCCTGTGCTTTATGCCCAGCTGGAGGACAAAGGAAGATTTCAGTAACACTCTTACCTGTGGCTGCAAAACCATGTAAATGGGGAAGGATGGGAGCCTGTGGCTCAGCTAACAAAGGTTGCAAGTGGTGAGTACTCTGACCCCAGCTCAATGTTGCTGGTTGCCAAAGCCGTGCTAAGACGGTCTTTCCGGTATGGCACAGGGCTAGGGTTAGAGGCACTGCATAAAAAGCACTCATTTTCAAATAACCGTTGACAAGGCAGCTGATTATTTCAGCCTCCAGCCATTGCAGATAAACTCCTGCATCATTTCTCCAGGTGAGCTGCTTCCGACAGTAGCCGAGCTCTGTTTCCATTATCCTTGGCGTGCTGGAAATGAAGCTCGTTTCAGTCTAGTTATCAAGGCCTGCCCTGAGGTGGGCTGATGCTAATGGGAAGCTGGTGCAATTGGTGAAGCTGGTGCAATTGGTGAACTTATCCCAATAACGTACATTTGTGATTCGCCTCAGTGTCGGCAGCAGCCTGGACTGCTCGGAGCAGAGGCATCAGTGCTGCTCCAGGCCAGTGGGGGCGGCAGGAAGCGGCGCGGGCCAAAGGACATGCTGGCTGCCCTTCCCGCAGCCCCCATTGGCCTGGAGCGGCGAACCGCGGCCAGTGGGAGCCACAAACCGGCCCAGCCCACCAGGGGCTTTCCCTGAACAAGGGCAGCCCTAGTTTGAGAACCACTGACCTAGACCATCCCTGACAGGTGCTGGTCCAACTTGCTCTTAAAAATCCCCAATGATGGAGATTTCACAACCTCCCTAGGCAATTTATTCCAATACTAAACCACCCTGACAGTTAGGAAGATTTTCCTAATGTCCAACCTGAACCGCCCTGGCTGCAGTTTAAGCCCATTGCTTCTTGTCCTTGCCTCAGAGGTTAAGGAGAACAATTTTTCTCCCTCCTTCTTGTAAAAACCTTTCATGTACTTGAAAACTGTTATTGTGTCCCCTCTCAGTCTTCTCTTCTCCAGACTAAACAAATCCAATTGTTTCAATCTTCCCTCATGTGCCATGTTTTCTAGACCTTTAAGCATTTGTGTTGCTCTTCTCTGGACTCTCTCCAATTTGTCCACATCCTTCCTGAAATGTGGTGCCCAGAACTGGACACAAGACTCCAGCTGGGGCCTAATCAGTGCTCAGTACAGCAGAATTACTTCTTATGTCTTGCTTACAGCACTCCTATTAATACATCCCAAAATGATGTTCGCTTTTTTTTTTGCAACAGCGTTACACTGCTGACTCTCATTTAGCTTGTGATCCACTATGACCCCCAGATCCCTTTCCGCAGTACTCCTTCCTAGGCAGTCATTTCCCATTTTGTAGGTGTGCAACTGATTGTTCCTTCCCAACTGGAGTACTTTGCATTTGTCCTTATTGAATTTCATTCTATTTACTTCAGACCATTTCTCCAGTTTGTCCAGATCATTTTGAATTTTAATCCCATCCTTCAAAGCACTTGCAACCCCTCCCAGCTTGGTATCATCAGCAAACTTTATAAGTGTATTCTGTATGCCATTATCTAAATCCTTGATGAAGATATTGAACAGACCCAGACCAAAAACTGAACCCTGCGGGACCCCACTCATTATGCCCTTCCAGCATAACTGTGAACCACTGATAACTACTCTCTGGGAACGTTTTTCCAACGAGTTTTGCACCCACCTTATAGTAGCCCTATCTGTGTTGCATTTCCACAGTTTGTTTTTGAGAAGATCATGCGAGACAGCATCAAAAGCTTTACTCAAGTCAAGATATACCATGTGTACCGCTTCCCCCCCATCCACAAGGCTTGTTACCCTGTCAAAGAAAGCTATCAGGTTGACTTGACACAATTTGTTTTTGACAAATCCATGCTGTTACTTATCACCTTATTATCTTCTAGATGTTTGCAAATTGATTGCTTAATTATTTTCTCCATTATCTTTCCAGGTACAGAAGTTAAGCTGACTGGTCTGTAATTCCCTGGATTATCCTTATTCCCTTTTTATAGATGAGCACTATATATTTGCCCTTTTCCAGTCTTCTGGAGTCTCTCCCATCTTCCATGACTTCTCAGAGAAGTTTTACTGATGGGACAGAGACATAGCCAGGCTAAGTGACATGCCAAAGGTCACACAGGGAGTCTGAAGTGGAGCACGGAATTGCACTCCGGTCTCCCAAGTGCCAAGCTAGTGGAAGACCCAGCCTCGCTGTTCACTTTCAGACAATGCATAGCGATGGCAAAATTAACTTGTGCTGCACCATCTAATATGACTCTCACTTTTGAAACAACATTCAAGCATTTGCAAATGTTTGTCTTGTTTTCTATGGGCCACGGTGCACAGATTCTGCATTCACACTGGTATATCTGAGATCAGAATCTAGCCCTAAACTGGCCATCCTGAATTGTGTACATTATTTTTCTCTATGTTTTTCTGTACAGTACATGGGTATAAACAGCAAAACTAGGGTCTTACCTGATCACAGGCATCATCTCTACTGCTAGGTAAGAGTGCTTCACTTCCTTTAGCCCCAGCTTCATTGCAGAGCCTGGGCAAGCCCCAGTGTTGTGCCAACACCGATCATTAGTAGCAGAAGCTGAAGAACAGTGCATGTGGTGGAGAGGAGAAGGAAGGAATGGAAGCAATATGTTCTCTACGCAGTGAATCAGCAGAACTGTCGGATGGCAAAGCAGTTCCCAGTGCTGAAGCTGATACCTCATACTGTGAGAACAGGTGCGCCTTACATCGCTGAAATGATAAACTGTCCTTTGTTAAATTTGCTGGCCCAGCTTAATCCATAGTATGACCGAATACCTGTCTATAATGCACCAACACATCATGGGTGAATCTGACCTTTAGTTTTGGGGAGTGTTGAGCTTTCTTACTCAAAAGTTACATTTAAACCAATTGACTGTTGATTTTAAAAAGACAAAGAAATACTTTAATACGCCTAATGCTAAAATAATACGAGTATATGTTAGCATTAATTTGTCAACTGTAGCAGGTTCATGATTGTCCATCCATACTGCCCACTCTGGCAGTACGGTGTAGTGGTTACAGGATTTGAATTATCTCTAAATAAGGTGTTTTCCTGCTTTAAAGTTTTAAGAGAGGAACAAGTCTAATGTGGGTTTATGGATTTATTAAAAGAAATATGACGCTAAGCAAATACATCACTAACTAATTAGCTTCTAATTTCCATAAAATAGTCAAATATAACACAATGCAATAAGCAAATTAAGGTGCAATTGAAATTCAATCAGTAGATCAGTGGTTCGATTTACCCGGCTAACCAATGAGTAGTTACATCAATTAACAAGGTTAACCCTAGAATTACCACAATGAGTTAAGGAAGAGCACTTTTCTTTTCATCTGATCAGTGGGCTAAGAGTCTGCCAAAACACAAGTCACTCTCACCTTTATTTTAACTAAGTATAACTCTTAAAATCATTTCTTTACAGCTTCCCAGCTGGTGTTCCACCTAACATCGCTCTCAACATGCCATCTACGTTGGGCTCTATTCATCGAGCTTATGCCCCTCTGCAAAATAATACCGTGTCTGTGGCAGTCTGCGCTACAGGGTTTTGTAGACAGAAGTTACGCGGCTTTAATTAACCTGCTGTTGCGTGTTGTGTCTGCAGGGTGACTCCACACACCGAGCAGGAGTATCCCATTGTGCAGCTGGCCACAGGGTGCTCTGGGGAGGGTTTGCAATGCCTCCTGGGACAGGTACAGTGTCACATGATGCAGGTTTCTGAATCCCATTGCCAGCTGCTTTTCAATGGAAGTGCATATGGAGAGGAGGAGGGGGAGTGTGTGTGTGTTGGGGGAGTGTATATGTGAGAGACACAGAGGGTGTGTTGGAGGAGTGTGTTGTCATACTGTCTCTTTAAGTTCAGACAGCAGCCTGAGCAACCAATCCTCGGGGAGGGGGACACCCCGCAACATCAGCCCCCACCCTGCACAGCACAGCAGTCCCTCCCCCCCCCCCTGCCCCCCAGCAGCAGCCCGCTCTGCCTGCCTCCCTATGGCTCTGATTCCCTCCGAGTTCTCCCACAGCCTCCTCCACAGCTGGGTGAGCCCCTTCAGAGCAGCAGAGCCGTCACGGCGGGCATCGCGGGATACTGCGGGAGGTCAGCTACGGCAACCTAACAAACAGCAGCCTCTGCACTGATGCTTTGTCCCTCTAACTTTGCCACAGAAAGCTCCCTGCCTCTCGTCGAGGGGGGTTTATTTCACCGGCAAGTCAGCAGAGTTTTGCCACCAACAGTAGCTTTGCGGCGTGTACACCTCCGCTGCTCTGTCGGCAAAACAACCCTGGGTAGTGTGGACAAGGCCTGCGTCTTTCTGTTATTTTTACACAGATACAGGAATGATTCTTAATCCAGGCATTGAGCAGCTTTGCAACAACCTCCTTTTAACCCAAAATGATTTCTTACTAATTAGAGAACAAGCAAGACTGGTCAGTGTCTACCTGGGGAAACAGTTAACGAGATACCCTCTCTAATGGAACGTTGGCGAACTCAGATGTCTTTGAATTCTACACAGCAGCGTTCTCACATCTTATTTTTCTTCCTAGAACCACTAAGGGATTGTCTACACAGCGTGGCAAAGTGGGCCAGGGGAGGGAGGTGATTTGTAAAGTGTTCTAATGAGTTGCACTCTAATTGCCCCATGTAGACCGAGGTGACTACCTAGTTTGTGTTGACATAGTGTTTAGCTTAACAAAGAAAAGGTCAAGGGGTGGCTCGATCACAATTTATCATTACCTACATAGGGAACAAATATTTAAAATGGGCTCTTCAATCTAGCCGAGAAATGTCTAACACGATCCAATGGCTGGAAGTTGAAGCTCGAAAAATTCAGACTAGAAATAAAGTGTAAGTTTAAATGGTGCAAATAATTAATCATAGCAACAGGTGTAACAAATAGCTAGTAAATAATGTTATAAAAGACAACAGGCAAGAGAGGTCATGCATGGTGAATTCAGAGAGGTGATAGCTTGAGCTCCGATTAAAAAAAATACAAAGAAACATTTGTTATGGAAACAATAACTTTCATGGAATTTTTTTCAATTTTATCAATATTTCTTCCCCTTTTTGGATGGTAAATCCAAAAACTAAACGATTTATGGGTTCAGGGTTGTGTTCTCCCAACTGCTTTTTACATGCTATTTCCTAGTTAAGTGGAAATTAAAATGAACAGTCCCAAGACTGAAAGGCCTGCAAGCTTCATGTAAACTCTATAAAAACACCATAGAGGCTCAAACAAAACATATACCCAAATAAAAAACAAAAACAACACAAAGTAAGAGGACCACCAAAAAAAAATATGCCACCATGGCTAAACAACAGAGGGAAAGAAGTGGTTAGAGGCAAAAAGGGCATCCTTTAAAAATTGGAAGTCAAATTCTACCGAGGAAAATAGAAAGGAGCATAAACTCTGGCAAGTCATAGTGTAATGAGGCAGGCCAAGAAAGCATTGGAAGTGCAAGTATTAAAGACACAAAAATTAACAGCAATTTTTTTCAAGTACATCAGAAGCAGGAAGTCCACCAAACAATCAGTGGCTCCGTAGGACAATCAAGTAATAAAGGAGCACTCAAGAAAGACAAGGCCATGGTGCAGAAGCTCAGTGAATTCTTTGCATCTGTCTTCATGGCAGAGGATGTGAGGGAGATTCCCAAACCTGAGCAATCTGACAATCTGGGACAAATCTGAGGAACTGTTCTAGACGGAGGTTTGAGAACAAACCGATAAATTAAACAATAATAAGACACCAGGACCAGATGGTATTCATCCACTAATTGTGGTATGTAAGCTGTTGTAACCTACGTGCCGGATGACTGGAGGATAGCTAATGTGACACCTATTCTTTTAAAAATGCTCCAAAAACAATCCTGGCAATTACAGGAGGGTAAGCCTAACTTTGGTACCAGGCACATTTGTTGAAACAATAGTAAAGAACAGAATGATCAGATGCACAGATGAACTCAATATTGTAGGAAAGAATCAGCATTGCTTCTGTAAAGGGAAATCATGCCTCACCAATCCATGAGAGTTCTTTGAGGGGGTCAACAAGCCCTTTGACAAGGGGGATCCAGTGGACATGGTGAACTTGGACTTTCAGAAAGCCTTTGGCAAGGTCCCAAACCGAAAGCTCTAAAGCAAAGTAAGCTGCATGGGAAAAGAGGGAAGGTCCTTTTAGGGATCAGCAACTAGTTAAAAGATATGAAACAAAGGGTAGGAATAAATGGTCAGTTTTCACAGTGGAGAGAGGTAAATACATGATCCCCTAAGGATCCGTACTGGGACCAGGGCGGTGCAACATATTCATAAATGACCTGTTTGCAGACGGTACAAAATTACTCAAGATAGTTAAGTCCAAAGCAGACTGTGAAGAGTTACAAGGGGATCTCACAAAACGGCAGATTAAGTTCAGTGTGGATAAATGCAGTGATGCACACTGAAAAACAGAATCTCAACTACACATACATGATGATGGGATCTAAATTAGCTATTAACTAATCAAAAATGAGAGCTTGGAGTCATTGCTGATAGTTCTAGGAAAACATCTGCTCAATATACAGTGGCAGTCAAAAAAGCTAACAGAATGTAAACCATTAGCAAAGGAATAGATAATAAATCAGAAAATATCATAATGCCATTATATAAAACCGTAGTATGCCCACACCTTGAATACTGCATGCAGTTCTGGTCATCTCATCTCATTCAAGATATATTAGAACTGGAAAAAATACAGAGAAGGGCAACAAAATTATTAAGTTTCAGAGAAGCAGCCATGTTAGTCTGTATCAGCAAAAAGAACAGGAGTACTTGTGGCAGCCCTCAGCTTGGCTGTTTTTCTGAATTCACAGTCCAGGTCGACTCGTCCTGGGTCTGACCAGGAGTTGGGAGGATTTGGGGGGAACCCGGGCTATTTAACATCTGCCTCTCGACTCAGCTGCTCGCCCTGATTCCACCGCGTGGGCCAGAAGCACCAGCCAACCAAACAGGACTCTCTAGACAAGCGCACGGTGGTTCATGTGCCCCCCCCCAAATTGTCCACCCCACAGCTTGTCCCCTTCTACCTGACCCCAACTCCTGTTAACCACCTGCCACTGCCCCTGTTAGGGCATCGGCAATGGAGGGCACCGGGGTGACCTCCGCTGCTGCCATGCCCACCGCCTCCTCAGACTCTAGGGGACCCCCCTAGCCGGCAGGAAAGGCCAGGGCAAGAAGAAGGGGAAGGGCCCCACTAAAACCACCGGGCCCTCCATGGCAGGGGCCACTCCCACTGCTGCGGCCCCACCACCGACCACGGCATCCTCCCCCGCTGCCCCCTCCACCGGCTCTGCGGGTGTCCGTCCCTCAGCCCCCAGGACGTATCCCGGGCGGCGGCAGCCCCCCGCCCCCGCCTGCCGCTTCGTCATCTCTCCCGCTCACCGCCTCCATCACCATCAATAGTGGCCAGGGCCCCTTTCCCACCATGACGAGGAAGCACGGTGTCCGATGCCTCCTGGTGCCCGCCTCGCCCCACGTGGAGACCTACGTGCGGGCGTTGGCGAGCGTGGTGGGGCCCTCGGCCATTGTGGCGGCCTCCAAAATGTACGGGAAGGTCGTCTTCTTCTTAGCATCGGAGGCTGCCCCCAGGAAGCGGTGGAGAGGGGCCTGGCAGTGGGGGGGGGTGTTTGTCCCCCTGGAGCCGCTAGAGGACCTTGGCATCTGCCTGGTCCTGACCTCTGTCCCTCCTTTTCTCCCCAATGCTGCCCTGCTAACTGCCCTTTCCACCCTGGGGAAACCTGTTTCTGTCATCAGCCCTCTCCCATTGGGCTGCGAGGACCCCACCCTCCGTCACATCTTTTCCTTCCGCTGGCAAGTGCAGCTTCTACTGCTGTCAGCGGCGCGTGATGGAGAGGCGCTCGAGGGGCCCTTCCTGGTCCCGCACCAGGAGGCCCGTTACCGGGTGTACTTCTCCACGGGGGAGGCCCGGTGCTACCTCTGCTGGGCGTTGGGGCATGTCCGGAGGGACTGCCCCTTAGCCCGGCAAGAAGGGGCACCTGGGATCCCCGAGACCCGGCAGGACATCGACCCTGTCATTGCCGATGCCCCTGGCTGCCCGATACCCAACCCCCCCCCCCCCCCCCCCCCCCATTCGGACCATCATTTCTCCCGCTCAGGCCCAAGGGGCACCTCCCCTACAACGCCCAGACGAGCGGGAGAGCCCCGCCCTCGCTGCTGACAATCTGGCGGGGCCTATGGAGGAGGGTGTGGCAGAGATACCACCAGGCATGGGAGAGAGCCTGCCCCAGGGAGAATCCTCCCTCCCTTATGCCGCCCCACCGTCCCCCCCACAAGCCCTTGAGCCATCGCCTTTACCCCCTGATACGACCCCTGCTAACCAGCCCCCAGATGATGCCATGGAGGGCTGGGCCCTAGTCCAGGGGAAGCGAGGCAAGCGGAAGGCTCGAGCTCCACCTCATCTACCCGAGGCGGACGCCTCCCAGAAGACCAGGAAGGGGGGCACCGATGCCGAACCTTCCGCTTTGCCCACGAGTGCGTCCCATCCACCGGTGTCAGCCGGGAAAGACGTGGCAGCACCGGAGGGTAGTGTCTCCCCTCCACAGGAGACCCTCCCCTCCGAGACCCTTGAGGAAGCCCCTTCTGTCCTGACTCTACCCGAAGCCCCCATGAACCCCAAGACAACTGTCGTGGCGGGTGCCGGCAGGGAGAATCCCGGGGCGGCGGAAAGTGTCCTTTCCTCCATGTTCGAGGAGATGGAGGCCCTAGATCTGACCCCAGCTGCCCAGGGGGAGGACGACCTTTCGCCAGCAAATCTCAATCTGGGCAACCTCACTCCACCCCTCTTTTCCCCATGCTCCCTCCCTTAACTGTTGTTTCCGCTCCCACCTCCGAGGAGCCCCTGGACTCCTCCACTGACCCAGCCGCTGATGGCACCCCGCTGATGACCACCGAGCCTGCTCAGGTGACAGCCGGTGCCACGCGGCCGGGACACGAGTCGCTAGGGGCACCCCCCGTTGGTGCGGAGCAATCGACTTCCTTCCTGGGCGGGGGCCCTACAGAAGATAATCCACCTCCTGATGCTGTGGCCGCTAAATCCACCACAGAGCGTGCACCCGGTATCACTGAGAGCTCCCGCCCCACCCCCTTAACCCTTGAGCCTGATCGGGAGGCGCCACCATCCAGCTGCTTGCCTCCCGAAACCCAGAACCTCTCCTCTGCCCCTGCCCCTGCCCCTGCCCCTATCCAGTCTACCTCCTGCGATGTTATCACCGCCCCCGGGGCTGTCTCTTTCCCTTTTCCAACCGATGACCCCCAGGGAGCAGCCTTTGCATTCTCCTGGCCCGACCCATTAGGGGCTGCTATCTTCCCTCCACCACCCCCTATTGCCCCAGAGCTTGAGGTAGGCCTAGAAGCTCCAGCCCATCAGGCACCCCGTTGGGGGTCTGCACCCTGCTTGTCCGTTTTAGTGGACCACAGGGCTGCACCAAGGGCCCCGCTGGGGAACAGCCGGGAAACCATAACCCCACCTCCCCATGAGCTGTGAGGAGAGCTGCGGAAGTTTTTAGAGGATGTCCTTGGCTCCCGCAACAAGGTACAGCTTGCTCTCCAGCAATGGGAGGATTTTTTTCAAAATCCGGGGCCACGCCCTCATGGGGGAAGGTAAAGGGATGGGGAAACAGGATGCCGCAGCCAACTGGCAGGTCCACGTCTTCCGTGAACAATTACTCACCTACGGGATGGGTCAAGGACTGTTGTGCGGCCCGCTGGGGGATGCGAGCATCCCTGCCAGTGAGGATCCCCCCGCCCACCCCTCCATGACACCTCTCACCATCGCAACGTTGAACACCCGGGGCTGTAGGATGGCTCTCCGCAGGTCCCAGGTGCTCTCCTTCCTTCAGGAGGGAGGGTACTCTGTGATTTTCCTGCAGGAGACCCATACAGATCTGACGCCGAAGACAGTTGGCGGCTGGAGTCGGGGGACAGGGTCTACTTTAGCCATTCCACGATTCAGCAGTCTGGAGTGGTGACCCTGTTCTCCCCCGACCTACGGCCCGAGGTGCTTGGGGTCACCGAGGCCATACCGGGTCGCCTGCTGCATCTCTGGGTCTGTACAGAGGGGCTCGTGGTTAACTTCGTTAACGTCTATACCCCGACATCAGGCCCGGAGCGGCTGCAATTCTATCAGCAGGCGTCCGCTTTCCTCGGCACCTTAGATTCTCACGAGTGCCTGGTCCTGGGAGGGGATTTTAATACGACCCTTGAGGTGCGAGACCGCTCGGGGACCGAGCAGAGACCGGCCACTGCGGACACCCTCCGGGAGATAGTTGAACATCACTCCCTAGTGGACATCTGGCGTGACCACCACCCAGATGACACTTCCACGTTCACCTTTGTCTGGGTGGAAGCCCATCCGTTGAGCCACTCCTGGATGGACCGCATTTCTATATCACGCTTCCATCTCTCACGAGCCCAGTCCTCCAGCATTCGGCTGGCCCCATTTTCTGACCATCACCTAGCCACTGTGACAGCCTCCCTCTGTGCAGAGAGGCCGGGGCCGGCCTACTGGCATTTTAACAACAGCCTGTTGGAAGATGAAGGTTTCATGAAGTCCTTCCGAGAATTCTGGCTGGCCTGGCGAGGCAGTGGCGTGCCTTTCCCTCGGCACGGCGATGGTGGGACCTGGGGAAGGTGCGCGCCAGGCTTTTCTGCCGTGACTACACTCAGGGCACCAGCCGATGGAGAAATGCGGCGATAGAGCAGTTTGAACGGGAGGTCTTAGAGCTGGAGAGGCGTCTGGCCGCCAGCCCCGAAGACCCGCTCCTCTGTGGAGCGTGCCAGGAGAAACGGGAGGAGATCTGGGCCCTTGAGGACCATTGGGCCAGTGGCGCCTTTGTTCGATCCTGCATCTGCCTCCTTTGGGAGATGGATCACGGCTCCCGCTTCTTCTATGCCCTGGAGAAAATGAGGGGGGCCAAGAAACATGTCACCTGCCTCCTGGCAGAAGATGGCAGCCCCCTCACGGAACCGGCGGAGATGTGTGGGAGGGCCCGAGCCTTCTACGCTAGTCTTTTCTCCCTGGATCCGACCGACCCTAGCGCTTGCAGAGTGCTTTGGGAGGAGCTCCCTACGGTCAGCGCGAGCGACCGAGAGCGGCTAGAGTTGCCTCTCACTCTGGCCGAGTTCTCGGAAGCCCTCTGTCGTATGCCCACTAATAAGTCTCCAGGCATGGACGGGCTGACCGTGGAGTTCTATTGCATGTTTTGGGACGTCCTCGGCCCAGACCTAGTCACCGTCTGGGCCGAGTCTCTGCAGAGCAGTGTCCTCCCTCTTTTGTGCAGCCGAGCTCTGCTCGCCTTATTGCCGAAGAAGAGGGATCTCCGCGGTTTACGAAATTGGCGTCCCATCTCGCTCCTCAGAATGGACTACAAAATTGTAGTGAAAGCAATCTCACTGCATCTAGGGTCTGTGCTGGTGGACGTGATCCACCCAGACCAGACCTACACTGTCCCGGGTTGCAGTATCTTTGATAACCTATTTCTGGTTCGGGACCTTTTGGAACTCGGGCGTAGAGACGGTCTGTCGTTCTCCCTCCTGTCCCTAGATCAGGAGAAGGCGTTCGATAGGCTGGACCATGGGTACCTCCTGAGCACTCTGCAGGCGTTTGGCTTTGGACCCCAGTTTGTGGGTTTTCTCCGGGTGTGGTACACTTCCGCAGTGTCTGGTTAAGCTCAACTGGACCCTGACCGAACCGGTCAGCTTCAGGCGAGGAGTACGGCAGGGGTGCCCCCTCTCGGGCCAGCTGTACACTCTGGCGATCGAGCCCTTCCTCTGTCTCCTCCGCAGGAGGTTGACAGGGTTGGTGCTGCGGGAGCCGGAGCTGCGGCTCGTCCTGTCGGCATACGCCGATGACCTGTTCCTTGTGGTCCAGGACCCGGGCGACTTGGCATGGGTGGAGACTTGCCAGGCCATCTATTCGGCAGCCTCCTCCGCCTGGGTCAACTGGGTCAAGAGCTCTGGCTTGGCGGTAGGAGACTGGCGGCAGGCGAGCTCCCTCCCACCCATGCTTCAGACCATCCGGTGGAGCACAGGTCCACTGGTCTACCTCGGCGTTTACCTTTCTGCCATGCATCCTTCTCTGCCGGAAAACTGGGAAAATTTAGAGGGCAGGGTGATAGAGCGGCTCCGGAAATGGACGGGACTACTCCGATGTCTCTCCCTCCGAGGGAGAGTGCTGGTGCTTAACCAACTAGTCCTGTCCATGCTCTGGTACCGGCTCAACACCCTGGTCCCAGCCCCGGCCCCGGGTTTCCTGACCAACCTCCGGACATCGATTCTGGGGTTCTTTTGGTCAGGAACGCACTGGGCCCCTGTAGGGGTTCTTCATCTACCCCTGAAGGAAGGAGGACAGGGCCTGAAGTGTCTTCACACTCAGGTCCATGTCTTCTGCCTCCAGGCCCTGCAGAGGCTCCTCTATGGTGCAGGCAGTTTGGCGTGGAGCATATTGGCGCACGCCTTCCTGCGCCGCATCTGAGGGCTCCGATATGACCAGCAGCTGTTTTATCTCCATCCGGGAGGTCTTCCGCGAGATCTATCGGGGCTGCTGGTCTTCTACCAGGACCTCCTCCGGACTTGGAAACTGTTTTTAACAACCAGGTCTGTGGCGGCCACCGTGGGAGCAGATCTCCTCACGGAGCCCCTGCTACACAATCCCCAACTCCGTGTGCAGGTGGCGGAGTCCCGCTCGGTGCGCCAGAGCTTGATCCTGGCAGAAGTCACGAGAGTCGGAGACCTCCTGGACTATGACCGGGGAGACTGGCTGGATCCCCTGATGCTCGCCCGGCGCATGGGGCTCTCCAGACCTCGCACCCCCCCGGCGCATACTTCAGGAGGCGAAGGCCGCTTTGTCGCCCGCTGCTCAAGCTTACCTCGACCAGGTCCTGCTCGAGGGCATGCCCCACTTATCCTCTACCCCAGGCCCGCTGGACCTTTTAATTGGACCCCTGCCCCGCAGACCCAATCGAACCCCTCACCCCTCCACCGCGAGCCAGCTGCATGAACTGCAGCCGGTACGCTTCCAAACCGCGCCAAGGAAACATCTATACATGTTCGTGCTCCACACCCTTCATGCCCTCACCCTAGTGTCCCGCCCCAACACAAAGTGGTGAGACCTTCTGCCACCTTTGGAGGGTGAGCAGCCCCGGTGGGCCAGCCTCTATTCCACCTTGGTTCCGAGGCCCCTCGGGGACATCAGTTGGCGGCTCCTTCATGGAGCTGTGAGCACGGGAACGTACTTGGCGCGGTTCACCCCCGTCCCAGATACTTGTCCCTTTTGCGGTGTGAGGGAAACCCTGGCACACGTATATTTGGAGTATGCCAGGCTGCAGCCCCTGTTCCAGCTCCTCACAAATCTCCTATTACATTTTTGGTTCCATTTTTCCCCTCACCTTTTTATTTGTGCACTCCCCATCCGTGGCCTCACAAAGTCACGGGATCTCCTACTTAACCTCCTCCTGGCCCTGGCTAAAATGGCCATCTATAAAACCAGAGAGAGGAGGTTGGCCGATTGAGTTTCCTGTGACTGTGGGGCCGTTTTCGGATCTTCGGTCCATTCACGTATCTGGGCGGAATTCCTCTGGGCAGTGTCCACTGACTCCCTTGATGCTTTTGAGGAGCGGTGGGCGCTGTCCGAGGTTGTCTGCTTGGTGTTCCCGTCCGGGTCCCTTTGTCTGACCCTTTGACTGGGAGAGAGAATAAGGGACCCCAGCCCCAGCCATTGCTGCTGTGGACACCACCAACCTAGAGGGGTCCTTTCACACGTGGGTGCACGTGACATCCCCCCCCCCCCGGATTGTCCACCCCACAGCCTGCCCCTCTTATTGGGTGCTTTCAGAGGAGGGAATTGTTGGTGACACTTGGGTGTGGTGCCAGGTAACTCAAGGGGGTGGAAGATCACGAGAGTCGATGAAGCCCCCTCGCTCTGGGCCACCAGGTAACTCGGAAGGGTGGAAGACCACGAGAGTCGAGGAAGACCCTGCTCTGGGCCTAGGCAAGCTTCAACACTTCCCTCCCCTGAAGCTAATGAGGAAACAATTGTGATTGGTTGCTGTGTTACACATTGCATATGCTGCTGTTTTTACTTTGTAAGTGTGTTATGCAAATAAAAAAAAATCTTTTGCTTAAAAAAAAAATTACTCTCCTGTAGCCATCCTGCCTGACCCTGTCACACACCTTAGCGACTAACAAATTTATTTGAGCATAAGCTTTCATGGGCTATAGCCCACTTCATCGGATGCATAGAATGGAACATATAGTAAGAAGATATTTGTACATACAGAGAACACGGAACAGCTTCCATATGAGGAGAGATTAATAAGACTGGGACTTTTCAGTATGGAAAAGAGACAGCTAAAGGGGGATATGATAGAAATATATAAATATATAGAGAGAAATATATAAAATCATCAATGGCATGGAAAAACTGAATAGGCAAATGTTATTTACCCGTTTGCATAAGATAAGACGCAGGGGTCACCCAATGAAATTAATAGGCAGCATGTTTAAAACAAACATAACAAATTTCTTTACACAACACCCATCAACTTGTGGAACTCATTGCCAGGGGATGGTGTGAAGGCCAAAAGTATAAGTGGTTTGAAAAAAGAATTAGATAAGTTCAGCAAGGTTAGGTCCATCATGGCTATTAGCCATGATGGTCAGGGATGTTCCCAGCCTCTGATTGCCAGAACCTGGGCATGGACAAGAGGGGATGGATTACCTGATGATTGTCTGTTCTGTTTATTCCCTCTGAAACATTTGGCATTGGTCACTTTCGGAAGACAGGATACTGTGCAAGATGGACCACTGGTCTGACCCAGTGTGGCTGTTCTTATGTTCCCCCTTTTCCAGTCATAAAAAAATGGAGCAAAAAGAGTGGCACCCCAAATACTCAGGGGAACAAAGAGGTTTTGAAAACTGACCCCCACCTCCCAAAAAATAAGTTCCATTTTTGTATCACTGAAAAATTCTGTGAAGTATTTAAAAGAAATGAATACCTTCCACTGCGCTCAGATGTTCTTTACATACAGTACGCAGCATATTAGCCCTTAGTGATATGTGTTCACAGCAGGCACAAGGCAAGTGAAGTCGGTTACAAGGTAGGGTGCCTCCAGCCAGCTGGGCAGCAGCAGTATGACACCTGTTGCCATGTGGTCAGCTCCGAGTGCCTGAAAAGGGGGATAGTTTAAGTAAAAATGGAGGCAGGAAACTTTCTAAGACATAAAGGAGAAACTTGACTAAATAGAGCTGTACAACACTGCAGGATAATGAAGTCTTTTCCTTGACTACTGAGGTATTGAATGGCATTATGGAGGAGAAGTCTATTATAGGCAATATGCAAATCTTACCTAATGTATCGTATGACAAAAAGGGTGCCTTTGAGGGATTGCATTAAATTAATGACATTAGCAACTGTAGGCATAAAATAACATTTGTACTTTGAAAAATGGCAGCACTTTCTGGATGAGACACATACTTTCAAGGCTTGTACGTCATTCAATTCTTTACGTGTCAGGTGGCTGCAAAGTTCTTAGCAGGGTAATCCAATAACCCTCACGGTAAGAGAGGAAATGTCAGCCGTAGTCTGTCTGAATTATCATAATTAGGGCATTACTTAATTGTAAGTGTTTCTGTTGATTCTCATTCCCTGGTAGTGCACTGTCAAACCCAGCCTTGCTGAGTCTTGCCCTGCGTGGAGTTGGAGTTTGGCCTGCTGTTTATTCTCCATAAGGAGTCCAGTCTGAGGCAGGTGTAATACACTGATAATCTGCATGTCTGCTGCTCTTATTTTACTGTGTTTCAGAGCTTAGCTACTATGGTGATGTGCAGGAGTCAGACCGGAGAAAAATGAGGGATGCTTTCCCATGTGCTACCCAGTCTCTACCCACTTGTGATGCCAAAATATGATGCCAATCATGGCAGATGCTACTGTTCCTCATGATGGGATTATCTTTATTTTATTATTTTAGGATTATTTTAGGGCAACAAAAATGATTACGGGACTGGAACACATGAGTTATGAGGAGAGGCTGAGGGAGCTGGGATTGTTTAGCCTGCAGAAGAGAAGAATAAGGGGGGATTTGATAGCTGCTTTCAACTACCTGAAAGGGGGTTCCAAAGAGGATGGCTCTAGACTGTTCTCAATGGTAGCAGGTGACAGAACGAGGAGTAATGGTCTCAAGTTGCAGTGGGGGAGGTTTAGATTGGATATTAGGAAAAACTTTTTCACTAGGAGGGCAGTGAAGCACTGGAATGCGTTACCTAGGGAGGTGGTAGAATCTCCTTCCTTAGAGGTTTTTAAGGTCAGGCTTGACAAAGCCCTGGCTGGGATGATTTAACTGGGAATTGGTCCTGCTTCGAGCAGGGGGTTGGACTAGATGACCTTCTGGGGTCCCTTCCAACACTGATATTCTATGATTCTATGATTCTATGATTCTATCCCTCTCCGTTCATGTGTGCTCTGATCAGCAGTGAAATCATAGATTCAAAGGACAAGAAGGGACCTCCAGAGGTCATCCAGTCCAGTGGCTCTCAACCTTTCCAGACTACTGTACTCCTTTCTGGATTGTGATGGGGCGCACTTGCTCCACAGTGGATTGGGAAGGGCTAAGCCTACATTGCGCGCTGAGGAAACCACGCCCCCACAACTCTACTGGGCATGCTCCAAATGCACTAGTATAAAAGGGACCAGCTCGGCTGGGGCTGACTGCCGGAGAGGAAGGATGCGTGTCTCAGCCGAGGACCAGCCAAAGCCCGAGGCCATGGGAGCTGGCGATGCTGCAACCCAGGCGGGCACCAGGATACCCACAGAGGCTCCGCAGAGTCCAGAGTTGCCAGGGACAGGGCAGACTGGGGAGCCTGGAGACGGTGGAGACACCCGGAACGCAGCAGCAGGAACCATGGTAGGAAGCAGCACAGGGGGATTAGACAGTGGCCCAGTGAGTGAACTGGACCTTTGAGTCGGTGTATTTCGTTCGGACCCCACTGACTCAGTGGCATGTGCTCTTGCAACTACCAGGGCCCTGGACTAGGGCCCAGTGGAGAGGGAAGACCCAAGCCCCCCTCCCTGGGTCGTCACCACCCCATTTTATGTGTGTGGCAGCCCCCCTCCCTGACTGATGCCTCTTGGCCATTAGACCCTACTGCACAGCTAACACGGGCAAATCTATTGACATTGGCCACTGGTCCTTGCCAGCTGGCTGCCTGGGGCAAATCTATTGACTCAGGTCACTAGGCTGTACTGCCCTGCTAATAAGGGTGAATACACTGACTTTGACCATTAGGCCTTCGTGTCCTGCTAATAAGGGCGAGTATATTGACGTTGGCAACAGACAGGTGAACATGGGCTGCTTACGGCCCACCCCTACACCCTTAAGGGGACAGGGCGCACGTGCCCCACACTGGACAGGGTCCCCCCCAACGCTGTCACAAGGAGTCTGATTTGTCTTCTGTACCTCCAAGTTTCACCTGACTTAAAAGCTACTTGCTTACAAAATCATACATAAAAATACAAAAGTGTCACAGCCCACTATGATAGAAAAAGCCCCACTTCCTCATTTTTACCATATAGTTATAAAAAAAATCAATTGGAATATAAATATTGTACTTACATTTCAGTGTAGAGAATATAGTCCTTATCTGTATGAAACTGTAGTTTGTGCTCACTTTGCTAGTGCTTTTGATGTAGCCTGTTGTAAAACTAGGCAAATCTCTAGCTGAGTTGAGGTGCCCCCTGGAAGACCTCTGCATACCCCCAGGGGTACATATAGCCCTGCTTGAAAACCACTGATTTAGATAACGGCATAGTGAGAACACTTATAAAGTTTGCGGACTATACCAAGTTGGGTGGGGTTGCAAGTGCTTTGAAGGGTAGGATTAAAATTCAAAATGTTCTGGACAAACTGGCAAAATTGTCTGAAGAAAACAGGATAAAATTCAATAAGGACAAGTGCAAAGTACTCCAGTTAGGAAGGAACAATCAGTTACACACATACAAAATGGGAAATGACCGCGGAAAGGGATCTGGGGGTCCTAGTGGATCACAAGCTAAATGAGAGTCAACAATGTAACACTGCTGAAAAAAACGCAAACACCATTCGGGGATGTATTGGCAGGAGTGTTGTAAGCAAGACGTGAGAAGTGATTCTTCTGCTCTGCTCCACGCTGATTAAGCCTCAAGTGAAGTATTGTGCCCAGCTCTGGGCACCACATTTCGGAAAAGATGTGGAATAATTGGAGAAAGTCCAGAGAAGAGCAACAAAAATGATTCAAGATCTCAAAAAATATGATCTGTGAGGGAAGATTGAAACAATTGGGTTTGTTTAGCCTGGAGAAGAGGAGACTGAGAGGGGACATGATAACAGTTTTCAAATACATAAAAGGTTGTTACAAGGAGGAGGGAGAAAAAATTGTTCTTTTTAACCTCTGAGGATAGGACAAGAAGGAATGAGCTTAAATTGCAGCAAGGGAGGTTTAAGTTGGACATTAGGAAAAAGTTCCTGACTGTCAGGGTGATTAAGCACTGGGAAAATTGTCCAGGGAGGTTGTGGAATCTCCCTCAATGGAGATTTTTAAGAGCAGGTTAGACAAACACTTGTCAGGGATGGTCTAGATAATATTAGTCCTGCCATGAGTGCAGGTAACTGCACTAGATCAGTGGTTTTATGTCTGATTGTGTAAGCAAGTAGTTTTTAAGTGAGGTAAAACTTGGTGGTACAGAAGACAAATCAGACTCCTGAAAGGGGTACAGTAGTCTGGAAAGGTTGAGTGCCATTGCCCTACACAAACTGTTTTCCTTTTCATGAGCATGCTACCCAGGAATTTAGTGGATCATTATGTAACAAACCTCTTTTATATCAATTATATTGTGTTTCCTTACAAAATAAGTGATTTCAGTTACTATTAATAATGTCTTTAAGTAATTTCTTATTTATACTATCTCAACTTTTTATCCTGGTTTGCAATTAAAAAGTGCTTGAAGCACTTAGCCATAATAATCCTTAATACATTTAAGACTTAACTGCATTATCAACAGCTCAATGCTGTAACAAATGTAAAAGACTTTCTTTCTGGGTATCCTGTTACATAAATCCAAAGCAAGCAAATACACACATTTCCTTTAGATAGGGGACATTTACCAAAAATGTGTACATAAGAAGCAGCTTTATAAAATGGAGACATTTGCCTTATGTCCACATGGGTTTCACAGGGATGTGTTTTGGGTCAAATGTCATTTAACATTTTTACGAATTACCTGAATGTCGGAATAGAGAGCTTACAGATCAAATTTGCAGATGACACAAAGCTGGGGCGTTGCAAACACTTTGGAATACAGAACTAAAAGTCAAAGGGATCTTGATAAACTGGAGAACTGGGCTATAGACAACAAAATGCAATTTAACAAAGACAAATGTGAGGTGCTGCACTTAGGGAAGAAAAATCAAATGCACAAATACAGAATGGGGGATAGCTGGTGCGGCTGCAGCACCGCTGGGAAGGATCGGGAAGTTGAGGTGGATCATGACCTCCGCGTGAGTCAGCAATGTGATGCTGTTGCAAAACAAGGAAATGCAGTTTTAAGTTGCATTAACGGAGGCAGAGCATGGAAGTCACAGGAGGGGATCGTAGCGCTCTACTCGGCGCTGGTTAAGCCTCAGCTGGAGGACTGTGTCCAGTTTTGGTCACCAATGTTTTGAAAGGATGTAGAGAACCTGGAACAGATCCAACAAAGATAATCAAAGGGATGGAATATGAGCAAAGGCTGAAGGAACTGGGTATATTTAGTTTGGAAAAGAGGAGCTTAAGTGGGGGTAAGATAGTGGTTGTCTTATATTTGTAAGTTTGCCATAAAAAAGCTGGAGAAAAGTTGTTCTTTCTTGCCACAGTGGCAGAACAAGAGGCAATGGGTTCAAACTAGAGCAGAGCAGATTTAGATTAAATCTCAGGAAAAACTTCCTAACTATAAGAACAGTGGGACACTGGAACAGACAGCCTAGAGAAGTCATGGGATCTCCTTCATTGGCGGTTTTCCAGAGGAGGCTGGATAGCCATATGTCTTGGATGGTTTAGACACAACACATCCTGCATTTTGGCAGGGTTTAGACTAGATGACCCTTGTGGTCCTTTTTAACCCTATGGTTCTGAGATTCTGTGATTCTAAATCAGGTGAGCAAGGTGAAAGCTGCTTTTTAGTTACTAAAATGTAACTCATTTACTTGTTTTTGTTTCAGAATTACAACTCCCCTTGAATTAAATCTCGGCAGCCTCCCACTGTGGTCGACCATGCCATCAGCATAGGCTTTGGGCCAGTGCTCCACTGGGCTTTTTTCTATGAGTAGCTTCATGGTGGGCCCTTAGAGGCTGGCTCTTGGTGCTGTACCCCGCATTGAATTTCATCTGCCATTTTGTTGCCCAGTCACCTACTTTATTATCACTACAAAAGGTTTTTTTCTCCTGCTGATAATATCTCACCTTAATTGAGCACTCTTCTTATAGTGTGTATGGCAACACTGATTGTTTCATGTTCTCTGTGTGTATATATATATATATATCTTCCTACTGTATTTTTCACTCCATGCATCTGATGAAGTGGGTTTTAGCCCACGAAAGCTCATGCTTAAATAAATGTGTTAGTCTCTAAGGTGCCACAAGGACTCCTCATTCTTTTTGCTTATACAGACTAACGCGGCTGCCTCTCTGAAACCTGTCACCTAGTTTTATGAGGCAGTAAGAGGAATAGGAGGGAGCCCTGGACTTTGTATCTAGTTCAGGGAACTAGAGCAAAGGAAGGGGCTCTGCACAGCCCTCCGCAGTACAGGAGTGCTGTTGATGTGTGGAATGGCCCATTCACCTCAATGGGATGTGCTCAGATGAATTAGAGTGCTCCAAAGAGATGAATAGTCTAACACAATAGCTCTGCGTGGTGCGAAATGACCCATTCATCTCAATGGGAGTTCCCTTCTACCTCAGTTTCAGTTGTGCAATACTGTTAGGGTTCCCTCCCCACTCTGAACTCTAGGGTACAGATGTGGGGACCCGCATGAACGGCCCCTAAGCTTATTCTTACCAATTTAGGGTAAAACTTCCCCAAGGCACAAAATCTTTGCCCTTGGATTAGGTAAAACGCTGCCACCACCAAGTGATTTAACAAACAATCAGGGAAAGGACCACTTGGAGTTCCTATTTCCCCAAAATATCCCCCCCAAGCCCTTACACACCCTTTCCCAGGGAGGCTTGAGAATAAACAAGATGAGCACAAACCAGCCTTGGATTTTTAAGACCCCCAAAACCCAATCAGATTCTTAAACAGAACTTTGTTAGAAGAACAAAAATAAAATAAGAGAACAACTCTGTAAGATCAGAATGGAAGATAATCTTACAGGCAGTCAGATTCAAAACATGTAGAATCCCTCTAGGCAAAAGCTTAAGTTACAAAAAGACACAAAAACAGGAATACACATTTCCTACAGCACAGCAAATTTCACAAGCCTAAAACAAAGAAAACCTAATGCATTTTCTAGCTAGATTACTTACTAACTTTACAGGAGTTGGAGGGCTTGCATCCTTGATCTGTTCCTGGCAAAGGTATCACACAGACAGACAAAAGCCTTTCCCCCCCACTCCAGATCTGAAAGTATCTTGTCTCCTCATTGGTCATTTGGGGCCAGGTGTCAGCCAGGTTACCTGAGCTTCTTAACCCTTTACAGGTGAAAGGGTTTTGCCTTTGGCCAGGAGGGATTTTATAGCACTGTATACAGAAAGGTGGTTACCCTTCCCTTTCTATTTATGACAAATAGCATTGTTCATGCATCTCACTATGCATGTCAGTTTTAGAGCAACTAGAATATTAAAATTTTCTTCTTATTGTGGAGGACAGTATCTGAGGAATGCCTGAACCAAATTGTTCCAAACTTGCACCATTGCCCCTGTTGTGGCATACGGATATCCTAGATAATCTCAAAAAGAAAAGGAGTACTTGTGGCACCTTAGAGACTAACCAATTTATTTGAGCATAAGCTTTCATGAGCTACAGCTCACTTCATCGGATGCATACTGTGGAAAGTGTAGAAGATCTTATTATATACACACAAAGCATGAAAAAATACCTCCTCCCACCCCACCCTCCTGCTGGTAATAGCTTATCTAAAGTGATCACTTTCCTTACAATGTGTATGATAATCAACATAAACACCACCCTATACCAGAAACCTACTGACCTCTATGCCTAACTACATGCCTCCAGCTTTCATCCAGACCACACCACACGATCCATTGTCTACAGCCAAGCACTGCGATACAACCGCATTTGCTCCAATCCCTCAGACAGAGACAAACACCTACAAGATCTCTATCAAGTGTTCTTACAACTACAATACCCACCTGCTGAAGTGAAGAAACGGATTGACAGAGCCAGAAGCGTACCCAGAAGTCACCTACTACAGACAGGCCCAACAAAGAAAATAACAGAACGCCATTAGCCGTCACCTTCAGCCCCAACTAAAACCCCTCCAATGCATTATTAAGGATCTACAACCTATCCTGAAGGATGACCCAACACTCTCACAAATCTTGGGAGACAGACCAGTCCTTGCCTATAGACAGCCCGCCAACCTGAAGCAAATACTCACCAACAACCACATACCACACAATAGAACCACTAACCCAGGAACCTATCCTTGCAACAAAGCCCGTTGCCAACTGTGCCCACATATCTATTCAGGAGACACCATCACAGGGCCTAATAACATCAGCCACACTATCAGAGGCTCGTTCACCTGCACATCCACCAATGTGATCTATGCCATCATGTACCAGCAATGCCCCTCTGCCATGCACATTGGTCAAACTGGACAGTCTCTACGTAAAAGAATAAATGGACACAAATCAGATGTCAAGAATTATAACATTCATAAACCAGTCGGAGAACACTTCAATCTCTCTGGTCACACAATTACAGACATGAAGGTCGCTATCTTAAAACAAAAAAAACTTCAAATCCAGACTCCAGTGAGAAACTGCTGAATTGGAATTCATTTGCAAATTGGATACTATTAATTTAGGCTTAAATAGAGACTGGGAGTGGCTAAGTCATTATGCAAGGTAGCCTATTTCCCCTTGTTTTTTCCTACCCCCACCCCCAAGACGTTCTGGTTAAACCCTGGATTTCTGCTGGGGATGGCCCACCTTGATTATCATGCACAATGTAAGGAGAGTGGTCACTTTGGATAAGCTATTGCCAGCAGGAGAGTGAGTTTGTGAGTGTGTTGGGGGGTGAAAACCTGGATTTGTGCTGGAAATGGCCCAAGTTGATTATCATACACATTGTAAGGAGAGTGATCACTTTAGATAAGCTATTACCAGTAGGAGGGTGGGTTGGGAGGAGGTATTTTTTCATGCTTTGTGTGTATATAATAAGATCTTCTACACTTTCCACAGTATGCATCTGATGAAGTGAGCTGTAGCTCACGAAAGCTTATGCTCAAATAAATTGGTTAGTCTGTACGGTGCACAAGTACTCCTTTTCCTTTTGTGAATACAGACTAACACGACTGTTACTCTGAAACCTAGATAATCTCATTATGCATGTTAGAGTACTTTGAAAATTAAAAGAAGCTCATAATGCAGAGGGAGGACAAATATTGGGAACCTCTTGATCAAATGACCTAAATTTGCACCATAAGTTCTACCCCAGCCCCTGAATAGCTTTTTAATTATTGCTCCCCCAAAAGGGAAGTGGGTGAAAATTATCCACGATTGATCCCGAGAGTATAATATCAGCATCAGAGCCATAGTTTGAGCCCCAAGTATGTGTACAAAAAAGTTATAAGAAGTGAAATTTGGATGTTACATATTTTTTTCAGTGGGACTGTATCTTACTTATATGACCTAAAAAATCTTCACAAATAAATCAACCCTGTGGCTATTTTCAATACAAGGTTTTTTTGAAGGCATCTTTCCCCTAATCAGCTTTATTTTACCCTAACCTATGCTGTTGGGCTCCCAGCATCTGTTCTATATATACATGCAACGGTAGACAGGGATAAATTTTCATACCCAGATCCAGTCTTTCAGGCCCACAAAGTCAGCAGTTACCCTGATTTTGGGGAATTAGGAATGTAAAGGATCATTTCATTTTTAAAGGTGATCTGTAAACGGGCAATAACTGAAACTGGGCCTTTCTTTGATTTTCTTTGGATGTGTAAAGAAGGCATGAAGATTTGGGGGGCCTAGATGTTTTGTTTTGTTTCTTGTTTATATGTTTGTTTTGGTAAGGGAAGATACATTTATGTTGCCTCCTTTTATATTAAAAGTCCAGGTCCTGCCTAGCCTGGGGGATTCATGCTTTGGCTTTGTCTAGACTAGAGTTGATGCTCCAGTTACAATTTGAGCTAACTGATCATAAATGCTAATTGTGTTGATAACTGAGGCTCTCCATAAATGTTTGTTCTGTTTTGTGGTTTGCCCCAGGCTGAATCCCCATGTCCTGATACTCTGCAAATGTTTGAGTCTAGATTAGCATTTACAGTCACTTACCAAGCAATTGGCAATCAATTACAGCAGGAGGACACCTGCTAGTCCAGATAAAACCTAGGATAACAGGGGAACTAGTTTCAGAGTAGCAGCCATGTTACTCTGTATCCGTAAAAAGAAAAGGATGACTTGTGGCACCTTAGAGACTAACAAATTTATTAGAGCATAAGCTTTCGTGAGCTACAGCTCACTTCATCGGATGCATACAGTGGAAAATATAGTGGGGAGATTTTATATACACAGAGAACATGAAACAATGGGTGTTACCATACAGACTGTAACAAGAGTGATCAGGTAAGGAGAGCTATTACCAGCAGGAGAGCATGGTGGGGGAAAACCTTTTTGCAGTGATAATCAAGGTGAGCCATTTTCAGCACTTTACAAGAACAGTAGGAGGGGAAATAAACATGGGGAAATAGTTTTACTTTGTGTAATGACACATCCACTCCTAGTCTTTATTCAAGCCTAATGTAATGGTGTCGAGTTTGCAAATTAATTCCAATTCAGCAGTCTCTCATTGGAGTCTGTTTTCGAAGTTTTTTTGTTGAAGAATTGCCACTTTTAGGTCTGTAATCGAGTGACAAAAGAGATTGAAGTGTTCTCCGACTGGTTTTTGAATGTTATAATTCTTGACGTCTGATTTGTGTCCATTTATTCTTTTACATAGAGACTGTCCAGTTTGGTCAATGTACATGGCAGAGGGGCATTGCTGGCACATGATGACATAGATCACATTGGTAGATGCGCAGGTGAATGAGCCTCTGATGTCACTAGGCCCTATGATGGTGTCCCCTGAATAGATATGTGGACATAGTTGGCAACGGGTTTTGTTGCAAGGATAGGTTCCTGGGTTAGTGGTTCTGTTGTGTGGTGTGTGGTTGCTCGTGAATATTTGCTTCAGGTTGGGGGGCTGTCTGTAATCAAGGACCAGCCCATCTCCCAAGATCTGTGAGAGTGATGGGTCGTCCTTCAGGATAGGTTGTAGATCCTTGGTGATGTGTTGGAGAGGTTTTAGTTGGGGGCTGAAGGTGATGGCTAGTGGCGTTCTGTTATTTTCTTTGTTGGGCCTGTCCTGTAGTAGGTGACTTCTGGGAACTCTTCTGGCTCTGTCAATCTGTTTCTTCACTTCCGCAGGTGGGTATTGTGTTGTAAGAACGCTTGATAGAGATCTTGTAGGTGTTTGTCTCTGTCTGAGGGGTTGGAGCAAATGCGGTTGTATCGCAGAGCTTGGCTGTAGACGATGGATCGTGTGGTGTGGTCAGGGTGAAAGCTGGAGGCATGTAGGTAAGCATAGAGGTCAGTAGGTTTCTGGTATAGGGTGGTGTTTATGTGACCATCGCTTATTAGCACCATAGTATCCAGGAAGTGGATCTCTTGTATGGACTGGTCCAGGCTGAGGTTGATGGTGGGATGGAAATTGTTGAAATCATGGTGGAATTCCTCAAGGGCTTCTTTTCCATGGGTCCAGATGATGAAGATGTCATCAATATAGCGCAAGTAGAGTAGGGGCGTTAGGGGACGAGAGCTGAGGAAGCGTTGTTCTGAGTCAGCCATAAAAATGTTGGCATACTGTGGGGCCATGTGGGTACCCATAGCAGTGCCGCTGATCTGAAGGTATACATTGTCCCCAAATGTGAAATAGTTATGGGTGAGGACAAAGTCACAAAGTTCAGCCACCAGGTTAGCCATGACACTATCGGGGATTCTGTTCCTGACGGCTTGTAGTCCATCTTTGTGTGGAATGCTGGTGTCGAGGGCTTCTACATCCATAGTGGCCAGGACGGTGTTATCAGGAAGATCGGTGATGGCTTGTAGTTTCCTCAGGAAGTCAGTCTTGTGTCGAAGATAGCTGGGAGTGCTGGTAGCGTAGGTAGCCCACCGTGATTATCACTACAAAAGGTCCCCCGCCCCCCGCTCTCATGCTGGTGATAACTCACCTTTCCTGATCACTCTTGTTACAGTCTGTATGGTAACACCCATTGTTTCATGTTCTCTGTGTATATAAAATCTCCCCACTGTATTTTTCACAGTATGCATCCGATGAAGTGAGCTATAGCTCACGAAAGCTTATGCTCTAATAAATTGGTTAGTTTCTAAGGTGCCACAAGTACTCCTTTTCTTTTAAGGGGACTAGTGAAATGACATCAAAAGAGTCAAGAGACAGAAAATTGAGCAATGGAAAGGGGAAGGGGTTTTAAATCACTTTGATAAACTCTGTTTTGTCTGATTTTGTTAACACCTATTTAACATCAGTGCCAAATGAGTATTTTGGATAAAGGATGCATGGGTGCAAGGGAGGGAAGAGAGAGACAAATTTGCCCCCAGATTTTTACTATCCTGGGGGCCCAGGAAAGTCCCCCCCTTCCTCCCCTAAATAGCACCCTGAGGAGAGACACTTCCCCACCTAGGCAGAGCAGAGCAGCTCGGCACTGGCAGAAATGGGGGAAGGCAGTGCAGTGACTCTGTGTGTCCCCACACTCCCAAACTGCGCCCATGGTGGACTCCCCTCCCCCTCTCCCGACACCGCTGCGGCCACCCCCCACCCGCAGCCAGGCTCCCTCTGCCTGGCCTCACCTAGCGCTGTCTGCAGTTGGAACTGGCCCAGGAGATCTATGCAGGGCACGTGGCCACCCACCCCAGGTGAGCAAGGTCTCCCCACTGCTGATCAGGCTGGACTTCAGCAAAGCAGAGGGAGCCCCGGGCTCCCCCCTCGCCGTGGCTGGAGCAGCTCCCTGAGGCTGCGGGAGGAGGGGCCCCATCCCCCACTGAGGGATGAAGTAGGGCTGGGTCAGCCTCTGCTGCAGCCAGCCCAGGGGCCGCAGAACAGCTGACAGGCAGGGTGGGGCTGCATTCAGGGGAGCTCCCCAAGCATGGATTAGCACAGCAGCCTACCAGCGGGCCGGTGGAGGCGGGGCTGCTCAGGAACTGCTGATCCGTGGCTGGGGCTGCAGCTCCACAATTGCACCCACTGGTTCCTTTCCCTGTCGGTGCTCCAGGGCTGGAGCACCCACGGAGTCGTCGCCGATGACGTTTACCCCCTCCAGTCTTCTGGGACCTCACCCATCCTCCAGACGTTCTCCAAGATAACTGTGAATGGTTCTGAGGTTCCTTCAGCTAGTTCCTTAAGTACCCTAAGATGAATTTCATCAGACCCTGCTGACTTGAATACATCTAACTTATCTAAATATTCTGTCATCTGTTCTTTACCTGTTCTGGCTTGCATTCCTTCCCCTTTGTTGTTAGAATTAATTGTGTTGAGTATCTGGTCACCATTATCCTTTGCAGTGAAAACTGAGGCAAAATAGGCATTAAACATACCAACTCACTTCATGTCATCAGTTAGTCTCTCTCCTTGCCTGCTAAATAGAGGGCCTACATGTTCTCTCATCTTTATCTTGCTCCTAATGTATTTTAACAACATTGCCTTTTACGTCCCTTGTTAGGATATAGATATTCAGGCCTGTGTGTAAAGGCCTAGACTCTAAGAATGTAGGTGTATTCTTATCACTTGGCTAGTTATAGTGGTAAAAAAAAAGAATCAAAATCACTGTCTGCCGGTGTAAGGGCCTTCTCTTACTGTGACAGTCTGAGGCCCTGTGCTTAGGCTAAGGCCTCTGGCTAAGCAGCAGAGGCAGCCATAAGCTGGGAAGTGATCAGTCACCTCCTCACTAGTCACATTGAAATAAGGTGCTATTGGGCTGTTAGGCCAGGATTGTATTCCTATCACCTCCAGAGAAAGGGAAGTGCCTAGAAAATGTAAAAGGAAACTTAGTTTGATAGCATCCTGTCTGGCAAGAACTCACTTATCAATAGCTGGGATGTGAAATCCTCACTTCTGTATTGTTTTGTCATTATAGTTCCCACTTTGCTATTGTTTGTCTGTATAATCTCTGTCTGGTTCTGTGATTGTTTCTGTCTGCTGTATAATTATTTTTTCTGGGTGTAAACTAATTAAGGTGGTGGGATATAATTGGTTAAATAATCATGTTACAATGTTAGGATTGGTCAGTTAAATTTCAGGAAAATGATTGGTTAAGGTATAGCTAAGCAGAACTCAAGTTCTACATAGTTTTATATAGTTTGCAGTCAATCAGGAAGTGGGTGGGGGGAAATGGGAACAGGGAATGGGGATGGGGAAATTGGAATCATGTTTTGCTCAGGGGGGGAATGGGAACAGGGCCACAGGTGTAAGGCTCTGTGGTGTCAGAGCTGGGAAGGGGGACACTAAGGAAGGAAACTGGAATCATGCTTGCTGGAAGTTCACCCCAATAAACATCGAATTGTTTGCACCTTTGGACTTCGGGTATTGTTGCTCTCTGTGCATGTGAGAAGGACCAGGGAAGTAAGTGGGTGAAAGAATAAGCCCCCTAACATCCCTTGTTAGGGGTGACTCATTTTTTGCCTCAGGACCTCTGATTTTCTTCCTTCGAGTGTGCTACTCTTTTGTACTCCTCCTTACCAATTTGTCCATGTTTCCACTTTCTGTAGGATTCCTTTTTGATTCTGGAGTCATTAAAGAGCTCCTGCTGGAGCCATATTGCCCTGTGACTATTCTTCCCGTCTTTCCTTCACCTCAGGATAGTGTGCAGTTGTGTCTTTAATATTGTCTCATTGAGAAACTGCCAGATCTCTTGAACACCCTTTCCCTTTCGATTTTCTTCCTGTTAGACCTTACGTACCAGTTCTCTGAGTTTGTTACAGTTGGCTCTTTTGAAGTCCATTGTCCTTATTCTGCTGCTCTTACTCCTTCCTTCCCGTAGAATCATGAAATCATCATTTCATGGTCACTTTCATCCAAATTACCATCCACCTTCCAATTCGCTACCAATTCCTCCTATTGGTCAGAATCAAGTCTAAAATGGCTGTCCCCCTGGTTACTTCCTCCAGTTTGGGGGACAAAAAATTGTCCCCAACACACTACTGGTTCTGTGGATGAAGGGAAAGCAGTGGATGTATTGTTTCTTGACTTTAGCAAAGCTTTTGACACGGTCTCCCACAGTATTCTTGTCAGCAAGTTAAAGAAGTATGGTCTGGATGAATGCACTATAAGGTGGGTAGAAAGTTGGCTAGATTGTCGGGCTCAACGGGTAGTGATCAATGGCTCCATGTCTAGTTGGCAGCCGGTATCAAGTGGAGTGCCCCAAGGGTCAGTCCTGGGGCCGGTTTTGTTCAATATCTTCATAAATGATCTGGAGGATGGTGTGGATTGCACTCTCAGCAAATTTGCAGATGATACTAAACTGGGAGGAGTGGTAGATATGCTGGAGGGCAGGGATAGGATACAGAGGGACCTAGACAAATTGGAGGATTGGGCCAACAGAAATCTGATGAGGTTCAGTAAGGATAAGTGCAGGGTCCTGCACTTAGGACAGAAGAACCCAATGCACAGCTACAGACTAGGGACCGAATGGCTCGGCAGCAGTTCTGCGGAAAAGGACCTAGGGGTGACAGTGGACGAGAAGCTTGATATGAGTCAGCAGTGTGCCCTTGTTGCCAAGAAGGCCAATTGCCTTTTGGGATGTATAAGTAGGGGCATAGTGAGCAGATCGAGGGACGTGATCATCCCCCTCTATTCGACATTGGTGAGGCCTCATCTGGAGTACTGTGTCCAGTTTTGGGCCCCACACTACAAGAAGGATGTGGATAAATTGGAGAGAGTCCAGCGAAGGGCAACAAAAATTATTAGGGGTCTGGAACACATGACTTATGAGGAGAGGCTGAGGGAACTGGGATTGTTTAGTCTGCGGAAGAGAAGAATGAGGGGGGTTTTGATAGCTGCTTTCAACTACCTGAGAGGTGGTTCCAGAGAGGATGGTTCTAGACTATTCTCAGTGGTAGAAGAGGACAGGACAAGGAGTAATGGTTTCAAGTTGCAGTGGGGGAGGTTTAGGTTGGATATTAAGAAAAACTTTTTCACTATGGGGGTGGTGAAACACTGGAATGCGTTACCTAGGGAGGTGGTAGAATCTCCTTCCTTAGAAGTTTTGAAGGTCAGGCTTGAGAAAGCTCTGGCTGGGATGATTTAATTGGGGATTGGTCCTGCTTTGAGCAGGGGGTTGGACTAGGGGACCTCCTGAGGTCCCTTCCAACCCTGATATTCTATGATTCTATGATTCCAAGAACTTATTGATAACTCTGTGTTTTTCCATATTACTTTTCCAAGACATGTCTGGATAGTTCAAGTCCCCTATTACTACCGATGCTTGTGGTTTGGATTTTCTGTTGTTCTAGAGATGCCTCATCCACCTTCTTTTCTGGTTGTCTCTAGTAGACCCTTTCCATAATGTCACTCTTATTTTTTAACCTTTTATCTTTACCCAATGCCTCTCAACCAGTCTGCCTCCAACTTCTTTTTGGATGTCAGAACAAGTGTATGTTTTATTTGGTTATAATGTGACATTTCCTCCCTTTTTTCCCCTGCCTGCCTGAACAAACAATGCCCCTCTCTACCAATATTCCAGTCATGAGAAGTATCCCACTAAGTCTCTCTGATGCCAAGTAAGTCATATTGAATGTATCTACTAATCTACATGAAAAGGAGGTTATGATGATTCACCATTTACCGTTACATTCTGAGACCTATCAGTTAGCCAGTTTGTAATCCATTTTTGTGTAGCTAGGCCATGGGCTGATTCTCTTTGACAGGAAATCACCTTCTCACTATTCAGACAGTGTAACGGGTATTGAAGAGGGTGTAAATGTCATTGTTACCCACTTGAAGGCCCCTTTACACTGCCCATGTGGTGTGAAGGGGCCTTACCATGCCTCAGAATGTGCCCATTGCTTTTGTTGTTGAAAGAATAAAATGTCAGTGTAAAAAAAACAATCTGACTGCCAGGGACATGAATTTCACCAAGAGACCAATGGCAAACACATTTTATTAAAATGGATGAAAATAAATTAACAGAACTACCAAGGAAAATTCAAAGGGCACAAAAACAAGATGTGAAAATTCACCCCCAAAGGCCTCCCTTTTGTGGAGAGAAGCAGAAGTGCGTGTGCACCATTTCAGAACAGATCATCCACTACGGAGACATGACCAACACCCCTCTTGGTACACGTGGATAAGACTGATTGACTGATTGATTTAGGACCTGCTCCAAAGGCCGGGGAGTGGGAAAACTCCTACTGATTGCAATGGCTAATGGATCAGGCCTTCAGGAGGAAGGCTATTCTTGTGTTTAAGGCACTAGACTCTTCAACTGCTGGCTGCACTGCAGACACCTCTGTGAACTTTGGGAAGTCTCTGGTCTCTGGGGATCAGCCCATCACCTGTCACAGGGGGATAATAATCCTGCCTTTTCCTCACTCTTTGACATGTCCATTTCAACTGTAATTTCTTTGTGGCAGAGACTGTCTCTTATTCTATATGTTTGTACAGGACCTAGTACAAAGGAGCCCCGGTCTAAATGAGGATCGCTACGGCACACAACCCACACACAAATAATAAATGTTAACTCATTGATCCCGAATCAACATCAGGGTCGATGGCACACCCAGATTTTACTGCTTCGCCCTCCCAGAGCATGTGGCCGGGTGTTGTTTCCTCGTGACAGTATGTGAAAACGTGTTATAATCCAGGCTAAGCAAAGCCTGCCCGAAGTGCTGCTGTGCGTTTTCTGTATGGGAAATGCAGAGCGAGCACCTGTCGGGCTGCATAAAAACAATCTCCTGGAAAATTAAAAGCTGCTTGTGATTAAGTACCAAAGATCAGCATGGAACCCTGCAGGCAGTTGCTGCTGCTACGGCCCGTCTCCTCATTCTCTGACTCTCTACATAGCATTAGTGGGCGGAAATGCAAAATAAAACACGAACCTAACGGTGAATGTACAGCGACGGTGCAAATCAGGTATCCTCTGTGGCCACTCAAAGTGCAACAGGTGATTAAACCAACCCCAAGAGGTTCTCATGTTGAGTGTGCAAATTTCAGTAACCTGTAGCCCTGTGTTATTCCTCTCCAGAAATCAGGAGAGCGGATTTTCAGTTCAGCACCGAGTGACAACTCCTGTAGGGGCTCATCAGGAAAACTGCTGTGACAAAAGCTGCAATGGAAGATGCTGCTGCCTGGGAGATGACTTTCATTAAACCCGCCTGCCTTTGGCAAGGCAAAATCCATACTGAACCTTAGAAAGAAACACGGACAGCTGCAAGTGGCAAGGCTGAGACCGCGATTCTGCAGCTGCGGCAGAGCACCCCCCATCTGCAGCGGGAAAGGTATATTTAACTGATGATGTCATCATTAAAATCCCCTTCTGGAAAGACGCTTTTCTAAGGGAGACAGTTACCATTTTCTTTCATTGACTGTACATGAACGATGATTCTTCTACTAAACTGTGGCTGCTTTTCATCTTAAAACAGTGTCTCACCTTTCCTAGAGCTATAATTTCCCTTTGCTGCTTCATGTTTATTTTTTCCAATGTACTGAATGAGTATTTACCACGTACCCTCTGATTTTATTAATGTTTTGTATTTTCATAATCCCCTGTGTTCTGAGCCTATGGAAAAATGGATTTTCTATTTTTAGAAGCAATCATTTCTCACAAAATAATTCACACGTGCATTGCCGTCGCGTTATAATTTCTAGAAGAATAGAACTAGCTGGGAGCTAACATGGCAAATTTAGCTGGACAAACTGAAATCAACTAAATAGGTATGTTAGAAGTAGAGCTGGGCAAAACTTTTCAGCAGTGTTCAATTTTCAGCAGACCAGTCAGCTTAACTTAGGTACCCGGAAAGATAATGGAGCAAATGATTAAGCAATAAATTTGCAAACACCTAGCAGATAATAAGGCGATAAGTGACAGTCAGCATGGATTGGTCAAGAACAAATGATGTCAAACTAACCTAGTAGCTTTCTTTGACAAGGTAACAAGCCTTGTGGATGGGGAGAAGCAGTAGATGTGGTATATCTTGACTTTCGTAAGGCTTTTGGTATTGTCTTGCCTTCTCATAAACAAACTAGGGAAATAAAACCTAGATGGAGCTACTTTAAGGTGGGTGCATTAAACTGGTTGGAGAGATAAATTATCAGTAGTTCACAGTCAAGCTGGAAGGGCATATCGAGCGGGGTCCTGCAGGGATCAGTTCTGGGTCCAGTTCTGTTCAATATCATCATCAACGATTTAGATAAAGGCATAGAGAGTACACTTATAAAGTTTGCAGATGATACCAAGCTGGGAGGGGTTGCAAATGCTTTGGAGGATAGGATTAAAATTAAAAATGATCTGGGCAAATGGAGAAATGGTATGATAGTCAATATAGTCAATAGTCAATAGGATGAAATTCAATAAGGACAAATGCAAAGTACTCCACATAGGAAGGAAGTATCAGTTGCACACATACAAAACGGGAAATGACTGCCAAGGAAAGAGTACTGCGGAAAGGGATCTGGGGGTCATAGTGGATCACAAGCTAAACAGTGTAACGCTGTTGCAAAAAAAGCAAACATCATTCTGGAACGTATTAGCAGGAGTGTTGTCAGTAAGACACCAGAAGTAATTCTTCCGCTCTACTCTGCACTGATTAGGCCCCAGCTGGAGTACTGTGTCCAGGTCTGGGCGCCACATTTCAGGGAAGATGTGGACAAATTGGAGAAAGTCCAGAGAAGAGCAACAAAAATGATTAAAGGTCTAGAAAACATGACCTGTGAGGGAAGATTGAAAAAACTGGGTTTGTTTAGTCTGGAAAAGAGAAGACTGAGAGGGGACATGATCACAGTTTTCAAGTACATAAAAGGTTGTTACAAGGAAGGGAGAAGAAAATTGTTCTTCTTAACCTCTGAGGATAGGACAAGAAGCAATCAGCTCAAATTGCAGCAAGGGAGGTTTAGGTTGGACATTAGGAAAAAAAAAATCCTAACTGTCAGCGTGTTTAAGCACTGGAATGAATTGCTTTGGGAGGTTGTGGAATCTCTATCATTGGAGGTTTTTAAGAGCAGGTTAGACAAACACCTGCCAGGGATGGTCTACTCTAGACAATACTTGGTCCTGCTTGCATACAGGGGACTGGACTAGATGACCTCTCGAGGTCCCTTCCAGTCCTACGATTTTATGAGTCTATGAATTTGGAATGAAAGAGGTTCCAGGGCTCAATCAATTTTTTTACGTTCATAAGTGACACAGCAAATGCAGAGGTCTTGGGGCTACGAACTGCCATGCCTAGAGGTGCCGGGGATCATAGAATCATAGAATCATAGAATATCAGGGTTGGAAGGGACCCCAGAAGGTCATCTAGTCCAACCCCCTGCTCAAAGCAGGACCAATTCCCAGTTAAATCATCATCAGCCCTGTCAAGTCCCATCATGATTTAAGCGCTGCTTTTCAGCCCAAACATTTTTTTCCTTCAAAAATGCACACTTGAGTCAATGTAAGCATGTCATGGATTTGTGCTGATTTTGGCAATTCGGTTCAGTCAAAAGAAATCAATCAATCCAAACTGTCAGGCTAGGTTCACCAAACGTAGGAGGAGCAGATGTGGGGCCCCCTTATACTCAATAGCCTCGTGGTTTGGGCACTCAGTGGGGAGGTGGGAGCCCCACATTTAAGTCCCTTGTCTGCCTGATTTTGGAGCAGGGACTTGAACCCAGGTCTCTTACCTTTTATATAAGTAGCCTGACCACCAGGCTCTTGCTAGCCTGTGCGGGAGTCATTCAACCTCTCCTTCGAACACTGTTCCATTGTCTGTAAACGGTTCCACTGTCTGTAAAAGATCTGAGAGTTTGTTGGCTTCAATTGTAGCTGTTGAGAAAGAGAGGGAGCCCTTACCAGATTGTGTCCGAATCTCTCTTCTGCAGGGTTGTTATTACTGGCCTCCTTTTCCATTTTTTTTTTCAAACTAGAAACTTCCCACATCGATGAGCTGTTGTATGCTCAGTGGCTGCTAAGCCTCTTCCCTTTTCATTCCCCTCATCCAATGGAATGCTCCATTCCATTTTTGCTGAACAAGATACCTGCCAAAAATCAGCTCTTGAATTCAGATAAGAGTACAATTTTGCTCTGGGAGTATTAGGCCAAATTAATTCCTGGTGTAACCCATTGGTTTTAATGGAGTTACTCAAGGGTACATTTGAGCCACTGTATCAAATCATTGCTCAAAAGGCATTAACAGTAAGTTTTCCATGAGATCCCAAAATTTGTGTTTCCACCCATCTGATATCTCTCCTATAGGAGATTGGCTAGACTGCAAGGTCTTTTTGGGTAGTGACTGTCTTTTATTGTAAATGTGTACAAGCACAGTGGGGAGCTATCATCATCATAATGCCATTACGCACTGAACACGAGCTCCTAATGTGACACTGTAGCTAATAGTGTGAATATAATCCTTGACTGTATAAGAAGGGGACTAGCAAGTGGAAGGGAGATGTTGTTACTACTAAAAAAAAAGGAGGACTTGTGGCTCCTTAGAGACTAACAAATTTATTTGTGCATAAGCTTTCGTGAGCTACAGCTCACTTCATCGGATGCATGCTGTGGAAAATACAGTGAGGAGATTTATATACACAGAGAACATGAAACAATGGGTGTTACCATATACACTGTAACGAGAGAGTGATCACTTAAGGGGAGCTATTACCAGCAGGAGAGCGGGGGCGGGGGGGGGGGGAAGGAGGGGGAGGAGCTTTTTGTAGTGATTACACAAAGTATAACTATTTCCCCATGTTCATCCCCACCCCACCCCCCCCACTGTTCCTCAGACATTCTTGTCAACTGCTGGAAATGGCCCACCTTGATTATCACTACGAAAAGCTCCTCCCCCGCAGCTCTCCTGCTGGTAATAGCTCACCTTACCCGATCACTCTCCTTACATTGTGTAGGGCAACGCCCATTGTTTCATGTTCTCTGTGTATATAAATCTCCCCACTGTATTTTCCACTGAATGCATCCGATGAAGTGAGCTGTAGCTCCCGAAAGCTTGTGCTCAAATAAATGGGTTAGTCTCTACGGGGCCACAAGTCCTCCTTTTCTTTTTGTGAATACAGACTAACCCGGCTGCTGCTCTGAGACCTGTTGTTACTACTGTAAACAGCATTAGTAAAATCACTACTGGATACTGTGACCCGTTCCGGTGTCCATACTCTGAAAAGGATTTTGAAAAATGGGAAAGTGTTCAGAAAAGTGTACAAGAATAATTCAAGGGCTAGCAAATCCAACTCCAAGTGAGAGACTAAAGACAATATATTTGTTTGATCCAAAAGAAGTTTAAGAGGCGATTTGTTTGCCCTCTACAAGTACCTACACAAGGAAAAAATTTCTAATAGGAGAACATAAGAAGGGCCACACTGGGTTAGCCCAAAGGTCCATGTAGCCCAGTATCCTGTCTTCCGACAGTGGTCAATGGCAGGCGCCCCAGAGAGAATGAACAGAACAGGGAATCATCAAGTGATCCATCCCGTCGCCCATTCCCAGCTTCTGGCAAACAGAGGCTAGGGACACCATCCCTTCCTGCCCTGGCTAATAGCTATTGATGGACCTATCCTCCATGAATTTATCTAGTTCTCCTTTGAACCCTGTTATAGTCTTGGCCTTCACAACATCCTCTAGCAAGGATTTCCACAGGTTGACGGTGCATTGTGTGAAAAAAATACTTCCTTTTATTTGTTTTAAACCTGATGCCTATTAATTTCATTGGGTGACCCCTAGTTCTTGTGTTCTGAGGAGTAAATAACACTTCCTTATTTACTTTCTCCACACCAATCATGATTTTATAGACCTCTATCATATCCCCCCTTAGTCGACTCTTTTCCAAGCTGAAAAGTCCCAGTCTTATTAATCTCTCCTCATACAGCAGCTGTTCTATACCCCTAATCATTTTTTGTGGCTCTTTTCTGAACCTTTTCCAATTCCAATAGATCTTATTTGAGATGTGGTGACCACATCTTCATACAGTATTCAAGATGTGGGTGTACCATGGATTTATAAAGAGGCAACATGATATTTTCTATCTTATCAATCCCTTTCTTAATGATTCCCAACATTCTGTTCACTTTCTTGACTGCCGTTGCACATTGAGTGGATGTTTTCAGAGAACTATCCACAGTGACTCCAAGATCTCTTTCTTGAGTGGTAACAGCTAATTTAGACCCCATCATTTTATATGTATAGTTAGGATTATGTTTTCCAATGTGCATTACTTTGCATTTATCAGCATTGAATTTCATCTGCCATTTTGTTGCCCAGTTACCCAGTTTTGAGAGATCTTTTTGTAGCTCTTCACAGTCTGCCTGGGATTTAACTATCTTGAGTAGTTTTGTATCATCTGCAAATTTTGCCACCTCACTGTTTACCCCTTTTTCCAGATCATTTATGAATATGTGGAATAGGACTGGACCCAGTACAGACCCCTGGGAGTTACCACTATTTTCCTCTCTCTCCATTCTGAAAACTGACCATTTATTCCTACCCTTTGTTTTCTATCTTTTCATCAGTTACCAATCCATGAGGGGACCTTCCCTGTTATACCATGACTGCTTTTTGTAGAAGCCTAAGAAAAGTTTAACAGAAATTTGCAAATATTCATTGTATGAGTATGTCAGGACAATTCTGGTGTGTAGAAACATAGATACACAGATATTTTATGTCATTCAAAGGACTGTTTCTCACAAACAAATACATCTGGAATATCCTCCTTTTCAAGGAGAAACTGTACAAATTCTTCCAATCGTGAATTTGTAACACATGTAATTCAAAAGAAGATTGGATACACCGATTAAATTTTATTTTAAAATAAGGACTAACTCTGACAAGTACAGGGGTGCACTTTAGATGTAAAGCATCTGCTTTCAAACATTACCAGATTGCAGTTTCAGTTGCACTTAAAAGCAAAAGTGTGTAAGGCCAAATTCATCCCTGGTGCAACCTCATCAACATTTTGTATCCCCAGTACAATACACTGACACATTAACATGATTGGTCAGTCATAAATAGTGCCGTTAGGCAACACCCTGGATAGGAGAGTGAAATCAAGCTGTGATAATGATGTATTAACATTGAACAAATGTAGCCCAGATGAGTAATTTGATATAAAGTTGCTTAAAATAAAATTAAGAGGAGTAACTCTGCAGAGGGGGTTTCTCATCTCGAAAACTGTCTGTCAGAGCTGGAATTTAGGTCTATACTTATAGCAAGTCCTCCTTGGCTGATAAATGTAGTATATGGAGGCTCTAATGTGGATAAACGTCATTTCAGAGAGACGCATACACTAGTTAGTGTCATGTGATACTCTCTGAAAGGGTTTACACCTAATTCATACCTCAAACAGCTTAATGAGAATATAGTACTGAGCAGCGAGTGTGATCCAGTCACAGGTTTCGCTTTTGTACAATGCAACAGCTCCCCCATCTTACAGAAGGAAGAATTTAAAGTGGGGAAAAAACTTCCATGGGAAAATACTGGAGGAACTCAACATGTGAATGGCTTTTATTTTAGAGAAAGAGAAAATCACTAGGCTGTCTGTGCCAGAAATGTTTTACAATTCCCAACGTGCCACTTTGGGAGAAAAGCTAAAAAACAACCAACCAGAAACCAAAATCCCACCTCCTCTGCAGACCAGTGCAGTTGACATTTTGATGATTAGGGGATGAATGTGCTTCTTGCAAGAATGAGTAAACGCTGTGGTTTCCTACCAGTTTTTGATGAGGTTCAGCAGTGTATTGTGCAGAAAATTACATTCACGCACTTCTCGTGTTTGGGGTTTGGAATGGATTCTCTCTCTTGCAGGAATTTTAGTGTGTGATTCTCCCACTGTCAGCATACACTATCACTGTGATTAACTATGGCTATTACCCTAGCACCCAGAGGTACCGACTCAGACACAGGCCCCGTTGTGCCAGGCACTGAACACATCCAGGGGAAAGGCTTGTCTACACGGCGCGGCAAAGCGCACCAGATGGGTATGACTTGGAAAGCTCACTTGTGTGCTGTGATCGAACTGCCCCAAGTACTGCCTGTGAGATGCTCTACCGGGTCCTAGTGAATGAGAACTCGGCTTCTTCTGGAGCACGTTAGCAGGGGGTACCTGGCACAGTAAAGGAGTAACATGCTACAGCCCTTTACAAATCAGAGGGTGGTGAAGCACTGGAATGGGTTACCTAGGGAGGTGGTGGAATCTCCTTCCTTTGAGGTTTTTAAGGTCAGGCTTGAGAAAGCCCTGGCTGGGATGATTTAGTTGGGGATTGGTCCTGCTTTGAGCAGGGGGTTGGACTAGATGACCTCCTGAGGTCCCTTCCAACCCTGATATTCTATGATTCTATGATCCTTTAATTCAAAGCAAGGGTCCTCAGTGGGAACTAGAGTGTCCTGCCCCTCGACCTGTTGAGGTTACTCTTTGTGCCTGGATAGCCAGCCTGGCCTCAGCCCCCAGGCCGGACGAGGACCATGGCCATGTCTGGGGAACCTGGATTCACCGTGGAGCTGCCAGCCCTGGTAACTGAGAGGTTGGACATGCACCACATTTGATGCATGCGAATGGCCAAACCCCGCCACCCAAGAAGGACCTTGACAGACCCTGAACGTTTGGGGCAGAGGCTCAGATCAACCTCCCAGGGGGTGCAGGGCCCCCTGCCATGGGTGTCCCCATGCACCTTTTCCACTGGCCTCCCCAGGCAGCGAACAGAGAGGAGCTGTGGAGTGAAGGGTCAGGCTGTGGGCAGTGGGGTGCCAGGCACCCCCAACATGCTGTGTAGGGTGGGTCCGGAAACGGTGAGGTAGCAGCAGTGGGATGGATGGTCCCACCTTTCCAGGTCATATTGTCTTTGCTGGAGACCTGGCCTTTTTGTGAGACCCACACAGCCAGTTAGGAACCCCAGAAGACCCCAATGCAATGGAATTGCACCAGTTCTGCTACACAGGCTAGATGGATGCACATGGGGGAGCCAGTGCCCCATGGACAGCCACACTGTGGTCTGTGCACTCCAGCCACAGGGGATGATATTGGCCATTGGCTGGGGGAGGCGGGGTAGTGAGGGCACAGGGGTCAAGGCCTTTATTCTAGGCACGGGGCTGGAAGAACAGCCAACGACAGCCGACCTGCCTCCATGCTGGGGGTCGATTCCATCCCCAACACACACAGCCCAGCTCCCTGCCTGCCACGTTTGTCAGGGTGTGCGCAGGGCAGGGGTGGGGTGCATCTCATCTGGGGGTCCTTAGAGTCAGTCACAGTTCCAGTGCTGGGCCTGAGAAGGGTTTCAGGTTAGTTCTGCTCGCCCCCCAGCTTGTTCTCTGGGCACAAATTCAGTGTTGTTTTCTAATGATTCAGGGAGGCCACGAGGTTTGTTTTTAGAAGAGACTGAGCGGGAGGTCCGAAAACTGCTTTGGGCAAATTCGACAGCACTAACTCAGGCCAGCGGCCTGACCCAGCCGTTTGTCACCAGGAAGTCGAAGAGCAAGGTAAGCATTTTCTCTGATGCTAAGTAACAGGCGGTAGGATTCTGAGGGAGTGAATATTGGACATGGTCACTGATGCACTGAAGGGCTTTTCTGTTTCCCTCTCTACCATCTCCAGCGCTTCAGTTCCCCACTCCCTCCCTTCCAGCCCCACGGATACACACCCCTACCTGGGGGCCTGCCCCATCTGCAGCTAACCCCATCCCCACCTCCTCCCCGTGCAGGCACCAGGAGTGGGAGCAGGGGAGCAGAAGGGGCCCACTGTCTGAGTGGCCAGGTGCCCACTGAGAGCACACAGCTGCCCCCTGGCACTGTCCCACCTGCAGAGGTGATGGTCACATTTTGATGGGGAACATTGTATTTGAAAAACCCCTAACACCACAAAGCTCGGTGAAGGGAACAGAGCCAAAGCAGGGGCCACTGCTCAGGGATGCACAGGGAGAAGGGTTGGGTGGTTTCAGGGCTGGAGAGCGGCTCTCAGCATTACATTGGTATTATCCGTGTGTACTAGGGGAGTGCCAAAGCCCCTTTGCACTCGGCGCCGTAGGACCACAGAGGTCCCCACCCTGAGGCGCTTACAGCATAACTCGACTGGACGGACGTGGGCGGAGGGGGGGGCACGCCAACAGAGTGAACAGTGGGGGGGCAGGAAATGTCATGATAATACATTGGGGTGGTGGTGGGGGGGCTAGGAGGGGATCAGCTAAATGGGAAGGGAAGGGAAGGGAAGGGAAGGGAAGGGAAGGGAAGGGAAGGGAAGGGAAGGGAAGGGGTGGGAGGCACAAGGCAGGGAAGAGAGGGAAGGAGGGTGGACCGAAGCTGAGGTGAAGAGACGGGGCTAGAGACGACAGGGGACAGGTTAGTTCCCAAGAAGACTCAAGTGCGGGCACCTGAGGCAGCATGTCCTGCCCCTGGCCTGCAGCCATCGGGCAGGACGCTGAGCTAGGGCCGGCGGAAGGTTTCCACACAGCTCACAAGTTCAGTCGTGCCCACCCCAGCCCTTACAGATCAAGTCAAACTCTCCCCTCCCACACACTTGCTACCAGAAGAGCCAGGGGATTGGCTTATAAATCATGAGATAAAAAGCACACCCCCTTTTTGTTTTTGAAATTTTCCTTCTGGCTTTACGTCCTTTGGGGTTCACAACTTCAAGCTTCTCCTGCTCCCCCGGGGTCAAGAAACTGCATTTATTGAAAAACTAACCAACCAGCCCTGTCTCTAGCAGCAGGGGCTTTAAGGTAAACTCCAAGATGGGTGAGGCTTGCGGGAACAGTAGCAGAGCCCTGCCAAGTCCTTCTGATGGAGAGGCAGAGCGGAGCTGGCAGCTGTCTGCCAGCATCAGGCCACCTGAAGTTCTCGCCTTTTGCTGCTGGAGAGCTGGGTCCCAGTGTGGGTTGGGTCACAAGCGGTTGCCCTGGTCCATACCAAAGGGCTGCCACTGGGGCCCTTTTCCAGCACAAAGCAAAATCTCTCTTGTGGATGTGTAGAAGTGTGACATCAGGGGCCACAATCTTCCCTCATTTGTGCCAGTGTATGGCTCAGCCCATCTGGCTTTCCCTCCCTCCTCCTCCTCAGGACTGGGGTGTCCCGCTCCCCACAGGAAATCCCTTGAGCTGGGGAAAGGAAGCCAGTCAGAGCAGCTGCATATACCAGGACCTGCTTCTGCCCTCCACTCCCCCCACCCATGGAGCACTCTGCCATGGCTGGGGAGCTGCTCCCCCTGCCCTTACGGCAGCAATTGCCCCTCTCCCATCCCCCTTCTCAGATCTGGGGAGCAGGTGAAGGTCCTGCCCTGCCCCTGGCAGGCCCAGGGTGCCCTTGGCCCTCAAGTGGCACGAAGAGGGAAGCAGGAGGTGTGAGCGCGAGGCGGGTGGAAGATCTCACACACTCCAAAGGGGAAATGGTACTTTTGAGGAACTGGTACTTTTGCACAGGGTGTCTATTTCCACTAACAAAAAAACACTATCAAACAAAGTTATTTGGTTGTTTTCAGCCACAAGTTTTAGGTTTTCACTTAAAATGTCTGGAGAGAGAACTGCCCGTTTTCCTGACCAGCTCTGTGGAGAAGCACGTCTAGCAAGGCAGTACGGGAAGGAACGTGTGTTGGTGGTTTCAGGAGACAATCACCGGTGTGTGTGTGTGTGTGTGTGTTTTCTGTTAAGTTCTCATAATGCTGAAGCATGCATCATTTAAGAGTCAGCACAGATATGTTAAAACCACTCAGTGTCATGAAAGAAACCTTTGACATTTTCCTACAGTTGAAGTCACTTGGTAAGAAACAACCCTACACAAACACTTACTTTGCTTAGAGTCGTGCAATGGAAGTCTAACAACGGTGATAAATTCTGCCCACTATAAAGTACAACTACCTGCTAGGCTATAGGGGGTACAGCCAGGCAGCTCGAACTAATGTTACTCCAAAATTTGCTGAGATTAAATCTGAATACAATCTCCACACACACTCTCAGAGCGGTTAGAGCTCCAGAAATTGTCACTGAAGTATCAAATGGTTGCCATGGAACTCAGAGCCTACCCCAAACCATCACTTTTCCTATTAGTCTTGATAGAGAGAGGAATTTAAGATGATTGTCTTCTTTCTGAATCTGCAATTCAGCTCTTTACTAGGGTCATTCGACAGACCTTAGGAGGAGCAGACTTGTCAATCGTGGGGAAAAGTGGCCCAGGAAGATGCCCTGTTTATGCAGATTACATGCACAGACATTAATCAGTCATGAAAGCCAGCAGTGGTTTTCTAGAAGTATTTTCTCTGTTGTCACTTTCTCTCTCCTTGTCATTCCTCTCATGCCTGTGACTTTGTAAGCTAATTCTGCCGGTACGTTTGCCAGATAAATAATGAGGTCAACATAAACAGACATAAGCTACTGCTGTCAATCCTTTACTTATTTACTCATCCACTAGAGATGGGCCTGTCCCAGCCCTGGCAGACTGGGTCAGAAGAGGATGCAGGATAGGGTCCTAAGTATTCCTGATGCTGCTGTGGGAGCGTGCACCCCCGCCCACCGCCCAACAAAAGCATTACACTTAAGTTTGAAATTGTGTTTACTTTTTCCTCCCCCCAGAATGGCACTAAGTCTAGAACATTAACAATACAAAGTCTAGCCGTTTGGCATAAACGCGTCAGAATCTAGAGGTGGTCGGTGGTACTCCCCTTTGCTGCTGTATTAGGTTATCAGCTAATAACTGAGGCCTACATTGTCGAGCATGATTTGTAATTTTGGGTCTGCAACTAGACCCCTTGAAAGGCCTGATTTTCAGAGGGTGGGGCTCTGCACTGTCTGGAAGAAAAAAGGCCACTTTAAGGAATCTCTAGTTGTGGATCCAAATAAGGTACAAGCAAACCACCAGCCACTTTTGGAAAGCAGGACCCACACCCCTTTGTGACATCAGGCATGCCTGCCTGCAATACCCATGGACATGTTACCTGCTTAAGAACAGCAGAATCAGGCTGTTAAATTCTGAAAGAAATGATCCCTCATGAGTTATTTTAGGGGAAGTTTGCGATTTCTTCTTCTGTTGACTTCAGTAGACCTGGCCCAGTGAACACCTATGGGTCTGAACAGCTTCAGAGCTGCAAAGCAGAGTAGCAATCTCATCACACTAGTTATTGCATTATCTTCCCCACATTGCATCTGTATTTGCAGCCATCTACAGCTGGAATTTCTGTAGGCTCCAGCACACATTTTCTCCTCAGGATGCAGAGTACAAGAAACATCCTCCCACTGAAACCCCACTCACCCCATCAGCCTCCCAGGCCCTGTGGATGGGAATTTGCCCTCAGCACTGTTGTGCCACACACCAGAGGATGGCTAGATGAGCACAAAGCCTCTTGCCTATACCGCAGCCCTGATTTCTAGGCCATATTGGACAGAGAGCAAGTCACTCCACTGGGTACCACAGGCCTCCGGAGTGTCTGGACACCTTGTGCGCTCCAGGAGAAACCTGGCAGTGCAGCTCACAGCACAGAAGCGTGCAGCACCCCCCAGGAACGCTCCCCTCACTTCTGGCAGGAGTCAGACAATCCCACCCAGCAGCGGGTGTCTCCCTGCTGGGCAGCCCTGCACCCAGCCCAGCCCAGCCAGCCACTCCCTGCTGTCAGAGGGCAGGGGCTCGGGAAGAGGGGCATGGTTTGCTGAGGGACCTGTGTGGTTGGTGAAGTCCCCTTGCCTTGCCCAGCCCAGGGACCCTGCCTGTCTGCCTGGCCCACTCTCTCCAATGCCCCCTGCCTCCCTCAGCCTCTGCGCAGCGCCTCGCTAAAGGAGCCTAAGGGACAAACACAGGAGCCCCGGCTCAGGGGGCCTAGGCCATGGGCTTCACTGGTGCGGCTCAGCAGCAAAGCGGCCAGGGGCCAGGGGCTCGGCGCAAGAGCTGGGCAGGGGGCAGCGGGAAAGCCAAGCACGGAGACGCACCCAGCCCATCACACTCACACCCCCTGAGAGCGCCCTGTCGGAAGGTGAGACACGATCCCCAAAGCCAGGCTCCAAGTCCGCTCCCTGAGCCCCAGCTGTGTCCGCCCGGATCCACGCAGCGCCCGCCACGGTCCCCGAAAGCTGCCTCAGGTCCCAAGCGCCGGTTTCCAGCAGTATCCACGTTATGTCCCCAGGAGGGTCCGAGACAAGGGGGCAGCTTCCCAGGACCGGCGAGCGGCGCCTCTCTGCTCCCCGGACAGCGCGCTCGGGTCAGCGGCGCCCTTCTCGCCGGACCGCAGGCCCCTGTCTTCTCCCCGCTCCGGCAGTCCCCCGCGGGCGCTCTGGGCTGGCTGCCCCGGACCCCGCTGCCCCGAGAGGAGCGGAGAGCCCCGGGGAGGCAGACGAGCCTGCCGCCCGCCAGCCCCGAGAGCTGTGAAGATCGCAGGGCCCCAGCCCGCTGCGCCAGGAGCGCTCCGCCGGGACCCCGCGCCAGCGCGCACGGCCCCTCGCAGCCACCGGCTCCGCCGCCGCCGCGCTCACTCCGGCTCCGCCTCGCCCCCTCCCCGGTTTTGAGCAAAGGCTGCTTAACTGATTGGCTCCCTCCTCTCGGCGGCGCCCCAGCCCCCACCCCGAGCCACCCCCGAGCAGGGCTGGGAGGGGGACCCGCCGCTGGCGCAGGTACCTCCGCGCCCTCTCCGCTCCCCGCCCCTGAGCGCACCCGGGACGGGGGCTGGCCCCGAACGGCGGAGCCCGCGGCAGCCCCTGGGCCCCAGGGCAGGCCGAGGAGAGCGAGTCCCTCCAGGTGCCCCGGGGAGACCCACGGGGGCTCCGACGTGAGGGTGGGCCCGGGCTGCGCGGGGAGCAGCTTTTGTGCCCTGTAACCCCGGACGCGCCCTGCCGGCCTCTTCCCCAGCGAGCATCTCCAGCGCCCTGGCAGAGCCGGCAACCAGAGGCCCCTGCCCGCTGACCCCGCTCCAAGCGCAGCCTTCCAGCCGCTGCCCGGCCCCCGGGGTGGGAATCCCCCGAGCCGGCCCCGGAGCCGGAGGCGCAGTTCTCCAGCCCGGGGGAGTGGCCTGGCGGAGGCAGCGCTGTTACCCCTGCGGAGCGGGCTGCGCCCCCGCTCTGCCCGGCCCAGGGATGCGGGGTAGCCCTGCCCGAGGCTGCCAGCTCCTCCGGCCCGGCAGGAAAGGCGCAGCGACACGCCCCCTCCCTGCCCACTCCCGCGCCAGCAGCGCCTCCCCGCGCCAGGGCGCAGCCGCTGCTCACACGCTCCCCCGGCTTCTCCCTGTCCCTGCGGCCCCGGCTCGCCGCGCACCGGCTGGGCAGCCCTAGCCCTGTCCCCGCCGGCGCTGGCGAGCTGCCCAGCGCGCCCCTGCCCCTGGCTCGCAGACACGTCTCTGGATTAGCGGAGCTGGGGGCGCCCGGCGCCGCTCTGCGCCCGCCCGCTGCGGCTGGAGCTGCCTTTCCCGGCTGCGCCGCGCCATCGCTCTTCTCGCTGCGGAGCAGGCGGCGGCTCGGGCTGGCACCAGGCTGCAAAGCCGGCTTCATGCTGCAGCGAGCGCCGCGGCTCCCGGGGGTCGGGCGGCAGCCGCCGGAGCTCGCCGCGGGGAGGATGGAGCCAGCAGCAGCCGGGGAGGAAACGCGCAAGGACCCAGTGCAGCCAGCTGCGCCCCCCTGCAGCGCCCGGGGCTCCGGCTGCTCCGCCTGAGGCTACCCGGCTCTCGGAGCGCCGCGGCCGGTGGGTCGCTCTCCCTTGGCTGGGGTGTGCATGGCTGCGCCGCGGACAGCCGGCGGGAGAAGCCCGAGGACGGAGCCCGGCCGCGCAGCTCGGCTGTAGCTCCCCGAGCGCAGGAAGAGCGCCCGCCTCCCGGGGCCATGGGCAGCGCGTCCCCGGCCCGCGGCGCTCCAGCCGGCGCCTGAGCCGGGCTGGCCAGAGGCGGAGCGCGGGGCTCAGCGCTGGATTATCCGGCGCCCAGCGCACGGGCGGCGTTAGGGGAGCGCAGCGAGGAGGCTCGGCGAAGCCCGGCGGAGCTCGGATTGCCCTGGCGCAGGTACACGCTGCAAGGTCAGCGGGGCGCGGCTGCGGGGTCCGCGGTGGGGGCGGTGGAGGGGCGCTGGCGCGGGCTGACCGGGCTGCGCCCCTGCCTGGTGTGCGCGGGGGGCCGCGCGGCTCGCTCCCTCCCTCCCTCCTCCCCCCGCCCGGCGCCGTGCGCGCCCGTGCAGCCGCCCTGCCTGCGCCCGCTCCCCGGGAGCCGAGCCGCCGCTTTGCACCGGGCGAGCAGCGCGGGCGCCCCCCAGCCGGACCGCGGGCGCCCCCCAGCCGGACCGCGGGCGCCGGCCGCCGCCTGCCTGCCGGAGGATGCGTATGCGGAGCGATGGCACCGGGCGGAGCAGGGACCGGCCAGCCCGCCGCCAGCCTGTGAAGCCAGCCCGGAGCCGCCGCAGCTGCACCTGCCGGGGGAAGTGCTCCGGCCCCGTCTTTCCCGGCTAGCGGCGCCAGGTAACGCGACCCTCCCGCGCCGGGCGCTGCGCTGCATTGCGGGCTGGGGGGAGCCGCGGGCGCCGCTCCGGGAGGCGCCCCCGTCTCTGCTGCGGGGCGGGGGGCGACCCTGCCCCCAGCCCGGGGCAGGCAGGGGCAGCCCGGCCGGGGGTCTGAGCAGGAGCCTTTCCTTCGTGTGGGGCCCCGCTGGGGCTGGAGCTTGTCCGGACACGGTCAGGGCTCCCCGCGCTGCCCAGGGGCACCGCTCTGCGCTGGTGCCAGGCTTGTGTCTGCCCGGGGCTCGCTCCCCCTCGGGCCGGGGCTGGGTTCCTCTCCGCGCCGGCTGGGGACAGAGCCTGGGGGTAGGGGCGGGGTAGGGGCGCGCACCCCGGGGTGCCAGGGCGGAAGGGGGCGCGGGCGGACTGAGGTCCCCGGTAGCGGAGCAGACGCGCACAGCCGCTGTCCTGCCAGCCCGGAGCTGGATCCGGACGGTGCTGTCGGGCAGGGACGGGACCTGCGGGGCGGCTCCCCGGCCTCGGACAGCGCCCTGGCTCCTGCCGGGGGAGCAGCGCTGCCCGACGAGTCCATCCCTGTTTCATGCCATAGTGAAGCCGAGCTTAATTCAGCTGGGAGCCGCGCCTGCGGCTCCCTGTCCCCGGCGGGGGGAGAGCGGGAGCTGTTGCCCGCCCCCCAGCCTGCCATGTCCCCGGCTGCACCGGGGCTTTCCTCGCACCCCGGCCGCTGCGCTTCTGCGGCTCTCCAGGCGATGGCAGGTGCAGCCCGCGCTCCGACGCCCGCAGCCGGCGATGCACAGCGCCGGGGCGCAGGGAGGGACCGGCCGAGCCCCGCGGGGGGGACAGGCCCCTGCGCTCCGTGCCTGCCCCAAGCTGTGGCCAGGTTACCCCGGCTGGGAACCCTGCGGCAGGAGGGGGCTTTGGGGATTGCGTGTGGCAGGGGCTCTGGGTCCCCGAGCCCGGCGCCTCCTGCCTGCGGCTCCCCTCGGGGCCCGTGGCCGGGGCTTGGCAGAGACGCTGAGGGTGTGAACCCCGCGGAGCGAGCCGGCCGGAGCCCGCAGCTTGGCCCAAACTGTCGGCTCCCCCGGGATGGCCCAGCTGGAGGGCGGGGGCGCCCGGGCGCTAATCCGCCCCATGCCCGCTCTCCAGTAGCCGCGGCCAGGCGCCCCGGTGCGCCCCGGCTCCGGTTTTGTAGCTGCGCAGTTTTCCCGTGCGCCAGGCTGGCGATGGAGGCGGGGAGAGGCGCTGGCCGCCGCTGGCCCTGGCGGGGAAGGGGGCCCACGGGGAGGGGCAGCTCCCTGGGGCCGGGGCGGGGTATGGCCGGCCTGCGCCCCTGGGGTCGAGTCACAGCAAAGTTTAGCCCCGTCTGTTCCACAGGGGATGCGTGTAACTCCCAGCCCATGGGCGCCGTCCTGCCGGGGCAGCCCCGAGCCTGGCGAGCTCGGCCGCTCTGTCGGGTGGCAGGGCAGCGACCCGGCGGCCGGGCTGCAGGCAGCTGGCTTGGGCCGGTGCCGAGGGGAGGCGCTTGAGGCTGGACTGGAGCTAGACTGCCCCGCTGGCGGAGCTCCGCCCGGGGAAGGGCTTGGCTCGGTGCGGCTGCGAGCGGGTCCTTGCGGAAGGCTGGGGTGGGAGGGAGGCGCAGATCCCGGCCGGGGGAGCTGAGGTTACAGGGCTCGGGATAAACCGCACGAGCAAAGCCCACAGCCTCCATTGCAGCCCGGGGCGGCATTTGCCCCCTGCCTCCCGGCTGAGGTGGGCGTGGGTGTTAAAGGGCAGTAGCTGGAGCCCTTACAGAGATCGAATTGCAGGGTGGGGAAAGCTCTTCTCCTGCCTGTCCCTTCCCTGTGGCCCCTTTCCTCTTTGCAAAGTTTCCCTGAGGCACTCTGCTCCCCGCAGGGAGGCAGGCGGAGAAGGGAGGAGCCATTTTGTGTTTTGTTTAAAAAGAAAGAAGCCATCCTCCGCCCGCGCTTGGAAGGGTTGGGCGGGGAGTCTCTCCCGGGGTAGCGTCCCCCAGGCAGGCCTCTTGCGTTTCCTGAGTATTTCTATGGAAAACAGGCTCAGGAGAGAGTGAGGCCCCCGTGGTAACAAGGACATCACAGCTGGGGAATAGCCCCTGGGAAAGTTGCAGCCATGCTGACTTGAGGAGCACAGAACACCCCCTTGTTCCTCAGCGCAACGGGGAGAAGAGGACCCAGTGAGTCCCCCGGAGAGGAAATGAAGGCTGAGGGTGGCCAGCTGCAAGGGTGAGGAAAACCAGTCAAAGGCCCCGGTCTGCAACTGTTATGCTCCTTGAGCAGCACTTACACACTCCCTTGACTCAGTTGGAACTGTTCTTGTGAGTAAGTGTTACTCGCCGTGAGTAAGGACTGCGGACTTAGTGTCCAGCCCCCCTGGGAGGAGCAGTGGTTGTCTGGAATTTGTGTGCGGACACCTCTTTGGTTGTACGACAGTGCAGAGATACTACCTGGGTACGGCCATAGAAGGGCATGGATAGGTCATATTAAGATTATTAATCACTTTGGGTGGGATTCTCGTCTCCTGATGTACTCAGGGTGGTGGCACCTTACTGCACAAGGCCTGTCGTTGCCTGCAGGGGAACAATCTGTGGAGTCAGGCTCTCGTCACCAAGAGTAAAGGTGTGGGCAGCTGACCCTTTAGTAGCTGTAATCCAATTCACACATCTTAAAATATTGCTCTCAGGAATAACACCTTTGCTCTAAATGCCAAATCAGTAGCTATGTCTCTGTGGTGTCAGATCTCTCCACGCAGGGCCAGATCCTACGTTCCCTCATTTAGAGAGTAGCCTCGCTACAACCATAGTCCTTTTGTTCATACATCGATAACAGCTGTCAATTATTTTATGGCAACAAATACAATGTTAAGTAGATCTTGGATCATTCACGTGCCAAGTAAACTAGTTCCAAGTTGGAATAACTGTTTTGTTAGAACATTCCACGTATCGCATAGTTTCCTGAACAGGTCAGCTGTTACTGGAGTGGATTCAAAATTACTGCTACTTAGTTCAGTCACCATCGAATCAGACGGAGCTCAAAGGCTTGTGAGTGGCAATGTGTAGCAAGAGAGTTACCTGATGTTCCATTTGTGATGAACCCATGGGCTGGACGCTTTGGTACAAGCTGAACTGGAGTATTTGTCGTCTTATAGATTTGCAGAGGCTCATTTCCCCCGAGGCTGTTAACTTCTGTGGTGGTCTTAGTGAGCGTCAGTACAATTCACAGTACGTGCATGGCCACTGATGAGCCGAGGTCATTAGGCCTTTGGAGAGAAGAGGAGAGACTGGGCATCCCATGAATTGTAGCCTGAGAACTTGGCTAAACACGTTTCCCAGACAGCATCTGAAGGAACAGCAAATGGCAAATGAAGGTGGTGGTGATGGGGGGGGGGGATTCCTAAAGCAGCTTTCCTGGGGTCTAGGGCCCCTGTAGGTGAAAAGACAGATCAGAGGTCAGAGTGAGAATTTTCAGCCACTGAGTTCAAAGGAAGCTGAATGGGTCCTCTGCTGACGTGGAGTTAGCAGACCAGCTGGTGAAGATGTTCCCAAGCTAGCAGAGTTTAACCCACACCCAAGTGTGGTTTAGAAAGGTCTGCAGAACAATGAAGAGCTCATGGCCCTCCATAGATGATCAATACTTCCTCTGCTTTAAGGCTTGACAACAGGTTCAGTTTTATAGAACAACCTTTCGACTACTCTCTGAACAAACATCCAGACCAGAAAATCATTATAAGAGCTTTGCCATTAACAGGCCAAGCAGAACCTGAGCCAAGCAGGAAATATTTGTCTAAATGCTACTGTAGCATTTTAGGGAAACCGTCTTCCATGCATTAGATAAAATTGGTGCTACTTTGAGCAGACATCACTGAATCTGTTCTATGTAGATGTGTCTAAATGTATTCCACATGGTCCTCAGAGACCAGTTACTAGCTGGGGTTAAAATTACTGTTAGCACTCTCCCATTACTGTGTAAAATGCACTGTTGAGTCCATTTGATGATTTTTTTTAACTAAGGGACATGAGTGTGGCTTTACATCAAATTAATCTTAATTTAATTCTCCAAAATGCTTAGAAAATGAACACGTTTTCACTATGTTCGTCTAAATCTATTGCAGAGGAGAAAATTAGTTGATCAGAAACAAAACTGGAGATCGGTGCAAGCCTAAAAATCCAGATCTGAACATTTGAACTTCTCCATTGACTCTAGGGATTATGTTCCTTACTTTCTGTGTAATAAACAAAACAAAAAAAAAACCCATCTTTAAAACAACAACAACAAACTCCCCTGAAGCTTCACTTTCAATAATTAAATGTGTACTTTACACTTAGAAATTTGTGCTTCTCATTCATTTGCTATCTTGTCTGTAATGCCCTTAAGTCTTAAAGGCCTGTTTGCAAACAAAATGGCAAACCTTGAGCTAACCACTCATCTGCCCCGCATTTATGCAGTTGCAGTGGGACCCATCCTTTACCTTTAACAAACGTAGAGTCTCTGGGTTCCTGTTGATGCTCACCTGAAATTCTCTGAAGGCTGATGACATCAGAGCACTGAAGTAAGGAAAGAACAGCTCTGTGTCTAGGACATACACTAAAAGAAACCAGGGCTTGTTTCCTGGATGAATAAACAGAGGAAGTTAGTAGCACTTTTGCTTCATAGCTAGAAAGTGACGGGTTAAACGCCCACCTTAGAGCTCAGGCTCCAATCTATGGCCTGTACTGCCCTACAATCCTGCGTGAATGCTGCGTGGGATGGTTAAAGGAACGACTGCAGCGAATTACTCCTGAAGAATGTAATTCTGAGAAGCAATCTGATCACTTATCAAGATAAATGTAGCAATGATTACTTTCAGGTATTTTCCTTGGAAAGCTGGCCTTTCCTGTCCCAGGTGTGAAAGATAGCGTCATGATACCGATGCATTCACAGTCTCAGTACATCTATTCTGCAAAAGGAGTTGGTAATGGTTACAGCTGTGGGAAGGTACATTTGTCTGGTAGCAGATATAGATCTCATGGGACTTTCCAAAAGAGCAGAGGGTCCCTCGTATGTTCACCAACCCCAAAACGGGCTCGCCTGTCTCCAGCTGAGGTGCATGTATAATATCAAAATCTGTCTCATTGGTCTACGGTCCATACCAGAATAATACTGATAATAATTGTCACTTCTGCTCCGGCATCTTTTACTGGAGGATGATAGAGCACTAAACAAGCCTCACAGCACTGTGTCAGGATGAATATTCACAGATAGAGGAAAGAGGGTATGGAGAGGTTATGGCCATCATTTTCAAAAGTGGCCACTGGTCTAAGATCACTCAATTTTGCAGGGTCTGATTTCAGTTATTTGGGGCTGGTGTCCTGAGTGCTCACAACTGTTGTTGAAGTCAATGGAACTTTGGGGTGCTCAGCATCTCTGATAATTAGGCCCAATTTGGGCCTCCACAAATCAGTTGGCCCAGTGATCTCCCAAGGTTGCAGAGTCAGCTGGTAGACGATCTGGGAGTCCAGCTCCCAGTTCTGTGCTCTACCAACCCTACCTGAATAATAATAATACTAATTAATAAAAAGAGTAATTTATTTGCCAGCTATTCCTGTTCTATGTTTAATAGCAGATGACACTAAACTGGGAGGAGAGGTAGATACGCTGGAGGGTAGGGATAGGATACAGAGGGACCTAGACATATTAGAGTATTGGGCCAAAAGAAATCTGATGAGGTTCAACAAGGACAAGTGCAGAGTCCTGCACTTAGGACGGAAGAATCCCATGCACTGCTACAGACTCAGGACCGAATGGCTAGGCAGCAGTTCTGCAGAGAAGGACCTAGGGGTTACAGTGGACGAGAAGCTGGATATGAGTCAACAGCGTGCCCTTGTTGCCAAGAAGGCTAACAGCATTTTGGGATGTATAAGTAGGGGCATAGCCAGCAGATCGAGGGACATGATCGTTCCCCTCTATTCGACACTGGTGAGGCCTCATCTGGAGTACTGTGTCCAGTTTTGGGCCCCACTCTACAAATAGGATGTGGAAAAATTGGAAAGTGTCCAGCGGAGGGCAACAAAAATGATTAGGGGTCTGGAACACATGAGTTATGAGGAGCGGCTGAGGAAACTGGGGTTATTTCGTCTGCAGAAGAGAAGAGTGAGGGGGGATTTGATAGCAGCCTACAACTACCTGAAAGGGGGTTCCAGAGAGGATGGAGCTAGGCTGTTCTCAGTGGTACCAGATGACAGAACAAGGAGCAATGGTCTGAAGTTGCAGTGGGGGAGGTTTAGATTAGATATTAGGAAAAACTTTTTCACTAGGAGGGTGGTGAAACACTGGAATGCGTTGCCTAGGGAGGTGGTGGAATCTCCATCCTTAGAGGTTTTTAAGATCAGGCTTGAGAAAGCCCTGGCTGGGATGATTTAGTTGGGGATTGGTCCTGCTTTGAGCAGAGGGTTGGACTAGGGGACCTCCTGAGGTCCCTTCCAACCCTGATATTCTATTATTCTAAAGCAGTATTTGATCAATTAAACAGCAGGCTGAATAATGCAAAAGATGATTTGCTAGATAACTTATTCATCAAAATTGGCAAAATTGAGTGAATATATTATGTATTGACTCATCTGTGACCAGCTGTAACCCCCAGCCTTAGAAATCGATGCCTGCCCCTAGGAAATCAGGGCCCAGTTCCTTGTTTTGTAAAGCTCTTTAGTGAGTTACAGTGTTGCTCAGATGACACTACTTATCAGCAAATCATTTTCTTATAAGTAGATAATTTGTTAACTTTAACCCTGTGTGCTTTTGTTTCTGAAAGATCTGTTCAATCTTCTCTGTGAAAACGATATATATTTTTGGACTAGTGACAGATAAAACTCTCTTCATTTTTACTTTGCCTCAGCTCTGTTTTGTGGCCACTTATCTGATGATTTTTGGATATTTCTTTCTACTTGCAAGCCAGACAGAAACCTCCATGCAGTTAAGGTGCTCATTATGGTCATAATATAAATGCTGAGATAAGTCGGCAGGTAGAAGACGTCAGAGGGACCCTGTCACAATGACATACTGGAATGTGGTCTGATGTCTGTACACCTGGCTTAGCAGGAGAATCAGTAGGATACTGTAACTTGAAACCAAGCAAGTCAGTAAGTCATAGAGGGTGAAAAGTCCTTTGGTAGATTTACCAGCCATGCTTTGTAATGGCAGCTGTACTGAAGGCTAGGGCAGCATTCCCAGTGGAGTTGGAGGCCGGCCTGTGTTTGAAATACTGTTTGTTGTGAAGTAACAGGGCTATTTTCCAAGGCAGGCTTGGAGATGGCTGCTCTGCTCCCACTGGCTTTTAGTTACAACTGGGTGTTAATTTGTCAGTTGAGTCGATTCAGATATTTCCTGGGGGTGGGGGAATTTCTGTCCCTCCCCTGCAACCCCAGAAGCGATCCTGTTCTCATCCCTTATCCCCGCACAGGGACCCCAGGTCTCCCTTAGCCAGGGAATGTCCCCATCTCTCTTACCCACACATCGCATGAGCCAGTGTCACCAGGAGGCAGATCCCTAGCAGACCTCCTCCCCCCACGCCCGCACCCTTGTGCCGTCCAGGAAGAGACTCCCCGTGCCCCTGGTCACAGCAGCTTTGGCCCGGCTGCCCTGCCATGTGGATGGCCATGGCCCGGGTCAGTTTTCAGTGGTGTTGGGACCACGCAACCAGAGCGATGCCCCAGACTGCCCTGCCAGCAGCGGCACTGACTTAGTGCAGGACCACTGCTTAAAAGTGTGGGCCAAGCCCCTCCCTCTCCACGGCCTGTGGGTCTTTCAGCAAGTGCAAAAGCCTTGGGGAAAGCCCCTTAGCTGTTCCCAGTTGTCACTAATGCAAGCTGCCCTATGAAACCTCCGACTCAGTCAAGGTATATATCACACACACCAAGAGCTATGTTATCGAATGTTGTTGAGGTTGCAAAGGGAAGCCCTCCAAAGGTAGGAAATGCCAGAATTCAGGTTGGCTGTACAACCACAGTTCAGCCCCCTCGTGGAGATGCCTTATGCTACAGTCCTTAATTACTTGATCACATGCAGTTTTTTCCCCACAAGACCTTGCCTCATTCATTGCACTGGATGAGCAGAACTCATTTAATGAGCAGCTCTTCAATACTTTATTTTGTGCTCATAGTTCATATGTAACCCCACTCCGCACTGAAAGCGCACTATTCAAACCCTTGGCTGAAGACACAATTATTAATTTCCTCATGTGTTTTTCTGTACCACTCATTACTTAATCTCTGAGTGCTTCACAGACGCGAATGGATTGATCTCACGATGCCTGTGAAGATGATGGTGGTGTTACCTCCATTTTACAGACAGGAACCTGAGGAACAGCAAGAGGAAAGTCAGAAGTCTCTGCCCATTTTTGGGTGCCCAGTTTGAGGTGGCGGGGACCTGCCTTTTCATAGTCCTTTGCATTCTGTATGTTCAAAGAGCAACTCGCATTGGCTTCGACTGCAGCTGTGAGCACTCAGCACTTCTGCCAATCAGACTCCAGGGCAGCGAGGAAGCTAGGAAAGCACAATTTGTGGCCACCCATGAAAGACAGATGTAAGCAGTGTCAGGATGAGCTCCACCCTGACATCTGGTGGTGAGGTGTGGCAAGTTGTGGAAAAGAACTTCAGGGGCCGATCTCATTTGCATAGGCACACCCACCACGCCTAGAATGAGACCATAGCTGCCCAAATGGTCACTTTGGCTGCTGTGGGATCCCCAGTGTCTCTGTTATTGGGGCAGGAAGAATAAATTGGTATTACCCTGATTATGGGAACTGTGCTTGGAACTGTACGTGGCCTTTTGTTATGATGGAGGGATTCACCATCAACTAAGTAGCACTCGCTAGGCAAGGGTCATGGGTTCCAAAACTGTGTGAATGGAGAGAGGCTGGGGACAAGTATTAGTACTTGGTGGCATGGGCCCCTTGGTGAGGGCCTTACATGCTGATTGCACTTCCTCCTCTCTCCACTGTGGAATATCAGAGCTAATTTTGATTTCATTAGAAGTCTAGTTATAGGCTGCTGAGCTCACTTTGGGCTGACAGTGCACCAGCACTGGGGCTCCCCTACTATAAGCTGAATTCACCTAAGAGCTGAAATCACTGAGTGTTGTGTTAAGTAGTGGGGGAGCCTGAAGATATATTGTGGAGCAGTTTGCGGGACGGCTGGTGAAGCAGTTCGATGCGGAGCAGTGTGTGGATGGCAGGAGCTGCTTGTGGGCCGTGGAGCTGAGTTCGTGGGGCAGCTGAGCGAAGGAGTTCGTGGGGCGGCTGACGGAGCGGAGCGCAGCTGAGCGAAGGAGTTCGTGGGGCGGCTGGCGGAGCGCCGCTATGGAGCTATGGGGCGGTCAGCTTCAGATCACGTAAGGTGCCTCTTACCCCCGTCCCATTTCCACCCAGGTTGGGAGGTAAAGCTCCGCCGATAAACTTTCGAACTCTGGGGCTGCCCTGACCAGGGACAGAGACTTTTGGGGCATTGGACTTTTGGGACTTTGGGTGATTTGGGGTTGCTGGACTCAAGAACCAAAGGGAAAAGGGCATGCCCCAATTTGCCTGGGGTGGGGTTGTTTTGCTCATGGGTTGTGTTATGAATCCTGTTGGTGGTGTTTCCCCAACATAATGCCACATTGTTTCTCTCTGTTATTAAAAGGCTTTTGCTACACTCAGACTATGTGCTTGCGAGAGGGGAAGTATTGCCTCTTGGAGGCGCCCAGCGGGGGTGGTATATATTTGTCCCAGGTCACTGGGTGGGGGCTCGAGCCGGTTTGCATTGTGTTATTGGAATGGATCCCCTAGATACTGAACCCGGCCCTTGTTGCTGCCAACTCTGACGGGCAGAAGGGTTACACATAAATGTAAGTGACTTGCCCAGCATCACATAGGAAGTCTGAGACTGTCCTTTCTCTTCCTGCAGTCCCCTTCCTCAGTCCCTGAAACACAGGGGGCGGGGGGTCCTACAAACAATGGGCTCCTTCACTACACAACTCTACACAACCATCAGTCCTGGGCACTGATTGAGGCAGATTCCCTGTGGAAAAATAGTTGTGATCATGTAGTTAAAGACTGTGTCATAATGCACAAGGGCATCAACCCGGAGTCAAGCAGGGCTCCTGGGCTGCTTACGGGGATGGAGAGCCAATCTCAGGAGAGGAGACGCAAGGAACTTGGCTTGTGTAGTCTTGCCCAATGAAGGCTGAGAGGGGAGCTGCTGGCTGTCTATCAATGCATGGGGCGGTGGAGGAGTAAACACCCGGGAGCGAGAAGAGCTGGTGAAGCTAAACGAGGGTATTGGCACGAGAACACGTGGGAATAAACTGACCAGGAATCAATGTTGACTGGACATTAGATGGTTTCTATCACTCAGAGCGATGCGGTTCTGGAACCGTGGGGACAGACGACCTATCTAGTCTGAAAACAGAGTATGAAAAGTCTATGAAGGGGATGCTCTGACGGCGCTGTCTGCGATAGCAGGGATGGGACTTCAAGACCCAGGAGGGCCCTTCCGCTCCTATTTTCTGTACTCCTAACTTAACTCTGGCATTCCCTACCTTGTGAGTGTTTGTGTTTGCTGCTGTGGTAATGTGAACGCTCACATAGTGTGTGTGCAAGTTTGGAGTTTTTTAACAACACAAAGTGCAAAGACAGCAATTTCATCGCTTGGCACCATGTTGGCACCCACATGGTTCATCAGCAGGTCGTACCCTTTAGATCCATGGCACAGACATCAGCCACTGGAGCTCCTGGAATAACTGATAGCAGTAGTAGGTTGTCACCCTCTGTTTGGACCAGCACTAGCGGGGGCTGGGACACCCTTTGCCAGTGGATCTCACTGGTATTTGCTGGCAGCAGAGGAATGGTGAGACTCAGGAATCCTGGTTTCACTCCAGATTGTAAAGGGAGCATGCTTTATGGGCACAGACCCTTCTGTCCCTGTTGTCCACAAGTGTGACCTCTTCTTCCCCACCCCCCAGGCTTGTCTCTTCCCCTCCTGGCTCCTCATCCCGGTCCTGCCCCTCCCTAGTCCTCCTCAGGCTTCTCATCCAATCTCCTTGCACAGCCCATTCCACTCTCACCCTCCGAGCTCTCCATCCAAGTCCCAGCCGTGCCCCCACACCAGCTGCTAGTCCCTACCCTCAGCCGCCTCAGCCCGGTCTCCCCTACCCTGACCCGGTTCCTTGTCCTAGTGTCTTGCCAGCCACTCTCAGTTCCCCCGCCCCCTGGCTCTCTCCTCATCCAGTATGTCTGCCCCCCACCCGTAGCCCAATCCCAGCCCCCCACCCCCGCACAGGCTCTTTGTCCCAATCCACTCCCTCCCCCCATCCTTTCACCCCAGGTCCCCGATCTGCATCCCAATCAGACATCCTCCTCCTCCTCCTCCTCTTCTTCACTGCTGCCTGGGCCCAGCAGAGGGAGCTTTAGGAGCCCAGGTGAGACAGGCTCCCTATTCTCAGTCCTGGGGCATGGCACCACAATGGCCCTAGGGGCTCCGAGCTGCCATCCTGGCTAGCCCCAGGCCGGAGCATGCTCAGTCGCTCTGTGGGCATATGGCCTGTGTGGTGCAGTCAGTGGGGAAGGGCTGGAGCATGCTCAGTGCAGATGGAAGCTTTGGAGAATTTAATTGCCAAACTCTAACACGTGTCTACTGAGCATGTGCGAACTGAGATTTCCCAGAGGGTCTTTACTTGGCCAATTTTGGGTGAATTTTCCCAGGGATGCAAGAGGCACATTCAGCTGGTGGTCGGTTTTGACGAGGTGAGGTCTGCAGGGTTTGGTTGGCAAGTATCACAAGCAAGTCCCCCACTGAAGTGATTGAGGGCCATGTTTTCAGATGTTGCCAGCGTCACATAAAGTGGCTATTGATGTATCGCAGAAAGACTCACTTTGTGCGTTTGGTGCCTGGGGTTATGGAAGTGCCTGTTAATCTTCAATACAATGTTTTAATTTCATCTTCCCGTCTGCATCGCGCAGGGCCTCTCTGAGTAGCTCCCGTCAAGGGTACCGGTGTGTGTCTGAGGGTTTGCGCTGTGGACGCTGGTCCACTGGGCTAAGGCTTTGCCGCGTTATGGCTGTGGAGCAGCAAAGCGGGTGATTTTCGGACTCTCCAAGCAGCCGATTAGTGCTGCTCTGGCTACTTTCCGAAACAACCCTGCTGATTTGCAGACACAGAGAAGGCAAGTGGTGGTTTGAAGGTCAGAGGAGCTGGCTGAACTCTGAATGCCCTGACCCAAAGGAGCACTCCAAAGCCAGCTCTCCCAAAGCAGAAGTTTCTCGCTGCAGGCCAGGAGAGCAGCATCTAAAAACATGGATCCCGGTCTGGGCCCCAGGCCTGCCTTCCTATACATTAGCACAGACCCCCGAGTCTGTGTGGGGTCCCAGTGGGACTCTGGGCCAGCGCAGGGGTCCCTATTGGCACATCCTGAGGCAGGATTGGGGCCTTGGATGCCTTTGGTCATGTCTGTGGTGTGAGGAAGAGCCCGTGGTCCTTCCCCCCACTCAGGGGCAGCGCTGGCATTTGGCTGCACAGGGATCTCCGTGCTGGTTGTGCGTAGTCCAGCGCACAAGACCCTCGTGGAGGGAGGCTGGGGCTAGGCCTGGCCTCGCAGGCAGGAGTGCAGCAGCTCCCGTCCCCAGCATAGCTGCAGCCTGGCAAGCTGGCTCTGGGTTTTAGGGGTTGGGTTTTTTTCCCCATAGCTTCATAGGCTCCAAGGCCAGGAGGGACCATTGCGATCATCCAGCACGGGCCAGAGAACGACCCCTAAAGAATTGCTGCAGCCGATCCCTTAGAAAAACATCCAGCCTTGATTTGAAAATCGTCACGGATGGAGACTCCACCGTGACCCTGGGTAAATTGTTCCAATGACTAATTCCTCGCACCATTACCAATGTACTTCTTATTGCCAGTCCGTATGGGCCTAGCTTCCACTCCCAGGGCTGATTCACTTCCCCAGCTGCTCTGTGCTCCACTTGCATAGAGCCCCAGTATTCATGCTCTCGGCCGGTGGTATGAATTCCGCCTGCGAATGAATCCGCCTCAGGATCTGTGGGGGATCTGAACGCTCCCACCCACCTAGTGGGCCTCCAAGCATGAGGAATCCCTCACTCTGGGTCTGGTTTTGATTACAAATAAGCCGTGGAATGAATCCAGTGGCTTGTGCACTGATAATGATTTTACAGGGCCAGTGAGAGTTGTTCGTATTTGGAACAGGAGAAGGCTATTCACATTTGTTTTTTGGTATGGAAAACAGCTAGTAGTAGGCAAAACTTGTGATATTTCCCCTTTCTTCAGTGAAGAGCTCTGGAGCTTTTAGCTGCAGGTAGAGCCAGACATATCTGTGATTGTTTATATGATTTAAAACGTAAGGGCAAGTGTACGCAGAATACAAAGGCAGTTCTTTTTTTAGCTATATCTCTTTATCTCCCTGGGAGAGCTTAGCACCTCTGGGTGCTTTTCTCAATTCCTGCTGTGTAAATCTTCAGTAATTCTGCTGGAGCTATTTCAAAATTACATTTATGTAGCTGGGAGCCAAATATGGCCCTTTGTCTCATTGCATTCTGGGACTGAATCCTCATTGAATTCCTGGCTTCGCTGATGGGTTAGGCCCTGATCCAGCAAAGCACTTAAGCACGTACTTAACAATAAACACATCAATAAACCCCTTGCAGTCCATGGGACTCTGCACAAGCTGAAAAGTATCACCTGCTTAAGTGGATCAAAGCCCTATTGTGTCTGCATCCTTAGGCCTTGTTCCTGCAAACATGTCTGCGCATGCCTGACTTCACCTATGTGAGTAGTACCATAGGCTTCAATACAATACATGTTCCTAAGAGTTTGCAGGGTCAGGACTTGGGTGAAAGATTTTTGGTTATAACGAACACAACAGACCAGTGCGAGTGCAGGGTATTGGAACACTGAGGTGTGCTGAAAGGGCTGACCTAGAGAGGAACTGAGACACAAAAGCTTATTTTCCAAAGCAGCTCTTTTGAGAATTGTTTAAAAATAACAAGGAAGAAGACATCCCACGAAGCGCTGGCTTTCAAGGATTTAGTGACTGGTAATATGAAATCACCGTGGCTAGAAATGTGGTGTGCAGGGATTTTGAATTACAAAACAGGTTTGCTGAAGCAGCTTCATAATACAAGCTTTATCCATTTATTTGTTTTTCTCTAAATGAATTTCCTGCTCAGAAACGGCTGCTGATTAATAGCCTGGCATGCTATTTGTTTTTAGCTGTATCTTCTGTTAAAATATTCTGTTTGCCAGGCTGAAGTTCAGGTCACTCTTTAAAATGACAGATATTTTGTAAATATCCATAAAATGTTAACAATTTCCAAGAAAATTCATAAAACAAATATTTTGAAATAGCTTTTCTATTAAAATAGTACCCTGCACTGACCAAAAATAGACAGCTTGAGTATAGGACACATTATTGTTTGTTTATAGAGCTGTCGGTCAGGCTGCATTGTCAGCATTAGCTCTGTTCCTTTGTGTCACAACCTCCACATTATTTAATGTACTACTTTGTATTTTTTACTATCAGCTAAGTTCTTGTTGATGAATACAAACAACTGGACTCAGTAAACATAATTCCTTGTAGGTAGCAGTGAAAAATCCCGTGCACATACAGCTCTACTGTATTTGAAATTAATCTGGTCCATTCAGATAACCAGCAGAAAAAATTCAGAAGTGAAATCCTGGCCATTTAAATGTTGTCAAGACTCCCAAAATGCAATGCAGAAACTAGACTCATTGCCAAGCTGGGTATACATGAAATCAGATATTCAAATGGTTCCCTGATATTCATGAATGCTTCCTTGATTTATGTCGAAAATGTTCAGAAAGGTGAAAGATGTAGGATGGGAGTGAAGGGCCAAAGCATGAGAGTTATCACATAAATCATACCTTGGAAGTTCAGGACATCCTACTGTGTTGTTGGACATCAGTGAAACTAAACAAAAACAACTTGCGGGAGGAACCCGTGTCACAGCCAGTGATCAGATTGCGTCCATGTGCTGACCCACAAGAACAGCAAACGTGTGCTGAAAGGTGCATGAACTCATGCTGTATAACATGCATTTCCCTGCTGTCACATATTGTGCTCTCTTTCACTCTTGATTTACCTGGAGTGCAAAGACTAGAGGTTACACTTGAATGCCCAGGTGCAGAAGCATATTTAGTATCAATGGCTTGATTGTGATCTCAAAGCCGTACACTCAGAGCATCAAAAAGTGAAGTAATCTACGTGTCTCTGCTATCTGCAGTCTCTGTCCAAAACTGTTTAGACACTTTTGCCCTTCATAAAATGTGTTACTCTTAAGTCAGTTACTCTGATCTAACATGCTTCTGCTAGAGAGTCCTCCAAACTGAATAAGATTTGACCAAAATTGCTATTTTTTTTAATGACTCAGTATTAGTTATTTGCATACTCCAGTCTGAGGCTAGCTTATCACTGGCATACCTCACAAGAAAAAAAACATATTCCATTGTGTTTGATGAGATAATTAGTGCACATGAGTCTGCCCAGATGCATAATCTATGGGGCACGGATTATATTTTCATGTGACTTTTCTCTTTCCAGCTCACAAATCCAGTGCTCAGGGGCATCCTGGTGGACACTCCCGGGGGACTTTGTGCTGCTAAACCCACTAATGGATTACCCCAATAGAGCCTGGAGAGTATTCTCTGTTCATTAAGTAATCCCACTGTAATTCAATTAGAGACAGGCTGACATGACCTGGTGGTGTCAGGATGCAGAACCTGGCCAGATCAGAGTCCTGAGCTCTGCTTTTGACCCAGTCCCAGCCAGGTGGACAGATCCAGATTTGCTTCTGGCATCTGAAGCAAAATGGCAGAAATCTCAAGAGAACAGCTCATCCTGAGAGAGGACCCTAATTCTGGCCTCCCCTTCTGCCCTCCAGCTCCCCAGCTCAGGGGCTACCGTCTTCTGTCTGGAAGGAGGGACCACAGGCCTCCAAGCTCCTGTGGGGCTCTTTAGGGGGTGACAGCTGAAATGCCAATGTGGGGTAAATGTCTGTCCCCCATGCTTACATCCCAGATGTTAGGGCTGTGGTATCACAAGAAGTCTTCAAGTCCGAAGTTACGTGGTCAGTCCCAGGTTTTCAATACAGACTGGAGCTCACTGGAAAACAAGATTTCAGTTTCGCAAAGAAAGTCAGGGTTTTGGAATTAGTTTCCATTCCAATGCGGAATGAAACCTGGACCTTTTGGAATTGTTCACAAAAAACGGGACGCCCGCCCATCCCATAATAGCCATGTGGTCAGGGCATTTACCTGCGATGTGGGAGACCCAACTTCACCAGCCACTTGAATTTAGGTTTCCCACCTCCCAGGTGACTAGCCTGGTGGTCAGAGCAGTTTCTGGGGTCTCTCTTTCTGATTTTAACCAGAAATTCCATCCGGAACTGAGAATTCTTTTTGATGAATTGGCATTTTTTAATTCAAAACGTTTTGTCAGGGAGTTCCCATTCCTATACAGAGTGTGTGTGCCCCTACTGACGTGTGCCTAGAGATACTGGAACAAATTTTGGTCAAGTGACACATGGAGACTAGGTGTTACAGGGATGGGCATGTTAGAAACACAAATACCAGTGCAGAGATTTGGACAGATACATACAGATGTGCAAACCCATTCAATTCAGTGAGGCTGCATGTGTGTGACTTAGCCCTGGTCTACACTAGGGGGGAATCGATCTAAGATACGCAACTTCAGCTACGAGAATAGCGTAGCTGAAGTCGATGTGTTTTAGATCAACTTAGAATCACTTACTTCGCGTCCTCGCGGCGCGGGATCGACGGCCGCTGCTCCCCTGTCGACTCCGCTTCCACCTCTTGTCGTGGTGGAGTTCTGGAGTCGGCAGCAGAGCGATCGGGGATCGATCTATCGCTTCTACACTAGATGTGATAAATCGATCCCCGATAGATCGATCACTACCCGCCGATCCGGCGGGTAGTGTAGACGTGGCCTTAGAGCATGCAGCATTTGGAGATTAAATTACAAGGATTTATGAGGAGAGGCTGAGGGAGCTGGGATTGTTTAGTCTGCAGAAGAGAAGAATGAGGGGGGATTTGATAGCTGCTTTCAACTACCTGAAAGGGGGTTCCAAAGAGGATGGTTCTAGACTGTTCTCAATGGTAGCAGATGACAGAACGAGGAGTAATGGTCTCAAGTTGCAGTGGGGGAGGTTTAGGTTGGATATTAGGAAACACTATTTCACTAGGAGGGTGGTGAAACACTGGAATGCGTTACCAAGGGAGGTGGTAGAATCTCCTTCCTTAGAAGTTTTTAAGGTCAGGCTTGACAAAGCCCTGGCTGGGATGATTTAATTGGGGATTGGTCCTGCTTTGAGCAGGGGGTTGGACTAGATGACCTCCTGAAGTCCCTTCCAACCCTGATATTCTCTGATTCTATGAAATTAAAGTGATCTTGAATCCCTGAGATTGCTGAATTGCTCCAAGGTTTCATTCTCAAGCAGAGGTGCCTACCATGAAATGCTGCCAACCTAACTTCAACACCTGGTAATATGTATTGGTCAGGTACCACAGAATAGTAGTGTTGGGTTACATATAATTTGTGATTGCAAATGGAAAGGGATATATATAAATCTCATATATCTGAGCATACTAACCTGCAACAAATCACTTTATTTCAACAACAATCTGAGTCATTAGGTACTGCTGTTATGTGGCCATATAATCACCAAGATAGAACAAGGAAATAAACTCCCAGAACCAAGGAATAATTTGTAATCCATGGAATAAATTACATTTAATTTGCACCATTTACTTTCTTACCATCATTCTGCCCACTAACCTCTGCCAAGATTAGCCATTCCGCCTTGCCAGTAGCTCTGCTGCTGTCTTTTATTTAAGGAGGGGAACAAAAAACGGAACTGAAGATAAAGGAAGTTCCTAACCCCGCCAGACTCCGTTTGGGGAGCACGGTAAAGAAGAGATGGTAAAGCACACTTATTAATAGATCCCAATGCTGGAAGGGGAAATTAAGTTGCTGAAAGTTTCCCCAACTTGAAGGGGAAAGGAGTCCAGGAGAGCTGGCTGTATTTCAAGGAATCCCTGTTGAGGTTACAGGGACAAACCATCCCAGTGAGTCGAAAGAATAGTAAATATGGCAGGCGACCAGCTTGGCTTAACAGTGAAATCCTAGCGGATCTTAAACATAAAAAAGAAGCTTACAAGAAGTGGAAGGTTGGACATATGACCAGGGAAGAGTATAAAAATATTGCTCGGGCATGTAGGAATGATATCAGGAGGGCCAAATCGCACCTGGAGCTGCAGCTAGCCAGAGATGTTAAGAGTAACAAGAAGGGTTTCTTCAGGTATGTTGGCAACAAGAAGAAAGCCAAGGAAAGTGTGGGCCCCTTACTGAATGAGGGAGGCAACCTAGTGACAGAGGATGTGGAAAAAGCTAATGTACTCAATGCTTTTTTTGCCTCTGTCTTCACTAACAAGGTCAGCTCCCAGACTGCTGCGCTGGGCATCACAAAATGGGGAAGAGATGGCCAGCCCTCCGTGGAGATAGAGGTGGTTAGGGACTATTTAGAAAAGCTGGACGTGCACAAGTCCATGGGGCCGGACGAGTTGCATCCGAGAGTGCTGAAGGAATTGGCGGCTGTGATTGCAGAGCCATTGGCCATTATCTTTGAAAACTCGTGGCGAACCGGGAAAGTCCCAGATGACTGGAAAAAGGCTAATGTAGTGCCAATCTTTAAAAAAGGGAAGAAGGAGGATCCTGGGAACTACAGGCCAGTCAGCCTCACCTCAGTCCCTGGAAAAATCATGGAGCAGGTTCTCAAAGAATCAATCCTGAAGCACTTGCATGAGAGGAAAGTGATCAGGAACAGCCAGCATGGATTCACCAAGGGAAGGTCATGCCTGACTAATCTAATCGCCTTCTATGATGAGATTACTGGTTCTGTGGATGAAGGGAAAGCAGTGGATGTATTGTTTCTTGACTTTAGCAAAGCTTTTGACACGGTCTCCCACAGTATTCTTGTCAGCAAGTTAAGGAAGTATGGGCTGGATGAATGCACTATAAGGTGGGTAGAAAGCTGGCTAGATTGTCGGGCTCAACGGGTAGTGATCAATGGCTCCATGTCTAGTTGGCAGCCGGTATCAAGTGGAGTGCCCCAAGGGTCGATCCTGGGGCCGGTTTTGTTCAATATCTTCATAAATGATCTGGAGGATGATGTGGATTGCACTCTTAGCAAATTTGCGGATGATACTAAACTGGGAGGAGTGGTAGATACGCTGGAGGGGAGGGATAGGATACAGAAGGACCTAGACAAATTGGAGGATTGGGCCAAAAGAAATCTGATGAGGTTCAATAAGGATAAGTGCAGGGTCCTGTACTTAGGACGGAAGAACCCAATGCACAGCTACAGACTAGGGACCGAATGGCTAGGCAGCAGTTCTGCGGAAAAGGACCTAGGGGTGACAGTGGATGAGAAGCTGGATATGAGTCAGCAGTGTGCCCTTGTTGCCAAGAAGGCCAATGGCATTTTGGGATGTATATGTAGGGGCATAGCGAGCAGATCGAGGGACGTGATCATTCCCCTCTATTCGACATTGGTGAGGCCTCATCTGGAGTACTGTGTCCAGTTTTGGGCCCCACACTACAAGAAGGATGTGGATAAATTGGAGAGAGTCCAGCGAAGGGCAACAAAAATGATTAGGGGTCTAGAACACATGACTTATGAGGAGAGGCTGAGGGAGCTGGGATTGTTTAGTCTGCAGAAGAGAAGAATGAGGGGGGATTTGATAGCTGCTTTCAACTACCTGAAAGGGGGTTTCAAAGAGGATGGCTCTGGACTGTTCTCAATGGTAGCAGATGACAGAACGAGGAGTAATGGTCTCAAGTTGCAGTGGGGGAGGTTTAGATTGGATATTAGGAAAAACTTTTTCACTAGGAGTGTGGTGAAGCACTGGAATGCGTTACCTAGGGAGGTGGTAGAATCTCCTTCCTTAGAGGTTTTTAAGGTCAGGCTTGACAAAGCCCTGGCTGGGATGATTTAACTGGGAATTGGTCCTGCTTCGAGCAGGGGGTTGGACTAGATGACCTTCTGGGGTCCCTTCCAACCCTGATATTCTATGATTCTATGATTCTAAGGGACCACTGTGATCATCAAATCCGACCTCCTATATAACAGAGGCCAAAGAACTGCCCCCATATAATTCCAAGAGAAGATCTTTGGGGAAAAAAAAATTCCTTGATTTACAAATGATCAGTGACGGAGAATCCACCACGACCCTTGGTAAATTGTTCCACTATCTAATTACCCTCACTGTCCAAAACCCACGCCTTATTTCCAGTCTGAATTTGTCTCACTTCAGCGTCTAGCCATTGAATTGTGCTACACCTTTCTCTGCTAGACTGAGTCCATTATTCAATATTCCCCCCCATGTAGATACCCATAGACTATAATCAAGTCATCCCTTAGCTGTCTCTTTGTTAAAGTAAATAGATTGAGTTCCTTGAGTCTATCACTGTTATTCATGTTTTCTAATCCGTTCATCATTCTCATGGCTCCTCTCTGAACTGTCTCCAATTTATCAACATCCTTCTATATTGGAGCACCAGAACTGCACACAGGATTTCAGCAGTGGTCATACCGGTGACGTATACAGAGATAAAATCACCTCTCTGCTTCTCCTCGAGATTCCCCCATTTATGCATCCCAGGATCGTGTTAACTCCTTTGGCCACAGCATCGTACTGGGAGCACGTGTTCAGCTGATTATCCACCAGGACCCCAATTCTTTTTCAAAGTCACTGCTTCCTAAGGGATAGCCCGCTTCCTATCGGTCTGGCCTGCATTCTTAGTTCCTAGTTATATTTTGTTGGCTGTCCCAGGCAAGCATTGCTGTATTCGTTCCTGGACCCGTGACAGGGTACAAGCTGCCATAGCTGGAAGTGAAAGCTGACTCCTGACTGAGAATTGGGATTTCAGTTAATGGTAGAAACCATTTCCTTCGAGCCCCAGCAGGCGTGAGATGCTGGATCTAAAAATCAGCAGATTGATTTCCAGAAACGCCTCTGACAGAAAATGTTTAAATTTTTTGAAAATTTATTAGCTGTAATTTTTCAAAAAGAACAGGAGGACTTGTGGCACCTTAGAGACTAACCCATTTATTTGAGCATGAGCTTTCGTGAGCTACAGCCCACTTCATCGGATGCATCTCTTAGTCTCTAAGGTGCCACAAGTCCTCCTTTTCTTTTTGCGAATACAGACTAACACGGCTGCTGCTCTGAAACCTGTAATTTTTCAGTTACTCTGAGGCCTTTATGTTGTAACTAAGGCAACCAAGTGTGCAAGGCAAAGTGTTACAAAACATAGTGTCAGTAACATTCTTCCGAAGTCTAAAAGTTTCTAAAATGGCTTTTTCTTCTGAAATCTGAGACATGAGCAAAACGTGACAGGTGCGTTAAGAGGCTTTTAGTAGCCCCTGCTTGGGAGGCCGGGCAGGCTTCCCTTCTGAGGAGTCTCACCATTGCAGGCCCCTGCCAGCACAGCCTGGTGTCAGAAGGTTGTATGGCAAAGGCACCTGATCACAAAATGCAGGTGACGATTTTCAGCTGCGTTCAGTGAAAACAAGCTCTTGGTGCCCCACGTTTTGGTGCAGCCAGGTGCTGTGGGGCACCGAGAGCTCCCTGCCTCTCCTGTGCGGGTGCAGTCTCTGCATAGACCCCGCCCTTGCGGAAGTGGGGCAGCCAGAGGCAGGAAAGGAGGGGACACTCCGGCGGGCGGCCGGGGGAATCTTGCCGAGAAGGTGCTTGGGGATGCTTGTAGAAAGCAGATTTGTTCACTTGCTGGGGGGTAGCACATGGCAGCCCTGATGCAATGAGGGGACAAACTTCTCCAAGCCCCTCGCCAGAGCCCTGGCCCCAAGACAATGAAATGAAGCAGACGAGGCGGACACCAAGGTGCGTTGCTTTGCGTGACGGTGATGAGCGACAAGAACGGTCTCAGTCCGGCTCCTGTTTAAGGCAATGGCAAAGCTCCTGCTGACTCTAGTGGGAGCGGGATTGGGAGCAGACAGCTGGAGGCAGCCCACGAGGAGGTGTAAATTGGCATTGGCTATGATGCAGCTGTTCCGATTCACACCAGCTGAGAGTCAGCTGATCCTCTGTCCCCGGCCAGCACGCATCACAGCAGCCCAGTCCCTTGGCCGTCCGGTTGGGGACTAGGTTCGTGCGGCTCGGAAGGTTTAAAATATTCTCAATCCCCTGCCCGCGTCCCTCTCTGCTCACTCTGCTGGAGACGCTTCGCACCCCAGCAGCTGCTTCCAGCCCTTCTTATCAGCATAAGAATATGTTCATCCAGTCAGGGAACAGAAACAATAGCGTGGGGCTTGTGTGACCAGTCACAGCTAAGCAAGCCAGCTCAGCTCAAAGGCTGGATGTGGAGTATCACACACCTGCAGCAAACTGCAACTGACCGTCTCTGTGCCTTTCCCTTCTCACTTCGGGTGGCGTAAAGTCATCTCTGATTTTTCTCCCGGCCCATGCCCTATCATTGCTCTTAGTATGCACAGGTAGTTAATGCTGTACATCACTTTGGGATCCCAGTAACTCTAGTAAAGTGGGTTGGACGGGAATAAGATAAAATCATGTTTCAGTAAGCTGGTATCTAAAAAGGCAGAAGATATCAATCCATGTTCGTGCTGGGAAGCCATTCCAGGATGAAGTTCATTGCAAGTTTAGCTCCTCTGGGCATCCTGGAACAATAGTCTCAGTAATGCATACGGTTATCAGTTAACGCTTGCCCGGAAAAGATAAGGGCTGCACAAATGAGTTCATGACAGCCAAAGCGGTGGAGGGGAACAAGAGGACCCTTGGCAAGTATGTCAATGGGGAAAAAAAATAAATGCTGGCGGGAAAGTCAGCCCATTATTGAGTGAGTGAATCTGTTCTGTTCCTTTCCTCTGGGGCACCTGGCACGGGCCACTCTCAGCAAGCAGGCCCCTGGGCTAGGTGGACCTTTGCTCTGACCCACTATGGCCGTTCTTATAAGGGCGGGGGGAAGTGGAATTAACAGTTCTACAATGGCTGTTACTGATTCACTTTAAAATGGATCTTTATCTCCTCCCTGGGCGTCATCTCTGCATCAGCCCTCCCTGCAGGTCTGCCTCTCTGGGACATGTCTAAATCTTTCTGCTTCTTTGTGCATAAATGTCTCTGGGATTCAAAGCTTTTCCTTTCTGTCCTCGGTTCAGGCCCATTTCACTCCTAGCCTGCTGCAGTTTTCTCCTCTCCGGCTTTGACTGCTGCACCTTTCCCCCAACTGCACAAGGCTGGTTCATTGCCCTGGCGCCTTGGTGCCCTGTTTGCGTTGCTTTCCAGGCTCCCTTTGCTCCACCACATCTAACAAGCTCTTGGCTTTGCTGCCAGGGTCTCTTATGGTGGAGTGGTACTTTCCCTTTCTGCCCTGCTGTCTAGGTAGGAGGCTGACCTCTGGCTTCCTTGCAGCTGGCTTATTCTCCTGCTAGCCTGCCTCTGCCGCAGGCAGCTTCGCACCTTCCCCCGCCCACCCCCTCCCCCCAACCATACGGCCGTGTCCATCACCGTATCTCCCCCAAAGCCCTCCTCAAGGCTCGCCTTGGCCAGGGTGGCCACAGAACTCAACTGCTGACAATGGCCAGGCTGGTGCTGAGCTGAGAATGCTGCTCACTCTGCAACCCGCACCCCCCATCTTTTGTCACCCTCCTGAACCAAGGCTGGGTGCTCTCTGGGGCGGGGGCTGCCATCTCACCGCACCATACCGGCCTGCACCGTGCCGTGTCGGCACTTGCGATGACCCCTGTGCCCTTCTAGTTCCAAGGGAGGCGCTGGCCGGGCTGCTCAGCGCGGTCCCCATGTGCTCAGAAGGAGCTGGCCCCCAGTCTGGGGTCAGGCAGGATTTCCCCCGTCGTCAGGCCGGCCTGGTATCTCACCGGGAGGCCCTGTCTGAGCTGGGGAGGGCTAGTCTGTCATATAAGGATTCAGAGAAGGGTGATTAGACTTCAGAAAAAATACAGAGAGAGAGAGAGAGAGGTTTTAAAAGGCCGCACCATTAATGCAGGTAGGTAATTTATGCTTTGTGTTTGGCTGTTCTCCAGGAGAGATGTGCATCGAGGAAGCGTCAAGGAGTGTAGCAATGGCCGTTGCAGTATTACCTTGGTACGTGCTGTTTAAACACCCAGAAACAGAAAATGGCAAAAGACTGGGTTGCTGGGTCCCAGGGGATGGGATGAGGACATGCCACAGAGGTGTTGAGAGAGGCCTTGTGCTCTAAAGCAGGGTTTCCAACATGCTAGCGCTAAAAGGCTCCTTCCGCTCCTGGCTTCTTGCAGCTAGTCCGTGCTCTCTATGTGCCAGGCACTAAGCCCATGTCGGCACGAACAGAGCTGCCTCCTCAGGCCATGGGCTGTTCCTGCCGTGCCCCGTGCCGTGGGCACTCCCCGCGCACTACAGTGCTACTCGTCACTATCTGGTTAGACGGGTCAGGCTACACTGCAGTCAAACACCCGCAGCTGGCCCAGCTCAGCTGACTCGGGATTGCGGGGCTCTAGCTGCAGGGCTGGACAATTGCTGTGTAGACATTCGGGCTCGGGCTGGAGCCTGGGTTCTGGGACCCGCCTCACTCATGGTGGCCCCCAGCTCAGGGTCCAGCCCGAGCCTGAACATCCACACAGAACTTGTACTGCTCCGTTGCCTGAGGCCTGCGAGCCCGAGGCAGCTGGCACAGGCCAGCCGTGGGTGTTTGGTTGCAGTGTAGACACCCACAGCAGGGTTGTTCCATATCCCAGCATTCCCGACAGCCCATTACAACCATGTCATTTCAACTCCTGGGGAAAGCGCCAGGCCCTCCAGAGGTTAATACGGTGTCCTATCGGCCCGCTCAGCGCTGCAGCCTGCCCCTGCCCACAGGAGCCGTCCTGATATCCGGTGTCTCCTCTGGCCGAAGGGAGAGGCGCACACAGACCTAGTGTCCTCGTGACTCCTCGCACGCAGGCTAGAGCAATAACGCATGCGTGTGTGTGTGTGTGTGTGTGAGTGCAGCTGAGTGTGCGACAGGGCACGGAGGGTCTCTTGCCCCAGAGATTATCCCTGTCTGGCCCCTCGTCTCGATTCACACTCTGCAGCCCAGAGAAAAAGCCCGAAACCCCAGTTCTAGTCCACTGGAGCCTGAATAGGCACCTTCCTGCCTGCTTTCCCCAGCCCGCAGCTGCCTGTCCCTGCCCTGTGCTGCCGGCCCAGCTGGTCGCTGCCGGGAGGACGGGGACCGGGAGAGAAAAGGGGGAGCAGAAGGTGGAGAGGGCTCAGCTGCAGGGTGTCGCAGAGCTGGGGGCTCAGTCAGGAAGGCTGCACCTGCCCTGACTCTCCTCCTGTCACACGGGGTGGTGTTGACATACGTTTTCCAGCAGCCAGGGTGTGCCCTGGACACATCTGGGGAAGTCTCCTCCCCTCTCCAGCTGTTCAGAATTTCAGCGCTTCTCATCCTCTTGAGGAGGTTCTGGGTCAGCTGAGCAGCAAGCCCACTGGCCATACTAAAGGGCGGCTCCGAGGGGCCGGGCTGGACTGAGGACAGTGGCAGCTGCCCTGGGGGTCTGTCAGCTCTGTTAGCTGCTGCGTGTTGCCGTGGGGCCGCTCTCTGTACCCAGGTTGTCCCGTCCCACCTGCAATATGCTTCACGCACAAAGCACAGGGTAATAACACGGTGTCTTTCCACAGGGATCAATGGCCCCTGCTGAAATGCAGATTATTGGCATGGAGAGAAATCCACCGAATTTCAGGACAAAAGGTCGGATGTGTCTGCTGGCAGCAGTCCGACCTCGTCAGTTCTCTGGTTCTGCAGGGAGTCTGAGGTGCAGGTCTGCTCCCTGTGGGAGAGGAAGGTAGGCGCGGCCATCTCGTTCGGCGGCGTCCCAGCTGAGATCAGACGCCGGGTGCTGTGCAGACGCACAGTGAGAGATGGGGCCTGCCCTGAAGAGCTCGTGGGCTACATGACAAGGCAGACACAGGGTGAGAGGGGAAACAGGTGCAGAGAGAGGATGTGACTTGCACACAGCCGGTCAATTGCAAAGGCAGGATCAGAACTCTGGTCTCCTGGCCTAGGGGCCTGCCCACTGCTCCACACTGCCTGACGCCTCCCCTTAGGGCACTAATCTTGGAGAATAAAGAGTTGTCATAAAGCCTTTAGAAAATCTCCACTGTGCCCAACCAGACAGGGCCTCCAGCCACTTAATATCACCTCACAAACCTTCCAGCCGGCTCTGCGGGGGTCCGTCTGCCTGTGAGTGCAGAGAGGAACAGCAGATGTTCCGACACTGAGGCCAGCCTGTGATGTGTGTCACTGGTCCACACCCAGGCTGGTGCAGCAGGCAGGGCTGGCCGGTGCTGCTCTGGGCCGGCCTGCGGAGCTCCCTCCCTCATGGCTGAATAATGTCCCAAATGAGGGCCAGCAAAACCCTTGGGCCACACCATCAAATACATTCTCTTCCCATGATATTCTTCTTATTAATACTTTAAATCTGGGCTGTTTTCTCTCAAGCGTTGATTAGACTGATGTTTTGTGAAGTGGGGTAAATCAGGCCAGGGTGCGTATTTGGACTGGGAGTGAGGAGGGTAATGAGCCCAGCATTAGTATCCGGGTTGTGTCTGTCAGCAATCCACCGTCAGTGCAATTGCCAAGCGCCCAAGTTCCAGCCAGAATGTCTGCGTCTGACAGCTCAGGTCAGCACATTCTCCCAGGCCGCGTTGTAATGCGTCAGTAAATGACTTTTTATTGCTTTTGCTTGAGTGATTATGTTTATTTCCCTAGTAATGCAGATTGTGCTCATTGCATTGATCTGTTACAGTGTGTCGTTTTGCAGGTCAGACCTGACAGCTGAGGCTTCCTACTGTCTCTGTGGCCCTCTTCGTTATTTCCTTGGGTTTGGTTACTGAGAGGCACGAGAGGAAAGACAGCTTTGGAAACCAAAGAGGTGCAGAATATATTGATTCCAAATAGCAAAGTAGCTCCTTCCCCTCTCTCAGATGTGTAAGCAGATAAATGCTCAGCTACCCATTGTAGTGCATCGGTCTAACTTCCCCGTCGTATGCGGAATACATTTCCCACGGGCCGCCTCAAAAGTTAATGTGCGTCCAAAATGAGCAACTATGGCAATATGGCACTTCCCGTCTTCTGCTGTGTATGTGCGTGCGTGTGTGTCATCTGAGTGCGTGTGTGTGTGAGATCTGTGTGCATGTGTGTCATCTGCATGTGTGTGTTCATACCTAGGAACTGGCTTGGAGATGGTGGCATCATTACTAGGCTTCCAAGGCACATAGGTGACGTTCTAAACTAATTGCATGTGGAGGGTGCTCCTGCCAGGGGATATTTCTGCTGTTGCTGTTGTGAGGGATTTATGTGGCCGCAGCACTGTGCATTGTGTGTTGCCTTGGTTCAGACAGACACATAGAATCATAGAATATCAGGGTTGGAAGGGACCCCAGAAGGTCATCTAGTCCAACCCCCTGCTCGAAGCAGGACCAATTCCCAGTTAAATCATCCCAGCCAGGGCTTTGTCAAGCCTGACCTTAAAAACCTCTAAGGAAGGAGATTCTACCACCTCCCTAGGTAACGCATTCCAGTGTTTCACCACCCTCTTAGTGAAAAAGTTTTTCCTAATATCCAATCTAAACCTCCCCCACTGCAACTTGAGACCATTACTCCTCGTTCTGTCATCTGCTACCATTGAGAACACAGACACTACCCTGAAGAGGTTCTCAATCGGTTCTAATGCCACTAATTCTGGACAGTCCAGCCTTTTATAAGAACCTCAGGCCAGTTGTTTAGAAATAAAATACAACATTTGCACATTTTCTCAGGTTAGAAAAGCAATTTTGATGATGATAGAACATTTGGAAAACGGTATAAACAAGCTTGTCCCACTGTAAAGTCCTTACCTGGTGAGGAATGCCCTTTCCCCAGTCTAGAACTCTGTCCACATGACCAAGAGCTTGTGATTTCCATATGCTGTCATCGCCTCGGTTGTCTCAGTGTTGGGCTCTAGATATCATTCCTCTTAGCAGTAACATTTCACCAGCCTGGCCTTTAAGTCGGATATTGCTTTTCTTGTCATGTCGCACTCAGAAAGCTCTTGATACTTGATGGAAGCCAATATTTTCTTTCTTTCTTTCTTTCTTTCTTTCTTTCTTTCTTTCTTTCTTTCTTTCTTTCTTTCTTTCTTTCTTTCTTTTTCTACTGTAAGCAGAACAAATGATTCCCAAAGCTCAAGTTAATCTGACCCTCCCCCACCCCTCGTGGTCGCTGTGTTTTGTACCCTTCTATTCACTCCTCCTCTCTGCTGCCTGCCACATCAGTCACAATCCTTCCTCCTTCATTGCAGGCTCCACATTCTCTGTCACCACTCACTCCTTGCCTTTCACTTGTCCTCCCCTTCTCTCTCACTCCTCCTCTTCCCATCCTGCCCCTCCTCCCTTGCAGTTTGGGAGAGAGAGAGAGAGGAAAGAGACACAGAGCTCTTCCTTCCAAGAGGGCTGTAGCCTTGGGATGCTGGGCCCAAGAAGCCGTATTTCTCTGGAAATCTAGTCGGGAAATTATTCTGGAGAAATCGGTGCCACTAGCAACACTGCCTGCTGCCTTGGAAACAGATGTTACGAGCCTCGTTCTTCTGCCACAGGGCTCTGGGGCTCCACCAGAAGGTACCTGGCACAGGGAAGGTGGCCTGGGAATGGTGGTGTGGGGAGACAGGGTTTGAGGCGGAGGGACCAGCAATATGAATGCAAGTTGCCGAATGGCCAAAGGGCTAATTTCAAGCCTCTCTGCTGCTGGGAACTGCCACCTGAGAAATTGGGGTGGGTTCTGCAGCTGAATTGCTTGGGAGACAAGTTAACAGGGTTCTCTGGTGGGCTAGGAGAGGCAGGAATGCTGCGGGGTTCTGCCAGCGTCAGGGTTGTTGGGAGAGTTGAGGGAAGGGTTGCTTCCCCTTGTATTGGTAGCCAAAGGTCTTCTCTTGTAGGGACTCTCTTCACAGGGGTGCTAAGGATCCAAGTCAGATTGATGGGAAAGTGACTCAGCTAAGGACAGAGATGCTCTGTTTTCTTTGCCGTGGTGGTCCTGGGAATGTCAGTGAAGATGGGGGGTCGGAAGGGTTCAGGTTGTTTCCTATCGTGGTTCCTGTTGCTGATGGTAAATGGAGAGATGGGAACGAAGCAGGCAGAAGCCATCAGTGTTTTCAGAGCAACTGTCTGCCAGAGAAGACCAGCATTGCTTGGCATGGCAGGTGGGTTCAGAGCTCTTCACAGCTGAGCACAGCCTGGAGGAGCAGTGCACCGGAGTTGAGGGAGGAGTTGTTCAGTGCTAACGGAGAAAGTTGGAGTCAGCATAAGAACATAAGAACAGCCAGACTGGGTCAGACCAAAGGTCCATTTAGGCCAGTATCCTATCCTCTGACAGTGGCCAGTGCCAGGTGCCCCAGAGGGAATGAACAGAACAGGGAATCATCAAGTCATCCATCCCCTGCCCCCATTCCCAGCTTCTGGCAAACAGAGGCCAGAGACACCATCCCTGCCCATCCTGGCTAATAGCCATTGATGAACCTATCCTCCATGAACTTATCTAGCTCTTTTTTGTACCCTCTTATAGTCTTGGCCTTCACAACATCCTCTGCCAAAGAGTTAAACAGATGGAGTGTGCGCAGTGTGAAGAAATACTTCCTTTTGTTTGTTTTAAACCTGCTGCCCATTAATTTAATTGGGTGACCCCTAGTTCATGTGTTATGAGGAGTAAATACCACTTCCTTATTTACTTTCTCTACACCAGTCATGATTTTATAGATCTCTATAATATCCCCCTTAGTCGTCTCTTTTCCAGGCTGAAAAGTCCCAGTCTTATTAATCTAGTCTAGGTACCTGGATGGGCTTTGGTGAGGGACCTTGTCAAAGGCTTTCTGAAAATCTAAGTACACTATATCCACTGGATCCCCCTTGTTCACTTGCTTGTTGACCCCCTCAAAGAATTCTAGTATATTGGTGAGGCATGATTTTCCCTTTACAAAAGATGTGTTGACTCTTTCCCATCAAATCATGTTCTTCTATGTGTCTGACATTTTGGTTCTTTCCTGCAGTTTCAGTGAGTTAGCCTGGTACTGACGTCAGGCTCAGCGGCCTGAGATCACCTCTGGAACCCTTTTTTAAAAATTGGCGTCACATTAGCTCCCCTCCCATCATTTGGTCCCGAAGCTGATTGAAATGATTGGTTACATACATAGATTACAGCAGAAGTTGGAAATGTCCATCCCCTGATAAATGAGCAGGATGCAAAGAGAGGATGCTGCAGTGGGTTCTGTGATGGGTCTAGGCAATGGTACCAGGTGGCAGTGCGGGGACCTGGGCGGTATGGTGTGAATAGTTGGGGAATGGTATAGGGTACCCTACCCTCACTGTATGACGAGTCAGCTGTGAATAAAGGGTTTGCCAGCTGGGACAGAGGAACAGAAAGTTCTTAGGGAGGAGAGGTGGACATTCACGTTACATCTCATCACCATGGAAGGAAACCTCCATGGGCCAGCCGGGATCACAGCCAAACATTATTTTTGTCCATTTGAAGAGCTGTGCTGAGCACAGATGATAAGATTCTGCCCTCTGTTTTAGCTCATAGCCCACCAGTTGTAATACTTCAGCCAGTCCAAAGCTGTGAAGGGCCAGCTGGTGGTCAAGAAGTAATATGTGTCTACCCCAGTCAGTGATGTGGTGCTGGGTATGGCGTGCCGGAGTGCTTCTCTGATGGTTCAGTTTATTAATTGCCAGAGAGTGTGTATAGCTGGAGGTAGGGAATGGCAAGCTGCTATTTCTCAGAGACTTGTCATTGAAGCAGAGGCCAGCAGTGTTGTTTCAGCAGCAGTGTGCTGTCCTAGGAACCCATCTACATGTGTGTCTAGGTACCTGGATGGCCTCTTCCCTGTTATCTGAGCTTGCCCTGGGGATAGTCATTCACAGCAGTTTCCCCCCGATGTGCCGCTCCTTCATGCTATTGGGCAGGGTAAAGGTCTGGATCACACCAGAGAAACATGGTCAATTTATGTAGAATAACAAACCAGGATTAAAGTGGCAAGAGCCAAATGTCCAGTGGGAAAGGGTCTTTCAGGGGAGGTGCATGGGGCCAGGGGAGAGACCCGTCCCCAAACATTGGTGGAACTGGCCCCTGTGCCCTGAATATGCTGGAGCCCGGGCACCATGGACCCATATAACTCACTGCCCTTGTATTGCTGGACCTATCCTCCAGGAACTTATCTAGCTTTTTTTTTAACCCTCTTATAGTCCTGGCCTTCACAACATCCTCTGGCAATGAGTTCCACAGTTTGACGGTGCGTTGTGTGAAAAAAAAAATCTTCCTTTTGTTTGTTTTAAACCTGCTGCCTATTAATTTCATTGGGTGACCCCTAGTTCTTGTGTTATGAGAAGGAGTAAATAACACTTCCTTATTTACTTTCTCCACACCCATCATAGTTTTATAGACCTCAATCATATCCCCTCTTAGTCTCCTCTTTTCCAAGCTCAAAAGTCCCAGTCCTATTAATCTCTTCTCACACGGAAGCCCTTCCAGACGCCTTATTATTTTTGTTGTCCTTTTCTGAACCTTGTCCAGTTCCAATATATCTGTTTTTGCTACGGGGCAATCACATCTGCACACAGTATTCAAGATGTGGGTGTACCATGGATTGATATAGCGGCAGTATGATATTTTCTGTCTTATTCTCTATCCCTTTCTTAATGATTCCCAACATTCTGTTCACTTTTTTGACGGCTGCTGCACATGGAGTGGATGTTTTCAGAGAACTATCCACAGTGACTCCAAGATCTTTCTTGAGTGGTAATAGCTAATTTAGACCCCATTATTTTATATGTATAGTTGGGATGATGTTTCCCAATGTGCATTATTTTCTATTTATCCACATTGAATTTCATCTGCCATTTTGTTGCCCCATCACCCAGTCTTGAGAGATCCTTTTGTAGCTCTTCGCAGTCTGCCTGGGACTTAACTATCTTGAGTATAGAATCATAGAATCATAGAATATCAGGGTTGGAAGGGACCCCAGAAGGTCATCTAGTCCAACCCCCTGCTCAAAGCAGGACCAATTCCCAGTTAAATCATCCCAGCCAGGGCTTTGTCAAGCCTGACCTTAATTTTGTAAGGTAATTTTGTAATAATTAAGTAATTTTGTATCATCTGCAAATTTTGCCACTTCACAGTTTATCCGTTTTTCCAGATCACTTATGAATATGTTGAATAGGACTGGGCCCAGTACAGACCCCTGGGGGACACCACTATTGACCTCTCTCCATTCTGAGAACAGACCATTTATTCCTACCCTTTGTTTCCTATCTTTTAACCAGTTACCGATCCATGAGAGAACCTTCCCTCTTATCCTATGACAGTTTACTTTGCTTATTAGCCTTTGGTGAGAGACCTTGTCAAAGGCTTTCTGAAAATCTAAATACACTAGACCCCTTGTCCACATGCTTATTGACCCTCGCAAAGAATTCTAGCAGATTGGTGAGTCATGATTTCCCTTTACAAAAACCACGTTGACTATTCCCCAACAAATTATGTTCGTCTATGTGTCTGACAATTTTATTTTTTACTATAGATTCAACCAGTTTGCCCAGTACTGAAGTCAGATTTACGGGTCTGTAATTGCTAGGATCACCTCTGGGGCCCTTTTTAAAAATTGGTGTCACATTAGCTATTGTGCAGTCATTTGGTCCAGAAGGTGATTTAAATGATGGGTTACAGACTACAGTGAGTAGTCCTGCAATTTCACATTTGAGTTCCTTCAGAACTCTTGGGTGAATCCCATCTGGTCCTCATGACTTATTACTGTTTAGTTTATCAGTTTGTTCGAAAACGTCCTCTAATGACACCTCAATCTGGGACAGTTCCTCAGATCTCTCATCTAAAAAGAATGGCTCAGGTTTGGGAATCTGCCTCACATCCTCAGCCGTGAAGATCGATGCAAAGAATTTATTTAGTTTCTCCGCAATGGCCTTATCGTCCTTTAGTGCTCCTTTAGCCTCTCGATCGTCCAGTGGCCCCACTGGTTGTTTAGCAGTTTTCCTGCTTCTGATGTACTTAAACGTTTTTTGCTATTACTTTTTGAGTCTTTGGCTAGCTGTTCTTCAAATTCTTTTTTGGCCTTCCTAATTATATTTTTACACTTCATTTGGCAGAGTTTATGCTTCTTTCTATTTTTCTCACTAGGATTTAACTTCCACTTTTTAAAGGATGCCTTTTTGTCTCTCACTGCTTCTCTTATTTTCTTGTTTAGCCAAGGTGGCACTTTTTTGGTTCTCTGACTGTGTTTTTAATTTGGGGTATACATTTAAGTTGAGCCTCTATTACAGTGTCTTTAAGAAGTTTCCATGCAGCTTGCAGGGATTTCACTTTTGGCGCTGGACCTTTTAATTTCTGTTTAACTACCCTCCTCATTTTTGTGTCGTTCGCTTTCTGAAATTAAATGCTACAGTGCTGGGCTGCTCTGTGTCTCTCTAATCTCCCTGAGCATTTCACAATCACAACCACTATCCTGGTCAGGTGCTTGGTAATATATCCCTATCGCTATATTCTTATTACTCAAGCATGGAATTACTATCCATAGAGATTCTATGGTACAGTTTGGTTCATTTAAGATTTTTACTTCATTTTATTCTACGCTTTCTTTCACATATAGTGCCAATCCCCCACCATTATGACCTGTTCCCTCATTCCGATATATTTTGTACCCTAGTATTACTGTGTCCCATTGATTATCCTCATTCTACTAAGTGTATGTGATGCTGTCAAGGTTTCTTCCCCACTCTGAACTCTAGGGTACAGATGTGGGGACCTGCATGAAAGACCCCCTAAGCTTATTCTTACCAGCTTTGGTTAAAAGCTTCCTCGAGGTACAAACTTTGCCTTGTCCTTGAACCCTATGCTGCCACCACCAAACGTGTTACACAAAGAACTGGGAAAGAGCCCACTTAGAATCATAGAATCACAGAATATCAGGGTTGGAAGGGACTTCAGGAGTTCATCTAGTCCAACACCCTGCTCAAAGCAGGACAAATCCCCAATTAAATCATCCCAGCCAGGGCTTTGTCAAGCCTGACCTTAAAAACTTCTAAGGAAGGAGATTCTACCACCTCCCTAGGTAACGCATTCCAGTGTTTCACCACCCTCATAGTGAAAAAGTTTTTCCTAATATCCAACCTAAACCTCCCCCACTGCAACTTGAGACCATTACTCCTTGTTCTGTCCTCTTCTACCACTGAGAATAGTCTAGAACCATCCCCTCTGGAACCACCTCTCAGGTAGTTGAAAACAGCTATCAAATTCCCCCTCATTCTTCTCTTCTGCAGACTAAACAATCCCAGTTCCCTCAGCCTCTCCTCATAAGTCATGTGTTCCAGACCCCTAATCATTTTTGTTGCCCTTCGCTGGACTCTCTCCAACTGATCCACATCCTTCTTGTAGTGTGGGGCCCAAAACTGGACACAGTACTCCAGATGAGGCCTCACCAATGCCGAATAGAGGGGGACGATCACGTCCCTCGATCTGCTGGCAATGCCCCTACTTATACGTCCCAAAATGCCATTGGCCTTCTTGGCAACAAGGGCACACTGCTGACTCATATCAAGCTTCTCGTCCACTGTAACCCCTAGGTCCTTTTCCGCAGAACTGCTGCCTAGCCATTCGGTCCCTAGTCTGTAGCTGTGCATTGGGTTCCTCCGTCCTAAGTGCAGGACCCTGCACTTATCCTTATTGAACCTCATCAGATTTCTTTTGGCCCAATCCTCCAATTTGTCTAGGTCCCTCTGTATCCTATCCCTGCCCTCCAGCGTATCTACCACTCCTCCCAGTTTAGTATCATCCGCAAACTTGCTGAGGGTGCAATCCACACCATCCTCCAGATCATTTATGAAGATATTGAACAAAACCGGCCCCAGAACCAATCCCTGGGGCACTCCACTTCACACTGGCTGCCAACTAGACATGGAGCCATTGATCACTACCCGTTGAGCCCGACAATCTAGCCAGCTTTCTACCCACCTTATAGTGCATTCATCCAGCCCATACTTCTTTAACTTGCTTACAAGAATACAGTGGGAGACCATGTCAAAAGCTTTGCTAAAGTCAAGAAACAATACATCCACTGCTTTCCCTTCATCCACAGAACCAGTAATGTCATCATAGAAGGCGATTAGATTAGTCAGGCATAACCTTCCCTTGGTGAATCCATGCTGACTGTTCCTGATCACTTTCCTCTCATGTAAGTGCTTCAGGATTGATTCTTTGAGGACCTGCTCCATGATTTTTCTGGGGACTGAGGTGAGGCTGACTGGCCTGTAGTTCCCAGGATCCTCCTTCTTCCCTTTTTTAAAGATTGGTACTACATTAGCCTTTTTCCAGTCATCTGGGACTTCCCCCGTTCACCATGAGTTTTCAAAGATAATGGCCAATGGCTCTGCAATCACAGCCGCCAGTTCCTTTAGCACTCTCGGATGCAACTCATCCGGCCCCATGGACTTGTGCTCGTCCAGCTTTTCTAAATAGTCTCTAACCACTTCTTTCTCCACAGAGGGCTAGCCATCTACTCCCCATGCTGTGATGCCCAGCGCAGCAGTCTGGGAGCTGACCTTGTTCGTGAAGACAGAGGCAAAAAAAGTATTGAGTACATTAGCTTTTTCCACATCCTCTGTCACTAGGTTGCCTCCTTCATTCAGTAAGGGGCCCACACTTTCCTTTGCTTTCTTCTTGTTGCCAACATACCTGAAGAAACCCTTCTTGTTACTCTTGACATCTCTTGTCAGCTTGACAGCTCCAGGTGCGATTTGGCCCTCCTGATTTCATTCCTACATGCCCGAGCAATATTTTTATACTCTTCCCTGGTCATATGTCCAACCTTCCACTTCTTGTAAGCTTCTTTTTTATGTTTAAGATCCGCTAGGATTTCACCGTTAAGCCAATATGGTCGCCTGCCATATTTACTATTCTTTCGACACATCGAGATGGTTTGTCCCTATAACCTCAACAGGGATTCCTTGAAATACAGCCAGCTCTCCTGGACTCCTTTCCCCTTCATGTTAGTCACCTAGGGGATCCTACCCATTCATTCCCTGAGAGAGCCAAAGTCTGCTTTCCTGAAGTCCAGGGTCTGTATCCTGCTGCTTACCTTTCTTCCCTGTGTCAGGATTCTGAACTCAACCAATTCATGGTCACTGCCTCCCAAATTCCCATCCACTTTTGCTTCCCCCACTAATTCTTCCCGGTTGGAGACGTCTTCCCCCAAAAATATCCCTCCAAGCCCTACACCCCCTTTCCTGGGGAAGACTTGATAAAAATCCTCACCAATTTGCATAGGTGAACACAGACCCAAACCCTTGGATCTTAAGAACAATGAAAAAGCAATCAGGATCTTAGAAGAAGAATTTTAATTAAAGAAAAAGTAAAAGAATCACCTCTGTAAAATCAGGATGTTAAATACCTTACAGGGTATTCAGATTCAAAACACAGAGAATCCTTCTAGGCAAAACCTTAAGTACAAAAAGACACAAAAACAAGAATCTACATTCCATTCAGCACAACCTATTTTACCAGCCACTTAACAAAAGAAAATCTAACACATTTCTATCTAGGTTACTTACTAACTTAACAGAAGTTCTGATACTCCATTCCTGTTCTGTTCCCAGTAAAAGCATCATATAGACCGACACAGACCCTTTGTTCCCCCCCCTCCAGATTTGAAAGTATCTTGTCTCCTCATTGGTCATTTTGGGTCAGGTGCCAGCGGGGTTACCTTAGCTTCTTAACCCTTTAGAGGTGAAAGGGTTTGCCTCTGGCCAGGGTGGATTTTATAGTTCGGTATATAGAAAGGTGATTACCCTTCCCTTTCATATTTATGACACTTGCCTATTATATCAATATTCTCATTTAATACAAGATACTCTAGTTCACCCATCGTATTATTTAGACTTCTAGAATTGGTTTATAAGCACTTTAAAAACTTGTCATTTTTTAGCTGTCTGCCGTTACATGATGTAATTGAATGAGACTCTTGTTCATTTGACTGTTTCTCATCAGATTCTATCTGTATTTTATCATCTTCCATCCTCTCCTCCTTACTAGGACATAGAGAATCTCCATTAATAGATCCTCCCCTAAGGGATGTCTCTGTCTGAACCACGTGCTCCTCCGCACCCGTCGGCTTTCCCCCAGCCCTTAGTTTAAAAACTGTTCTATGACCTTTTTAATGTTAAGTGCCAGCAATCCGGTTCCATTTTGGTTTAGGTGGAGCCCATCCTTCCCATATAGAGTCTCCCTTTCCCAAAGCTTTCCCCAGTTCCTAATAAATCTAAATCCCTCCTCCCTACACCACCATCTCATCATGCATTGAGACCCTGCAGTTCTGCCTGTCTATCCGGCCCTGCACGTGGAACTGGAAGCATGTCAGAGAATGCTACCATGGAGGTCCTGGACTTCAGTCTCTTCCCTAGCAGCCTAAATTTTGCCTCCAGAACCTCTCTCCTCTCCGTCCCTATGTCATTGGTACCTACATGTACCACGACCACCAGCTCCTCCCCAGCACTACACACAAGTCTATCTAGATGTCTCGAGAGATCCACAGTCTTTGCACCAGGCAGGCAAGTCACCATGCAGTTCTCCTGGTCATTGCAAACCCAGCTGTCTGTTTCTAATGATCGAATCTCCCATTACTAATACCTGTTTCTTCCCAATAACTGGAGTTCCCTCCCCTGGAGAGGTATCCTCAGTGCTAGAGGATACCACCATATCATCTGGAAGGAGGGTCCCAACTATGGGATCGTTTCCCTCTGCTCCAGTTGGATGTTCTCCTTGCCTGAGACTTTCATCGTCCTCAACATCACAGAGGCTGCCAAACTGGGAGCGGGACCGTTCTGCTGTGTCCTGGAAAGTCTTATCTATGTACCTCTCTGTCTCCCTCAGTTCCTCCGGTTCAGCCAGCCTGGTCTCCAAAGCCTGTACACGGTCCCTGAGAGCCAGGAGCTCCTTGCACCCAGTGCACACATAGGCCACCTGCCCATAGGGCAGGTATTCAGACATGCTCCATTGAGTACAATAAACTGGGTAACCCCCACTCTGTTGCCGGACTTCTGCCTGTATTTTCTTTTCACTCCTGCAGCTCGTTCCTTTGTGTGGTGAGCGCTAAAGTAAGACTAGATCGATGATTCATCATTTCAGAGCAGCACCAAGGACATGTTGGTTCCTCTCAGACACTAACTCGTACGCTGTCTTCTCCACCCTGGCAAGATGGGTGGGATGCATGGCAGGGCCTGGGGGGGCTGGGGCACTGGAGAAGTTATTCTGCTTTAGTGCTGTGCAGGGCATCAAGTCTCCGAGTGTCTGAGCAGTAACAAGGGCCAGATCCTTCAGTAGCAATTGACCTTCTGGTCTCTCCCCTCTAACAGGTTAGTTTTAAGCCTGTGTCTCCTGAGTCCTAATGTGGAAAGTGATCTCATTCCTACAGTAGCAAGGCCGCTGTCAATGGCTGCTTCTAAACAATTCTGATATTAATTGGCAGGTTGCTCAGGTGAGCACATTAGTGTGTTACTGTATTAGTGTAATGGGGCTCCGAAAGGTCGAGCTGATCTGGAGATGCTGCAGTACAGCAATGTGATGGATGTGCTGTGGCTTTCTCCCATCTCACAGGTCAGGAGATGTGCGTTGGATACATCGAGAGGGATTCTGGTCTGGTGCAGGGAAAATATTCAGCTCTTCTATTTCACAAAACGCTGCCAACACAGAAAAAAGCCTCTTTTGAGGGATTTTCCTCTAAGGAGAGTCCATCTTCTGCAGTGGAAAAAAATTGTATAATAAAGGAGTGTTACTGAGTCAGGAATAATGTCACTGGAAAAGGAGCTGTCAGAGGATAAACCTCTCCAGGATGCTTATTTTCAGAATGGGCGACACAGAGCTATAAGGATCTATCAATTGTTCCCTTTTTATTATTAGTTATTATAGAAACACCAGGAGAACTCACTGAGACGGAGGCCCCACAAACACATATTGAGAGATGCACCCTGCCCTGAACAGATAAAACCGATTTTCATTCCCACTTAACAGATGGGAAACTGAGGCATGGAGCAATTAACTGATCTGCCTGGGGAGTTTGTGACTAAGCCTAGAACTAAACCTAGATCTCCTGGATCCACAGTCTATGCCTGGCCCACAAGGCCATCTTTGCTCTTGTAATTTTTATTATAACAAATGACTGATGCACATGAAATAATTCGGAGCTCATTGACTCTCATATAGAGAGGTCTCCTATATAAATAAAATATAAATTTATTAAATAGCAATATAGTTACCATAAAGCTTGTCTCTGATGTAATAAAAGGAGTAAAATTGTCAAAAGAGCCCCAGTTTCATTTATAAAATGGAACTTAGGAGCCTACGAGTCATCAAAAGTCAGTGGGACTTAGAGTTTGTCTAGACTGCAAGGTCAGCTCCCACACAGTATGGGGAAGAGGTGATCAGCCCTTAGTGGTGACAGAACAGGTTAAAGACTATTTAGAAAAGCTGGACATGCACAAATCCATGGCTCCAGATCCAAGGCATCCGAGGGTGCTGAAGGAGTTGGCTGATGTGATTGCAGAGCCATTGGCCATTATCTTTGAAAACTCACGGCAATTGGGGGAGGCCCTGGACGACTGGAGAAAGGCAAATATAGTGCCCATCTTTAAAAAAGGGAAGAAAGAAAATCTGGGGAACTACAGGCCAGTCAGCCTCACCTCAGTCCCTGGAAAAATCAAGGAGCAGGTCCTCAAGGAAACCATTTTGAAGCACTTGGAGGAGAGGAAGGTGATCAGGAACAGACAACATGGATTCACCAAGGGTAAGTCATGCCTGACCAACCTGATTCCCTTCTATGATGAAATAACTGGCTCTGTGGATATGGGGAAAGCAGTCGACGTGATACATCTTGATCTTAGTAAAGCTTCTGATACTAAAGCTTGATAGTAAAGCTCCCACAGTATTCTTGCCATCAAGTAAAAAAGTATGGATTGGATGAATGGACTATAAGATGGATAGAAAGCTGGCTAGATTGTCGGACTCAACGGGTAGTGATCAATGGCTCAATGTCTAGTTGGCAGCCGGCATCAAGCGGAGTACCGCATGAGTTGGGCCTGGGGCCAGTTTTGTTCAACCTCTTTATTGATGATCTGGATGATGGGGTGGATTGCACCCTCAGCAACTTCATGGATGACACTAAACTGGGAGGAGAGGTAGCTACGCTGGAGGGTAGGGATAAGATACAGAGGGCCCTAGACAAATTACAGGATTGGGCCAAAAGAAATCTGATGAGGTTCAACAAGGACAAGTGTAGAGTCTTGCACTTAGGACAGAAGAATCCCACGCACCGCTACAGACTAGGGACCGAATGGCTCGGCAGCAGTTCTGCAGAAAAGGACTTAGGGGTTACAGTGGACGAGGAGCTGGATATGAGTCAACACTGTGCCCTTGTTGCTGTGACGAAGTGGGCCTGTTCTTAATGTTTCCTCCGAATATTGTGGGGGTGCCTCAGTTTCCCCTATGCAGTTCTTAAGTATCTAGGTGGTGGGGTAAGGGTGTATGATCATTGCAGAGCCCTAGAGGGCAGGTGTGTGCAGGGGTCTGGACACAGAGAATGGCCGACACCCTATTTCCTGGCAACTGATGGCCTGGGCCCTTCCCCCCCTTGCAAGGTGAGAGCTAAAGGGTTGGAGAACAAAGGAATCAGGTGACCTCCTGGCCCGGGAAAGGAACAAAGCCCAGAGGAGGAGGGGCTGGAGGGAGTTTCAGTTTGGGGCTGGCTGGGACATGGAGTGAAGTGCAGACGTGGTTGTCTGGCTCACTGCCCCCCAAAATGGACCCAGCTGAGGGGTCCCGTTCTCTGCACCTGCAAGCTCTGTTTTAGACCATGTTCCTGTCGTCTAATAAACCTTCTGTTTTACTGGCTGGCTGAGAGTCACGTCTGACTGCGGAGTTGGGGGGCAGGACCCTCTGGCCCCCCCAGGACCCCACCTGAGTGGACTCGCTGGGGGGAAGCGCACGGAGGGGCAGAGGATGCTGAATGCTCCGAGGTCAGACCCAGGAAGGTGGAAGCCGGGTGAGCTGTGTGTCCTGAAGACAGGCTGCTCACAGAAAGGCGACTGCCCCAGAGTCCTGACTGGCTTCATGGGGAGCAGTTCCAGAGCATCGCCCAGGGACTCCGTGACAACTGGTGGCAGCGGTGGGATGTACTGCACCCCGTGGATGGCACTTCCTGCAGTAAGTGACTGGGGAGCAGTAACATGAAGGGGGATCGCCAAGGACCAGGCCTGCTGAAAGCTCAGAGAGGAGCTGTTTCGGGGGGCTGTTAACCCCTGGGAGTGTGTGACCAGCGAGAAGGACTGTGCAGTAATGGGGTCCCCCTGGGGACTGCGGGGAGCAGTTTCAGGGGCGGAGGAGCCTGCAGCTTGGCGTGGGGAGAGAGAAGGACTTTTGCAGTAACCGGGTTCCCCTGGGGATTGCAGCGAGCAGTCCCAGGGGCGGAGGAGTCTGCAGCTCGACCCTGGCAAAGAGGTGGTGACCTCGAGAAGGGCTGGCACACTAGGGGTTCTCCCTGGAAACCGTGGGGAGCTGAGAACACACGGGCCTGTGAGTCCACAACAACTTGGGAGGAGCGGAGTGATGGTCTGTCACCGTCTCCTTAAGAAGGACATTGTAACCCTGTGCAAAAAGAGAGGGTTGAGCGTTGGAAAGTTCACCAAAGCAGAGTTAATTGTGCAGCTGGAGGAGGATGACCGCTCTAAGGACCAGATTCCTGACCCCAAATGGGGCTATCGCAGGATCTGGGAGCAGCTGGAGTGGGAGCCAGGCATCCCCAAGACTCCTGTCCCCGAGCAGACGTTCCCCATCGGGGGATCGAGACGGACGGGATTGGAGCTGAGTCCGAGAGAGCAAGAGGACCGTGGGAGACAGCGAGAGCCCGAGAAAGAGCTGCAGAAGCAGCAGCAGCATGAACTGGCGGTGGGGGAGCGGAGAGGCCTAGGGGACCCCCCAGGGGTGAGTGGGGATAGATCCCGGGGGGCCAGTTCCGCAGGGAACCTCGAGACTAAATTGCTGCCCCGAGTTAAGGAGGGGGGGGTGGGTGCCCACCTCACTGCCTTTGAGCAGGCTGGCGATTTGAACCAAGGGGACCCTGCGGAAAAGCCCCGGTGTCTAGCTCCCTTGCTGGGTCCCAAGGCCACAGACTCCGTCAGCCAGATGGGTGGGGAGGTGGACACGCTCCCACTCCTGACCCCAACCTATATGTCTGTGTGGAGTTGCCTGGGGCCAGGCCCCTCGGACCTCCAGTGGGAGCGGAAGGTGATGGTCAATGGGGAGACATTCCTGGGGTGGCGAGATCCTGGGACAGAGAGAACGGTTGTCAGGCCCTGGGTGGTGCAGCCTCAGATGCTGAGGGGCTGTGTGAGCTGGGTGAGGGTCCCAGGGACGAAGCCCCTCGCCCTGCCTATGGCCCAGATCCCTGTGCAGACCCAGGAGGGGTGGGGCTGGCTGGTCATTGGGGTTCTCCAGGACACCAGCTGCGAGACCCTGTTGTGGGGTGACTGTGTCTCTTTGGGACAGGATCCAGGCCCTGCTCCGGTAACTGCCAAGGGTTTGAATTTGAATCCAGGGAACCAATCGGTGGAGAGGGAAATGGTCAGTGAAAATGCAGATGACCTGGCTGGCAGCAAGGAGGAGCCGCTAGGCTCAGGCTACCTGCCTGCCTGTAACCAGACCCCTGGGGCTGGGTGGGACAGAGAGATGCTCCCTGCCCCCTTGCACACCAGAGTGGGGACTCTCGCTGGCTCTGATGCATTGAGGAAAGCAGTGGTCTGCTCCCACTGGGACAGCAAGGGCAGTGCTGAGCACAGTGGGAGCTGAGACCCCAGCTGAGTGGGGGGAGACACAGGCAGGGCACGGGATCTGTGGGGAGTGGCGAGGTGCTTGGTAAGGAAAGTTTGGATGAGCCTAGGCAGCCTTGTGATCTGATGGGTGTGTCCAGTCAGCAGGGTGGGAAGGCGAGGAGAGTGGAAGATGAGAGTCCCTGGACCTTACCTGTTAGCTGGGTGGAGAATTGGGACAGTGAAGGAAATGGGTCTCTGTCTGTCAGGGGTATTGACTTGCCTATGGAGGGAGCTACCCTGATCTCCAAGCAGTTGTCTGTGACCAGCCTTGTGTGCTGGGACAAAGGGAATGAGATCCCAACCTGTGTGTCTGGGAAAGGAGAAAGTGTGTCCGGCTCTTCTTGGTCTGGGGAGCAGACAGAAGGGGCCTTTCAGCCTGTGATGGTTGAGGGTCGTGCAGTTGTCTCAGAGCTGGTTCTGGATTCAGCTAAAGCCCAGGAAGGGAAGGGTCCTAAGTTTCTGTCTGCTCGGGAGAATGGCCCTGTAACTAGGTCGCATCCAGTTAGTGTCTATGTAAAATCCCCGAGACCAGACAATTCTGGTGCTTGTATTTTGCCTGTTGCTAGTGTGTTGTTGGAAAGGGTGGAGCAACTCTGTCTAATCAGGGTGAGATCCTAGCCAGGGCACAAGGAGAGCATGAAGGTGTGTGATTGTGTTACCTACTGAGGGTGTGGAAACCTGTAGCAAGGAGGAAAAGATTCCTGAACTTGTGTGTGGCAAAGGGAAGGAGAATGCTTCTGACCTTTTATCTAGGAAGTCTGTAAGTTTGCCTGAAAGGGGATTGTGTAGGAATCCGCCTGATGGGCCAGAGGTGAATCTGGATGTAAGGGAGACCCAGAAAGAGTCTGTTGTTGCTCAGGAAAGTGTTCCCCTAGAGCAAGCCCTAGGTAAAGAGGGTAAGAGCAGAATTTCTGGGAGGGGTGAATTGTTGCATAGAAAAGCCCT